>NC_090372.1:94614260-95814260 GCF_036365525.1 Heterodontus francisci | reverse complement strand
TTCTGTAATATATTGTAGCCACAGGCGTCCTTGCATCAAATAACTATCCTTGGCCCCTTCCTATTTCTCATCTACATGCTGCTCTCAGACACATCATCCGAAAGCATGGATGTATGCTGACGACACTATTTACCATCACTTCAAACTCCTCCATTCTTGTTAAATTATTAGATTGCTAGGACTGCTTATCCAACATCAGTACAGGATGAACATAAATTTCCTCCAATTAAATAATGGGAAGACTGAACCCATCGTTTTCAGTCCCTGCTATAAACTCTTCCCTAGCTATCAACTCCATTCCTTTCCCTGGCAACAGTCTGAGATTAAGCCAGTCTGTTCACAACCTTGGTGTCACATTTGACCCCCAAGAGGAGTTTCCAACATCATGTTTGTGCCATCACTAAGACCGCCTATTCACAGCTTCGTAAAATCACCCAACTTCATTCTTGTCTCAGCTCATCTGCTGCTGAAATCCTCATTCATGCCTTTGTTACCTCTAGACCTGACTATTCCAATAGACTCCTGGCTGGTCTCCCACAGCCTTCTCTCTGTAAACTTGAGGTCATCCAAAACTCTGCTGCCCATGTCTTAATTCGCACTAAGTCCTGTTCCCCTATCATCCCTCTGCTTGCTGACCTACATTGGCTCCCAGTTAAGCAATGTCTTCACTTTAAAATTCTCATCCTTGTTTTTAAATCCCTCTATGGCCTCGCCCCTCCCTATCTTCGTAATCTCCTTCAGCCCCCCAACCCTCCAAGATATCTGTGATTCTCTAATTCTGGCTTCTTGTGCATCCCTGATTTTAATCACTCCACCATTGGTGGCTGCACCTACACTTGCCTGGGCCCCAAGCTCAGGAATACCCTCCCTACACCTCTCCACCTCACTTTCCTCCTTTAAGATAATCCTTAAAGCCTACCTTTTTGATCAAGCTTTTGGCCATCTGATCTAATATCTACTTTTGTGGCTCGGTGTCATACTTTGTTTTATAATGCTCCTGTAAAGCACCTTGGGACATTTTATTATATTAAAGGCGCAATATAAATATACTTTGTTGTTGTTGTATCTTCCCTTTTGCAGATTCAGACCTTAAGAAGTCAGCTTACCACAGTAGTTCTTATGTCAGTTTTCCAGGGCCTGCAAAAATAGTTGGTGGTATCTTGGCAGATGTTGGCTGTTGCTCACCCTGGCATGCCTTCTTTCATGCAACAGCAGGGCATGTTGTAATTGGGATGGCACTGAAGAACATTTTAACATAAGGTTCAACAGGCCTTCATATCTCATTGTGATGGCATTGGGCGTCTGATGGTGCAAGCACCATTGAGAAGAGGAGACTTCACTAACAGCATCTGCCAAAATGAGGTTCTCTACGTCTCTCTGCAGTTGTTGAAGTGTGAGTGCAGATGGGAGGACAGGGAGCACCTCCCGGGCACTCTGGCCTGCCTGACTTCCTTCCATTGGTCTCTTTTCCCTCTGGACATGTCAGATTGAAGGATTCCTGGTGGCAACCCTCTGGTGCCAATAAAGGGCATTGATGGCAAAATAAATAAATAAAAACACTGTGAAAAAGGCTCCGGGGGAAATAATTTTAAAATGTGGCAAGATGGGCCCTTAAAAAGTCTAATGCACTTACCTGTAAAAGATCCTCCCACCAGCTTCCTCTCTTTCGCTTCCAGCTAGCCATTCAATGAACTGATATAATCTTTCACTTCTTATTGTTAACATTGTTTTTCTTATTCGCCAATGGTACAGAATAAGGCATTAAATTAGAAATCTCATTTGGAGAGGTTATGAGGATAACTAATGTAAGACTCTGTAATACAATTTGCTTTTCTGACCAAATTCCAAATAATCTGGTTGGAGAAAAAATTAACTCACATTTCCATTGGTAGAGTTTAGTTCCCTTTAAATAGCTTCTTAAAACATGTATTAAGACAAAAGAAAGGATGGAACAAGTAAACAGCCCTAAAATACACTATCACACAAACTGTAAGCACTAGCTCAAATTATATTTGCGTATTAAATGTCCAGAGAAGTATTGTCAAACACAAAGACTCAAAAATCCAAGGCAAACAAATCAGTTGGCCCTGGAACCAGCAGAAAGCTTTTAAAGCTTATAGGCAAAACATCAGTTACAACACACAACAAAGCTTCAATAATTTTTTTTTAAATTCATTTTTGTGATGTGTGCGTCACTGGCTATGCCAGCATATATTGCCCATCCCTAGTTGCCCTAGAAATTCTTTGTAACAATTTGATATTGAATGGCATTTAAGAGTCAACCACACTGGTATAGGACTAGGCCAGAGGATAGCAGATTGCCTTTCCTAAAGGACATCAGTGAACTTGTCGGGATTTTGCAACAATCTGTTTGCTTTGTGACCAATATTTTATTGACACCAACTTTTTGTTTCAGGATTCTTTAAACTGAACATGAATTCTTAAACTGCCACGGTGAGATTTGAACTCACCTGCTCAGGATTATCAGTAAAGGCATTTTATTTTTATTCGCTTATGGTATATGAGTGTCACTGGCAAGGCCAGCACTTATTGTCCATTCCGAATTGCCCTTGAGAAGGTGCTGGTGAGCTGTCTTCTTGAATCCTGCAGTCCATGTGGTATAGGTACCCTTGCAGTGCCGTTAGCATTTGGATTACTAGTCTAGTAACATAAACCCAATGCTGTGCCTGTTGTTGTTGTTGGACTGTATGGGTTAATGGAAGGGAAATAAGAATAATGTAAATTTTAAATGTTTAATGCATGGATTTGTGAAGGATAGATCATATCTCACCAATCTAATTGAATTTTTTGAGGAGGTCACTAGCATGGTGCCTAGGGAAGTATCTATGAATGTTGTCTATATAGACTTCCAGATGCATTTGATAAGGTTCTGTGCAAGTTATTGTTAGTAAAAATGAAAGATACAGAATTGGAGGTAACCTTGTCACATGGATTGGTAATTGGTTTTAAGGTAGAAGACAGAAAGTAAGGATAAAGGTAATGTTCTCTGATTAACAGTGTATGACAAATGGTGTTCCCCAAGGATCTGTATTGGGGCTTCAGGTTTTCACCAGAACATTAATGATTGGATAAAGGAATAGAGAGTATTATATCTAGATTTGCAGATTGACACTATATTAGGAAGCCCAATAGGCTGTGTAGATGGTAGCAGTAAGTTTATTTATTTAGAGATACAGCACTGAAACAGGCCCTACGGCCCACCGAGTCTGTGCCGACCAACAACCACCCATTTATACTAACCCGACAGTAATCCCATATTCCCTACCACCTACCTAAACTAGGGGCAATTTACAATGGCCAATTTGCCTATCACCTGCAAGTCTTTGGCTGTGGAAGGAAACTGGAGCACCTGGCGAAAACCCACGCGGTCACAGGGAGAACTTGCAAACTCCGCACAGGCAGTACCCAGAATTGAACCCGGGTCCCTGGAGCTATGAGGCTGCAGTGCTACCCACTGCGCCACTGTGCCACCCCAAAACTAACCTGCAGGCACCGCTGGAATTTGAACGTAGAATCTCCTGTTTACTAGGCAGGCGCTTTAACCAACTAAGTCTTGGCGCCGCAAGTTATAAAGGAACATAGACAGTCTAAGTGATTGTGCAAAACTATGGTAGATGGAGTTCAATGTGACAAAGTGTGAGGCCATCCACTTTGGATCCAAGAAAGATAAATCAGAATATTTTCTTAATCGTCAGAGACTAGGTGCTATGGAGTACCAAGGGATTTAGATGTCTATGTACATGTGAGGCCAGGGAGAGATTTGAAAACAAAGATGAGAATTTTAAAATAAAGACATTGCTTGACCGGGATCCAATGTAGGTCAGCCAGCACGGAGGTCGTGGAGTCATAGAGTAATAGAGTTATACAGCACAGAAACAGGCCCTTCGGCCCATCATGTCTTCGCCGGCCATCAAGCACCGAACTATTCTAATCCCATTTTCCAGCACTTGGCCCGTAGCCTTGCATGCTATGGCATTTCAAGTGCTCATCTAAATACTTCTTAAATGTTGTGAGCGTTCCTGCTTCTACCACCTCTTCAGGCAGTGCGTTCCAGATTCCAACCACCCTCTAGGTGAAAAGATTTTACCTCAAATCCACTCTAAACCTCCTGCCCCTTACCTTAAATCTATGCCCCTTGGTATTGACACCTCTGCTAAGGGAAAAGGTTTCTTCCTATCTAACCTATCAATGCCCCTCATAATTTTGCCCCTCATCAATCACGTCCCCCCTCAGCCTTCTCTGCACTAAGGAAAACAACCCGAGCTTTTTCAGTCTCTCTTCATAACTGAAATGCTCCAGCTCAGGCAACATCCTGGTGAATCTCCTCTGCACCCTCTCCAGTGCAATCACATCCTTCCTATAGTGTGGTGCCCAGAACTATACACAGTACTCCAGCTGTGGCCTAACTAACGTTTTGTACAGTTCCATCATAAGCTCCCTGCTCCTATATTCTATGCCTCGGCTGCTAAAGGCAAGTATCCCATATGCCTTTCTAACCACCTTATCTACCTGTGCTGCTGCCTTCAGTGATCTATGGACAAGTACACCAAGATCCCTCTGACCCTCTGTACTTCCTAGGGTCCTACCATCCATTGTATATTCTCTTGCCTTGTTAGTCCTCCCAAAATGCATCACCTCACACTTCTCAGAATTAAATTCCATTTGCCACTGCTCTGCCCATCTTACCAGCCCATCCATATCGTCCTGTAATCTAAGGCTTTCCTCCTCATTATTTATGACATCACCAATTTTCGTGTCATCTGCAAACTTACTGATCATACATCCTATATTCACGGCTAAGTCATTAATATACACTACAAACAGCAAGGGTCCCAGCACCGATCCCTGTGGTACACCACTGTTCACAGGCTTACACTCACAAAAACAACTCTCGACCATCATCCTCTGCCTCCTGCCACTAAACCAATTTTGGATCCAATTTGCCAAATTGCCCTGGATCCCATGGGCTCTTACCTTCTTAACCAATCTCCCATGCGGGACTTCATCAAAAACCTTACTGAAGTCCATGTAGACTACATCAACTGCTTTACCCTCATCTACACATCTAGTCACCGCCTCAAAAAATTCTATCACGTGAGTTAGACACGATCTCCCCCTGACAAAGGCATGCTGACTATCCCTGATTACTCCCTGCCTCTCCAAGTGGAGATTAATCATGTCCCTCAGAATTTTTTCCAATATTTTCCCAACCACTGATGTTAGACTCACTGGCCTGTAATTACCTGGTTTATCCCTGCTACCCTTCTTGAATAATGGCACCACATTTGCTGTCCTCCAATCCTCTGGTACTTCTCCTGTGGCTAGAGAGGATTTGAAAATTTGTGTCAGAGCCCCTGCTATCTCCTCCCTTGCCTCACATAACAGCCTTAGATACATCTCATCTGGGCCTGGGGATTTATCCACTTTTAAGCCCACTAAAACAGCTAATACTTCCTCCCTTTCAATGCTAATATGTTCAAGTATAACACAATCCCCCTCCCTGATCTCTACACCTACCTCGTCCTTCTCCATAGTGAACACAGATGCAAAGTAATCATTTAAAACCTCACCTCTGGGTGAGAGGGGAATGGGACTTGGTGCCAATTAAGACATGGGCAGGAGAGTTTTGGATGACCTTCTGTTTATGGAGCATAGACTGTGGGAGATCAGCCAGGAGTCTGTTAGAATAGTCAGGTTTAGAGGATACGAAAGCCTGAATGAAGGTTTCAGCAGCAGATGAGCTGAGACAGGGCCGAAGTTGGGTGATGATATGGAGGTTGAAATAGGTGTTCTTAATGAGGCAATTAATGCCCAATTAAGGGCCTCATCCCACCACAGCTGGAATTGGCTCGGCAAACCTGTGCGGGGATGGGGGAATACCCTCGTTAAAAAGCATTTAATGCCTGAATGAGGGACCCAGCATTGGGAAGGGAGGACCCTTTGAGAGCCACCCTCTGCCCTTGTTGCCGATCCTCCTACACACCCCTCCCCAACGATCCCCACCCGGTGAAACACCTCCCGTTCTGACTTAACTGTTGCCTGGGTCCAACGCCTCCGGTGAGTCCAGTACTGGCAGCAGCCACCGCCTCTGAAGTGGCGCTGCTCAGTTCAAGAGCTGCTGACCTCTGGTCGGCCGAAAGCTCTCAGGGGGCGGGACTTCCGTCACCGGTGTTCTTGATCCCAGGGATGGCCTGTCACTTACGTATCTAATTGGCACTTGTTTTGGTGGGCCTTCTCCAGAGGAGGCAAAGCAGGGCTCTCACCTGTGCTTTAGCCGGAGGCCAAGACCACCGTCACCCAGATAAAATTCCGGCCTAAAAGTTAGTTTGCAGTTTGGATGATGTGAGTGTAACAAGTTTGATAAAATGTGTCAGTTTTGGGTACCTGAGGAAAAATTACAAATTGTACAATAACATATCATTTATAATGTTTTTTGCCAAATCCTTGGGCACTGTTTATGCAGAGCTTGGCATCTATCTCACCAGTCAAAGGACAATGCCACTTGGATTTCAAGATGGAGAGAGAAGCTAGAACAGTATTTGCTGTAGTTGAGTTGTGATTTTATTGTGCAGCTGACGGAAAAGTTATTACTCCAAATGTTGATCCTCCAAGCACCAGTGCACCGTGGCAATGCAAAAAGCACTCTGTAAACAGGAGTAATGAGAGTATGACCCAGAGATGGCCAGCTCCTTTTGGGCAAAACAGCAGCAATATCAGCATTAGTCAGCTTCCTGCCCCACAGTTACACCCATCCCCAGAGCCCAGGCCGCACTCTTAAAAAAAGGTGCTTCATTCGCTGTCAAGCTCCCTGGAAAGTGAGCCCAGATAGGGTGGCTGTCACAGCAAAGAGAGTATTCCTCCTTATATGTTCCATCCATCAAACTGTTTTGGTAAGCAATGCTCAAACAAATAATTTACATTTTTTCCCCAAACATTTAATTAGACTCACTAAAAATTGTAAAACAAAGATGGAGAGAGCATGTATGTTTTTTAAAATGCTTACTTTCTATGAAAGGCACAATTCAACATGGTGGCTCCTCATCAGACCCCTTTCCTATCCTGAGTGGCGTGAAACAGGGCTGTGTTCTCGCACCCACACTTTTTGGGATTTTCTTCTCCCTGCTGCTTTCACATGCGTTCAAGTCCTCTGAAGAAGGAATTTTCCTCCGCACAAGATCAGGTGGCAGGTTGTTCAACCTTGCCCGTCTAAGAGCGAAGTCCAAAGTACGGAAAGTCCTCATCAGGGAACTCCTCTATGCTGACGATGCTGCTTTAACATCTCACACTGAAGAGTGCCTGCAGAGTCTCATCGACAGGTTTGCGGCTGCCTGCAATGAATTTGGCCTAACCATCAGCCTCAAGAAAACGAACATCATGGGGCAGGACATCAGAAATGCTCCATCCTTCAATATTGGCGACCACGCTCTGGAAGTGGTTCAAGAGTTCATCTACCTAGGCTCAACTATCACCAGTAACCTGTCTCTAGATGCAGAAATCAACAAGCGCATGGGAAAGGCTTCCACTGCTATGTCCAGACTGGCCAGGAGAGTGTGGGAAAATGGCGCACTGACTCGGAACACAAAAGTCCGAGTGTATCAAGCCTGTGTCCTCAGTACCTTGCTCTATGGCAGCGAGGCCTGGACAACGTATGTCAGCCAAGAGCGACGTCTCAATTCATTCCATCTTCGCTGCCGCCGGAGAATTCTTGGCATCAGGTGGCAGGACCGTATCTCCAACACACAAGTCCTCGAGGCGGCCAACATCCCCAGCTTATACACACTACTGAGCCAGCGGCGCTTGAGATGGCTTGGCCATGTGAGCCGCATGGAAGATGGCAGGATCCCCAAAGACACATTGTACAGCGAGCTCGCCACTGATATCAGACCCACCAGCCGTCCATGTCTCCGCTTTAAAGACGTCTGCAAATGCGACATGAAGTCCTGTGACGTTGATCACAAGTCGTGGGAGTCAGTTGCCAGCGTTCGCCAGAGCTGGCGGGCAGCCATAAAGGCGGGGCTAAAGTGTGGTGAGTCGAAGAGACTTAGCAGTTGGCAGGAAAAAAGACAGAGGCGCAAGGGGAGAGCCAACTGTGTAACAGCCCCGACAAACAAATTTTTCTGCAGCACCTGTGGAAGAGTCTGTCACTCTAGAATTGGCCTTTATAGCCACTCCAGGCGCTGCTTCACAAACCACTGACCACCTCCAGGCGCTTACCCATTGTCTCTCGAGATAAGGAGGCCAAAGATACATTCTAGGGCCTCAGAGACAACAAAGAAGAGAAAATGGGTCATGCACAATGAAGGTGAATTAAAGGGAACAATATTCATAAATAGAGAAATTAAATTTAAACTCTTGAAGGTAAGCCAGCTACAGAGGGATGCAAAAACAAGAAATGCTGGAATCACTCAGCAGGTCTGGCAGCATCTGTGGAAAGAGAAGCAGAGTTAACGTTTCGGGTCAGTGACCCTTCTTCAGAACTGACAAATATTAGAAAAGTCACAGGTTATAAGCAAGTGAGGTGGGGGTGGGGCAAGAGATAACAAAAGAGAAGGTGCAGATTGGACCAGGCCACATAGCTGACCAAAAGGTCACGGAGCAAAGGCAAACAATATGTTAATGGTGTGTTGAAAGACAAAGCATTAGTACAGATTAGGTGTGAATACACTGAATATTGAACAGCAGCAAGTGCAAACCTGAAAAAAAACCTGAAAAAAAACAGTGGGTAAGCAAACTGAACAAACTAAGATGAAATGAAATAAATGCAAAAAAAGATAGTAAAAAATGTAAAAAAGAATGTAAAAAAAAGGAAGAAAAAATAACTAAAAATGAAAGTAAAATGGGGGGCTGTCGTGCTCTGAAATTATTGAACTCAATGTTCAGTCCGGCAGGCTGTAGTGTGCCTAATCGGTAGATGAGATGCTGTTCCTCGAGCTTGCGTTGATATTCACTGGAACACTGCAGCAATCCCAGGACAGAGATGTGAGCATGAGAGCAGGGGGGAGTGTTGAAATGGCAAGCAACCGGAAGCTCAGGGTCCTGCTTGCGGACTGAGCGGAGATGTTCCGCAAAGCGGTCACCCAGTCTGCGCTTGGTCTCCCCAATGTAGAAGAGACCACACTGTGAGCAGTGAATACAGTATACTACATTGAAAGAAGTACAAGTAAATCGCTGCTTCACCTGAAAGGAGAGTTTGGGGCCTGGGATAGTGAGGAGAGAGGAGGTAAATGGGCAGGTATTACACCTCCTGCGATTGCAGGGGAAGGTGCCCTGGGACGGTGACGAGGTGGTGGGGGTAATGGAGGAGTGGACCAGGGTGTCGCGAAGGGAACGATCCCTTCGGAATGCTGACAGGGGAAGGGAGGGGAAGATGCGACTGGTAGTGGCATCACGCTGGAGGTGGCGAAAATGGCGGAGGATGCTCCTTTGGTTATGGAGGCTGGTGGGATGAAAAGTGAGGACAAGGGGAACCCTGTCACGGTTCTGGGAGGGAGGGGAAGGGGTGAGGGTAGAGGTGCGGGGAATGGGTCGGACACGGTTGAGGGCCCTGTCAACCACAGTAGGGGGAAATCCTCGGTTGAGGAAAAAGGAGGTCATATCAGAAGCACTGTCATGGAAGGTAGCATCATCAGAGCAGATGCGTCGGAGACGGAGAAACTGGGAGAATGGAATGGAGTCCTTACAGGAGGTAGGGTGTGAAGAAGTGTAGTCGAGGTAGCTGTGGGAGTCGGTGGGCTTATAATGGATATTGGTAGACAACCTATCCCCAGAGATGGAGACAGAGAAGTCGAGGAAGGGAAGGGAAGTGTCAGAGATGGACCATGTAAAGGTGAGAGAAGGGTGGAAATTGGAAGCAAAGTTGATAAAGTTTTCTAGTTCGGGGCAGGAGCAGGAAACGGCACCAATACAGTCATCAATGTACCGGACAGAGGGATGCAGCCATTAGCTCATGAAATTTTGAATATGAACAGGCAGAAACATTAATATTCAATTTATCTGATGAATCCAACATCTAATAGAATACTAAACATAGCGTCATGGAAAATACATTGCGAAATTTGTCCTCACTTTCCACCCCACCAGACTCCAGAGCCAAAGATCATCCTCCACCACTTCCACCACATCCAGTGTGCTGCCACTACCAAACGCATCTTCCCCTTCCTTCCCCTGTCAGCATTCCAAAGGGATCATTCCATCCGCGACACCCCCGTCCACTCCTCCATTACCCCCACCACCTCGTCCGCTTCCCACGGCACCTTCACTTGCAATCGCAGGAGGTCTCCTCACTATCCAAGGTCCCAAATGCTCCTTTCAGGTGAAGCAGCGATTTACTTGTACTCCTTTCAATGTAGTATGTTGTATTCGCTGCTCACAATGTGGTCTCCTCTATATTGGGGAGACCAAATGCAGATTTCGTGACCGCTTTGCGGAACACCTCCGCTCAGTCCGTAAGCATGACCCCGAGCTTCCGATTGCTGGGCATTTCAACACCCCACCCCCTGCTCTCGTGCTCACATCTCTGTCCTGGGACTGCTGCAGTGTTCCAGCGAACATCAACGCAAGCTCGAGGAACAGCATCTTTTATCGATTACGCACACCACAGCCTGCCAGACTGAACATTGAGTTCAATAATTTCAGAGCATGACTGGCCCCCCTTTTTTATGTTTAGTTATTTTTTCTTTTTTTCTTTTTTCTTTTTTATTTGGTTATTTTATTTTGGCTTTTTTCGTTTGTTTAGTTTGTTTCTACTGTGCCTACCCACTGTTTCTGTTTTTTTAAATGTTTGTGCTTGAAGTGCTGTGTGCTTTACAGTCAATTCACACCCTCACTGTACTAATGCTTCGTCTTTCAACACACCGTTAACATACCGTTTGCCATTGTTCCATGACCTTCTGGTCAGTTATTCTCTATGATCCTCTGTCCTATCAACACCTCTTTTGTTATCTCTTGCTCCACCCCCCGCTTTACTTGCTTAACACCTTTTACATTTCTAATATCTGCCAGTTCTGAAGAAGGGTCACTGACCTGAAACGTTAACTCTGCTTCTCTCTCCACAGATGCTGCCAGACCTGCTGAGTATTTCCAGCATTTCTTGTTTTTATTGCAAAACTTACTCTTGGGCCAGAATTTTATGCCCCCCAAATGAGTGGGCTGGTGGTGGGAGTGGGGAGAGGGATGTAAAATTGAGTGTGAGGTGGAGGGGAGGAGGCCGTTCCCGACCCCCTCCCGCCCCCATTGCAAATTTATGAGGGGCGGCGGCGGCAAGAAACCACCTCCCACCCCAGGCCAATCAAGGCCCTTAAAGTGGCCAATTAACTGGCACATAAGGGCCTCCGCCCGCCTCCATGGGTATTTTTCCCTTAAACCAGGCGGCCTTCTTGCGGTCTGTGGGGAGGCCCTCCTGACTGGGCATCCTGTGCCCCACGGAGGGCCACTCCTGAAGCCCCCACAGCCCCCAACACACAACACTCCCCCCTAACCGACTCCCCCTCCCCCCCTCCCTTGCCTTGCTGGGGCCCGATCAATTGTCCCCAGCGAGGCCCTAAAAACTTACCTTTTTTCCGGGGCCATTCTCCATCTTCCCATGATGGCTGGGTGTAGCCCCAGCAGTGGCCACTGCTCCTGGGACTAAGAGCTGTTGGCCTGCTGGTTGGCTGGCAGCTCCATTAGGCAGGTCTTCCTGCCTCAAGGAGGTGGAAGTTCTGCCCAAGTCCAATTAAAGGCCTGGGGAGCGAAAAATCCCAGCCTGTCTCCCCAGGCTCGGGGGAGGCGGGCTCGCCACTGACTTTTCAGCCAGTGGGGCCTCCCACCCAACGAAAATCTCCAGCCCAAGTCTGAAGGTACACTTCAGTCACATGACAGGTACTTTAGCCATTTTCTTTAATAGAGCAGACTTTCTTATAAAGTTAAAAAAGGTTTTCCAAAGTTGATTTTAACCAAACTATAACTGTTGCAAAAAATGCTAACCACATAAACAAAGAATTTGATAACACTGATTTACTAAACTTACTAATTATTGATGTTTGTTTGACTTATTAAAACAGTTTGCTTCAATTTGATGAGTAAAATTCCTTTGGATGAATGCATGAAATCCAAGGACATATTTTTGGATGCTTTTGTTCGCAATAATAAGTTGGATGGTGAAAGAGATAGAGAGTAAGACAGATGTCAGGTTGATAATACAATTGACAACCATGCTGAATATAGAAGGCTCAAGGGGCAGTGAAAAAGGAAATAAATGAGGCAAAGAGAAAATATGAGAAGAGACTGGCAACTAACATAAAACAGAATCCAAAAGTCTTGTATAGGCATATATCGACTGTAGATCGCAGCACATAAGCTAACCTTTGAAGCCTCCAAATAATGTTCCAAAAATGGAGGTCGAATTATACACTGAGTGGGTGTGGGTGGTCGCCATTTTGAAATGTGAAAAAATAACACTGGTAATTCACATTAAATTAATGTTTATTGAATAAATTAATTCTCAAAGATACCTTTAACCACAATCAAAGCATTTTAAAACCTGTCAAACTCATTGTCTTTGGAATCTGACACAAAGAATTCATTGAATTTATTCAAGTCACTTTGACGATGGTATCATCATAAGGATCCCACTCTGGATCAGATGTGGCACTTTCAGTTTCATAATCATCCCTCCACAGCAAATCATCTTCCTCTCCATCCATTGAATTGGATATTCCACATTTTTTGAACCATCCGATAACAGTTTGTGCATGAATAGCATCCCACAATTTGACGATGAAACCACCCAAAACATCAAGCAAGGCAGCGTGCATATATCCACTCTTTGTGAAGGTTTATTCGCCATTAGGCATCCACCCTATTCCATTTGGTGCAAACATGATCCTTGAATGGCTTGTTGAGGCATACATCCAAAGGTTGTACTATGGATATCAGACCCCCTGGTATAACTGCAATGTGGGTGTTATTTCTTCACAGGCACCTCTTGATCTCATCGGTTATATGGGATCTGAACATGTCCCACACTAATAAGCTTCAATCTTTATGTAGGCCACTGGGACGCCTATTCCACACATTATCAATCCATAACTTCACTCCATCCTCATCCATCCAACTGTTGTCATGGACATGCGCAAAAACTCCTGCAGGGAACTTGATGTTCGGCATTGTTTTATGTTTGAAAATTACCATAGGCTTTACTTTGTTCCAACAGCCATGCAGGATAGTACCACCCTGAATCTTGTCTTCTCATATCCTGTAGTTTTCACTAGAACTGTTTTCAAATCTTTCTACTCCACAAATTGATTGCTGGGCATATCGAAATTCTTGGGCATTTCATCCGTGTTGTCAATGTGACATAATGGGTACTCGTGTTTTTGCCGCTGTCTGATGATGAATCACTGGAAACTGGTCAATTTGGCATCAAGGTGTTTTGGTAGTCTCTGAGCAATCTTGGTCGTCTGCTGCAACACTAGACTTTTTTATTCCATAAAGTAGCTACGCCAACTACCTATTGCCGTGAAATGTTTGCTGGACGCAGGGTTTGATTTGGACAACTTAAGTGTGTATTGTAACATATTGTATTCTGGTGGCAATGTAACCATTCTGGCAATTTTTGAGGACACATTCCGATACATTCTTCTCAAGATCAGGCCAGTGACTGGTCTCTGTTCTCATGGTGCATTCGGTCTTGGGCATCATCTTCTTCTTCCATGCTCCCACCAGTTTTTCACTAACACTGAATTCCCTCACTGCTGCACAGTTATTTGACGAGTTGGCAAAGGTTGCAACTTTTATCTCGAAATCAGATTCATACTTCATTTGTTTTGCTGGAGGACCCACTTCTCTTTGTCATTCACCATGCGGGGTCTGCTCTGCAAGTGCATGTCTTAAACTTCCATGTATCTTTGCCACACAGCGCATATCGCCTGCTTGATCCCTTGCACCCAGTTATAAGGTAAGTAAAATATGCATTTGTGGGCTGAAAAATTGAGACTGACTACTAATGTAAGTAGAGCATGTCGTGGCTGAAAGGGGGGGGTCAACTTACATACCGAGTATATGCAAAAACATGATTTGTGATGCTGGAAAAATAGGGTCGTCTTATACACAGGGTCGACTTATACACCACAATCTATTGTAGTAAAAGAATAGTAAAAGGAGGGGTGAGGCTGATTAGGCACCAAAAAGGGGATCTGTACATGAAGGCAGATGGCATGGCTGAGGTACTAAATAAGCACTTTGTATCTGTCTTGGCCAAGGAAGAAAATGCTGCCATAGTGAAGAAGGAGATAACTGAGATACTGGATGGGCTAAAAATTGATCAACAGGAGGTATTAGAATGGCTGGCTGTACTTAAAGTTGATAAGCCACCAGGGCCAGAAGGGATGCATTGAGGGTGCTGAAGAAAGTAAGGGCAGAAATTGCTGAGGTACTGGCCATAATCTTACATTCCTCCTTAGATACAGTGGTGCTGCGAGAGGACTGGAGAATTGCAAATGTTACACCGTTGTTCAAAAAAGGGTTTAAGAATAGGGCGGCGCAGTGGTTAGCACCGCAGCCTCACAGCTCCAGCGACCCGGGTTCAATTCTGGGTACTGCCTGTGTGGAGTTTGCAAGTTCTCCCTGTGTCTGCGTGGGTTTCCTCCGGGTGCTCCGGTTTCCTCCCACAGCCAAAAAGACTTGCAGGTTGATAGGTAAATTGGCCATTATAAATTGCCCCTAGTATAGGTAGGTGGTAGGGAAATATAGGGACAGGTGAGGATGTGGTAGGAATATGGGATTAGTGTAGGATTAGTATAAATGGGTGGTTAATGGTCGGCACAGACTCGGTGGGCCGAAGGGCCTGTTTCAGTGCTGTATCTCTAAAGAAATCTAAAAATAAGCACAGCAACTACAGGCCAGTCAGTTTAACCTCGGTGATGGGAAAAAAAATGATAATCCGGGACAAAATTAATAGTCATTTGGACAGGGGTGGATTAATTAAGGAAATCCAGCACAGATTTGTTAAAGACAAATTGTGGCTAACTAACTTGAGTTTGTTTGATGAGGTGACAGAGAGGGTCAATGAGGGTAATGCAGTCAATGTGGTGTATATGGACTTCCAAAAGGTGTTTGATAAAGTGCGCACAATAGGCTTGTCAGCAAATTAGAGGCCCATGGAATAAAAGGGACACTTGTGGCATGTATGTATAGTTGGCTGAGTGACAGGAAACAAACAGTCGTGGTAAACGGTTATTTTTCAGACTGGAGGAAGGCATACAGTGGTGTTCCTCAGGGGTCAGTTCTCGGACCACTGCTTTTCTTGATATATATTAATGACCTAGACTTGGGTGTGCAGGGCACAATTTCAAAATTTGGGAGTTGGAACTGTGAGGAGGATATTGATAGACTTCAAGAGGACATAGTCAGGCTGATGGAATAGGTGAACATGTGGCAGATGAAATTTAATGCAGAGAAATGTGAAGTGATACATTGTGGTAGGAAGAACAAGGAGAAGCAATATAAACTAAAGGGTGCAATTCTAAAGGGTATATGTGCACAAATTGTTGAAGATGATAGGGCAGGTTGAGAAAGTGGTTAAAAAGGCATACGGGATCCTGAACTTTATAAATTGAGGCATTGAGTACAAAAGCAAGGAAGTTACGCTGAACCTTTATAAAACTCAGGTTCAGCCTCAACTAGAGTATTGTGTCACATTCTGGGCACTGCACTTTAGGAAGGATGTGAAGGCTTTGGAGAGGATGCAGAAAAGATTTGCGAGAATGGTTCCAGGGATGAGTGACTTGAGTTACCAGGATAAATTAGAGAAGCTGGGGTCGTTCTCCCAAGAGGATAGAAGGTTGAGAGGAGATCTGATAGAGATGTTCTAAATTATGAGGGGTCTAGACAGAGTAGATAGAAACAAACTATTCCCTTTGGCGTGGGGGATCAAGAACCAGAAGACACAGATTTAAGGTGATTGGCAAAAGAACCAAAGGTGACATGAGAAAACATTTTTTATGTAGAGAAAAGAAATGAAGACTTGCATTTATATAAAAGCAAAATACTGCGGATGCTGGAAATCTGAAACAAAAACAAGAAATGCTGGAATCACTCAGCAGGTCTGGCAGCATCTGTGGAAAGAGAAGCAGAGTTAACGTTTTGGGTCAGTGACCCTTCTTCGGAACTGATAGAGTGTTTTTCATGACCACCGGGTGTCTCAAAGTGCTTTACAGCCAAAGGAATACTATTTGAAGTGTAGTCACTGTTGTAATGTAAGAGACACAAGTGGTTAGGATCACTATACAAAATGGTTAGGTCACTATACAAAAACAAAGGTGACAGAGGAGACTGCAACAACTGCAGGGGCATCTCACTGCTTAGTGCCACGGGGAAGGCCTTTGCTAGGGTCATACTTCAAAGACTCCATTTACTTGCAGGCTGAGTGTACCCAAAAGCACAGTGCGGTTTCCGTGCTGGTAGATCTACTGTGAATATGATCTTCTCCGTATGCCAGCTACAAGAGAAGTGTAGGGAACAGAGTATACCCCTTTACCTTACTTTTGTAGATCTCACTAAGGTATTCGACACCGTCAGCAGAGCAGGGCTCTACAAGATTTTGGGAAAAATTGTGTGTCCACTGAAGGTCCACAGTTTCCTCCACTCCTTCCATGACAACATGCACTGCACTGTACAGTTCAATAGCTCCATTTCCACTGTTTCGGATTGGAGAATGAAGTGAAACAAGATTGTCCTAGCCCCCACTCTGTTTAGCATCTTCTTCTCCATGCTCCTGACCTTCTCTTTCCCTGCAAATATGGAAGGAGTCTATTTGCACACTAGATCAGACAGCAAGCTCTACAATTTATCAAGGCTGAAAGCCAAGACAAAAGCACATTGCGTCCTGATCAGAGAACTCCTCCATGCTGATGATACTGTGCTAGTCGTTCACGTGGAAACTCAGCTACAAAGACTCATGGACTGTCTCTCCCATGCCTGTAACTTGTTCTCCTTGTCTATAAGAATCAAGAAAACTGTGGTGATGGGACAAGCATCTCTGTTCCTGTTCACACCAAATAACACCCCACTGGAAGTGGTTGGCAAATTCTGCTACCTTGGGTCCATGGTGACAGACAATCTGTTCCTTAATGCAGAGCTCGATACACGTATAGGGAAAGCAGCCGCCACCTTTGGCCGATTAGCGAAACATGCATGGGATAACACCAAGCTGACCCTTAGGACCAAGCTAATGGTTTATAAGGCCTGTGTTCTCAGTACCTTGCTGTATGGCTGTGAAACATGGGTGACTTACAGCTACCAGGGAAAGAAGCTCAATAATTTCCAACTTTGCTGTCTGCGGTGCATTATGGGTATATCCTAGCAGGACAAAATCACAAATGTGGCAGTCCTCTCAAAGACAGAGCTCCCAAGTGTGTTGGCACTAATCAAATAGAGGTGGCTTTGGTGGGTTGGACATGTCCGCAGAATGGAAGATGGTTGCATACCCAAGGACATTCTGTATAGTGAAGTAGCCAGAGTCATGTGACCAGTGGGGTGCCCAAGCTCCAATTCAAGGATTCTTGCAAGCATGAAATGAAGGCTCTAAATGTCAACTATCGCACCTGGGAGTCACTAACTGGCAAAAGAGCGAAATCGTGACACATCCTGTGGACTGGTGTGCACTACCACGATGACCAGTTGCTACAACAGCTTGGCAACAGGTGCCAACATCAAAAACAACAACTCACAGCATCACTTGGCAGCTTCACGTGCGGCATTTGTGGCAGAACCTGTCTCTCAAGGATTGGCCTTCACTGCCATCAGCAAAGGTGCACCAAGAGAAGACACCCCACCTAGATGGATTGTTTGCTGCGTGTCCATCATCTTTCATAGATGGAAGTATGCCAACCACTGTTGTAATGTAGGAAACACAATTGCTTAGGATGTGGAGGGTGGTGGAAGTAGATTCAATTGTGACTTTCAAAAGGGAATTGGATAAGCACCTGAAGATAAAAAAAATTGCAGGCTTATGGGAAAAGGGCAGGGGAGTGGGACTAGCCAAATTGCTCTTACAGAGACCTGGCATGGACTCCATGGGCCAAATGGCCTCCTTTTGTGCTGTAACCATTCTATGATTCTAAACGAAAGCACTGCAGTTTAACAATCTTGTTTACTCCTGGTGTCAAGTAGTGTAAATAGCCTTCCTGTTAAGACTTCTAATCTACTTAGCAGACATTTTCATACACTGTACAAACAGATGAAACCAGATCTGTTTTGAAGTGATCTCATATAAGGTGTGCTTTAGGATTACCTTTTGAATCCTAGCTCAGACAGATCAACTACTCCAATCAGCTTGAAATCTGAGTTACCCAGTGAATTTAATAGGCCCTTGGCATATCTGAGCCTGTTATCTGATTGAGAAAAGAAAATCAAAAGGTAAACTTCAGGGTTCATGGAATGGAAGACAAAATGAGATGTCATAATTATCAAAGTGGCTAATTTAAAAAATTAAGCTGTTCACATAGGTGACATAATTACTTGTCACAATCACTCTCTTCTTCTCATTAGTGTTCTTCCTTTCTGGAACATAATAATATGAGGGTATAATACCTTTTTAGTCATTTCTATTTTTGACATAAACATTCTGATTTTGCAATCAATTTGTAGTCGGGATCTTTTTCTTTAATCCTTCCTTGTGGTCTTAATTTGTTTTTTTCTCCAATATATTTCCCCACTTTTAAGCAAAAATCAGATTGTTTTTGTTTTGCACTTGTTATCTTATATCTTTTGTTCTCCCTTCTGATTTTAATTGATTATCTGATAGATATTGTGTTCTGTTGGTGTTAATTGCTTTCAATATTTGAATGTTGGTTTCAAAAATCGGGTCATTTAAGGGATCTAGCAGTAGTGGTGACAGTCATGTTTTTTTTATGAGTCCTCACATATAGAGAATTATTAGGGACAATTTCTGAGAAGGAAAATGAGTCTGGTTTGTAATGCATGTTTGCAAGACATGACATTGTAAATGGGCAAGGTTAAACATTTTGGATTAAAAACATGACTGTGAGATTGATTAGGGACCTGCAGTCTTGTAAAGATGGAAGGAACGGGCTGACATGACTTATAGTTTGCTGAATTCAGAGAGATTACACTGATGTTATTCATTTGAAGAGATAGTTCATCCTGAATGCATACATTGTAACTGTAATTTGTAAATTTCAAGAAAATAAACATGTCTAACCAGTTGTATGTGCTCTGATCACAGAGAGAAGCAGGAAATGGCTAGACTTCTCTGGAAGGCTTGCATGTGACAAAATAATCACGTCACTGCTCCTTTCTGATGTTTTGTTCAATGTGCAGGTCATCCATAAATCAAAAAACATTGTAAGAGAGACAGTTTTATTTAATATTATTTATTACCTGTTTATAAACTGGCAATGGTGAAAAATGTGTCAGATGTTGAAATCTCGCAACAAATAGGATTACAGTATATTTCATTTTGACCACACGAAGTATTGTATCAAATAACACAAGGAAACAACTCAAATTCTCTTTCACCAGTTCTAGGGGGAAAAAAGGATCAAGTCTTCAAAATGGATATCAACATTAATATATACCGCTATCTCCCTTTTTGAGTATCACAACTAGTATAATTCTGTAATTAGACCAAAATAATTTTAAAATTAGCAAGTTATTGTGATCTAGGTAATAATGCTGGATTGATATGAATTGTTTCATCCTACTCATTTATAAACGTAATCCCACATTGTGCCATTTTAAACAGATTGCAGTGCTTCTGTGGTTCTTACTGAGCTTTAGCAGAATAGTTGGTGTTGGTTTGTGCTCAAATTACAGGCTGACAATCAAATGGCTTCCAGTTAGTTTTTGGTGAATTAGATAGATCACAAAGAGTTAAATTGCAGACCAATTTGAGTCACAATTCAACAGCCATAGTTTGTAATGCGTGTCTCCTAGCAACCAGAAATCTGAGCTCCTTTTTATTGCATTTCATTGTGCTTCAGAAATTCTTGCTGTTGACTGCATCTTTAGTCATCTCACTTTTGATGGGCCCCAACAAACTACTTTTACGTCAATTTTAAATGAGTGATTTTTTTTTTACATGTAAGAGTATTACTAAAAACATGTGAAGTTTTTTTTCAAAACCAGAGGATGTTGCAATAATGTGTTAGTTGTGACAAACTTTTTCTGTTTTGTTATTCTGTATTTAAAACACCTTTCATGGTTCTGTAATGCCTGGGCAGTGCTGTAGATTATATTAACACCCAGATGAAGAAACACATGAAACATTGATAAAAATGCTTTTGTTTTTAATTTTTTAAACATTTTTTGAAGAGAAAGTTAACTGCTCTTCACAGATCACCCCTACATGATTGAATGCCGATTTCTAGCAACCTAAAAGTTAAGGTTTGAATATTGCATTTTGGGTCATGCTAGAAAAATATATTTCAAATCAGCTTTGATCCAAGTATTGTATGATTTAGGTAGAGTAAATGGGCTGTAAAATTGCAAGGTTGTATATCAGTGCCTGAACACTTAAAAAAGAACAAAGAAAATGTGTTCATATGAAATTCCTTTGTCTTCTCTTTTAATGGAGGCATTAATGCTAATATTCCACAGTATCATTTCAAAACATGGGCCGGGATTTTAGCGACACACTGCGAGTCCCAACATTAGAGCCAAATGTGGGTTCTGAGCCCACGAGAGCAAATGGCGGGACCGCGGTGGCAATTTTACTGGCAGCAGCCAATTAGAGGACGCCACCTGGACCACCGTCCTACTAAGGACAGTGGCCTGTCTCTTTGAGCTGCCGGCCCAATCAGAGAGTTGGCAGCTCTGCAGCCTCAGCAGCATCACCGATAGAGGTGGCCTTTGCTGAGGCTGCCAGGGGAAAGAGACGGTGCCTCCAGATTGAGGCGCCCTCGAAGGGCCAGCAAAAAAAGTAATGATATGCCAGGGCCAGACAGGTAGGCCTCAGCGATTGGAGAGCTGTCACTCCAGTGGCAGCATCAGGGCTGCCTGACAGCCATTGCCACCAGTGGGCCCCTCTGTGGGCCATGAAGCCTTAGGAAAGGAAGGCCCCCCACCCCGCTCCCGGGAAGTCACTGGGAGGCTGCCCCGATGAAGCTGGTAGACTCCACATGTGCCAGGGGGCCGTTCTGACTCCAGTAAAATGGCGACGGAATCATAAATTGGTGAGCAATAGGACTAGCAATATGGACTAGTGGACCAGCAGCAGGAATATGAACATACAAACCATGAACATATAAACATGAGAAAATGGCAGACAGGAAAAGATCCTCCAGTCCATCAAACCTGTCCTATATACTTGTGATCCCTAATGCACACACACCACTAATATTCCCGCTAAGCTGTGCAGCCGCATGGCTGGGAGGGAATCCAAAAGTTCCCATGTAGACTGAGCACAAGTCAGCTCCTTTAAGGTACTGCATGCGTGTGGCTGTGCAAAATAATTTAAAGGGCTTGCACACTGAAACAAAATATCTGTGCCCTCCACCAAAAGATTAGAGGGTACATTGCTACCCACAAACACAAAGCCATGTAATCCACTGGGAGAGACGAGAAATCCAAGTAACAACCCAAGTAGTTACGGAAAAACATCTGGAAAATTTCTCTCCAATCCCTCAAGGTGATCAAAACCAGTTCAGGAAATCGCATCATTCTGATTTAATGTATCGGATATCTACACTTTGTACAAGGTGATCTCTGCCCTGCCAGAAACAGTTCAAGCTCACTCTTGAGGAATCCTTTAAGATTTCTCCCTTCCTCAGCTCCTTCCTTCCTGAGACCAGTTGCAGCACCACATCTGGCACTTCAACTAACTCTTCTTCATATCAATGCACACGCTATGGACATATTAGGGAACTTGTCTGGCTTTGAATAAATCTGCAGTAGCACTGCCAATAAATTTAAGTATTAGGACAGCAAGTTATTTCCTTACATTCACTATTTCCATATATTCCTGATTTATTGGTCAAAAAAATTGACAAACCCTTTCAAAGAGGCAGAAGTATGGAGGGGCAGCATGACCACCATTGCTTTTACTAAGCCAGTGACCCAGGGCTGAATTTTACAAGTGCGCCGCAGTCGCGGCTGTGCACTCTGATGGCGGCGTGCATCCCGTGCGGATGTGCCGTCCCTGAGCCCCTGCAATATTATGTGTAGAGGCTGATTTAAGTAGAAGGGACAGAGCGGCTGCCCCCGATGACGTAGAGGGGGTGCCTGCCACATCCCCAGCAACAGCTCCGGCACCACCCCGCCAGCACCGGCTCCATTTTTAAAGGGCTTTAAGCTCTTCAGTTCCATTGTAAAATTTAAAGGTCTCGATCTCCGGGAATTATGGGGAGGCGGTGGCATAGTGGTATTGTCATTGGACTAGTAACCCAGAGACCCAGGGTATTGATCTGGGGACATGGGTTTGAATCCCACCACAGCAGAATGTGGAATTTGAATTCAATTAAGAAATCTGGAATTAAAAAGCCAGTCTAATGATGGCCATGAAACCATTGTCGATTGTTGTAAAAACCCATCTGGTTCACTAATGTCCTTTAGGGAAGGAAATCTGCTGTCCTTACCTGGTCTGGCCTACATGTGACTCCAGACCCACAGCAATGTGGTTGACTCTTACATGCCCTCTGAAATGGCCTAGCAAGCCACTCAGTTGGCAGCTCACTGCCACCATCTCAAGGGCAATTAGGGATGGGCATTAAATGCTGGCCTGGTCAGCGATGCCCACATCCCATGAATGAATTTTTTTTAAAATTAAAAATAAAATGTTTTGTCAGGTGTCAATCCCACCCCCCCACCCCCCCACCCCCCCACAATGGGTAATTCATACATTAATTGCCCTTTACCCCCATGATAAAATTTTATTAGTATCCTGAACTCACTCCCCTGACATCTGTTCCCTTTGACCGTCAATCCCTTCCCACCATCCCCACAGCCAATAATGCAAGCTGCATTCGCTAGCAGTAAAATCAGCATGGGATGGCCACCGCCTGCAGGTCATTTTTGCACGTCATGTCATTTGAATTGAGTTACATATGCAGTTGAAGGGCCCGCCGCCAGACGGTGGGGGAGGGGGGGGCCGCACCAAGGTCCCCCCGCCGCCAGTAATATGCGGCGGGCTCTTCTCGACATCGTGGGTCAAGGCGGGCCTCTCCCCGCAGAATTTTACCAGCCCCCCCGCCACGACCCACAGCATCAAGGGGCTGGTAAAATTCAGCCCCCAGTCTCAAATCCTGCAAATCCATATGTATACCTGCAAATCATGTCATTTAATTGTTCGGGCCAGGTGCCCGGCGGCTGAGGCACCCAGACAGAGTAGAGGTAGACACAGAGTAGCCCTGCAGACAGTACCCATTGTAAACATGCAAAAACAAATCTTCATTCACAACAGGAATCGAATGAGCAGAAGTCTTGTCAAGTGATTACTTTTGTATTCCCCAGAGTTGGGGCTTTCAGAAGGCTCAGAATGAAACCCAAAGCTGCTCTCAGCAGGTATAGGCTCCACTCAGTCAATCAGAATTCCTGGGCAGCCTGGGAATGTCTCCAGATGCATCCTCAAAGCTGGCTGTGAACATAACAGGAACAGGCCATGAAGAGTTGGTACTTAGAAAGGACCAGTGTGTGGTCTCCTAATAATTCTGCCAATGAGGCTTTGGAAGTCACATCATGGTCACTGGTGGGCAATGAAAGCTATATCCTTTGATCTTGGATGGCACCAAGCTGGCCCCTACACTTAAATTAACATCCAATAACTTCCAATCCAAAAATATGCATTCTCTTTCCTTCATCTAAATTATATATTAAAGTGATGACTCTTAACACCATCTAAAACCGACATGCAAAGAACTCACTTGTGACTTGTGAGTTATTAGAGATACAGCACTGAAACAGGCCCTTCAGCCCACCGAGTCTGTGCCGACCAACAACCACCCATTTATACTAACCCTACAGTAATCCCATATTCCCTATCACCTCCCTACACTAGGGGCAATTTACAACGGCCAATTTACCTATCACCTTATATGATCATTTTTACTCGTTGGTTACAAATGTAACTATATTCCATATATATATATGTATATATAATATATATATTATAGAGTATCCTCTAGTGATTAGATTTTTGAATTGTGAATAGCCATAAACTGCTCTAATGCATACTTGGAGTTAATCAAATGAAATTGGGCTATCAGTTTAGGAGGAAGAAATTCCCAAGTATCTCTTAATCATCTGATCTTTTCATGACAATCTTGAAGTGAGGGAGAAATAGGCTTCCCATTAAGATCCAATTTGACTGCAGCAGCATCAAAAAGAAACTAATTTAACAGCGACTCTTTGTGAAAAATGTATTTCCTACTACCTACTTTCATCATGAAAATCAACAGACTTATACTGCCTTCTGACGTATTTTCCCCAACCTATACATTCATTTCTTTATTAATATTATTAATGTCCTTCAGCATCGGAAAGTTTCTGAATGTCCCACTGAAAACTCTGTGATGTTTTACTATAAAAGTGTGCAGTAGGTAATTATTTTCTCTTTTTATACTTTTTATAGTATTTGGCCCAGACACAATGCAATGTTTGGCAATATTTCTTTGTTCTTTCCAATGACACTGAAGTATTTTGCAATGGGAGCAAAAATCCAGGTATATATTCTATTAGTGACTCTAGCCCCTATTTTCTCCCTCTAGCTCTAGGGGTTAAAATAAGGGCTGGGTACTCACCTCCCCGTTCGCACCGCACTCCCACCTGCAGCCACTTTATCTCCCAAGTTTCAGGATGTGTGTGAGCCACTTACTGCAGGCAGGTGGGGCCCTCACACAGGGACCTATGATGCAAATATGATCCCGACATGATTTTAACAAATAGTCACAAGTCTCTTGCTGAGTGAATGTTGACAGTCTGCAGGATCGAGACCAGCAGACATTATTTCAAAAACTGATGTTGCTTGTGGCCTAAGAGGAACGGAAGTGTTTCTCCATGCCCCCCAATGAAACCTTGGGCCTCCTCTAACCAGGCTTTCCCCCAGCCCCCCAGCCAACCACAATCACCTCCTTATTCCCCCCCAACTCATTTACCTGAGTGCCAGAAACAGTTCCCTTGGATCCCCATCAGTCCTGCCAACTGAAGTTCCTTTCCTGCCCAACCACCAGCCAGCTAATGATTCCAGCTGGGCTCAGGCAGACTCACTTCAAATATGGATTTGAGGCCCAGGAATTAAAACAGCCTGAACCACACAATGATGCAGCTAAATGTGCTGGACATTCTCTCAGCATGCCCCCTCCACCCACCATCCACATGCTGCAGTCGCACTCTGAATTAAATTCAGAGCTTTATCTTTGTTTACCCCTTTTTTTAAATGCTCATTCATTTGATTGTACTTAGAAGAATATTTCATTTAAAGGATTACAAAATTTGTTGGTAACTTACGTAGAGCATCTGCGATTTCATTTACTAATGCCTAAAGCTTATTCACACTTCTGAACAAGTGGAAACAACTTGGATGACTCTGAAACATACGTCGCCAGTGAGTTGCATAGACCAGGAAACACAAACTCTTTCCACTGCCATGAGAAATTTTTATACCTGTTGCACACATGGTAGTTAGTCTGGCTGTCATGCTGCAGTGTACTTGGAAGAGTGGCAATGTACGCTGGGAGTGTATTTAGCTGCCATACTGAATGGTTCTATGATGTGGCTTGAGCATGGCATAAATTAAGCTGTCATTTTTTGGCAGCATGTGCAGTGAGGCGATTTTGCTGTACTGTAACATTTGAGATGACAATTTTCTGCCTTCAACAGTTACTGACAGATTTGTGTGATACATGCTTGAAGTGTCTGCTTGAGGGGCTGCAGTTAGAAATTGCCCTGTAGGTAAGGTAATGCCTGCATGAGCTAATCAAGCAGACATTCACTGTGATACTTTATGCTTTATCTTTTGTTACATTTGTTCATTTCAATCAATTGAAGGAACATTTTTTCCAAAGTGTTTTTCATTAAGGTTAGATCTCTTAATCAAATGTTTAATACATAACAAGCTTGAAAATACAAATGACTTATCTATTACCATTTCAGGTGTGTTCATTTTATACGTACTTTCTTTGGAAAAATATTTCTGCTGCAGTTATCTCAAATACCATCTGTTTATTGGGCCCTACTGGACAGTCCACTCACAGTCAATAGTATAACATACACAACAACAGCATGACCTTTTGCAGCAGCTTAAACTCACTCCTTGTTACACTTAATCATTGCACTTGATTATAAATGTAAGGTTATCCAGGTTATGGGTTCTGCTAATATAATGTACTAGTTTAGGAATCACATGGACTAAAAGGACTACCTCTTTTAGACAGCAGGGGGTTAGGAACAAACAAGCAGGTACAGTGGAATGTCTTTGTTTGACTAAAATGCACTTGTTTATTGCTGTATGCATTTGATTACAGAACCCACAACAACAAACGGTGACAGCGACTGTACTTTTGTCAAAAAACAAGTATGAAAGTGAAGAAGCAGACCCCATAGAAGCTTGATTTCAAAAAGCAGGAGGAACTGATGAAAAACTGATTCCGTGATCCAGCACTTGCAACAGGGAGTGACACTCACAGGGAGCGCACTGCGGATGCACAGTCCATGGTTTTCCATCTGTTACGGTCAGGTGAGGAGGGGGTCTCAAGCTTCCCCTTCGCCCCTTCTCTCATTTGACCGCAACAGGATTTATCCTTTTTTGCCCCCTCAGTGAGTGCCTGCTCCTGTTCCTCTAATGTAATTGCAAAAGAACCCATCAGACAGGTTTTCTTGCGTTTAACCAAGAAAGACGTAAGTTTATTACTCTTAACACTCGAACCCGGTTAAAAATACTAAAATTACGCTGCGCATTCACACACACATTCACACCAGGGTCACACACACAAATACATTACAGAGGGATAACAGATTTGGTGGTTGGATTAAAGTCCGGGATAAATGAAATTTAAATACAGTTTGTGAGTTCAATAGTCCTCAGCTGAAATTGTATTCCTCACTGGGCCACGTGCACAGTGGTGGGCTTGCTTTGCTCAGGGCTCCTGAAGGCAGAAGAGGGGATTGATTCTCATCCCCTGATTGCTGGCTGTGGCAGTCTGTAGGCTTGAGGGGGTTCCCAGTCACAGCCAGATCTTCTCTTGATACTTGCTGTTTCATTGATAGCTTTTCAGTTACCACTCTCTGCTGTCTGTGTGACAAAGCTTACAGTTTCTCCAGAGCTGTGCAGGCTCTATCAAGCCCCTTTGTTTTTTTAATGCATTTTTTCTGGAATCTTCTGTGAGATTCAAGGTGCTACATGCCTTAGGATGTCGAGTCACACTTGGAGGGGGTTGGCTCTTTCAAAGTCAATGGGTGTAGATGACTTTGACGACCGAGTTATAAGGCCATTCTAGGTAATTCAATCACCAACAGCAAGTTATTGTTCTGGCTAGGCTTGGTGAGACAGTTTAATCTTTTGTTGTTTCAAATGTAAATTGCAGTGGCCATCTTGGCTGCCAGTTTTTTAAAAAGTTACTTGCAGGATTTTTCCATTAAAAGTCTTATTGAATGGCAGAGCAGGCTCAAAGGGCCGAGTGGCCTACACCTGTTCCTAATTCATATGTTCATATGTTCCAACCGATGAAATTAATATTTCACCTTTGGCATATCGGGTTTTCATGACACATTTTGCACTATAGTGCTGCAAGGCAACAGTATAACTCTGGATATTTTTCTTCAATGTGTGGTTTGGCATGACTTAAGATTATCTGGAAATGCTGTCCTGCATTGTGATGTTAATTAATTAAGTGCTGTGCATTGACTACAATGCAACTATCTATGAGCTCTCCGCAGTGACTATAAATGGTCACTGAGCTTCTGAGGCTGATGGCACAATACTCTGTACATGTATAAACATGTAAATACAGAGTGCTGTCTTTCTCCAAGCCAACATGATTTGCAGCTCACTTTGCTGCTAAATGCAGCTGCCACTGCACCAATTGATACAGTGGAACGGGAGCCAGAAGTGTTCATCACTGTTGGGTTATACAGCTGTCCATTGGACCTACTGCATTGTCATAGGGCCATTACCAAACTTTTGAGCCTGATTTGAGGATGATGCAAGAGAACTTCAAACTTGTTACTGTCGGCTGGCTCTCGATTCGAAGTGGAGTGCAGGATTTGTTTCTTAGAGTTACAATACTAGTCTCATTACTTTTCCACTGTCACTAGCAAGATCTGGTACAATTTGTACGTTGCATAATATTTGGACCCTTTAAAAAGGGAAACATCATTTTTAAATAGTTTTCATCAAGATTGTGATGAGATCTGTGCTGCAAACAAGATTATTTTAGTTTAGAATCTTTATAATGTGACTATTTTAAATTATAAAATCTACCATGCGTCATGATATTTAAAAACAATATCTATAACAATACTCTGGTGCGGCCGCACGTGGAGTATTGCGTGCAGTTCTGGTCACCGCATAATAGGAAGGATGTGGAAGCTTTGGAAAGGGTGCAAAGGAGATTTACTAGGATGTTGCCTGGTATGGAGGGAAGGTCTTACGAGGAAAGGCTGAGGGACTTGAGGTTGTTTTCGTTAGAGAGAAGGAGGAGGAGAGGTGACGTAATAGAGACATATAAGATAATCAGAGGGTTAGATAGGGTGGATAGTTAGAGTCTTTTTCCTCGGATGGTGATGGCAAACACGAGGGGACATAGCTTTAAGTTGAGGGGTGATAGATATAGGACAGATGTCAGAGGTAGTTTCTTTGCTCAGAGAGTAGTAGGGGCGTGGAACGCCCTGCCTGCAACAGTAGTAGACTCGCCAACTTTAAGGGCATTTAAGTGGTCATTGGATAGACATATGGATGAAAATGGAATAGTGTAGGTCAGATGGTTTCACAGGTCGGCGAAACATCAAGGGCCGAAGGGCCTGTACTGCGCTGTAATGTTCTATGTTCTATGTTCTATCCATAAATTTTAATGGGCAAAAGATTATGGGCTGCTTACCCATGGGGGGTAATTTTCATCCTCAGTGCCTGGGCAGTAATCACTTATCCATTTCATCCCTTTGAATGAAATGAAGTGAAAATTAGGTCAGTTGATATAATAGACAGGTGACTTCCTGAGATACATCCCTATGAGCATCACTCTGCACTGGCTACATTCAAACTTCTGGTTTATGCAAAAAGGATGAGGAAATAGAAATCTGTTTTATGATATATGTAATATGGGAAGGAATATAAACTATTCTCTGTTCATTTAAGCTCACAGAGAGATGGGGTACAAAGTACAGATTGAGGGACATGTCATTTTGCAGAGATATCATCTTCAAAAGACCAAAATGTAATTAGAATTACGTCGAATGACATAGAATCAATGAAATAAAAAATTGATTCGTAGACACTATTTGTAGACGACATAGGTAGAAAGAAGGATGAGGTCCTGCAACAAGAATTTATGGAATTAGGTAGCAGATTAAAAAGCAGGACCTCAAAGTTTGTAATCTCTGGATTACTCCGGGTGCCACGTGTGAGTGAGTATAGGAATAGGAGGATAGAGCAGATGAATGTGTGGCTGAGGAGATGGTGCAGGAGGGAGGGCTTCAGTTTTCTGGATCACTGGGTCTGTGTCTGGCAAAGGTGGGACCTGTACAAGTTGGACAGATTGCACCTGAACTGGAATGGGACCAACATCCTTGCTGGGAGGTTTGCTAGTGCTGTTGGGGGGGTTTAAACTAATTTGGCAGGGGGATGGGATGCAGAGTGGAGGTACAATCGGGGGTGATGCACAGTCAAATATAAAAGAGAAACTGAGTCAGTCTGGAAGGCAGAGCAAATATAGACCTATTAATGGCACAAGTGAAAAATGCAAGGCTGGATTGCATCTATTTTAATGCAAGGAGTGTTAATAGTGAGGCAGATGAATTGAGGGCGATGATTAGCACATGGCATTATGATATTATTGCTATCACAGAGACATGGTTGAAGGAGGGGCAGGACTGGCAGCTCAATATTCCAGGGTATAGAATCTATAGGCGAAACAGGGGAGGGGGTAAAAGAGGAGGTGGCATTGCACTGTTGATCAAGGAGTCAATTACTGCAGTAAGGAGGGATGATATTTCAGAAGGTTCCTCAAATGAGGCCATATGGGTAGAACCTGAAAACAAAAAGGGGGCAATCATTTGGCTAGGAGTGTACTACAGGCCTCCAAACAGTCAGGGAGAGATACAGGAGCAGATAAGTGAGCAAATCTCAGAGAGGTATAAAAATACTAGGGTAATAATAGTAGGGGATTTCAACTTACCCAATATCAATTAGGATAGTCTTAATGCAAAAGGCTTAAAGGGGGCAGAATTTTTAAAATGCATACAGGAGAGCTTTTTGAGTCAGAACGTAGAAAGTCCTCCAAGAGAAGGGGCAGTACTGGACCTAATCTTAGGGAATGAAGCTGGACAAGTGACAGAGTGTCAGTGGGGGAGTATTTCGGGGATAGTGACCATAACTCTGTAAGATTTAAGGTAGTTATGGAATAGGACAAAGATGGACCAGAAATAAAGGTACTGAATTGGGGGAAGGCCGATTTCAATATGATAAAACAGTATCTGGCCAAAGTGGACTGGGAGCAGCTACTTGTAGGAAAGTCTACATCAGACCAGTGGGAGTCATTCAAAGAAGAAATAGTGAGAGTTCAGAGCCAACATGTACCCGTTAAGGTGAAGGGTAGGACCTACAAGTCCAGGGAACCCTGGAAGTAAAGGGATATAGAGGATTGGATCAGGAAAAAAGAGGAGGCTTATGGCAGATTCAGAGCATTGAAAACTGCAGAGGCACTAGAGGAGTATAGAAAGTGTAGGGGAGGTACTTTAAAAAGTAATTAGGAGAGCGAAGAGGGGATATGAGGAAACACTGGCAGGCAAGTTAAAGGAAAATCCGAAGGCATTTTATCAGTATATTAAGGGCAAGAGGATAACCAGGGAAAGGGTAGGGCCCATTAGAGACCAAAGTGGCAATCTGTGTGTGGAGCCAGAGGACATAGGTGAGATTTTAAATGATTACTTTTCATCTGTGCTCATTATGGAGAAGGACAATATAGATGTTGAGATCAGGGAGGGGGGTTGTGATATACTTGAACATATTAGCATTGAAAGGGAAGAAGTATTAGCTGTTTTAGCAGGCTTAAAAGTGGATAAATTCCCAGGCCCAGATGAGATGTATCCCAGGCTGTTATGTGAGGCAAGGGAGGAGATAGGCTCTGACACAAATTTTCAAAACCTCTCTGGCCACAGGAGATGTACCAGAAGATTGGAGGACAGCAAATGTGGTACCATTATTCAAGAAGGGTAGCAGGGATAAATCAGGTAATTACAGGCCGGTGAATCTAACATCAGTGGTAGGGAAACTATTGGAAAAAATTCTGAGCGATAGGATTAATCTCCACTTGGAGAGGCAGGGATTAATCAGGGATAGTCAGCATGGCTTTGTCAGGGGGAAATCATGTCTAACTGACTTGATTGAATATTTCGAGGCAGTGACTAGATGTGTAGATGAGGGTAAAGCAGTTGATGTAGTCTACATGGACTTCAGTAAGGCTTTTAATAAGGTCCCGCATGGGAAATTAATTAAGAAGGTAAGAGCCCATGGGATCCAGGGCAATTTGGCAAATTGGATCCAAAATTGGCATAGTGGCAGGAAGTAGAGGGTGATGGTCCAGGGTTGTTTTTGCGAGTGGAAGCCTGTGACCAGTGGTGTACCACAGGGATCGGTGCTGGGACCCTTTCTGTTTGTAGTGTACATTAATGATTTAGACATGAATATAGGAGGTATGATCAGTAAGTTCGCAGATGACATGAAAATTGGTGATGTCATAAATAGTGAGGAGGAAAGCCTTAGATTACAAGATGATATAGATGGGCAGGTAAGATGGGTGGAACAGTGTCAAATGGAATTTAATCCTGAGAAGTGTGGGGTGATGCATTTTGGGAGGACTAACAAGGCAAGGGGATATACAATGGATGGTAGGACCCTAGGAAGTACAGAGGGTCAGAGGGCCCTTGGTGTACGTGTCTATAGATCACTAAAGGCAGCAGCACAGGCAGATAAGGTGGTTAGGAAGGCATATGGGACACTTGCCTTTATTAGCCGAGACATAGAATATAAGAGCAGAGAGGTTATGATGGAGCTGTATAAAATGCTAGTTAGGCCACAGCTGGAGTACTGTGTACAGTTCTGGTCACCACACTATAGGAAGGATGTGATCGCACTGGAGAGAGTGCAGAGGAAATTCACCAGGATGTTGCCTGGGCTGGAGCATTTCAGTTATGAAGAGAGACTGAAAAGGCCAGGGTTGTTTTCCTTAGAGCAGAGAAGGCTGAGGGGGGACATGACTGAAGTATACAAAATTATGAGAGGCATTGATAGGTTAGATAGAAATATTTTCCCATAGCGGAGGTGTCAATCACCAGGGGGCATAGATTTAAGGTAAGGGGCAGAAGGTGTAGAGGGTATTTGAGAAACATTTTTTCACTCAGAGGGTGGTTGGAATCTGGAACGCACTGCCTGAAGAAGTGGTGCAGGCAGGAACGCTCACAACATTTAAGAAGTATTTAGATGAACACCTGAAACGCCATAGCATACAAGGCTACGGGCCAAGTGCTGGAAAATGGGATTTAGAATAGTTAGGTGCTTGATGGCTGGTACAGACACTATGGGCTGAAGGGCCTGTTTCTGTGCTGTATAACTCTATAACTCTATGACCATTGTTACAATCCTGAACCTATAGTGCAGGGTATTGAAAAGATGATGCACTAAACACTGAAATGATGTGTGGTAGTTAGACTGCAAGATGAAAGGCTGTGGGAAAGGCTTTAGCTTGATCCTGAGTTTACACTTAAAAAGCTAATATTGAATGAAGCTGTTAAAAAAGCAACAGGTAGTAGCTAGAAAACAGCCAAATGGAAAAATAAATATAGATCACCTGAAGGCAGAGGGAAAATCTTAGCAGCCAAACTTGCTTCTAAAGAAATTCACAAAAAGAAAAGACACTCACCAGTAAACTGAAAGCTTGCTTTGGATGGAGGCATTCAACAGTGTCTTGATCGAGACATGACACACTTTGTCAGAGGAAAGATCATTTCCAGGCAATATCCAAAAAACGGAATTCTGTTCATCCCATTCAAGAGCATGAACATGGCAATGTATTTGTTCAATGATTCTAACCCTTGGACTAATGTCCAGATTAGAGACAGTGGGCATGGGAAAAAGCAGACTACAAATCAAAATATCCCAAACTGTTCAATTGTCTCGGCATACTTTCTGAGAATACCAGTCAAGATGAAACATAATGCAAAATTATTTCTCATCCTTGTTTCCAAGTGCAGATCCATTCCAAGGCTATCAAGGGTTAAATAGGAACTTGCCAGAATGGAACAACTGGTTGTAGTTTCTGAGCTGGAAGCACCCACAAGGCTGACATGCTGACATTCTCATTGTCCCAAATCTAAAGGACACAATACAAAGTTGCATGGATTTCACTAAGTGAAACAAAAGTATATTGTCAGAAAAGAGTGCTACCATCAGTAGACCAGACTTTAGACCAGACTTTATTTCTGCTGGAAAGCGTAAAAGTCTTTTCCAAACTGGATGCCAATTCAAGCAATCGGCCAACAGTAATTTTGTCAGTCACGTTAATTTATTACAACATTCAAGCAATTTTGCTTGAGAAGATTACCAATCAGGATTTCCTCAACTTTGGCATCTTTTCAGAGGTTGATGTTACAGTTGTTAGAAAGTGTGATGGATCTAGAATTCATCTTGTTTTAATTTATGGGAAATCTTATAATGTTTCTTTCTTTTTGCAACTATGTCCAGTACTGTAACAATTGAATGGCTTCTGTTAACTGCTTTTTGAAAGAGACTTTTTCCTGCCTTTGTGCAAGTGTGAGGAGAGGGGCATTGAGCAAATAAACTGATGAGCCTAGACTTTCTATTCTCTGTGAAGATCGGTATAGAAAGATTTCAAACAAATGCAAAGCCAAGCAGAAGAAATAGTGTGTTGAGATTGCAGTTTCCTATGGTCAACTAATTATTCATCACTTTTTTGTAGCTATGCTTTTGTACACAGAGATAACCGAATGTGGGTAGGATTGCCATCTATCTTGATTTCATTTGGACAGTGCCGATTTTGGGTTTCGAATCCGTTGTCCCGATCAACCCTGGTAAGGATGCTCATTTGTCCCACCTTTCTGTTGCAGTTGAGGTTTTTCCAACAAAAATGAGATTTGATAACACAGTGTGAAGTAGCTCTGACAATTCTTACAAGACTGAAGATGGCATGCAAATGGCACCCATTCACGTATGTCCCTGCTGGTTGGGATGCTGTTAGAGATTGGCATCAATTCATTTGTCAGTTGCCATTGTCACCCGGAAATGTTGTTGGAAATTTCTGACAGCAATAAAAAGTTGTTGAAGTGTGAAATTATCATGTTTAGATTTAATTCTTGTCAGCGAACAGTTTATGGTACTCTCCTACTGTGTTCTTTCAGAACTGAGGGATCACACATAGGTCTTGCTGCATCTGGACACAGGCTGCTTCAGTATCTGAGGAGTCGCAAATGGTGCTGAACATTGTGCAATCATCAGCAAACATCCCCACTTCTGACCTGATGATTGAAGGAAGGTCATTGATGATGCAGCTGAAGACGGTTGGGCCTTGGACACCACCCTGAGGAACTCCTGCGGTGATGATTGGCCTCCAACAACCACAACCAGCTTCCTTTGTACTCGGTATGATTCCAGCCAGTAGAGAGTTTCCCCTCAGATTCCCATTAGTTTCAATTTTACTCGGGATCCTTGATACCACACCAGGCCAAATGCTGCCTTGATATCAAGTGAAGTCACTCTTACCTCACCTCTGGAATTCAGCTCTTTTGTCCATGTTTGGACCAAGGTTATTATGAGGTCAACAACAACTTATATTAAAATAAAAGCAAAATACTGCGGATGCTGGAAATCTGAAATAAAAACAAGAAATGCCGGAAATACTCAGCAGGTCTGGCAGCATCTGTGGAGAGAGAAGCAGAGTTAACGTTTCAGGTCAGTGACCCTTCTTCAGAACTGGCAAATATTAGAAATGTGAAAGGTTATAAGCAGGTAAAGCGGGGGGTGGGGCAAGAGATAACAAAGGAGAAAGTGTAGATAGGACCAGGTCACAGAATAGCTGACCAGAAGGTCATGGAGCAAAGGCAAACAATATGTTAATGGTGTGTTGAAAGACAAAGCATTAGTACAGAAAGGGTGTTAACAGACTGAAAATTGAACAGCAGCAAGTACAAATATGAAAAAAACAGTGGGTAAGCAAACTGAACAAATTAAGATGAAATAAAATAAAATAAACACACAAAAAATATATATAAAAAAGAAAAAAGAAAAAATAACTAAAAATAAAAGTAAAATGGGGGGCCTGTCATGCTCTGAAACTACTGAACTCAATGTTCAGTTCGGCAGGCTGTAGTAATCGGTAAATGAGATGCTGTTCCTCGAGCTTGCATTGAAGTTCACTGGAACTCTGCAGCAATCCCAGGACAGAGATGTGAGCATGAGAGCAGGGGGGAGTGTTGAAATGGCAAGCAATTGGAAGCTCGGGATCCTGCTTACGGATTGAGCGGAGGTGTTCCGCAAAGTGGTCACCCAGTCTGCGTTTGGTCTCCCCAATGTGGAGGAGACCACATTGTGAGCAGCGAATACAGTATACTACATTGAAAGAAGTACAAGTAAATCGCTGCTTCACCTGAAAAGAGTGCTTAGGGCCTGGAATAGTGAGGAGAGAGGAGGTAAATGGGCAGGTATTACACCTCCTGCGATTGCAGAGGAAGGTGCCATGGGAAGGGGATGAGGCGGTGGGGGTAATGGAGGAGTGGACCAGGGTGTCGCGGAGGGAATGATCCCTTCGGAATGCTGACAGGGGAAGGGAGGGGAAGATGCGTTTGGTAGTGGCATCACGACGGAGGTGGTGGAAATGGCGGAGGATGATCCTTTGGATATGGAGCCTGATGGGGTGGAAAGTGAGGACAAGGGGAACCCTGTCGCGGTTCTGAGAGGGAGGGGAAGGGGTGAAAGTAGAGGTGCGGGAAATGGGCCGGACACGGTTGAGGGCCCTGTCAACCACAGTGGGGGACAATCCTCGGTTGAGCAAAAAGGAAGACATATCAGAAGCACTGTCATGGAAGGCATCATCAGAGCAAATGTGTCGGAGACGGAGAAACTGGGAGAATGGAACGGAGTCCTTACAGGAAGCAGGTTGTGAAGAAGTGTAGTCAAGGTAGCTGTGGGAGTCGGTGGGCATTTAATGGATATTAGTAGACAGCCTATCCCCAGAGATGGAGACAGAGAAGTCGAGGAAGGGAAGGGAAGTGTCGGAGATGGACCATGTAAAGGTGAGAAAAGGGTGGAAATTAGAAGCAAAGTTGATAAAGTTTTCCAGTTCGGGGCAGGAGCAGGAAACGGCACCAATACAGTCATCAATGTACTGGAAAAAGAGTTGGGGGAGGGGGCCTGAGTAGGACTGAAACAAGGAATGTTCGGCATATCCCACAAAAAGACAGGCATAACTAGGACCCATGCGGATACCCATAGCAACACCTTTTACTTGAAGGAAGTGAGTGGAGTTGCAGGAGAAGTTGTTCAATGTGAGAACAAGTTCAGCCAAGCGGAGGAGGGTGGTGGTGGATGGGGACTGGTTGGGTCTCTGTTCAAGGAAGAAGCGGAGAGCCCTCAGACCGTCCTGGTGGGGGATGGAGGTGTAGAGAGATTGGACATCCATCGTTGAGAGGAGGCGGTTGCGGCCAGGAAACTGAAAATTGTCAAAATAACGTAGGGCGTCAGAAGAGTCATGGATGTAGGTGGGAAGAGACTGGACCAGTGGGGAAAAGATAGAGTCAAGATAGGAAAAAATAAGTTCAGTGGGGCAGGAGCAGGCTGACACAATGGGTCTGCTGGGACAGTCCTGTTTGTGGATTTTGGGAAGGAGGTAGAAGCGGGCTGTCCAGGTTGTGGGACTATGAGGTTGGAAGCTATAGAGGGAAGATCTCCGGAGGAGATGAAGTCAGTGACAGTCCTGTGGACAATAGCTTGATGTTCGGTGGTGGGGTCATGGTCCAGGGGGAAGTAGGAAGAAATGTCTGAGAGTTGGTGCTGAGCCTCTGCAAGGTAGAAGTCGGTACGCCATACAACAGCACCACCCCCCCGCCCCCTTGTCTACAGATTTGATGACCAAGTTGGGGTTTGACCTGAGAGAACAGAGTGCCTCAAGTTCAGAGGGGGACAGGTTAGAGTGAGTGAGGGGGGCAGAGAAATTGAGATGACCAATGTCTCGCCGACAGTTTTCAATGAAAAGATCAAGAGCGGGTAAGAGGCCAACTTATATTTATATAGCACCTTTAACATAATAAAACGTCCCAAAACACTTTACAGGAGCATTACAAAAAAAAAGCATGACATTGAGCCACAAAAGGAGATATTAAGTCAGATGACCTAAAGCTTGTAAGGAGAGTCTTAAAGGAAGAAAGAGGTGGATGGTGTAGGGAAGGTATTTCAGAGCTTGGGACCTAGGTAACTTAAGGCCACCAATGGTGGAGCAATTAAAATCAAGGATGCGCAGGAGGCCAGAATCTAGAGGAGTGCAGATATCTTGGAGGATTGTGGGACTGGAGAAGATTACAGAGATAGAAGGGGTGAAGCCATGGAGGGATATGAAAACAAGGATGAGAATTTGAAAATCAAAACATTGCTTGCCAATGTAGCTCAGCAAGCACAGGGGTGATAGGTGAACAGGACTTGGTACAAGTTAAAACACGCTCAGCAGAGTCTAGAGGTAATAAAATCATGAATCAGGGCTTCAGCAGCAGATAAGCTAAGACAAGGGTGAAGTTGGGCGATGTTTTGGAGGAGGAAATAGGCAGTCTTACTGATTGCACAAATATGAGGTTGGAAGCTCATCATGGGGTCAAATGTGACACCGAAGTTGCAAACAGACTGGCTTAATCTCAGACTATTGCCAGAGCGAGGAATGGATCGGTAGCTAGGGAATGAAGTTTGGTGTGGAGACCAAAACAATGGCTTCAGTCTTTCCAATATTTAATTGGAGGAAATGTCTGCTCATCCAGTACTGGATGTTGGATAAGCAGTCTGAAAATTTAGCAACAGTGGAGGAGTCGGGAGAAGTGGTGGTAAGGTAGAGTGAGTGTCGTCAGCATACAAGTGAAAACTAATGCCATGCATTTGGATGATGTCACCAAGGGGCAACATGAAGATAAGAAATAGAAGGGGGGTCAAGGATAGATCCTTGGGGGACACCAGAGGTAACGGTGTGGGAACAGGAAGTGAGGCCATTGATCTGGAGCCAAGTGATCCTGGCAGAACCCAAACTGAGCATCGGTAAGCAGGTTATTGATGAGCAAATGCCACTTGATAGTACTATCAATGACATCTTCCATCACTTTGTTGATAATTGAGAGTAGACTGATGGGGCGGTAATTAGCTGGATTGAATTTGTCCTGCTGTTTGTGGACAGGACATACCTTGGCAATTTTCTACATTGTTGGGTAAATGCCAGTGTTGTAACTGTTCTGGACAGCTTGGCTAGGGGCATGGCTATTACTGAAGAACAAGTCTTCAGTACAATAGCTGGGATGTTATTGGGGCCCATAGCCTTTGCTGTGTCCGGTGCACTCAGCTGTTTCTTGATAACACATGGAGTGAATCAAATTGGCTGTCAACTGGAATCTGTGATTCTGGGGACCTCGGGAGGAGGCCATGATGGATTATCCATTCAGCACTTCTGCCTGAAGATGGTTGCAAATGTTTCAGCCTTGTCTTTTGCACTGACATGCTGGGCTGTGTCATCATTCAGGATGGGGATATTTGTGGAGCTTCCTCCTCCCGTTTGTTGTTTAATTTTCCACCACCATTCATGACTGGATTTGGCAGGACTGCAGAGCTTAGATCTGATCTGTTGGTTGTGGGATTGCTGAGCTCTGCATATAGCATGCTGCTTGCACTGATTAACATGTATGTATCCTGTGTTGGTGCTTCATCAGGTTGGTACCCCATTTTTACGTATGCCTGCTGCTGCTCCTGGCATGCTGTTCTACACTCCTCATTGAACCAGGGTTGATCCCTTGGCTTGATAGCAATGGTAGAGTGAGGGAAATGCTGGGTCATGAGGTTACTGATTGTGGTGGAGTACAATTCTGCTGCTGCTGATGGCCCACAGCACCTCATGAATGTTTAGAGCTGCTAGATCTGATCAAAATCTATCCCATTTAGCACGGTGGTAGTGCCACAACATAATGGAGAGTATGCATAGTGTGAAGACTGGACTTTGTCTCCACAAGGCCTCTGCAGTGGTCACTCCTACCAATACTGTCATGGACAGATACATCTGCAACAGGTAGATTGGTGAGGATGAGGTCAAGTAGCTTGTCTCATTTTATAGCGTGTCATTTTATGTCATGTATGACATGATGTTTTCTGCCAAGTCACACTTAATGTCATGGCACATTTCAGGATGCGACACATTTAATGTCACGTTTTACATCATGCCCGGAATTTTACTTTGGGTGGGAGGCCCTGCCCACCGGCCAAAAAGTCGGGTGCGAGGCTGCCTTTGTCAGGCCTCGAGCCACAATACGATTTTACGTGTTCCAGGCACTTAGTTGGCCTTGGGCGGGACTTCCACCCCTCTGAGGCAAGAAATTCCACCTCCTGGAGCTGCTGACCAATTAGCAGGTCGGCAGCTCTCAGTCCCAGCTGCGCCACCGGAAGTAGTGGCCACTGCTGGGGCTGCAGACAGGGAGTGGAGCAAGAGGGACACTGGCCCCAGAAAAAAGGTAAGTTTGTGGGGCCTCGCGGGGACAATTGGCTGGGCACTGGCAAGGCAAAGGCATCGGTTGGGAGGTGGGGGGAGGAATGTATTTCAGTCGGGGCAGTTGGGCTGTGGGAGGCCCTCCATGGGGCACAGAGTGCCCGATCAGGAGGGCCCCCCTCAGCCCACAAGGAGGTTGCCCTGTTTTACTGGACGGCCTCTGGGGGCCTGAGCCGCCCGCCAGCCACTGGTAAAATAGTAGTGGCAGTGGGAGGAGGCCCTTAAGTAGCAGTTAATTGCCACTTAAGAGCCTTAATTGGCCTGGTGCGGGTGGGCTGTTTCTCGCTGCTACTGCCCCTTGTAAAATTGCAGCAGGAGCGGGAAGGCGATGGGAGCAGAAACCCTCACCTCCCACTCAATTTTACGACCCCACTGCCTCCAGCCCGCTCTTGTGGGGAGGGGGGTGGAAAATTCCAGCCCATGTCTCACTTTACGCAGTGGCATATTTTACATCTTGTCTCTTTTTACATCACAATACACGTTCCGTTTCATATCACGTTTCAAATTGCAACACATTTTTGTCAGGTTTATGTCACACCACTTTTACGTTGCATTATGTTTTCTGTAATGACATATTTTACTTTGCAGAATTTTTATGTCATATTTTAGTTCATGTCACCTTTTACATCACGTCACGTCACATCACATCACGTTTTCCATTGTGTTACATTTTACAGCCAGTCATGTTTTATAATGCATTATGTTTTCCATTGCAACACATTTTACATTATGGTTATGTTTTCCTTCGTGTCATAGTTTCCATTGTGTCTTTTGTTTAACATCACGTCCTGTTTTGCTTCACATTTTACATCACATCAAATTATATGATCCAACAAGCTTTTCGTCGCAAAACCTTTCATGTCACATTTGACATTGCGTTTCACATCATATTACCTTTTTGGCCACGTTATGTTTTACATCACATCATAAGTTATGTCATCTTTACATCACATCACGTTTTATATTCTATCATGCTTTTCCTCAAGTCTGATTTTATGGTACGTCACATTTTCTGTAATGACACAATTTTTGTCAAGTCATGTTTTACATTGAGTCATACTTTCCATCAAATCTCGTTTTCCAGTGCATCACATTTTCCATTGAGACACTTTTCACATCACATTTCATGTCATGTTTCACCACATGTCGCGATTTAGGTCCTATCATGTTTTACATTGCATCATATTTTATGTCATGTTTTTGTCACATCACATTTTATATTGTGTCATGCTTTCCATTGCATCTCATTTTGAGGCATATCATGATTTATGTTGTGACACATTTATTCGTTATGCCATGTTTTACATTGGGCTGCATTTTAACACTCTGCCGCCGAAATAGGCGACGGGTGTAAAAACATGTGGTCTGCGCGCATGGGCACCACGTCGCGGAGCCACCATGATTTCAAAAGCGGTGGCTCATTTGCATGGCCACGACGCCACCCCTCGCGATGACGTGGAGGGGGTGGGCAAGCTGTCGCTGGCAACGGAGTCCAGCGCCAATGCGCTGGCACTGCCACCATTTTTAAGGCCTTCAATGTATATTTAAAATTTAAAGGGCCAGTTAATGTTAAGTGTTGCAAAAATGAATGAAATAACCTTACCATGCATTTTGCCAACCCCCCCACCCCCCGCAATGGCATATTGCAACATTCCTACTCTTCCTTGCCCACCCCCCACCGTCCTAGAATACAGTTGACCATCACCCCCCCCAACAAAGGTCGACACCTTTGTCCTTTACCCCTTCCCATCACCATCCCCCCAACTAATCAGAGGCATTCTAATCCCTCTCCCCCCTCCCACACAGAGAAGAAAACCTCCTGCCCCCTCCCAACAGGTATCACACCTCATTTCCCCGAATGGGGATTCGAAGGCGGGGCATTGCCAGCCGCCATAATAAAGATTGGAATGTGGTGGCTGAATTGCTGCAGCCTACAGGGTAAGTAGGCATTAACATATTTTAATGCGGGTCCTGTCACCAAGCGGCAGGGCAGCCACCACGAGGCATTGGCTCCACTGCAGAGATCTGTACGGGGCCTGCCACCGTCGGTGGCGGGCCTCCGCCGTACCAATCTGCATTGCCCCCCGCCACCATTCCCAGCAGCAGTGGGGCTTTAAAATCCAGCACATTGTGTCCTGGTTTCCATCACGTCCCGTTTTCCAGTGCATCAAGTTTTTCATTGTGATACATTTCACGCCATGTTTCAATCTGTGCCAAATTTTAAATACGAACATACATACGAACATACGAACATATGAATTAGGAGCAGGAGTAGGTCACTCGACCCCTAGAACCTGCTCCGCCATTGCCATTCAACAAGATCATAGCTGATCTGACTGTAACCCCAACTCCACATTCTCTCCTACCCCCGATAACCTTTCACCCCTTTGCTTATCAAGAATCTATCTACCTCTGCCTTAAAAATATTCAAAGACTCTGCTTCTACTGCCTTTTGAGAAAGAGAGTTCCAAAGAGTCACGACCCTCTGAGAGAAATAATTTCTCCTCATCTCTGTCTTAAATGGGCAATCCCTTATTTTTAAACAGTGACCCATAGTTATAGATTCTCCCACAAGAGGAAACATCCTTTCCACATCCACCCTGTCAAGACCCCTCAGGATCTTATATGTTTCAATCAAGTTGCCTTTTACTCTCCTAAACTCCAGTGGATACAAGCCTAGCCTGTCCGACCTTTCCTCATAAGACAACTTGCCCATTCCAGGTAGTAGTCCAGTGAACCTTCTCTGAACTGCTGCTAATGCATTTACATCCTTCCTTAAATAAGGAGACAAATACTGTACACAGTACTCCAAGTGTGGTCTCACCAATGCCCTGTATAGCTGAAGCATAACCTCCCTACTTTTGTATTCAATTAACCTCGCAATAAACAATAATATTCTATTAGCTTTCCTAATTACTTGCTGTATCTGCATACTAACCTTTTGCAATCCATTCGCAAGGACACCCAGATCCCTTTGCATCTCTGCAATCTCTCACCATTTAGATAATATACTTCTTTTTTATTCTTCCTGCCAAAATGGACAATTTCACAATTGCCCACATTATACTCCATTTGCCAGATCTTTGGCCACTCATCTAACCTACCCATATCCCATGGTAGCCTCCTTATGTCCTCTTCACAACTTACTTTCCTACCTATCTTTGTGCTATCGGCAAATTTAGCAACCATACCTTCGGTCCCTTCATCTAAGTCATTTATATAAACTGCAAAAAGTTGAGGCCCCAGCATTGAAACCTGTGGCACACCACTCGTTACATCTTACCAACCAGAAAATGACCCATTTATGCCTACTCTCTGTTTCCTGTTAGCTAGCCAATCTCCTATCCATGCCAATATGTTACCCTCTACACCATGAACTTTTATTTTCCACAATAACCTTTGATCTGGCACCTTATCAAATGCTTGCTGGAAATCTAAGTACAGTACATCCACCAGTTCCCTTTTATTCACAGCACATGTTGCTTCTTCAAAGAACTCCAATAAATTGGTTAAACATGATTTCCCTTTCACAAAACCATGTTGACTCTGTCTGATTACCTTGAATTTTTCTAAGTGGCCTGTTATAATGTCTTTAATAGTAGCTTCTAACATTTTCCCTATGACAGATGTAGATGTGGCCCTTAGTATCCTGCTTTCTGCCTCCCTCCCTATCTCACTAGCCACTTCTTTAAAAACCCTAGATGACGTCCATCAGGACCTAGGGACTTGTCAACCCGCAGCTCCAATATTTTGCTCAGTACCACTTCTTGATTTCCTCCCTCCCTTCCATTTTCTGATTTACAGCTCTTTCTGGGATGTTACTTGTATCCTTCATAGTGAAGACCGATGTAAAATACCTGTTCAATTCATCTGCCATCTCCTTATTTTCCATTATTAATTCCCCAGACTCACTTTCTATAGGACCGACACTCACTTTGTTAACTCTTTTTTAAATATGTATTATTACGACCAATGCTCCAGTCAAAGCCCCCAATCAAAATATACCATTCTGATTGTGGTGGGAGAAATGCACTGTTGATTCAATCCTGTCCCTCCATAGATCGCCTAACATATCATTTTTAAACTTTCCAAATTAAAGAAAGACCCAGCCAAATTATACCATCTATTAACCCCCGAATGAGGCTAACCAAACCAGGTGTCATTAAATCAACAAATTAACTGTTTAATTAGAAAAAACTAAATTCTTAAACACTACTAAGATATAAACAACATTAAAAATAGAAAAAATTAGAGTCCTTGCAGATTTATGCTCCTGCCGGATGTGGAGCAGTCCAAGGTTGCTTGAAGTCCTCACAGCCGTGTGATGGAGGAAAAAAAGGTTCTTCAACAGTGGAACAGTCCGTAGTCTAATGCAGATGTCGAAATTAGTGCTTTCCTTCGCCAGCGATGAATTTCAACAATTATCAATTTGCAAACACTTTTTAATGAATCAATGTGGCTTTAGAATTTTTGAGCGAAAAATGATTGTCACAGTCTAACTTCCCTTCCTTCAGTTTAAATTCTCAGTGATCTCTGTTTTGGCTTGACTTTTTATAATTTTTAGAGAGAATATTAAATAAACAGACTAAATTCTCTTCTTTCAGTTTAAATGGTCTGAGAGCACTCCTTTCAGGTGCTAACACACAGATGTATGTCTGTTTCTCAAACTGTCTCTCAATTGTCTCTGCAAAGCCAGTTTTTTTTCAGCTACTTTCAAAGTTAAATGGCAACATTGTATATCCGGTTCTCCATCTCTGAATGGTTGTATCCAGGGCAACCAAGGTGCACTTTCCTTGGGAACTTCTGAGGCTTGCTGCCTTAAAGAAGTACCGATCTCTTATAGCCTTAAAGGCACATCGCATGTTTCCTGAAAAAAAAAGATCATGACACTATAGCAACTTTTACTATCATTTTTATATTTCTAGCTAGCTTTCTCGCGTAGTCTGATTTTTCCCTCCTTATTAACCTTTTACTCATTCTTTGCTGTTTTTTATATTCTGTCCAATCTTCCCACCTGCCACCCATCTTTGTGCAATTACACGCTTTTTCTTTATGTTTGATACTATCTTTAACTTTTTAGTTAACCATGGGTTCACCCTGAATTTTTCTTTGTAGTTGGAATGTATCCATTCTGTGTATTCTGAAATATCCCCTTAAATGTCTGCCACTGCATTACTATTGACCTATCCCTTAACCTAATTTGCCAATTCACTTTAGCTAGCTCTGCTTTCATGCCCTCATAATTGCCCTTACTTAAGTTTAAAATCTAGTCTTAGACGCACTCAACTCTCTGTCAAATTAAATGTAAAATTCAATCATATTATGATCCCTGCTGCCTTGGGGTGCCTTCACTATGAGGTCATTAATTAATCCTATCTTGTTGCATAATACCAGGTCTAGTATAGCCTGCTCTCTGGTTGATTCCAGAACATGCTGTTCTCAGAAACTATCCCAAAAACATTCTATGAACTCCTCATCTAGGCTACCTAGGCACATCTGATTTTTCAATCTATATGTAGATTAATATCCTCTATGATTATCACGGTACCTTTCTGACAAGCTCCCATTATTTCTTCCCTTATACCCCGTCCTACCATAAGGTTACTTTTAGGGGACCTGTACACAACTCCCACAAGTGGCTTCTTGCCTTTATTATTTCTCATCTCGACCCAAACCACTTCTACATCCTGGTTTCCTGAACTCAGATCATTCCTCTCTATTGCACTAATAACTTGCATCCTGTTTTATGTTGTGTTCACATATGTGCTATGTCATGTCAATTTTTTGCCACATCACAAATTATGTCACCTTTAATAACATGCTGCCTTTAAGTCACATCACATTTTATAACACGCCATGTTTTATGTCGCATTTCATGGTGTTTCATGTTTTCCGTCATGTCACATTTTAAGCCATGCTTGTGTCTCCTTTTATGTTGTGTAAGTTTTATGCCACTCTCATTTTATGCACATTGCTACGGACAGGTGAGAGATGATTGGGATGGTTCACCCTTTTCCACCTCTCGACTGACCGAAGACAGTGTTATTTTTTTAATGTGTTTTTTTCAACCCGAGTGTTTTAATTATCAAGAACAGACAAATGATAGGTTTTCTCGTAACGATAATGTTTATTATACAACACTAGAAATATTCACAACTCCACCCACTCTCACACTCATACAGACACAAGAAAAGATAGAGATTATAAAGATAAATGTATTGGGTCTGATGATTTTAGAGCATCCTCTGTTAAAGTTGCTTTTCCCCAGGGTGAAGACATGAAATGGTGCAGGCCTGTATTCTTTTCCCTAGTTCACTAAAGAATGACATAGGAGGTTTAGGAAGATGGATGTGCTGCGACAGACTGCTTTTGTCATATTCCAGCCAAAGGTCACTGGCGAAGTCCTGGTATGATTTCTCAGGTAGGGAGTTCAAGGCCAAACTCCAGTCACTGCCTTCGTGTAGTTCAAAGCTGGTAATCTTAGGCAGATGTCTTTTCCATTCGATGGCATAGATGGGTCTTCTTTGTCTTCCCAGAATATACCTTTATTAAAGCTCCTTATCAGAAACCTAGCTTCTGTCATGTGACCATAGTTTCTCCTTTCATTGTCCTCATAAATGGTTTCTGATGGTGAGGCCATTGTCTTTCCTACTCAGCTCACCTTCATAAAGTAGGGCTTTTCACACCCATTCTTTGGTTTTTGAGTTTGGACTCAAAAAGTCTGTGACTGTATTGTTAACCCAATCAGTTGGAGAGAAGCAGCCATTTCCACATAAAAGGTCATTTGCGTTTTAATAATTTCTCAGGAATGTGTCCAGAAAAGCTATTTGCATTTGAATGACTTCTTTAGGGCTTGTACAGACATGGAAATTAGCTCAGGGTTCTTGTAGTTCTATGTGTATTGGCAGGAAAGGAAGGCTCACCTGACCTCTTACTCCATTTTGTTTACAAGAAAAGTGCCCATTTCGGGTTTACTTCATAAGTTCATTTTATAGTTCATAAGTTCAGATTGCATGAGCATGACACACATTTTCCATTGTGATCCCTGTTACGACCGGGTGAGGAAGGGGTCTCAGGATCCCCTCTTGCCCCTTTTCTTGTTTGGTCGTAACAGGGTTTATCTTTTAAAATACAATGATTTTAGCTTACCTCCTCAGTGAGCCCTGGGCTCACTGCACTCTAATTGTAATTGCAAATGAACCAATCAGACAGGTTTTCTGAAGTTTAAACAAAGAAGATGTAAGTTTATTAGCCTTATCACTCTAACTCAGTTCAAATTACTAAAATACGCAATGCAACCATGCTCGCATGCACACAAGAGAAACACACACAAATAGATACAGAGGGGAAGAAAGAATTGGGGGGGTGGGTTGAAGTAGAGTTTGTAATAAATGGAATTCAGTTACTGTCCTTTGGGTCTTTGATGTAATGTCCTTGATTGAAGGTAAGGTCTGGAGTTCTTGCTGGGGTCCGGTGCACAATTTCAGGCTTGCTTCTCTGGTACCAGAAGGCCAAAGACGGGTTTCACTTGTCTTCTTGGTGGTCACCTGTAAGGTTCTGTAGTCTTGAGGCTTATGCTGCCACCATGGTTCCCCTGGGACTTTGCTGGAGAGATCGGCAGAGAGAGAGAGGTCTTCCTTCTGCCAGCCCTGTTGCAGGCTCTTTCCTTTCTGTTCAAAATGCAGTCTGCCTTTTTTATGTGGCACAATTCAAAAAGTCCCCAGTCTGGCCAGCAGGTAGATCATGTGACCATCTCTTAGTTTGAAACAGCAGCTATTTGAGAATGGGTGGGTGGGGGTGGGGGGGTTGCTGGACTTCAAAGCTTTCCAGACACATTCGGTGGGGGGTGGAGTTCTGGCTCTTACACAGACAGGATGTGGATCATCACTATTGCCCAGACTAAACTTGTTAATTGAATCAGTGAGCACTCCCATTGTATCTCTATTCAACAGTCTCTCAGAATGTAAATGTGCAACCATGTTTTCAGCTGTTCAGTTCTGTTGTTCTTTTAAACAAGTTATGTGCAATGTCCAGTCAAAAAAGGTTCAAGTAGTGTCCCATATGACAAAATTAATATGTTTCCATTTGGCAGGTGTGATTTCTGTCACACACCTTTCATATCACGTTTCACCTCATGTTTCACATCATGTTACATTTTAGATCATGTCACATTTTACACTGTGGCATGTTTTATTTCGCATTTAATATCATGTTACCTTTTACTTCATGTCACGTTTTACCTCACATCTCATTTTCTGGAATATCATATTTAATGTTGTGTCAGGTTATCCATTTTATCACATTTGCCATTGCGTCACCTTTTGAATCATATTCTCTTTTAGGTTACGTCATGTTTTCAATCACATCATGTTTTACATGATGGCACAATATGTCTTGTTTTATGCCATATTTTACACCAAGTCTCATTTTACATCATGTCACATTTTATGTCATTTCACATTTTATGGCTGTTCACGTCATATTTTACACTGTGCCATGTTTTCCATCAGATCACGTTTTCTATTGCAAGGTCTTTGACATCATGCTTCATGTCATGTTACATTTTAGGTCACATCAAATTTTCTGTTGTAACACAAATTATATCACATTTTTCATCACTTCACCTTTAATATGTTTTACGCGGTACTAGGTTTAATTTTTCTAGTACGTCTCATTTTTTATATGTCACGTTTTCTGTTGCGGCAAGTTTTCCCTTGTGACATGTTTTATGTCACATTTTATGTCATGTCACATTTTATTTTGCATCACATTTTATGTCATGTTTACGTCACATCATGCTGTGTCATGTTTTCTGTCCCATCAGGTTTTATCATGTGTTGCATTTCACATCACATCTCATTTCACAGCGTGTCATATTTTCATGTCACTTTTCACGTCACATTTTTGTCATGCTACATTTTAGGTCATGTCACATTTTATGTCCTGTTTATGTCATATCGCTTTTTACATTGTGTCTCGTTTACATCATATCATGTCTCATTTTGTGGCATGTCACCTTTCCGATGCGACACGTTAGATGTCACATCGTGTTTTATTTCATATTTACATTGAGCCGACTGGCATCCTTCTGTTCTGTTCCATTCTGTGAGTCTATGAATTGCCACAAGGTTCTTCAAATCTTCTTCTGTAACTTCGCAGGAGAACCGCAGAACCCCAGAAAGATGGCAAAAATCCCAAAATTGCTACTTACACTATTTCTCCAGGATTCTACTGCTCTGCTGCCAAATTTACAAAGGGACATCATAAAAATCGCCATAGAAATACTACACCTGTAAACTCCTCCAGCCTTACAATCCTTCAAAAACTCTGCACTCCTCCAACATGCCTCTCGCCAATCCTCCAACTCCCTTCACTCCACCATTAGCAGCTGTTCATTCAGCTGCCTGTGCCCTAATCTCTGAATTCCCTCTTTAAACCTTTTCATCTCTCCAGCTCTTTCTCCTCCGTTAAGACCCTCTGTAAAACCTACTAAGCTTTGGTCAACTGTCCTAATACCTCCTTCTCTGACTCAGTGGCAATTTTTGTCTGATTACGTTCCTGCAAAGTGGCTTGGAATGTTTTACTATGTTAAAGGTGCTACACAAATGCAAGTTGTCCTTGTTGTTGATCAGCAAACTTGCAAGATCATGAGGAAAATACAAACTACCTTAGAAATAATGCCAGTGCCAAAATTTTTGATGTTGAGTCATGGGCTGGGATTCTCTGGCTCCTTTGCGGACAGCCTTGGAGGTGGGGGTGTTCTGACATCAACACATCAGGTCCAGATTTTACAAGGGGCAGACGGCATGTCTAATGGGAATAGCACGCGGTTCTGAAGGAAAGGTACTTAAGGCAATCAAGGTGGCAATCGACAGATATTTTACAGGCTTGTTGCAATTATCCGAAAAGTGTATGAGAGCTATATGATGTCAGAGCCTCGACGGGTATATCAGGCTAACAACGAGGAGGCAGCCCAGGTCATTTCTGCATTCGGCAGCCTTCAGGTGAGGCAGCTTGCCCTTACAGGAAGGCTGGGGCAGCGCAGCCATAGCATCTTGCACCGAGGAGGGGGAGTTCAGGTGCCAGGGCTTTTGGGTCTAACCCAAATTGTGTGATTGTGTGATCTGGCTGCTGGCATTTGGGTGCATTGAAAGGGGACTGAGAGGTGGGCTGGGGTGGTTGGAGGAAGCATTTGGCAGAGTTGCCCTTGAGACTGGGAATGCCCACCTGCCATGGGCATCATCCACGCAGGAGACAGGTCCTCCATGAGGCCTGCACTGCTGGCTGGATCTTGAGGGAAGGCTGGCTTCAGTCAAAGAGGGCTTCCAGGGAACACTGGCTTCACTGAAGGAGGGCCTTGCCTGCGTTCCGGAGCTGGCAGCCCTTTAAAGATGGCGCCAGCACATCTGTTGGCATCAGCTAATGCAACTGCCGCCACCTAAATGTCTGCCTCCAACCTCAGAATGGTCCACCTCCCCTGCCTGCCGGCAGTTAATTGGCCGGCGGGCACGAGATAGCAGTGCAATCGGTGATCGGGTTGGGAGTGTCAGCGCTGTCTCCTTACAGCCCTGCCTTCCACTCCTTGGCTATGCTCGTTAAATCCCAGCCCTGATGTTGATATTAGCATTCTCTGGCTCTCTACCCCTCTTTTCTCCTTTAAGACCCTGCTCAAAACCTGCCTCTTTCACCAAAATTTTGATCATCTGCCCTAATATCTGCTTAGGTGATCGGCATTGAATAACAATCCTGTGAATCACTTTGGAACATTACTACATTAATGGCACTATATAAATGCAAGTTGTTGGTGTCATTCAATGATCAATGTTAATTAAGGCTTGTATAAAGGTAAATTTCTGTGTTGCACCTTCTTTAACAAGCACTTGCTGTCAAGAGAATAGCAGATCAAAATCATTTTAAGTTTTGTATAGTCTTGTTCTCTGACTAATCTACCAGTAATAGCCAAGGGCTGTAAACACTGTTTGGATGCTCCTAAGATTGTGCTGGAGGTTAAATAGGAGGAAATTACCCTTTCTTGGCCTCTGACTTTTGTTTGATGATTTTTTGTCTTTCATCTTCATTCCTGTCCAAGAATTGGAGATTAAGCCAGAATTTCAGACTTTTGTGCTAAAGTTTTTGATAAAGAAATGCAGCAGAAAATTCAAAATCATTCAAATCTGTAGTTAATTAATTGAACTTTTAACTGCTTTTTTGTAAGTCAGTACAAATAATCCAACCAACAGGAAGATGGCAAATACCCAGACAGACAATACATTTGTCATGAGTGCCCAGAAGGGGAGGGGAACTTGGAATATTATCATTGACATATCACCATTCTCTCAACTGAACTGTTGGAAGGAGGAGATGTTGTACCTTTCAAGAAAAAGAAGTTCCTCTTGATAGCTCATTCAGTCGCTGTGTGATTAAGTCTTGGAGACCAAAATGATTCCAGGTTCAATCCTTGTTCTGTCCCAAGTAACCTGTGGCTGGATTCTCCTCTCATTGGTGTTTCCTCTCAGAGATGACACTATGGGCTGGGTTTTATGGGCCCCACAAGGTGGGGTCAGAAACAGGGGGCCCCATAGAATCACAATGGGTGGTGATGGGCCTGTCGCTGCCATCGCCAAGCGATTTTTTATTGTTGGGATAGGTCGATGACGGCCTTCCTGCCCGACGCAAATTGAGGCCTTTAAGTGGCCTATTAATGGCCACTTCTGGGCCTCTTCCCCCGCCGCTGGGATTTAACCAGTGGCAGTGGTGGTGGGGGGGCGGCAGGAGTGTCTCTGCCATGCGGGGTGGTAAAATGAGACCCTCCCTACAGGCTTGGGGGGTGGTCCCTCCTCCGGAGGGCCCCAGATGGGAAACAATCCACCTCCCAGGATCCCCTCCCCTGAACTTTGCGATCACCCTCCCAGCCCCCGTTCACCAAGCCTTTGAGTCAGGCCCCAACAACACTGCCTCACTTACCTGAGGTCCGTGCTTCCAGTGCTGGGTGTGGGTCCAAGGCCTCTGCAGTACCGGCAGTGGCCACCATTCCCAGTGGCACTGCCGATACTGCTGAGCTGCTGGCCCTATGATTGGGCCTCTTGAAGCTCCTCCTGTCTTTATGGCCCGGTGCCGGGAGACCTGCCTCCTCCGCAAAATCCAGCCCTATGTATGTGAGGTGAGTTTGGAGTGATAATACTGCATGTGGTAATTTTATTTCTGCTGGGAGAAAGGGAAATGTAGAGTTGCAGCATTTAAAGAACACCTCTCACCTGCTACTCAGATTCCCAGATGCATTTATGAAGGTGTCTTTGACAGTGGTAACAACCAGTAGATTAAGACCTCTTTTTAAGTATTGGAGGCAACTTTTTGACATGGGTAGGGAATTGAATGGGAGGTACGAGACAGAGAGTAAGGACAATGGATATGTACTCGTTCATGCTAGGCCCCCACCTGCCAAGAATAAGGCGCATGAATTTTGTCATGAACATTGATTTTAAACTATTACTGGAGTGAAGAAAGGACTTGTTAAAAAGACCAGCCGTGGCTGGAAAGCCATTTGCATATTAACAGACAGTGTTTGGAAGGACAAAGCAGCCAGTCCGTGACACATTCAATCCACAATGGATTTTTGATCACCGGACGGTGAAGGTGGGAAAGCTCGCATTCCAGGCTAAGATGGCCGAAAACACAAACGGACATGGTCAAACCAGCCAGTCACATGACTGCTGGGCAACCTGAGTTTTTTGAATTTGTACAAACAATTTGGGTAAAAAGTAGAAAGCTCCTGAACTGAGAAGATCTCTCCTGGCTGGTTCGCCACAGCCTCTCCTATCTGACAGCTCCCATCTCTTTCTCACAAGTCTCTGAATCCACTGAAGACACATGAGCCCCAAGAAAGAAAAGTCTCCTACAGCGAACAAGGTTTAAGAAGAATACTGGGCCCTAATGAAAAGTAAGATCTACCTACAATCAAGGACTCTACAGTGAGATCGAAGAACCATAACAAATACTCTTCAGATATTGCCTCAAACTTTTCCACTTTATTTTTCTTCTGCTCTTTTCTGCCTTTATTTTCATGTGTGTATCGTGTATGCATGCTAGCGTGGGCATGTCGTGTACCCGTAGGCATCAACCGAATTAAAGTTTAAGTTTCAGTTTAATAAATTTCTTCTTTAGACCTATGAAAGCCTGTTTCCTTTGGATCCTGGTTCTTTTGCCTTATAATTGGAAAGAGGTGAACAAGGATTCACCAAGGGGGAGCTAAAAAGCAAGGTGTGTTTAAAATTAATTACAGTAAGACCAGGTGAAGGCTGAAAGGGAACCCTAGACCTCTTTCTCACCTGGTCGTCACAACTCCAATAGGCAGGAGGTGACTAGTGGTGTCTGCCAGGGACTGGGACTTCAGCTTTTCACTATATTTATCAATGACTTGGAGGAAGGACATAGCCAAGTTTGTAGATGAAACTAATTTTGGGAGGACAGCAGGTAGTGTGGTTGGGAGCATTATGTTGCAAAGGGACTTTGATAGATTAAGTGAGTGGGATAAACTGTGGCAGACGGAATTCAATGTGGGGAAACATGAGGTCATCCCCTTTGGACCTAACAAAGATAGATCAGATTAGTTTTTAAATGGTGAAAAAGTAGGAAGTGAAGGAGCAGAGAGAGTTAAGGGTCCATGCACAGAAATCACAAACGCTAGAAGACAGATACAAATAATAATTTTAGAAAGGTGAATAGAATGTAAGCATTCATCTCAAGAGGGCTGGAATACAAAGGAGCAGAAGATATGTTACAGTTACATAAAACTCTGGTAGAACCCATCTGGAGAACTATGTTCAGTTCTGGGCACCACACCACACCATAAAGGATATACTGCTCTTGGCAGGGGTGCAGAAGAGATTCACCAGTATGATAGTGGGGCTGAAAGGGTTAAGTTATGAGAACAGGTTGCACAGACTATACTTGTATTTCCTTGAATACAGAAGATTAAACACCTGAATTATATCATCGCTTAAAGATCATTAAATGATTGGATATGTTAGATACAGAGAAAATCATAGAATCACAGAATTGTTACAGTGCAGAAGGAGGCCATTTGGTCCATCGTGTCCGCACTGGCTCTCCAAAAGAGCAATTCACTCAGTTCCATTCCCCCACCTTCTCCCCATAATCCTGCATATTCTTCCTTTTCATGTAACTGTCTAATTCCCTTTTGAATGCTTCAATTGAACCTGCCTTCACCACATTCTCAGGCAGCACATTCCAGACCTTACCCACTCTCTGCATCAAAATTTTTTTTCCTCATGTCACTTTATCTTCTCTTACCAAATACTTTAAATCTGTGCCCTCTCGTTCTCGATCCTTTCACAAATGGGAAGAGTTTCGCTCTATCTACTCTGTCCAGACCCATCATGCTTTTGAATTCCTCTATCAAATCACCTCTCAGCCTTCTCTTCTCCAAGGAAAACAGTCCTAACTTCTCCAATCTATCTTCATAACTGAAGTTCCTCATCCCTGGAACCATTCTCGTGAATCTTCTCTGTACTGTCTCCAATGCCCCCACGTCTTTCCTAAAGTGCGGCGCTCAGAACTGGATGCAATACTCCAGCTGAGACCGAACTAGTGTCTTATACAAGTTCAACATAACTTCCTTGCTCTTGTACTCTATGCCCATATGAATAAAGCCCAGGAAACTGTATGCTTTATTAACCACGCTCTCAACCTGTCCTACCATCTTCAATGTCTTATGCAATTATATACACCCAGGTCCCTCTGCTCCTGCACCCCATTTAGAATTGTACCCTTTATTTTATATTGTCTCTCCATGTTCTTCCTACCAAAATGAATCACTTCACATTTCTCTGCATTGAACTTCGTCTGCTACTGTCTGCCCATTCCACCAACTTATCTATGTCCTTTTGGAAATCTACACTATCCTCCTCACAGTTCACAATGCTTCCAAGTTTTGTATCATTTGCAAACTTTGAAATAGTGCCCTGTAGACCAAGGTCTAGGTCATTAATATATATCAGGAAAAGCAAGGGCCCCAACACTGACTCCTGGGGAACTTGACTACAAACCTTCATCCAGCCCGAAAAATATCCATTAATAACTACTCTCTGTTTCCTTTCACTCAGCCAATTCCATATCCATGTTGCTACCGTCCCTTTTATTCCATGAGCTACACATTTGCTCACAAGTCTGTTGTTTGGCACTTTATCAAATGCCTTTTGAAAGTCCATATACACCACATCAACTGCATTGCCCTCATCAACCCTCTCTGTTACCTTCTTAAAAAACTCCAGCAAGTTAGTTAAACATGATTTTCCCTTAAGAAATCCATGCTGGCTTTCCTTAATTAACCATGTGACTATTAATTTTGTTCCGAATTATTTTTTCTAAAAGTTTCCCCACCACTGAAGTTAAACTGACTGGCCTTAGTTGCTGGGCTAATCTCTACACCCAAAATATTTCCTCTAATGAGGAATCCAAAATAACAGGACACAACCTTAAAATTTGAGCTAGGATGTCTGGGGGTGATGTCAAGAGGCACTTCTTCACACAAATGGTCGTGGATGTCTCTCCCTCAAAAAGTTGTTGATAGATTTTTGTTAAGCAAGGGCTTTGAGGGTTATGCAGTCAATGGTGCAACTGACCAATGCACAGGAAATCCTGCTCCACCTTTGTTACAGCAGCGAAGGAGAATCATGCATTTTCTGGGCCTCAGTGCCTATACTCATAAATGAAGAATGGACACTGGAAAAGGTGCTGTCAATACCTGCAGAAATGTATGTTAAGGTGAAGTACACCTTTAGAAAAGAAAGGAAGCAAACTGGAAAAATCCATCAGTGAGATTTCTTTGTACAGATTCAAAATAATTGAAAAAGAACTTGCGTTTATATAGTGTCTTCTGTACTGCACTGAAGTGTCAGCCTAGATTACATGCTCAATTCTCTATAGTGGGACCTCAACCCACAAACTTTTGACTCAGAGGCAAGAGTGCCACCACTGAGCCAAGGCTGCTACTAAAGTGCAAATACTGAATAACCTTCGTACATAGGAACATGAGTAAGCTATTTGCCCAACTTAGTCATCTCCATAACTTTTCTGCATCTATTTAAATACAATCCCCTGTTTTTTCTCCAAAGTCCTTAATGACTTTACGTCAGATAAATATCCATCTTCCTTTAAAATACCTCAAATGAATTTGCATCTGCCATCTTTGGCAATCCACAATCTCATAGCTCTTTCTCTGTAAAAAAAAAGTTTTCCTGGATTCACTTTTAATCAGCTCAACTTGAATTCTAAGAAATATGCCCTCTTATACTGGAATTCCCGATTGGGGAACACTCATTTTCTCTGTATTTTAATCTCCTCGTCTTCAAGGAATATAACCGAAATTTATCCAATTTCTCTTCATAACTCAGACCTTTCTTCCATGTATCATCCTGATGAATCATCAGCAAGCTTACATCAAGACCTTCTTCCTAAAATGAGGTGCCAGAAATTGAACACAAAACGTTTTGGTGTTCCTTTCAATCTCTGCCAACCAACAAAATGACAATAAATGTAAAAATAACAACTTCAATGTAATGCTGTTTTTCCTCAGAGAATTATTCTCTGAGAACTGCTTTGTAATAAAATCAGAACAAAAGAAATTGCACACATATTGCAATTACCATTATTGCAGTTCTGTGCAAGTTTTAATTACATTAGACAGCACTGTAACATTTATATCTCAATGAATGGACAAAGAATTTCTGATAAAGCATATGTATACACAAAATCTTTGTATACATAAAAGCAACACTAAATGGGAACTGGCCATATTAAGCAATGCTAGATATTTCAAAAAATGAATCAGATCTAGTACTAAGAATTGGGTCTTTATGAAACTGTGACAATGAGTGAAATCCACTCTATGACCTTTATAACAAAAGTAGAAAATGCTAGAAATACTTAGCAGGTCAGGCAGCATCTGCAGAGAGAGAAACAGAGTTAACATTTCAGGTTGATAACCTTTAGACAGAACTGGAAAAAGTTAGAAATGTAACTGGTTTTAGTTTAGTTTAGAGATACAGCACTGAAACAGGCCCTTCGGCCCACCGAGTCTGTGCCGACCATCAACCACCCGTTTACACTAATCCTACATTCCTATCACATCCCCACCTATCCCTATATAGTTCCCTACCACCTACCTATACTAGGGGCAATTTCTAATGGCCAATTTACCTATCAACCTGCAAGTCTTTGGCATGTGGGAGGAAACCGGAGCACCCGGAGGAAACCCACGCAGACACAGGGAGAACTTGCAAACTCCACACAGGCAGTACCCGGAATTGAACCCGGGTCGCTGGAGCTGTGAGGCTGCGGTGCTAACCACTGCGCCACTGTGCCGCAAGTGCAGAGGCAAGGAAAGGGGGGAGAGGGGAAAGAACAAAAGGAAAGGTTTGTGATAGAGTAGTAGGTAGGAGGGGTCAAATGTCTGAGAATAAAAATGGGGACAGAGGTTATGATCTGAAATTATTGAGCTCAATGTTGAGTCCAAAAGGCTGTAAAGTACCTAATCGAAAGCTGAGGTGCTGTCCTCAGCTTATGTTCAGCGTCATTGGAACAGTGTAGGAGGCCAAGGACAGAGAGGCCAGAGTGAGAATTAAAATGACAGGTAACTTGAAGCTCAGGATTATGCTTGTGGTCTGAATGATTGTGTTCTGCAAAACGCTCACCCAATCTATGTTTGATCTTCCCAATTTACAGGAGACTGCATCGTGAACAGTACAGTGATTACAGTATACTAAATTGAAAGAAGTACAAGTAAACCTTTGTTACACCTGGAAAGAGTATTTGGGGCCATGCATGGTGGGAAGGGAGGAGGTAAAAGGGCAGGTGTTACACCTCCCGAGCTTGCATGGGAAGGCACAATGGGAAGAAGAGGGGTGTTGGGGATAGTTAATATGAGTGGACCAGGGTGTTGCAGAGGGAATGGTCCCTTCAGAATGCTGAAATGGGAAGGGAGGGAAGATGTGTTTAATGGTGGCATCACCCAGGAGGATGGTCCTTGAATGTGGAGGCTGGGTATATATATATAAGCCAGCGAATAATGAGATGTTAAAATAACTTGGTTCGACAAATAATTAAGAGATTAGCAATTACAAAAGTGAGAATAGATGACGTCTAACCTATTGCTTAAATGCACATTGTATGTACAAACTGTAAAACTATACACAAAGTTGAAAATGGCCTAATTGGTCTACATTTACCAGGTTTCTATAGGAACAGGTATACAGTTAAATGAAGTAGGATATGTTTTATAGAACAGCCTGGACAACATTCCTTTCATATGGGCTCTTCACAGATCCTATTTTCTCTCTCTTGCAAAGTTATTTGCTCATGCTGAGATCAAAACAATGTTGCACTTTTCTCATGGGAAAATATTGGGTAGCTCTCCAGCACAGCAGTTCCAAATAAGCATAGGGAAACAAGCATAGCATCTTTGAAATGATGACGCACCCATCAAGATAGCTTTTTTTAATTGTCAATATCCATTTTGACTGATGAAATTTCACTGTGTGATCTTTTTGTGAAACAAATTGTAGTTAATTTAATTCTTCATACCCGCTCTATGCAAGCTTCAATCTTCGACTCACTTAAGCACTGTATGCAAAAAAAGACTCACGCACAATAGAGATTTTATGCCACTCTGCTAAATTGACGACTGCAAATGCAAAATAACAAAACACTTTAGCTGACTGCATTTGAGTGACTAGACTGCCGGGATGAAAGGGTTGTAAGTGGCCAGTGAATGCCATTTAATTAGTCTTTGCTGTGTTAGCATTTGAATGGCTGCTTAACTTTAAAAGCTGCCATTGTTTTGCCTTTCTGCTAATGATTGCAATCCTTGCCTTGCTTTAGATTTATATGGATGAAATTAGATGGAATTAGAAAAGCAATGTGCTGGCTGCTAACTTTTGCAATAAAGATGTTGTGCTACAGTAGTCTTTTAAAGCAATATTGTGACACCTTTTTGAGCACAATCAAATGATATGTTTTAAATCATCATATTGTCGATTTAATTTAAGCAAAATCTTGACAAATGTTCTGTTTCTAATAAGGAAGTAGCTAAAGATCGTACCCTAATTTTTATTTACATTTATTCTATTTATTTATTCCCAGTAAATAAGTATGTTGAACACCAAACTACTCGATCTCAGTGGAGCAGCAGTTGGTAAACCACGACTGGCCTCAGCATGCCTGGCTGAGAAGAGAAAATATGAGGCAGTAAATTTACATATTTGATTAACCCTTTGCCCTTGCTGGAACATAATTTTTACTGAAACAAATGCATCCTATTTTTGGGGGGTAAGGGGGATGGGGGATGATGGTTGGGGAAGACGTAACCGTTTTCAAGTTGTTAAGAGTGAAACTACTGAAACTCAAGTCAGAACTGTGGCTCAGTCAATACTTAACCTGTGACCTAGAAATGAAAAGAGAATTATAAAATTACGACACAGACCTTTAGCCTAGTAAGTCTGTATTGGTGTTTTCCTTCCCATAAACCGCCTAATCTTATCTCATTCTCCTATTTACTCCCCATGCCCTTTACAACAACAGCTTATATTTAAATAGCGCCCTTAGCAACAACAACAACAACAATATGTATTTATAAACAGCCTTTAATGTAGTCAAATGTCCCAAGATGCTTCAAAGGAGTCTTATCAAACAGAATTTAACGTGAGCTGCATAAGGAGATATTAGGGCAAATGACCAAAAGCTCGGTCAAAGAGGTTTTAAGGAACAGCTTAAAGGAGGATGAGTGGTAGAGAGGTGGAGAAGACTAGGACATAGTAAAGCATCCCAAGGTGTTTCTCAGGAGCATTATCAGACTGACAGTAAAGTGCTGAGACTGTGCTCTACGGGCTGTTCCCAGGGACACACACCAAGATAAACATCAACTGCTGCTGGAGGACCATCAATTCGGTGAAAGACGCCCTTTGGTCTACCTGAAACTTGCTGGTCTTCCAGCGAAAAGAGTTGTCCAAGACCGAATGTTGCAGACTGGCACATTCCAAAGTCCAGGACTACGTGCTGAGGGACACACTAAAGCTTGGGGCAGCCGCAGCAAATGCTCAATGGGGAAAGACCACTGTGTAAGGGCCCCCCATCAAGCTGAACTGAGGGGCTGGATCCATGGAAAACCCCTTGAACTGTAACGGGAAAATTTTTGTTTGCTGTAAAATGTATATGGCATGAAAAATGAAATGGAAGGGTTGTGAGGCAACTCACTCCTGTATTGAAGGAAACTGACCTTTGCACGGTTTGTATTTTTTGATTTGGTGCTGTTTGGAACTGTTCTGTAATGTATTTTTTACAGATTTTTATGAATAAAGTATATTTTGGAAATAAAAAAAAGTGAGGTGCTGATAAGAGTTAGATACTGACCTGGCAGGGGAGAAACCATGGTCAGTGGCCCTTGATCCTATTCTGGGTAGATTTTGAGTAAAATGGCTGTTACCAATTCTAGAGCTTCAGGCCAAGGAGTGCATAACACCGTTCAGGTGGAGGTGAAGGATAAGGAAGGAGGTGCACCTGTTGACCGTACCTTCTTCATTAAGAAAATCCTTATTGATTGCTGTGGATTCTAAGCTGCAGACATTTTCTGCCTGGAGGACTTCCCCAGCAGTGGATATTTTGACGTGACGTTCAACAGTGCAGCAGGATGCATCAAGTTCCTGAAAGTATTCAAAGAGAAGGGAAACCAGGTGTCGCCATCGATCCTAACAGTGGAGCCGCTCTTCACACTGCCATCGCAACGCAACTGGGTGGTGACAGTTCACCTCTACAACCCTCATGTTCCTGTCATGGATGTACTCACATTCCTCGCCAGGTATGTCGAGGTGGCTGGCAGCAGCACTGATGTCAAAGACCCATTTGGGATTTGGACCAGCAAGCGACAGGTCAAGGTGACCTTGAAGATCGATGCCAATGGAGCCATCATCCATCCTCCCTCCAACTTCACTATTGGGGGAAGTCGAGGCTTCTTGGTCTATGCGGGGCAGCCCAGAGCTTTTTGCACCTGTGGCAAATCTGCAGCACAGTCGTCTGCAAGAAGGAAGGCCATCAGACCTAGGACTGTAAGCAGAGTAAGTGCTGCAACCTGTGTGGTGAGGCAAGCCACCTATAATAAACCTGCCCCAAACACTGCCTCAGTTATGCTCAGGTGCCAAGTTCCAAGGAAAGGCCGGGAGAAGGAACGGTGAACGTGTCTGGTGCTGGGAAGGAGACAAGCAACCCTCTCCTCAACAAGGAAAGTCTACCTGAGAAGGAGAAGAAAGGAGAGGCAGCTGCAACCAGCGACCCAACACCTACCCCGTGCCTGGAAACCCCTCCTCTACAGACAGAATCAATGGAGGAGGAGGCAGCAGATGGACAAACTGGACAGTGGCATGTGGTACAAAGAAAAACCACAAAGATAAAACCTCCAAAAAAGGAACAGGCCACCACCCAAACCAGTGGCAAGAGGGCTACCATCTGAGACGGACTACAGCAGCTCCTCCTCATTGCACGAGGAAGGACTAGAACAACGGCACCTGCAAAAGTAGTGGCAGAACTCAAAAGTAGCTGGAAGATAAAGCCCCCCAGTTCCGGGTCACTGGAAGTTATGATGGGCTCAGCGCATCCCAAACCCAAAGCACCGAACCCAGCGACATGCCCAGCGCACCCCAGCTCCAGGGCACCGAGAACAAAGACGCGTCTGGCACACTCCAGCTCCGGGAAGCCGGAAGCATTGATGTCTTCAAGGACGAACAGAGGGGAAAGACACCAACAGCAGAGGACAGCCCATGCCTTGCTGTCTACAAGATCCACCCCCCCCCCACCCGATGTCACCCCAGTGGAACAAACCCCCCCTGAGTAACCAGGAGGGGTTTCTGAGCCCAACGAACGTGAAACAGCTTGTGTACACTATGGGTATGCAGGAACATACCCAAGGACTGGGACTAGAAAGGACAACTGGTGTGGGAAGCAACACCCAACTTTAAAATGGGTATAAAGATTGCTTTGATTAATATGCGTAGCATTAAATCCACTACGCGATGTGTTTCAACCTTGGATTACCTCACCAAGGTCAAAGCCAACCTGTTGTTTCTGCAGGAGTGTGGAATACCACATCTCAGCTCCTACAGACAATGGTCGCGATGGTGGTTGCACGGGACATCAATCTCGTCACGGGGAAATGATTCCTGTTTCTCCGGCCTGGGTATTCTGCTGCGGGGAGGCAACCTCATCATCTCCGAAAGTTAAGGAGGTGGTGGGCGGTCGCATCCTCATAGCAGATGTAATGTACAACAATACTCCACTCAGGTTGATCAACGTGTATGCCCCTGCTCAATGCAGCGAGAGACTGATCGTCCTCCAGCAGCTCCCAGTGCTGCTGGCAACATCCAGACCGGTCGTTCTAGGTGGCAACTTCAACTGCATCATTAACGCAGCTGGATGATCTGGCAGGGATGACAGCAAACTGAACGCTATGTCGAGATTCCTAATGGAAACAGTAAAAGATGCCAAACTGCATGACGTCTTCAGCAACCCTGCAGACGGAGCGCAGCATAGATACACCTTGTCAAGATCAGACAGGTCTGCCCGTTCCAGGATTGACCTCCTGTTTGTGTCCCGTGCTGTCACAGTCAGATCCACTGACGTCAAGCCAGTGTTCTTCTCTGACCATTGCCTCTTACTGGCCGACTGTCACTTACAGGATGACCAGCGGGTTAGCAGGGGGACATGGAAGCTCAATGCTACACTGCTATCCGCAGAGAACATTGAGGAACACAAAAGGGATTACAAAGGTTGAAACCCCTCTTTGAGTCTCCAGTCCGCTGGTGGGAGGCAATCAAGGAGAAGATCACGAGGTTCTTTATCTTCAAAGGTGTTCAGAGGGCGAGAGAGTGAGACAGAGGGAAATGTCCCAACTCCAGAAAAGAATGCAAAATTTGCTCCGGCTGCAGTCGATGGGGGTTGAGCTCAAGTAGGATCTCCAAGAGGTGAAGAGCCAACAGGCCTCGTTCTTTGCCACGGAGGCCTCCAAGATCATCTTCCGTTCCAGAGTTCGCTCCGTTGAGCAGGATGAGATGTGCTCACGTTTCTTCTTCCAAAAGGTACACAGAGAGAGCTCGGTGATCAGCATCCTGAAGGAAGAGGATGGCTCAGTAACGTCTTCGCAGTCCACATACTAAGGATCAGCAAATCCTTTTATGCTGGGCTGTACGACGTGAAGCCCACGGACAGCACGGCTTCCCAGTCCTTCCTGTCATCTATCACAGAGGTCTTAGATGACAGCATGTGGGAGAGACTGGACAAACTGCTAACTCTGGATGAGCTGACAAATGCAGTCAGGTCCTTCGAGACGAGTAAAACTCCGGGAAGCGATAGCTTACCGGTTGAGTTGTATTCGGCTCTGTGGGACTGGATCGGCCCAGACCTGCTGGAAGTGTACAAGAGTATGCTTCTGGCTGGCAGCATGTCAGAATCCATGAGGAAAGGCATCATCACCCTCATCTACAAGCGGAAGGGGGAGACGGCAGAAATCAGAAATTGGCGGCCCATCTCACTGCTTAATGTTGACTACAAGATTCCGTACAAAGTCATCGCCAGTCGGGTCAAGTCTGCTCTGGAGTTGGTGATCCACCCTGACCAGACCTGTACTGTACCCGGCAGGAAGATCTCTGATCGTCTCGAGCTACTCAGGGATACGATCGCCTATGTACGGGACAGGACAGTGGACACCTGCCTCATCAGCTTGGACCAGGAGAAGGCTTTTGACAGGAGATCACACACATACATGATGGACGTGCTCCAAAATTGGGTTTGAGGAGGGAATCCGCAATTGGATCAAACTGCTCTACACAAACATCAGTAGCGCAGTCTCAATGGGTGGGAATCAGAAAGTTTCCCGATCCAATCTGGAGTCAGACAGGGCTGTCCTCTTTCCCCTGTCTTGTTTGTTTGCTGTATTGAACCCTTTGCTGAGCCTATTAGGAAGGATGCGGGCATAAGAGGAGTGAAAATCCCAGGCAGTGGAGGCACTCAGGTAAAAACCTCCCTGTACATGGACGACGTCGTCGTCTTCTGCTCGGATCCGCTGTCCGTTCGCAGACTGATGAGCATCTGCGACCAGTTCGAATTGGCCTCAGGAGCCGAAGTTACCATGGCAAGAGTGAGACCATGTTCTTTGGGAACTGGGACGACCGATCCTTTGTCCCATTCACCGTCAGGTCAGACTACCTGAAGGTGCTAGGAATATGGTTCGGAAGGGCTGGGGTCTGCGCCAAAACCTGGAAGGAGCAAGTAGCCAAAGTACACCATAAACTGAGCATGTGGGAGCAGCGATCTCTCTCCATTATGGGTAAGAACCTGGTCATCAGGTGCGAGGCACTCACGTTGTTGCTGCATGTGGCGCAGGTCTGGCCCATACCCCACTCCTGCGCTGTGGCGGTCACCCGAGCCATTTTCCACTTTATCTGGAGATGCAAAACGGACCGGGTCCGGAGGGACACAATGGACAAATCTCTGGATAAGGGCGGGAAAAATGTACCCAACGTCGCCCTCAGCCTGATGACTACCTTCGTGTGTGGCTGCATCAAGCTGTGCATAGAGGCCCAATACGCAAACACCAAGTGTCACTACATGCTGAGGTTCTATCTGTCCTCGGTGTTGCGAAGGATGGGTCTGGTCACATTGCTGTGGAACGCTCCATCCAGTTGGACCGTGCCATACCACCTATCCTTTGTGGGAAAGTTTCTGCAGAAAAACACCTTTGACCACCAATCCATCAGGAAATGGTCTGCACGGAATGTCCTCAAGGCTGTATAGGATAAGGAGATGGTGGATCCTGTCAGATGGTTGCCCGAGCAGACTGCCAAGTTCATTTGGCAGAATGCCTCATCACCAGAACTTTCAAACAAGCACCAAGACGTAGCCTGGCTGGTGGTGAGAAGGGCCCTCCCAGTCAGATCCTTCCTGCACGCCCAGAGTCTCACCCCCTCCACATGCTGCCTTCGAGGTGGCTGCGGTGGGGAAGAGACAGTTGCCCACCTCCTACTGGAATGTGTCTTTGCAAAGCAGGCGTGGAAAGAAATGCAGTGGTTTTTGTCAAGGTTCATCCCAAGCAGATCCCAAGACACGCACCGAGATAAACATCAACTGCTGCTGGAGGACCATCAATTTGGTAAAAGACGCTCTTTGGTCTGCCCGAAACTTGCTGGTCTTCCAACACAAAGAGTTGTCCACGACCAAGTGTTGCAGACTGGCACATTCCAAGGTCCAGGACTATGCGCCAAGGGACGCACTAAAGCTTGGGGCAGCCGCTGTAAAGGCTCAATGGGGAAAGAACACTGTGTAAGGTCCTCCCGCCATAGTGAACTGAGGGGCTGGACACATGGGAAACCCCTCGGGCTGTATACACCAAATATGGGTTTGCTGTAAAATGTATATGGCATATAAAATGAAATGGAAGGTTTGTGAGGCAACTTACTCCTGTATTGAAGAAAACCGATTTCCTTTGCACCTTTTGGAATGTCAACTTGGTGCTATTTGGAACTGTTTTGTAATGTATTTTTTTTTTTACAGATTTTATGAATAAAGTATATTTTTGGGGAAAAAAAGTGAGGTAGATAAAAAATATTAGGACAGGTGACCAAAAACTTGGTCAAAGAGGTAAATTTTAAGGAGGGGTTTAAAGGTGGAGAGATAGTTAGAGAGGCAGCAAGATTTTTTTTTAAAAGGACTTGCATTTATGTAGTTCCTTTTATGACCATACAGTGTCCTAAAGCATTTTACAGCCAATGAAGTACTTTTGAAGTGTGGTCACTGTTGTAATGTGGGAAATGTAGCAGCCAATTTGTGCACAGCAATCCCCAACAGCAGCAATGTGATTTGCTTTTATGATGTTGGCTGAGGGATAAATAGCAGCCAGGGTACAGGGGATAACTTCCCTGCTCCTCCTTGAAATATTACCATGGGGCTTTTTATATCCACCTGAGAGGGAAATCTGGGCCTCAGTTTGATCTTGCATCAGAAAGACAGCACTTCCAACAGTGTTGTACTGGAGTGGAACTTGAATCTACAACCTTCTGACTCAGAAGCGAGATTGCTACCAAGTGAGCCACAGCTGCCAGTTTCGGCATGGAATTCCAGAGTTTAGTTCATAGGCAGCAGCATGCACAACTGCCAATAGTGGAGCAAAGGAAATTGAGGATGCACAAGAGGCCAGAATAGGAGGAGTGCAGAATCTCAAAATGCTTGTAAGGCTGGAAGTTTGTAGAGATAGGAAGGAGTGAGGCAATGAAGGGATTTCATCCATCTTCAGCCAGAAGTGCCGAGTGGATGATCCATCTCGACCGCCTCCTGAGGTCCCCAGCAGCACAGAGCAGTCTTCAACCAATCTGATTCACTCCAGGTGATATCAAGAAATGGCTGAAGGCACTGGATACTGGAAAGGCTATGGGCCCTGACAACATTCTGACAATAGTACTGATGACTTGTGCTCCAGAACTAGCCACGTCCCTAGCCAAGCTGTTCCAGTACAGCTACAACACTGTGATCTTTCCAGCAATGTGGAAAATTGACCAGGTATGTCCTGTCCACAAAAAGGACAAATCCAGTTTGACCAATTACCCCCCTATCAATCTACTCTCGATCATCAGCAAAGTGGTGCAAGAGGTCATCAACTTGCTCAGCAATAACTTGCTCACTGATGCTGACTTTGGGTTCCACCAGCTCAAATTTAAAGAGGGTGGGAGGATGGAAGGCCAACCAGGGGAGCATTAGTATAGTTGAGTGTAGAAATAACAAAGGACTAGATGGGGGAATTCAGCAGCAGATGAGCTGAGGCAGGGGCAGAGACAGGGTAGGTTACAGGAGATGGAAGTAGATGGTCTTGGTGGTGGAGAGGGTCAGAAGCTTAGCTCAAGGTCAAGTAGGACACTGATGTTGCAAACAAATCGGTGGCAAGGGAATGTAATTGTGGTAGGGACCGAAAACCAAAGTCATCCCAATATTTAATTGAAGAAAATTTCTGCTCATCCAGTACTGAATGTCGACAAGCAGTGCGCCAAATCAGTTCAGAAGTGGAAGGATGGAGAGAGATGGTGGTGAGGTAGAGCGGGGTGTCATCAGTGAACATGTGGAATCTGCCACTGTGTTTTGGTTGATGCTGCAAAGGGGCAGTGTGTAGGGCAGGAATAAAGGACCAAGCATTAATCCTTGCAGTGCTCTAGAAGCCATGGTGCACTAGCAGGAAGAGAAGTTATTGCAGGAGATTCACTGGCTAATGACTGGATAGATAGGAATGGAACCAGACTCTCCTTCAAGTATCTATCGTTGTCCATTTTGTTAATTACTAATTAAACACTCTCCATTGACTCCTACTAGAAATGGTGGAGAAAATTTTCACATTGAAGACCATGTAGGTTTAGGTGCAGGAGGGGGCTAAGTTTGCCTAAAATGTTAGTGTATCCAGAAGCTGGTTCCAACTCTTCAATTTCCGGGTGTAAGACGAGCACATTGTGCAAGTTGCACAGAATGCCCTCAGGAGAAGCAGGTTACTGACTTTAAGATGCAAATTACTCCATTGTAGCGACATTGTCCTTTCCAACTCAATGGCACATCCACAGGTTTCTCAAGCTTCCTGGAACTCACCATTGAAACCAAGGTGAGAAGAAAAAGGCAATCCAGGGGCTCACTAAAAGTCAGGAAAATACTGCAATACATATTCCTTGCTCACAGCAGCTTTCATACCTACCACTGGGAAAGTGTTTGTTCAGAACACTTGTGGCGAGAGGTTAGTTTCTATCTACACTTTGGATGTTTTGAGACTCAGATAAGGATGGGGGTGGCGACATGGCTGTGATGATGCCACTGAGAATGAGCAGGCATTCAGGCTTCCATCTCTGGCTAACTTCCCACGGGTGCAGGCTGTCATTGGCAGCACACACATGGCAATCCATACACCCCCAGGTCACCCAGGAACACCACAAGGTGTTCCATTCCATCAGTGTGCAGCTGGTGTGAAACCACTGGAAAAGCTTTTTGCAAGTATTTTTCCAGACACCCCTGTGCATAGTGCTGTGAAACTACAAAGCATTATTCTTCCATACCTGCATGGTGCAACTTCTAAGGCTTCAGTTCAGGTAGAGACAGGCTGCTCTGACTGCTAAGGTGCTCCTGACCAACATCCTCTGGGTATGGACTGGCTGACAACAGGTGAGAGGTGGGAGCATTTTCGTAGAGTTCGCACTTACATGCCCCCTTTCATCATCATCCCTCTCATGGGCCAGCCAGACTGGACAACAGCTTGGTGCAGGTCCGTCAAGTGCCGTAAGGCCTCCTATTTGAGGTCCAGACATGTTGGCATCCAGACTGTGCACAGCTGTTGTCGAGGCCTGCGTGGACTCATTTGATTGCTGTGATCAATGTTCCACAGAGTTGGTCCCTGTATCCATGGAAGAAGACATCGTCAGAATGCCCTGTGACTTCAGCCCACCCATGCTTCAGGTGGATGCCTCTATTCTCTCTGCAATCAGAGACAGTGTGAATAGGGGGCCTGTCAGTATATCGCAGATTTTCAGCTGGTCTTCAATGATTATCCTTTTCGTTAATAGCCCTGGGGTGCAACATCCATATCCAGCAGATCAGAACTTAGAGAAGGCTGTGCCCTCCAATGCAGACTCTCCACTGCTGTCTCTGCCACCACCGTTTGCTCCTGTTCACTTGTGAACTGTGTGTCACTGGGTGAAAATCCAACTATTTGTCTAACTGGACCCACTGAAGTGTAACTATCTGCTCTGATACTTGGTAAGCATGAATCCTGTGATTGAGCACTCTCAGAAGGAATCAGCTCCACCAAAAGTTTGTCATCCCCTAAGTCCAGTGACTGCAGCTGCACATGTGACGGCCAGGGTGGAGAGAAAAGATATGAATTAATAATGGTAAGGGAAGAACATTGCAACTTAGCATTATGAAGATGATGGTATTTCATTCACTGCTGAAATCAAGTCAACATGACAGAGTTTTGTATGCATGATCTATGGGTCGATGATCTTGAACTGTGTTACCAGGTAGCTGGGAGGTTTCCATCTCTCAATCTCCAATGGCCAGGGACTCCAAGACACCAGTGATCTCCAGTATGTCCTCCTCCTCTGCAGTTGTCAGCTGCAAGATCTATGAAGGTTCTCTCGCTTTCACTTGTATCTTGCACTCTTTTCTTCTGCAACAGCGGAAGAACAGAACTATAAGTGACTGGGAAATTTAACTAGTCATGAACGTGCTTCCATTGTTAATATTTTTTGAGGACTTGTGTTCAAAAGACTGTGGAAATACCTGAGGAAATGCTGGACTTGATTTTTATTTTAAAGAGGGTCACTGGAAGGACACTTAGGATTTTGATTAAAAACAGACACTTTTGGAAGTCACATGTCTTAAGCTAAGTTAACAGCAGGAGCCTTGCTGACTGCTGGTGTTGTTTACAGAGAAATGACATGTTTAGATTTATGGTGGTCAGCAGTTGGTTTCATTTTTGAACTGTTTGAATGGGCAGTTGAGGCGTAAGCCTGCTAAGAGAGAGAGGCTCATCCTGTTCCACCTTTTTGAGAAACCCTGAGAATCCATGGTAAGAACTGGAGAAACTGATGCAGCATTTCTCCTGAGAAGCTTCTGCAAGACTTTCTCTCGACATCTCCTGAACAAACTGCTTCTGAAAAGATCCCAGTGACCACCTCTTGTGTCTAGTGACACCCATCTGCGTGTACCTGGATGCCATACAAAAGAACCATCTTGAACAATTCATATCTTATCCTTTTTCTTCAAGAATTAAGTATTTGGCCAAAGTATTTTTTTTTGGTTTTTTTGTAAAGTTTTGCCTTTTTAAAGACACAGTCCATATAAAAGGGGAAGTTGCAGCAATGCACTGCTGCAGACCATTTTGGTAATAATGGAGAAGGAGGAATGGAACACCAGGTGAAGGCAATGGCTGTCGTAGAAGCACTATGTGGAGAGGTCCAAGTAGGGAAGGAGGCCATGTTTCTGGTGGGGTATGGTGGGGGGTTTGGCAGGAAGCTCTTGAGACTAACCCTTTGAAGGGAATGAGAGTGGGGGGAAGGGGGGCGAGGGTGGTTAGTGCCCAGAGCATGGTTCCCAAACTTGGCAACAGTGATGGAAACATTTAATAACTTCACTCGAGTGGTTAAGGTGAGTGGCTGCATCTGAACATCACATCTCAGACCCACCACACCACCCACCTCTCACATTGTTCAATGCACCATACCCCCATCACTCACCCAGCAGCACACCCTAGCACTCAGAACACCCTAATATCCTTACCCACAGCTCACCTACATGCACCTTCCAATCATGCCAACCTCACACTCACCTCTTACTGCCTCCATATACTTCCTTCTAGTTAGCTATGGCAGGCAAATAACCCAAACTCAGTGCTGCACAGTCATTGACATTCTGCCCTCTCTCTTGCAGGAGAAGGTTGCCCACAACTAGACGGAGAGGCTGAGTACCAGCACTCCTGCATCCCCTTGGCACACTCGAGTAAATGGTCCGCAGGATCATGGGCACCAGTGCCACAAAGCAAGTGATGCCCGGTGATGCCGAGGCCATCCCAGACAATGGTAAATTGCTGCCTTATGTAGCTTCTCCACTCAATCTTCACCATCATCCTGAAAGATGTCACAAAATGGAAACTGCCGATGGAGTGACCAAGGACCGCCACTTCCCTCACCCCTCCCCTCTGCTTATGCTTTTGTGCTTTCAGATAGTCAAGAACTGCCAACCGCTCAGCCACTGCAGCCTCATGTGGTAGGACAAGAGGATGAAGAGAGCACTGAGGAAGCAGCATTGTCACGTGACCTGTTCAGATCCTGGGACAGTGTGAATGGCAGTGGGTAGTTTAGAGTCAGGGCCTGCACATGGTAAGTCACTGGGCACGAGTGGGCTGCAGATAGTCTCCAGTCACCAGCTAGCAGCATTGAGGAGCCCAGCTCCATCATGGCACAGGGCATCATGCAGAGCTTGGAGTCCATCTTTCCCACCATGGAAGGGACAGGCTCCTCCATGGCAGTACTGCCAGACCAAACCATGATGGAGTGTCTGCTGTCTGAGCTTCCACTGCAGCACAAGCAGAGACTTACCAACATCTCACTGCTGCAGTGGAATCTCAGACAGAGGTAATCAGATCCCTGGCCATCCAGTCTCAGACTGCTGCCATCATGGATGTGGATCTCAGTACTCGATGGAGCATGCAGGCTCTCACAGCAGTCCAGCAATCTGTGCTTCAGCAGATTACGAGGATTGCTGAGTGGATCTGTGGAGCACGAACTTGCTATCCTCTCTCAGGGTGACGACATTTGTGCTCCCGTCACTGTCACTCCGCCAGTGCCATTGCTTGATGCCTCTCAGCCAGCCAGCCCAGACTGCTACCACCCATGCTGTTGTGGTGCAGTTCGTAGCTGGGCTGTTTGAGGGAATCCTACAAGGCCATCTGGAGGTAGTGGCCGGGCCCTCATAATTGTGAGGTTGTGGAGGACGCAGCACAGCATGGCAAACATGGAGACCCTCTCGGGCGTGTACTGCAGAGATCCCGGAGTGATCTAATGCAGCTAATTCTCTGCTTGAGGAGGCTGATAGCTTGTTCCACAGCGTTGCAAGTGTCTCCATAGCTCTCAGTGAAGACCTTCTCAGCTCTCATGGTGGGATGTCAGAAAGGGTCATGAGTCATGTGCTGTAGGGGGGTGGCGGTGTATTCCTGGTCTCTGAGCAGCCATCCTGTGGTGAATCTTGGAGGCCTGAAGACAGTGGAAATTGTTGACTGTGCCAGGATAGCAGGCATTCTCAGAGTTGAACTTCTTGGTGTGGTCGCACACCGACTGTACATTGACAGAGTATTGTAGTTGTGATTGTGATTGTGGTATCGATCCCTGTTGGCGTGGGGGGCTGGCAGATTCACATGCACAGTGGCACAGTGGTTAGCACCGCAGCCTCACAGCTCCAGCGACCCGGGTTCAATCCTGGGTACTGCCTGTGTGGAGTTTGCAAGTTCTCCCTGTGTCTGCGTGGGTTTCCTCCGGGTGCTCCGGTTTCCTCCCACATGCCAAAGACTTGCAGGTTGATAGGTAAATTGGCCATTATGAATTGCCCCTAGTGTAGGTAGGTGGTAGGGAAATATAGGGACAGGTGGGGATGTGGCAGGGATATGGAATTAGTGTAGGATTAGTATAAATGGGTGGTTGATGGTCGGCACAGACTCGGTGGGCCGAAGGGCCTGTTTCAGTGCTGTATCTCTAAACTAAACTAAACGTGTGTGCAGTCGATGGTGCCCTGCAGCATTGGGAAGCCTGTTATTCTGGTAAATCCTCATGCCCTCTCATCCTGGTCTTCCCACGTCAGAGAGAAGAAAATGAAGTCCCCTCTCCTCCAACAGAGTGCCGATGTCACCTCCCGGATCAAGAGAGTTGCAACACGGTGCTGATGTTACCATCTCCAGCCTGAAGGATCCCGTTGCAGAGAAAGAAAGGACAATGGTGATCTTCACAGCCACTGGGAGGGCCGTCCTCACCCTGGTTTGAAGCTTCAGGTCATCATGAAGCAGGTGGCACAACTCCATCACTACCTCTTTCATGAAGTGAAGCCTCCTGAGGCACTGCTCCTGGCTCATACCAACATTGGACTGGTGCTCTTGGAAGATCCTCTTGGAGTAGGGCATTCTAAGGAAAGCCCTCCTTCTCCTCCCTCCTCATCGAGCCTCCTCTCTCTTCCTCCTCCTCTGCATGTCCTGCTCATGTTGCGGAGCAAGTGGCATTGCAGCAACCGCTCCCATATTTATGCAAACCAATGTTATTTTCTGTCTTTGTGGTCAGCAGAAACCTCCAAACTCCTCAAGCATGTCACTACAGGGCTTCCACCAACTTTGCTTAAGCATAAGTAAGTCAAATGCACCTTATCTGTAACTTGTTGAGTGGCCCTTTAAATCGCCCCAGAACAGGGCTGATCTTACTTCCCAACGTTAGTTGTTTCAGGAATGCAGGAGTGAATAAGGAGGCATTGCCTGCACATTTGTTGGTCCATTTTGGTATCCTGGTGTTGCATCAGGCCACTGACATCAGTGATGTCATGCTTGTGCATGGTCAGCAACTTCGGGTGCATGCAGCCAGCAGTGCCTCCCCTGCTACAACACTGCAGGTAGGCCTGCGTAGCACCGCTAGAGGCAGCTCTACATGAATGAACTTTACCTCCAATGTATCTGATCCAGCCTTCAGCTCCCCCGGCCCGAACCTCCAGAATTCCCTCTCTAAACTTCTCCACCTCTCTCTTCTCCTTTAAGTTGCTCCTTAAAACCGACCTTCTATCCTAATATCTCCTTATGTGGCTCAGGACCAAATTTTGTCTGATAATGCTCCTGTGAAGTACCTTAGGATATTTTTACTGTGTTAAAGGCAGTATATAAATACAAGTTGTTGTTAGAATGGCATTTGTTCACTTGGCAAATGGAGTGTATTTGATGAAGGTGACTATTAGGGAGAGGCATCAAATTGCAGAAGGATCAGGGTGAATGCCAGCGGTGGATGGATGGATGGAATGTGAAGAAGTGCCTAGAAAGAGAAGGATGGGTGGGTGTGCAAGGTAAGTTGGTGTAAGGAGTGATGTGATTGAGGAGGCTTGACAAGCCAGAGTGAGGGGGTTGTGCACAATTGGATGCAAGTTAATGTGCAACTGTTGTCAAGAAAACCCTATATGCTAAATGGGAAATATTAATTTTATCGGTTGGAAACTTACATTAGACTTTTAATGGGAACAAATCCTACAGTAACTTTTAAAAAACTAACAGCCAAGATGGCCACTGCAATTTACATCTGAAATATCAGGAGATTGAAGTGAAGACAGGAAGTCTAATAAGACGAACTGCCAGGACAATGGCTTGCTCGAAGTAATTGACTTACCTAAAATGGCTTCATTAGCACGACAGTCAAGGCAACCCTTATACATTAACTTTGAAAGAGCCAACCCCCTCCAAGTGTGAATTGGCATCCTGAGGCATGTGGAACCTTGAATTTCATTAGCAGGTGCCAGAAAACTTCATTAAAAACAAAAGGGGATTGAGAGAACCACGTGATTGTCTGCCCATCTCAGAAGAAACTAGGGCTGGAATGTTATGTCCCCGCAAAGAGTGGGCTGGTGGTGGGGGGCATAAAATGGAGTGGGAGTCTCAGGGGACCCTTGCTGACAGGCTCCCGCCTCTGCCATTTTACGTGGGCGGCAGCGGCAAAAAATGGCCCGTCCACCCCAGGCCAATCAAGGCCCTTAACTGGCCAGATAACGGCCACTTAAGGGCCTCCGCCTGCCTCAGTTGGCAGGTGGGCGGCCGAGGCCTCAGAAAAGTAGCCTGATAAATGTAGGCAGCCTTCTGACGCCCTGCAGGGGACCTTCCTGATCGAGCACCCTGTGCCTGACGGAGAGCCGCCCTCAATGCCCCAACCACCCAACACGCCCCCCACCACCCCCCCCCCCCCCCCCCCAATCAAAGTCCCCTGCCTTGCCAGGGCCCGACTGATTTTTTGGGGCCTCGCCAGGGACACTTACCCATTCTCCAGGGTTCCGTGACATCTTCAGTCTTCAGCTGGGTTGCAGTCCCAGCAATGGCCACCGTTCCCGGTGATGCTGCTGGGACATAGAGCTGCCAGCCCGCTGATTGGCTGACAGCTCCATTAGGCGGGACTTCCTGCCTCAATGAGGTGGAAATCCCACCTAAGACCAATTAAGGGCCTGGGGACCGTAAAATCCAGTCTGGATCCTCAGGCCGAGTGGAGGCGGTGTCGCCATCAACTTTTTGGTGGGTGTACGGCTCCCCTCTGGCCACCACAAAATTCTGGCCTAGAGGTTTTGTTACACAGACAGAAGACAAGCAGTAACTGAGTGTGCAACAGCAGAAAGCGGTGTGCTTCCCTTTCTCTCTTTCTCTCTCCCCAGAAAACATCAAGTTTGAAAAACGTCTGCGACTGGGGGATTTTCCAAGGCCATAGTCCACTACAGCCAGCAACCAGGGGAAGAGAGCCAATTACAGATTCTGCCTTCAGGAAAACGCGAAGCAAAGCAAGTCAGCCAAAATATACCTTGACCAACCAAAAACTTCAAGAATACAGCTTCAGCTGAGGACTACTGGATCATTCACTTGACAGCATGTATTTAAGTTCCATTTATTCTGGACTTTAATCCAACCACCAAATCTATTTTCCCTCGTAATCTATTTGTGTATGTGTGATTCTCGTGTGAATGTGTTGCAATGACCAGGTGAGAAAGGTGTCTAGGGTTCCCTCTCATCCTTCACCTGGTCTTACCGTAACAGGGTTTAATTTTTAAACACAGTTTTTAGCTCCCCCTTGCTAAATCCTTGTTCACCGCTTTCCAATTATAAGGCAAAGAAACCAGCACAAACAGGCTTTCTCAGGTTTAAAGAAGAAAAGTTGAAATTTATTTAAACTTGAACTTAAACTCTAATTCGGTTGACGCCTATGGATACACAACGCGCCCACGCTATCATGCATACACGATACACACATGCAAATAGAGACAGAAAAGAGCAAAGGAAAAATAAAGTAGAAAAGTTTGAGGCAATATCTGAAGATTTTTGTTATGGTTCTTCGAGCTCACTGTAGAGTCCTTGATTGTAGGTAGATCTTGCTTTTCGTTGGGGCCCAGTATTCTTCTTAAACCTTGTTTTCTGTAGGAGACTTTTCTCTCTTGGGGTTCATGTGTCTTCAGTGGATTCAGAGGCTTCTGAGAAAGAGATTGGAGCAGACAGGAGAGGAGAGATCTTCTCAGTTCAGGAGCAAACAGACCTTCTCAGTTCAAACGGTTTGCACAATTCAGAAAAACCGAGGTTGCCAAGCAGTTAGTCATGTGACTAACTGGTCTGACCACGTCTTGGATTGTATCACATTAGCAGTCTCTGGAATGCTCCTCTTAAACACAATACCTGGTGATCAAGGTCCATTGTGGGTTGAATGTGGCAGGGAATGGTCCTTTGTCCTTCCAATCACCATCTGTTAACATGCAAATGTCTTTTCCAGCACAGCTGGTCTGTTTAACAAGTCCTTTCTTCACTCCAGTAACAGTTTAACATCAATGTTCATGACAAAATGGATGTGTCTCATTCTTGGCAGGTGGGGGCCTAGCATGATGGTGTGCATGAAAGTGTAGCATATTTTTAGTATTTTTAAATCAGGTTAGAGTGTTAAGTACAACAAACTTACCTCTTGTTTAAACTCAAGAAAACCTGTCCGATTGGTTCTTTCGTAATCACAGTAAAGGAAAAAAGTAAAACACTCAGAGTTGGGAAGCATAACCACTGTTTAAAAGGAATAAACCCTGTTGCAGTCAAATAAGAGGAAGGAGCAAAAGGGGAGCCTGAGACCCCCTCATCACCTGGCCATAACACTGTACTCACCTTTCCTAACCTGGTTAAGTCATCATAGTGCTTCCTGCACTGAAGCCTGCAACATGACACAATTGTCCAGCTGCTGACCTCCTGGGACACTTCCTGCCACACCTTCTTTACAAACATACAAATTAGAAACAGGCGTAGGCCACTCGGCCTCTCAAGCTTGTTCCGCCATTCAACAAGCTGAACTGACTGTAATCTCAACTCAACATTCCCGCCTACCCCCAATAACATCTAACCCCCTTGCTTAGCAAGAATCTATCTACCTCTGCCTTAAAAATATTCAAAGACTCTGCTTCCACTGCCTTTTGAGGAAGAGAGTTCCAAAGACTCCCAACACTCAGAAAAAAAATTTCCTCATCTGTCGTAAATGGGCGACCACTTATTTTTAAACAGTGGCCCTTGGTTTAGATTCATCCACAAGAGAAAACATCCTTTCCACATCCACCCTGTCAAGACCCCTCAGAATCTTATATGTTTCAATCAAGTCACCTCTTACTCTTCTAAACTCAAATGGATAAAAGCCTAGCCTGTCCAACCTTTCCTCATTAGACAACCCGCGCATTCCCACTAGCATCTACCCGGCAATGTGGAAAATTGCCCAGGTGCGTCCTGTACACAAAAAGCGGACAAATCCAACCCGGCCAATTATCGCCCCATCAGTCTATTCTCAATCATAAGTAAAGCGATTGAAGGGGTTATCGACAGTGCTATCAAGCGGCACTTGCAGAGCAATAACCTGCTCAGTAACGCTCAGTTTGGGTTCTACCAGGGCCACTCAGCACCTGACCTCATTACAGCCTTGGTCCAAAAATTGACAAAAGAGCTGACTCAAGAGGTGAGGTGAGAGTGACTGCCCTTGACATCAAGGCAGCATTTGACAGAGTATGGCATCAAGGAGCCCTAGCAAAACTGGAGTCAATGGGAACCTAGGGGAAAACTCTCCGTGAGTTGGAGTCATACCTAGTGCAAAGGAAGATGATTGTGGTTGTTGGAGGTCAATCATCTCAGCTCCAGGACATCACTGTAGAAGTTCCTCAGGGTAGTGTCCTAGGCTCAACCATCTTCAGCTGCTTCATCAATGACCTTCCTTCAATCATAAGGTCAGAAGTGGGGATGTTCGCTGATGACTGCACAATGTTCAGGACCATTCGTGACTCCTCAAATACTGAAGCAGCCAGGTGTAGAAATGCAGCATGACCTGGACAATATACAGGCTTGGACTGATAAGTGGCAAGTAACATTCATGCCACACAAGTGCCAGGCAATGACCATCTCCAACAAGAGAGAATCCAACCATCCCCCCTTGACATTCAATGGCATTACGATTGCTGAATCCCCCACTATCAACATCCTGGAAGGTCAACATTGACCAGAAACTGAACTGGAGTAGCCATCTAAATACCGTGGCTACAAGAGCAGGTCAGAGGCTAGGAATCCTGCGGTGAGTAACTCATCTCTTGTCTCCCCAATGCCTGTCCACAATCTACAAGGCACAAGTCAGGAGTGTAATGGAATACTCTCCTCTTGCCTAGATGGGTGCAGCTCCAACAAAACTCAAGAAGCTCGACACCATCCAGGACAAAGCAGCCCACTTGATTGGCACCCCATCCACCACTTTCAACATTCACTCCCTCCACCAACAGTGGTAGAAGTGTGTACAAATTACAAGATGCACTGCAGCAACGCACCAAGGATCCTTAGACAGCACCTTCCAAACCCGCGACCTCTACCATCTAGAAGGACAAGGGCAGCAGATGTATGGGAACACCACCATCTGCAAGTTCCTCTCCAAGCCACACACTGTCCTAACTTGGAACTATATCGCTGTTCCTTCAATGTAGCTGGGTCAAAATCCTGGAACTCCCGTCCTAACAGCACTTTGGGTCTACCTACACCACATGGACTGCAGCGGTTCAAGAAGGCAGCTCACCACCACTTTCTCAAGGGCAATTAGGGATGGGCAATAAATGCTGGCCTGTTTCAGTGCTGTATCTCTAAACTAAACTAAGCCAAAGAATGTGCTCCAAGATTCTCCGATGCAGCACTAGAGACCTTGGTGCAGGAGATGCACAGAAGGAGAGATGTCCTCTTCCCTCTGGGGCCTTCCAGACAGATGCTATGAAGGCAGTCCGAGCAAATCACTGTCGTGGTGAATGCCAGCAGTTTAGCTCTGAGGACCTAGATGCAGTGCCGCAAAAAGTTCAAAGACCTCACACAAATGGTCAGGGGTCTGAATTCATCTTCACATCCCATATCCTTACAAATGAGTCACTTTCTCCTTTTCAGCTTCCTTCTACTGCTATACCTCTGCTGCTTATTATATCCCTGGTTGCCAGGTTGTGGATGATACAGCAGATCACTATGAATCGGGACACATACTCTGGTATGCGTCATAAGAGTACTCGAGGCCCCCCCCCCCCCAGAGCAGTCCAGGCAGCGGAACCATTGCTTCAGCATCCCGATGATCTGCTTTATAATGTTTCATGCAGCAGCATGGCTCTCATTGTACGCATGATGGTCATATGTGGTTGGGTTACGGAGCGGAGTCATAAGCCAAGTGTTATGTGGATATTCCTCATCACACAGCAGCCATCCTTTAGTCTGACATGGTATCTCAAATATTGAGGGAACAGCAGACTCACACAGAATGAAAGCATCATGACAGCCGACAGGAAAGCAGAAATTCACCAGCATGATGTGTTGAGCAGGGTCACACATCAACTGGACATCCAGAGGGTGGTAGTTTTTGCAGTTTCTCAGCATTTAGGTACAGCATCCGCAAAGCCACATGTGGGAGGTCGATGATACCCTGCACAATGAGGAGATCTTCTATTCTGGTAAAGCCACATGCACGCTCCATCTGCTTCTTTCAGGTCAGATAGATCACAATGAACTCCCTTCTCCTGGCATCAAGATTGCCTGCCACCTCTCTGATGCAGCAGTTGATGGTGAACTGGGAGCTGTTACAGATGTGACCTGCTCCAGTCTGAAAGGATCCCAACGTAAGCAAATTCAGGGCCACAGTCACCTTCACAGCCAATAGCCCTGCAGTTCTTGCCCTACTGAGACTGCAGGTCTGGTTGTAAGAGGTGACAGAGTTCTGTGAGGACCTCCTTTGTAAAGTGCAGATGATGCACACACTGGCTTAGGTGGAGGTAAGAAAATGCTCCCGGACGACCCGAGGTGGATAAGGCCTCCTGCTGAGAGCCCTTCTCCCCTCCTCCTCATTCTGCGAGCAGCTTGTCCTCTTCTTTGCTGCCTGTGCTCCATCTCTCGCTCATGCTGCAGCCCATGGGGAATTACAACTATAGTACCCGTGATTGGGAGCATGTGGTCTGTCCAGAATCCTTGAAGCCACAACCAAGGCTTTCTCCACATGCAGCACCACTCCCTGCTGAATTAGCAACTTTAACCAACTCAAACAGACCCAGTAGTAAGTAATCAGCAACTAACTTGCAAGTTGTTGATGATCCCTTTAAATAGTGCTGGTGGAGGGGTCCTTCCTGCTGCAGAATGCATGTTCAGCTTTGTTTGTTTAAGAGAGGATATTAGCAGGAGTGGTGAAGTCCAAAATGGCAGCGCTGATGTCAAATCAGCATTACACGCTGATTGACATCACAATCTACCTATTCAGCATTCTTTTGGTGCATGCCGCTAATGTTGGCATTAATGTCCTCACCAAGGTGGCATTTGGCATGAGTGCCATGTTGCGCAGATTCCATTTTGGTACCAAAACTATGGGTGCTACAGACTCCAATTTTGTGGTCATAGAAACCAAAGGCAGCAAGCAGTCTCCTGTTGAGTGCAAATTTTCTTTGTTCTTAATGAACATCTAAAAACTTTTTGAGGAAATGTTTGCAGTTTCCAAACCTTACATTTCAATAACTGTTGCTAGTTATGTAATTATCTAACTATTTACCTGAAAACAGTTGGTTCAGGCTTACATAGCGTCTGATTGTAGAAGACATTGCATGTGTAATCACTGTCTAGTGGCTGTGGGTTGGCTTGGCAGTGAAGAAACCACAACAGCAGTTGCTGTACACCTGAAGCATTTTCCCATTAGTTAGAAAGATATTTTAGTGCAGTAACATTAAGTCATCCACATCAAAGCTTTAAACAATTTGTGGGCAGAAAACTAGCTGTTAATCATTGTTTGTATATATTTCTCTCATCTTCAAAACAAACAAATCACTTTAAACTGGATGTCATGTAGTGTTAAAGGCAGAATAAATGCACATTTGTTGAAACCCCTGCCCTCACTAGAACAGAATTTTCAATGCTTTCTTTTGCTGAGTGGATGGGGAGTTATGTACTTTGTTTCATTTGGAACATTTCCACCTTCTAACCTCTCGAAATACTTTTTTCTAACCTGTCAAGTTAACCACACAAGTTCTCCCAATGGCTTTATGGGTAAAAGCCTGAGGCATGGCATGGCACAGTGTGGAACACCTGGAAGAGTAGCTTAAACAAAAAAGGAGTGAAAAAAACAAAAAAAGAGACCAAGAAATTTCAAAAGAGCAACATGGGCAGCAACAAATATATTAAGAGAGTACCTCAGTCAGTTCAATGTCAAAAGGGACCATTGAAAGTAAAGGACCAAGGGAAGTAATTGTTAAAAGGGGCCATCTGACAGAAGTAAAATAAAAAGGAAACACCTGAGCTAAAAACAACAAAACTAAAAGGGGACTTATAACAAAAAAGGGAAACAGCTGAAGTGGTGTACCCCTGGGGGCGGGGGCACTCAAGCTTGGCTTAAATTGCAATATTTTATTTAGCAATTTGAAATATGAGATATTTTGTATTTGCTATAATTGGTATAAAGACTTAAATGTGTTTTGCAGTAAAAACTAGTTAGAGTGGGCTGTGATTGGGTGATGATTGAACAATACAATGGACAGGACATCAAGACAGATAAAGCAAAGTTTGTCTTTCATTAAACAAACTGCTGGTGCCGCTTGCAAAAGATCAGGTGGGAAAAGTGGAGAAAATGTTCAGGGAGAGTAGAGAGTAATGGATGCAAAAACTGAAATTATTTCAGAAACAATTGGATGCTAATGGCTGGATGTTAGCATCTCTGTGGATGGATGAATTAAACTGGGCCAAATTACTTTTCTCATCCATAATTGTGAACTTGTAAATTCACTGCGCATGATGTAACTAGGCCATCCAGACCAGAATGGTCCTAGGTTTATCCCTAGTCTGTGTTGTATATTCGGCAGTTTGTTGAGCATCAAATTGTGTTTTGCAAGTCAAGTGAGCATTGCTGATAATCATTGATCATCTTCAGCTTTGTCCCTTCCGTGGCCAACGATGTTATCAAGTAGGTTGAGCACTCCCTCAACATCTGACAAGACTGAAGAAACAATCTTCTGGAATGTGCTTGGTGATGAACTTAGTCCATAGGGTATTCTGCAAAGGGGAGGCAGTGGCATAGTGGTAATGTCACTGGACTAGTAACACAGAGCCCCAGGCTAATACTCTGGGGTCATGGGTTCGAATCCCACCACAGTAGATAGTGGAATTTGAATTCAATTAATAAATCTGGAATTTTAAAAAAAGCTAGTCTAGTGGTGAGCATGAAACCATTGTCGATTGTTGGAAAAACCCATCTGGTTCACGAATGCACTTTAGGGAAGGAAATCTGCCATTCTTACCGGGTCTGGAGTCGTGGTTGACACTTAAATGCCCTCTGAAATTGCCTAGCAAGCCATTCAGTTGTATCAATCCGCTACAAAGTATAAGAAAAGGAATGAAACTGGACAGACAAGCCAATGGGGGAGCCCAGCACATCAGTACGAAAGACAAGGCTGAAACATTTGTATCCATCTTCAGCCAGAAATGCCGAGTGGATGATCCATCTCGGTCTCCTCCTGAGGTCCAAGCATCACAGATGCCAGACTTCAGCCAATCTGATTCACTCCACATAATATCAAGAAACAACTGAAGGCATTGGATACTGTAAAGGCTAACAACATTCGAACAACGACCCTAACAACATTCCGGCAATAATACTTGTGCTCCAGAACTAGCTGCACCCCTAGTCAAGCTGTTCCAGTACAGCTACAACACTGGCATCTACCTGGCAATGTGGAAAGTTGCCCAGGTATGTCCTGTGCACGAAAATCAGAACAATCCAACATGGCCAATTACCGCCCTTTCAGTCTACTCGTGATCATCAGTAAAAAGTGATGGAAGGGGTCATCGACAATGCTATCAAGTGGCACTTACGTAGCAATAACCTGCTCACTGACACTCAATTTGGGTTCCACCAGGGCCACTCAGCTCCTGACCTCTTTACAGCCTTGGTCCAAACATGAACAAAAGAGCTCAACTCCAGAGGTGAGGTGCCCTTGACATCAAGGCAGCATTTGACAGAATATGGCATCAACGACACCCAGCAAAACTGGAGTCAATGGGAATCAGGAGCAAAACTCTCCAGCTGGTTAGAGTCATACCTAGCACAAAAGGAAGGTGATTGTGGTTGTTGGAGGTCAATCATCTCAGCTCCAGTGCATCACTGCAGGAGTCCCTCAGGGTAGTGTCCGAGGCCCAACCATCTTCAGCTGCTTCATCAACGACCTTCCCTCCATCATAAGGTCAGAAGTGGGGATGTTTGCACAATGTACAGCACCATTTGCAACTCCTCAGGTACTCAGGATAATATCCAGGCTTGGCAAGTAACTTTAAGTGGCAAGTAACCTTCGCGCCACACAAGTGCCAGGCAATGACCATCTCCCTTTGACATTCAATGGCATTACGATTGCTGAATCTCCAACTAACATCCTGGGGGTTACCATTCACCAGAAACTAAACTGGACCAGCCACAAACGCTTTGGCTACAAGAGCAGGTCAGAAGCTGAGAATTCTGTGACGAATAACTCACCTTCTGACTCCCCAAGGACTGTCCACCATCCACAAGGCACAAGTCAGGAGTGTGATGGAATACTCTCCACTTGCCTGGATGGGTGCCGCTCCAACAATACTCAAGAAACTCGACACCATCCAGGACAAAGCAGCCCACTTGATTGGCACCCCATCCACCACCTTCAACATTCACTCCCTCCACCAATGACGCACAGTGGCAACAGTGTGTACCATCTACAAGATGCACTGGAGCAACGCACCAAGGATCCTTAGACAGCGCCTTCCAAACCCGCGACCTCTACCATCTAGAAGGACAAGGGCAGCAGATGCATGGGAACACCACCATCTGCAAGTTCCTCTCCAAGCCACACACTGTCCTAACTTGGAACTATATCGCTGTTCCTTCACTGTCGCTGGGTCAAAATCCTGGAACTCCCGTCCTAACAGCACTGTGGGTGTACCTACACCACATGGACTGCAGCGGTTCAAGAAGGCAGCTCACCACCACTTTCTCAAGGGCAATTAGGGATGGGCAATAAATGCTGGCGTAGCCAGCGACACCCACATCCCCAAACGAATAGCAAAAAAGTCCTGAAACACACCTTCATGAGTAGCAAAAGCTGTAAGATAATCGGCTTTGTTCTTCCAAAAGGTATCGGAAGATAGCTCCGTAGCATATCAAGCTTTCTGAAGACTGAGGAGTCATGAAATGATGCCGACAGTTCTTGGATTGTAGGAAATGGTTGCTTGTTCTGGTCTGATAGCTTTATTGACTGCCTTTAAGTCAACGCATAGTCCAAGTTCACAATTTTCTTTGTCGTGCAATGACTAGATTTGATATCCACGGCAATAAGTCTATTTGCTCAAATGATACAGTCAGCTTCTAGTTGTTTCAGTTCCTTTGACACTTGGCATGGATTGCAAATGGCATCTGTCTCAAATTTTCTGAAACTGGTCAAATTGATGGGTCAATGCGACGAGCATGACAGTACCCCCTGATCTCCCCAACTCCAGTAAATAAGGAAGGATACTGGCGTGTATAATTTGCATCATCAATCCTATTAATGTGTGCTCCGGTGGGGTCAGCCAGTTTGAATCCAAGCCTTTCAAAAAGATTTACCCCCATAAGCCTTTAGCTACATAGAAAAAGTGAACCCAAGGTGACGTTTTTGTAGCGTACTGGAACTGTGATTGTCGCTGAAACTGGCATGATAGAATCATAAGCTTGAAGAGTGTCTGTTGCAGCAGTGAGAGAGAATTACGAAAAATACCGATGGTAGAGTTTATCACTCAAAATAGATACTTTTGCACCAACATCGATAAGAAGTGACACTGAGATGCCTGCGATCTCAACTGAGCACTCCTTAGTGACCTTGTGCTATACTTTGTGATGGTAAATACATGTTGTACCTCTCTCAGGAAGAGACTCCCCCACATGTTGAACCGATGAAATATTTTTCTTCGATGACCTGAACATCTTAGCAAAATGATTACACTTTTTTCCTCGAGGTGGACATGGTGTTATGACTCAAGGAGCATTTCCACAATTTGGACACAGTTTTGAAGGTAACTGACCTTGATGGGACATATTTTGATGAGGTTACTGAGGTCTTCTTGTCTGTAACCCTTGCACTGAAGCTGGTTGGGCAAGCTGTGTCTGCAACCCTGAGACTAAGGGTGCATGTGTGAGTCTCTCTTTGGCCTCCTTGTCTCGAGAGACAATGAGTAAGTGCCTGGAGGTGGTCAGTGGTTTGTGAAGCAGCGCCTGGAGTGGCTATAAAGGCCAATTCTAGAGTGACAGACTCTTCCACAGGTGCTGCAGAAAAAATTGCTTGTCAGGGCTGTTACACAGTTGGCTCTCCCCTTGCGCTTCTGTCTTTTTTCCTAACAACTGCCAAGTCGCTTCGACTCGCCCCACTTTAGCCCCGCCTTTATGGCTGCCCACCAGCTCTGGCGATCACTGGCAATTGACTCCCACAACTTGTGATCAACGTCACAGGACTTCATGTCGCGTTTGCAGACGTCTTTAAAGCGGAGACAGGTGGGTCTGATACCTGTGGCGAGCTCGCTGTACAATGTGTCCTTGGGGATCCTGACATCTTCCATGCATCTCAAGCGCCGCTGGCTCAGTAGTGTGTATAAGCTGGGGATGTTGGCCGCCTCGAGGACTTCGGTGTTGGAGATACGGTCCTGCCACCGGATGCCAAGGATGTGTGAGTAACCTCTTTGAATCTAACATGGCAGATTCATTTGGACTGCCAAGGTCCTGGCTTTGTCCAAGGTTAAGTCATCATCCTCTCTGAGGAGATGTTCCCTAAATCGCGAAATTGAAGTTCTCAATTGATTGGTCACAAATTAGTTCATTGCTTAGTGTTACGACCAGGTGATCAATAGGTCTAGGGGTCTTTGGCTGTCTTTACCTGGGTCTTATTGTAACTGGGTTTAATTTTAAACACACTGTGTTTTGAGCTCCCCTTTTTGTGAAGCCTTGCTCACAGTTTCCAATTATAAGGCAAAGAACTGAGCACACACAGGCTTTCTTTGGTTTAAAGCAGAAAGAGTACATTTATTAAAACCTTAAACTCTAATACGGTTCACACCTACGGATATACGACGCGCTCACACACGATATAAACATGGAGAGGAATAGAAAAGACAGAAGAAAAGATAAGTAAGACAGTTTGGGGCAATATCTTGTTACCGTTTCTGGAGCTCGCTATAGTCCTTGATTGAAGATATGGTCTTGCGATTCATTGGGGTTCAGTAATCTTCTTAAAAACTTTGTTCACGTGGCAAACCCTTCTCTGAGTTTCACGTGTTTTCACAAGATTCAGTTCTGTGGGAGGAGAAGATAGACAGACAGGAGAGGCTGTAATTCTTGCTTTAGTTCCAGGAGAGATCTTTACTCCATGAGCACACAGCTGTGTCTCAGCCCAAATTCCTTGTTGGGAGTTCAAAAACTCTGCAACAGCCAGTCATGGGACTAAAACTGGTCTGACCACTTGTGTGCATTGGAGGAACAGGGAGTAGCTCCCTTTATTTCCACATTGTCTGGTACTATGCAAATGTCTTTCCAGTCAGAGATTGCAATTTTTAACATTTTAAAGTTCATGTGGCAAAATAATGTGTGCCTCAGTCTTGGCAGGTGGGGTTTGCCTGACAGTGTGCCAAATTTACATGCAGCTGCTAATTGCTGAAATGCTGCCACATATTGTTTAATGGGATCACTATGTCCCTGGGATCTCTGGTGGAATGTATATCATTCGATCATCACACTTTTCTTTGGCCCGAAGTATTTTTCATGGGTACTTATCACCCTATCAAATGTAGACGCATCTTCTGTGAGCTGCTCAAATACACGCTGGCCTTCTGTTCCGAGACAATGTACAAATATAATTTTCGTGCGGATTGCTGCTATATCCAGACTGTCTATTCCCGTAGTGAGCAAATAGGTCTTGAACCCCGAAATCTATCACTGCCAGCGCAAGGGAGGATTTCCCGGAGATGAAAGAAATGGTTCTGGAGCTGGTAAAATTTAATTTTGCACGACTGTCCTTGTAGCCACTTTTTGTTATGCATTTTCTGGATATTTTCTTCTTCCTCTTCTTTGGCCTCCTTGTCTCGAGAGACAATGGGTAAGCGCCTGGAGGTGGTCAGTTTTTTTGTGAAGCAGCACCTGGAGTGGCTATAAAGGCCAATTCTAGAGTGACAGACTCTTCCGCAGGTGCTGCAGAAAAAATTAGTTGTCGGGGCTGTTACACAGTTGGCTCTCTCCTTGCGCTTCTGTCTTTTTTCCTACCAACTGCTAAGTCTCTTTGACTTGCCACACATTAGCTCTGCCTTTACGGCTGCCCGCCAGCTCTGGCAACCACTGGCAACTGACTCCCACGACTTGTGATCAATGTCACAGGACTTCATGTCACATTTGCAGACGTCTTTAAAGCGGAGACATGGACGGCCGGTGGGTCTGATACCAGTGACGAGGTCGCTGTACAATGTGTCCGTGAGGATCCTGCCATCTTCCATATGGCTCACATGGCCAAGCCATCACAAGCGCTGCTGGCTCAGTAGGGTGTATATGCTGGGGATGTTGGCCACCTCGAGGACTTCTGTGTTGGAGATACGGTCCTGCCACAGATTCTCCGGAGGCAGCGAAGATGGAATGAATTGAGACGTCGCTCTTGGCTGACATACGTTGTCCAGCCCTCGCTGCCGTAGTGCAAGGTACTGAGGACACAGGCTTGATACACTCAGACTTTTGTGTTCCGAGTCAGTGCGCCATTTTCTCCACACTCTTGGCCAGTCTGGACATAGCTGTGGAAGCCTTTCCCATGCGCTTGTTGATTTCTGCATCAAGAGACAGGTTACTGGTGATAGTTGAGCCTAGGTAGGTGAACTCTTGAACCACTTCCAGAGCGTGGTCGCCAGTATTGATGGATGGAGCATTTCTGACATCCTGCCCCATGATGTTGGTTTTCTTGAGGCTGATGATTAGGCCAAATTCGTTGCAGGCAGCCACAATCCTGTCAATGAGTCTCTGCAGACACTCTTCAGCGTGAGATGTTAATGCAGCATTGTCAGCAAAGAGGAGTTCCCTGATGAGGACTTTCTGTACTTTGGTCTTCGCTCTTAGACGGGCAAGGTTGAACAACCTGCCACTTGATCTTGTGTGGAGGAAAATTCCTTCTTCTGAAGACTTGAACACATGTGAGAGCAGCAGGGAGAAGATGATCCCAAACAAACAGTGTAGGTGTGAGAACACAGCCCTGTTTCATGCCACTCAGGATAGGAAAGGGGTCTGATGAGGCGCCGCTATGTTGAATTGTGCCTTTCATATTGTCATGGAATGAGGTGATGATACTTAGTAGCTTTGGTGGACATCCGATCTTTTCTAGTAGTCTGAAGAGACCATGTCTGCTGACGAGGTCAAAGGCTTTGGTGAGATTAATGAAAGCAACATAGAGGGGCATCTGTTGTTCATGGCATTTCTCCTGTAGCTGGCGAAGGGAGAACAGCATGTCAATGGTGGATCTCTCTGCTGGAAAGCCACACTGTGCCTCAGGGTAGACACGCTCAGCCAGCTTCTGGAGCCTGTTTAAAGTGACTCGAGCGAAGACTTTCCCCACTATGCTGAGCAGGGAGATTCTAAGCTAGTTGTTGCAGTCACCAAGGTCACCCTTGTTCTGAAAAAGGGCGATGATATTGGCATCGCGCATGTTCTGTGGTGCTGCTCCCCCGTCCCAGCACAGGCAAAGCAGTTCGTAGAGTGCTGAAAGTATAGCAGGTTTGGCACTCTTGATTATTTCAGGGGTAATGCCGTCCTTCCCAGGGGCTTTTCCGCTGGCTAGAGAATCAATAGCATCAGTGAGTTCCAGTTTTGTTGGCTTAACATCCAGCTCATCCATGACTGGCAGAGACTGAGCTGCATTGAGGGCGGGCTCAGTGACAACATTTTCCCTGGAGTACAGTTCTAGGTAGTGCTCCACCCAGCAGTCCATTTGTTTACGTTGATCAGTGATTGTGTCCCCTGATTTAGATTTTGGGGGGGGGGGGGGGGGGCAATCTTCTTGATGGTTGGCACAAAAGCTCTCTTAATGCCGTCATACATTCCTCTGATGTTTCCAGTGTCGGAGGCCAGCTGAATATGATTGCATAGGTGTTGCCAGTAGTCATTTGCGCAGCGCCTGGCTGTTCTTTGTGCAGCGCTTCTGGCTGCTTTAAATGCTACGGATGTTAACTCGCTGGGGGCTTTCTTGTAGTTCAACATTGCAATGCAGTTAGTGGCTATGACAGGTTCCAGCTCTTCAAAGTGAGATTGAAACCAGTCTACATTCTGCTTCACGCGTTTGCCGTAGGTGGTCATAGCTGAGTCATAGATGGCGTCTCTGATGTGGGCCCACACTTGGTCTCTGCATCCCCTGTAGGAGTGTTTTGAAGGGCTTTTTCAAGTGAATTTAGAAACTTATGTAACAGCTGTGGATAAGAAATTCTGCGAGCGTTGATGCGCGGGCGGCCCTTCTGCTTGGAGTGATGCAGCTTCTGGATATTTTATACATTTGATTTATCTCATAGCAATGCAGATATGACACTACTTCTAAAACAACAACTAGTTTATTTACAATACTTTAAAATATCTTAGCACTTACAAGATTTCTCTGTTTTTACTAGAATCTTCCAGCCTGTCTCTTTAGTTTCAGTTTCATAAACTCTTAAGCTCCACCCAAAGTTTACAAAATCAAGCAGTGAACACTGCTCAGTGGACAGACTAATACAATCCAAACCCAGATCAATCAAACCATTGAACACTACAGTCTGCAAAGAGTGGAATTTATCCAGGCAACAATTCTACAATTAGCTTCAAAACCACTGGGCTAAGCAGAAGAAAAATCTGCTCTTGATCCCTGTCCAGTAGATCCTGGCTAAAAATTCATGTGTATGAATGTTAGAGAAGGACAGGATCAGGTTTATCAATGATGTCCTCAGTGGTCAGTTGAGTCATCATCAGTGCTATCAAGCAGCACTTGTTCACCAAAATCTGCTCATGATGTTCAGTTTGGGTTTCATCGAACCTCTTGGCTCCAGAACACATTACAGGTTTGGTCCAAACATGGACAAAAGAGCTGAACTCTAAAGGTGAGCTGAGAGTGACTTCCCTTGACATTAAAACAGCATTCAACCAAATGTGGCACCAAGGAGAAAACGCTGGGTTATGAATGCTGGACCTTGTATTCTGATTATGAGTTTTAAAAGTTCAAGATGGAGTTTGAATTTCAGGTGACCTCACCGCCACTCTGCGAAAGGTTACCAGGACAACAGAGAGCACAGATCAAAGACTTTCTTCTGAAAACAGAGACTACAGGGCTAATACCTAAAGAACAATGGGTTTTGCCCTCCCAGACTTTCCAGTTGTAAAACAAGGAGTCAGTAATTCAGAAAATGTAAACGTAAATGTACCAGACAGTTTTTAAGCACCTGAGAATAATGGACAGGCCCAAATGGCTTTGTGAAACTAAACTTCTGGATTCTGCATTTTGGAGCAGAACAGTAAGCTATTAACTTCTGAGTTCAGATAACTTTAACAGATTTTCAGAAGACAAACAAGCTGTAGGAGAAGAAATCAATGGTTGTGGCCTCAAGGCAAACCAGAGGAAGGGGACTCAGCAGTTGCAGCCTCACAGAGAAGGAACCAAAAGTGGAAGCTCAAGCGAGACAGAGGAGACACCTGTTCTCGAAAGCCTATTAATTTAAAAGACTGGGTAGACTTGCACCGTTTGAGAGTCGAAGCTTGTGGAGAAGTAAAAGACCTGCCAGATCAGCAGGAAACACTTTATTTACAGACGACCAGGTTGGAAGTGCTCGGAGAAGTGAGCAAAGAGAACCTTGATTTTTGATATAGTCTGGGAGTTCCAACCCATTGCAACTGGGAGGAGTATGGAAATTTTTACCACAAAAGGATTTCATCATCAAAAAGGACTGTGCAATGTGTAAGTTTGGTGTGAAGTTGCAGTTTTTTTTTTAATAAGTAAAGAAAATACCTTTCTTGGTAATTCAGGGAATCAGCTACTTACAAAGTGCTATTCAGTTTATTGGGATTTGTTTTAGTTTATGATCGTAAAAGTCTTAAAATATGAAATCTTGTATAATTCTTGAAATTGGTCTGTGGAGGTTTGTATCTCATATTTTGCATGTTAACAGTCTCACTGAGGTCGTAATATCCTAGTAAACCTGAAGTCAACAGCGATCAGGTAGAACATTTTCTTGTGGCTGGAGTATACCTAGCACAAAGGAAGATTCTTCTATTTATTACAGGCCAATCATCTCCACTCCAGAACATCATTGCAGGAGTTTGTCAGGGCTGTGATATAGGCTCAACTATTTCATCAATGACTTTCCCTCCATCACAAGTTCAGAAATAGAGCTAATGATAGCACTGTGTTCAGCTCCATTAGCAATTCATTAGACAATGAAGTATTCCATGCCCATATACAGAAAGAGGTCGACAATATCCAAGCTTTGGCTAATAAGTAATCAGTAGCATTCATACCACATAAGTGCCAAGCAATGACCATCTCAAGCAAGAGAGAATTTAGCGACCTCCTCTTGACATCCCAATGGTATTGCAATTGCCGAATTCCCCACCATCAACATCCTGGGGATCACCATTGACCAGAAACCCATCTAGACTAGTCACATAAATGCTTTGACTACTGAGGCAACCAGAACATTTTCTTGTGGCTGGAGTATACCTAGCACAAAGGAAGATTCTTCTATTTATTACAAGTTTTAAGGTACTTGTGGATAAGGAGAAGAGTAGTCCTCGGGTGAAGGTGCTAAATTGAGGGAAGGCTAATTATAACAATATTAGGCAGGAACTGAAGAATTTAGATTGGGGGCGGCTGTTTGAGGTTAAACCAACATCTGACATGCGGGAGTCTTTCAAACGTCAGTTGATTAGAATCCAGGACCGGCATGTTCCTGTGAGGAAGAAAGATAAGTTTGGCAAGTTTCGGGAACCTTGGATAACGAGGGATATTGTGAGCCTCGACAAAAAGAAAAAAGGAAGCATTCATAAGGGCTAGAAGGCTGGGAACAGACAAAGCCCTTGGAGGAATATAAAAACAGTAGGAAGGAACTTAAGCAAGGAGTCAGGAGGGCTAAAAGGGGTCATGAAAAGTCATTGGCAAACAGGATTAAGGAGAATCCCAAGGCTTTTTATATGTATATAAAGAGCAATAGGATAACCAGGGAAAGGGTTGGCCCACTCAAGGACAGAGGAGGGAATCTATGTATGGAGCCAGAGGAAATGGGCGAGGTACTAAATGAGTACGTTGCATCAGTATTCACCAAAGAGAAGGACTTGGTGGATGATGAGTCTAGGGAAGGGAGTGAAGATAGTCTGGGTCATGTCGTTATCAAAAAGGAGGAGGTGGTGGGCGTCTTGCAAAGCATTAAGGTAGATAAGTCCCCAGGGCCTGATGGGATCTACCCCAGAATACTGAGGGAGGCAAGGGAAGAAACTACTGGGGCCTTGACAGAAATCTTTGTATCCTCATTGGCTACAGGTGAGGTCCCAGAGGACTGGAGAATAGCCAATGTTGTTCCTTTGTTTAAAAAGGGTAGCAAGGATAATCCAGAAAATTATAGGCCGGTGAGCTTTACGTCAGTGGTAGGGAAATTATGAGAGAGGATTCTTCCGGACAGGATTTACTCCCATTTGGAAACAAATGGACTTATTAGCATGAGGCAGCATGGTTTTGTGAAGGGGAGGTCGTGTCTCACTAACTTGATCGAGTTTTTTGAGGAAGTGACGAAGATGATTGATGAAGGAAGGGCAGTGGATGTTATTTATATGGAGTTTAGTTTAGTTTAGAGATACAGCACTGAAACAGGCCCTTCGGCCCACCGAGTCTGTGCCGACCATCAACCACCCATTTATACTAATCCTACACTAATCCCATATTCCTACCACATCCCCACCTGTCCCTATATTTCCCTACCACCTACCTATACTAGGGGCAATTTATAATGGCCAATTAACCTATCAACCTGCAAGTCTTTGGACTTCAGTAAAGCCTTTGACAAGGTCCCTCATGGCAGACTGGTACAAAAGGTGAAGTCACATGGGATCAGAGGTGAGCTGGCAAGATGGATACAGAACTGGCTCTGTCATAGAAGACAGAGGGTAGGAGTGGAAGGGTGCTTTTCTGAATGGAGGGCTGTGACTAGTGGTGTTCTGCAGGGATCAGTGCTGGGACCTTTGCTGTTTGTAGTTATATATAAATGATTTGGAGGAAAATGTAGCTGGTCTGATTAGTAAGTTTGCGGACGACACAAAGGTTGGTGGAGTTGCGGATAGTGATGAGGATTGTCAGGGGATACAGCAGGATATAGATCGGTTGGAGACTTGGGCGGAGAAATGGCAGATGGAGTTTAATCTGGACAAATGTGAGGTAATGTATTTTGGAAGATCTAATACAGGTGGGAAGTATACAGTAAATGGCAGAACCCTTAGGAGTATTGACAGGCAGAGAGATCTGGGCGTACAAGTCCACAGGTCACGGAAAGTGGCAACGCAGGTGGATAAAGGTAGTCAAGAAGGCATACGGCATGCTTGCCTTTATTGGTCGGGGCATAGAGTATAAAAATTGGCAAGTCATGCTGCAGCTGCACAGAACTTTAGTTAGGCCACACTTAGAATATTGCGTGCAATTCTGGTCGCCATACTACCAGAAGGACGTGGAGGCTTTGGAGAGGGTACAGAAGAGGTTTACCAGGATGTTGCCTGGTCTGGAGGGCATTAGCTATGAGGAGAGGTTGGATAAACTCGGATTGTTTTCACTGGAACGACAGAGGTGGAGGGGCGACATGATAGAGGTTTACAAAAGTTGTGAGTGGCATGGACAGAGTGGATAGTCAGAAGCTTTTTCCCAGGGTGGAAGAGTCAGTTACTAGGGGACATAGGTTTAAGGTGCGAGGGGCAAAGTTTAGAGGGGATGTGCGAGGCAAGTTTTTTTACACAGAGGGTGGTGAGTGCCTGGAACATGCTGCCGGGGGAGGTGGTGGAAGCAGGTACGATAGCGACGTTTAAGAGGCATCTTGACAAATACATGAATAGGAAGGGAATAGAGGGATATGGTCCCCGGAAGTGCAGAAGGTTTTAGTTTAGACGGTTTTAGTTTAGACAGGCATCAAGATCGGTGCAGGCTTGGAGGGCCGAATGGCTTGTTCCTGTGCTGTACTGTTCTTTGGAACCTGGGTATTCTCTGGTATATAGCTCACCTCTAGACTCCCCAAAGCCTCTCCGCTACCTGCGAGGCACAAGTCAGGATTGCTATTAAATAGTCTCCACTTGCAGGGATAGGTGCAGCTGCAGCAATGCTCAAACAGCTTGACATCATAGACGACAAACCAACCCAATGGTTCAATGAAGAGTGCTGGTGGACAGGCCAGGAGCACCAGCCATACTTCAAAATGAGGTGTCAACCTGGTGAAGCTAAAACCCAGGACTATTTGCATGCCAAACAGCATAAACAGCAGCGATCCCACAATGAACAGATCATATCCAAGCTCTGCAGTCCTGCCGCATCCAGTGGGGAATGGTGGTAGGCAATTAAAGAACTAACTGGAGGAGGTGGCTTCACAAATATCCCCATCCTCAATGATGGAGGAGCCCAGCACATCAGTGCAAAAGATAAGGATGTAGCATTTGCATCCATGTTAAGCCAGACGTGCCGAATGGATGATCAATCTCGGCTCCTCTTGAAGTCCCCAGCATCACAGATGCCAGTCTTCAGCCAATTCAATTCACTCTGCGTGATATCAAGAAATGACTGATGTCATTGGATACTGTAAATGCTATGGACCCTGACACCATTCTGGCAATAGTACTGAAGACCTGTGCTCCAGAACTTGCCACGCCCCTAGCCAAGCTGTTCCAGTACAGCTACAACACTGGCATCTACCCTGCAATGTGGAAAATTGCCCAGGTATGTCCTGTACACAAAAAGCAGGACAAGTCCAATCCAGCCAATTACTGCCCCATCAGTCTACTCTCAATCATCAGTAAAGTGATGGAAGGTGTCGACAACAGTGCTATCAAGCGGCACTTACTTAGCAATAACCTGCTCATTGACGCTCAGTTTCGGTTCTGTCAGGGCCACTCAGCTCCTGGCCTCATTACAGCCTTGGTTCAACCATGGACAATAGAGCTGAACTCCAGAAGTGAGGGGAGAGTGACTGCCCTTGATATCAAGGCACCATTTGACCAAGTATGGCATCAAGAAACCCTGGCAAAACTGGAGTCAATGGGAATCAGAAGGAAACTCTCCACTGGTTGGAGTCATACCTAATGCAAAGGAAGATGGTTGTGGATGTTGGAGGTCAATCATCTCAGCTCCAGGACATCACTGTAGAAGTTCCTCAGGGTAGTGTCCTAGGCCCAAACATCTTTAGCTGCTTCATCAATGACCTTCCTTCAATCATAAGGTCAGAAGTGGGGATGTTCGCTGATGATTGCACAATGTTCAGCACCATTCACAACTCCTCAGATACTTAAGCAATTGTGTAGAGATACAGCAAGATCTGGACAATATGCAGGCTTGGGCTGATAAGTGGCAAGTAACATTCGTGCCACACAAGTGCCAGGGAATGACCACCTCCAACAAGAGAGAATCTAACCATCTCCCCTTGACATTCAATGGCATTACCATCGCTGAATCCCCCACTATCAACATCCTGCAGGTTACCATTGACCAAAAACTGAACTGGAGTAGCCATATAAATACTGTGGCTACAAGAGCAGGTCAGAGGCTCGGAATCCTGCGGCGAGTAACTCACCTCCTGACTCCCCAAAGCCTGTCCACCATCGACAAGGCACAAGTCAGGAGTGTGATGGAATACTCTCCACTTGCCTGGATGGGTGCAGCTCCAACAACACACAAGAAGCTCGACACCATCCAGGACAAAGCAGCTCGCTTGATTGGCACACCATCCACAAACATTCACTCCCTCCACCACCGACGCACAGTGGCAGAAGTGTGTACCATCTGCAAGATGCACTGGAGCAAAGCACCAAGGCTCCTTAGTTAGTTAGAGATACAGCACTGAAACAGGCCCTTCAGCCCACCGAGTCTGTGCCGACCATTAACCACCCATTTATACTAATCCTACACTAATCCCATATTCCTACCACATCCGTCCGTATATTCCCCTCCCACCTACCTATACTAGGGGCAATTTATAATGGCCAATTTACCTACCAACCTGCAAGTCTTTTGGCTGTGGGAGGAAACCAGAGCATCCGGAGAAAACCCACGCAGACACAGGGAGAACTTGCAAACTCCACACAGGCAGTATCCAGAATTGAACCCGGGTCGCTGGAGCTGTGAGGCTGCGGTGCTAACCACTGCGCCACTGTGCCGCCCCCGCTTAGGTAGCACCTTCCAAACCCATGACCTCTCCCACCTAGACAGACAAGGACAGCAGATGCATGGGAATGCCACCACCTGCAAGTTCTCCTCCAAGCCACACACCATCCTGACTTGGAAATATATCGCCGTTCCTTCACTGTCGCCGGGTCAAAATCTTGGAACTCCCTTCCTAACAACACTGTTGGTGCACCTACCTCACATGGAGTGCAGTGGTTCAAGAAGGCAGCTCACTTTCTCAAGGTGAATTAGGTAGGGGCAATAAATGCTGGCCTAACTAGCGACACACACATCCATTCTGCAGTCCATCCACCTTAAATATCCACTCCCTCCACTGTGGCTACAATTTGTATCATCTACAAGATGCACTGCAACAACTCACCAAGTCTTCTTCAAAAGCACCTTCCAAATCAATGACCTTCACCACATAGAGGCCAAAGGCAGCAGGTGAATGGGATCATATCACTCCAAGTCAAATGCTATCCAAACTTGGACGTATATACCCACCCCTTCATTGCCACGGGGTAAAATTCTGGAACTCCCCACCCAATAGTCTGTGGGAACACCTTCACCATGTGAAATGCAGCAATTCAAGAAGGCAACATACCGCCACCTTCTCAAGGGCAACTAGGGATGGGCAATAAATGTTAGCCTTGCCGGTAAAGCTTATATATCAAAAAGTGAACGTTTAAAAAATTGATCAGTTTCACAATATGATGCTTTGAACTCGAATACACTGAGTTTATTATGGATTTTGTATTTTGTACTATTTACTCAGTACAACAGATATGTTGTTGTAGTCTCACTAACTTATTAACCATGTAATTTTTTTCTAATGTTTAGAATTGCACACGATCAGAAAAGACTAAAAATCCATCAGTCTTGTTCTAAACGTAAAAATCATACGTTGTTCCATCTCTCATACCAATCACTTCCCTCATTAAATATCCATCCTATCCCCTCTTGAAATTATCAACACACCTCCAATGCCTCCCCAATAGTCTATTCCACCCAGTTGCTACCCTCTACATGAACTCATTTAATCTAAACTCTACTGAACTTGAGCCCACACCCCTATGTTAATATCAATCCTAGATTACACGCTCAAGTTGTTGCTCAGGAAGGATGAGCTTTTTCTTTAGGTGAGCTACCAACTGTATCGTCTGGATAAAATAGGGACCAAATGATGAATCAAAGGCGGTAAGAGACAGGTCTGCTTAGGGAGCAAAAGGAATAGTTGCTGGAGGGACAAGACGACAATAGTTGATTGCTTTTCAATAAAGTTGCACTTAGCTGCTCTAATAGTGGGTTTAAAGAGGTTGCAGGCACATATAAAGTCAATTCAAGATGCTTTGGCCTGTTGCCAGGTGCAGTAGGCAGAATCTTTTACAAGACACAGCACGGCAGGAGTGGCTGAGGGAGGCAACAATTATTTTCCACGCATACGATGCAGATTTGAAACCTAGGGCTGGATTTTACCATAGGCAGATGGGACTTCCCCACCAACATGAAAGTCAGTGGCAAACCCGATTCCGCCTCGCCCGGAGATCCGACCCGCATTTTACGGGTCCCCGGGCTTTAATTGTCCCGAGTCGGGACTTCCACCCGCCTGAAGGAGGAGGTCCCGCCTCAGTGAGCTGCTGGCTCAGACAGAGGAGGATGCCATGGAGCCAGGATCCAAGGTAGGTTGTCGATGCCTCGCCGAGGGAATTGGGCACGCCCCGGAGAGGCAAGGGTGTTCATTTGGGGGGGATGGGGGGGGGGGGGTGCGTCCTGGGTCCCGGGGGTAGGTTGGGAGGTAGGGTTGGCCCTCAATTGAGAACCCTGTGCCCCACTGCCATGGCACCCCTCCGACGTGGCTGGAGACGGGAGTGGGACGAGAAGACCTCCCGGAGCCTCCCGCTCAACCTTACGCCACCCCCCCCATCCGACCGTAAAATTCAGCCCCTATACTTTATGCATCCCTTGGTACAACATTTATATTGTAGTTCAATCCCGGGGCAGCCTTGACTACTGGCAAGCTTAATAAATTATATTTAAAAATAGGAAAATAAAAAAATTGAATAAAATAAGTAAGTAGTTAATTAAAACACATTAAGGATGGCAGGACAGGTGATGTGTCATGGCTGCAGCACATGGGAGCTCCTGGATGCCAGTGTGATCCAAGGCAAACAGATCTGCAGTAAGTGTTTGAGGCTCGAAGAGCTTCGGCTCAGAGTCATTGAACTGGAGTCCAAGCTGCAGACACTGCAACACATGAGGGAGGGGAAAGTTACCTGGACATTTTGTACCAGGAAGTACACCCCTTAGGATAGAGTCTTCTGATGTGGTCAATGGTCAAGGACAGGAGAGTGTGGCTGAAGCAGAGGCAGGTAAGGGACCCAGAGGGTAGGAGTGCAGGAGCCTCAGCCTTTGCAATTGTTCAACAGGTTTGAGGTTCTTTCAGCTTGTTTGGATGAGAGTGGGGGCTGTAGTATGGATGAGCAACCTGACCATTATACAGAAAACTATTCAAGTGGAAGGAGAAAAAAGGAATGTAGTGGTAGTAGGGGACAGTATAGTTAGGGGGATTGACACTGTTCTCTGCAGCAAAGAGCGGGAGTCCAGACGGCTGTGTTGCCCGCCTAGTGCCAGGGTTCGGGACATCTGTTCAGGGCTGGGGAGGAACTTACAGTGGGAGGGGGCGATTCCAGTCGTGGTCCCTGTAGGTACCAATGATTTGGCAGGACAAGGAAAGAGGTTCTGCATAGTCAGGATGAGGAACTAGGTGCCAAATTAAAAAGCAGAACCTCAAAAGGTAATAATCTCTGGATTAATATCTGAGCCACATGCAAATTGGCATAGGAAAAATAAGATTAGAGAAATTAATGCATGGCTCAAAGACTGGTGTGGTAGAAGTGGGTTCTGGTTCGTGGAGCACTGGCACCAGTGCCGGGGAAAGTGGTGGCTGTACCGTTGGGATGGTCTACACCTGAACCATGCTGGGGCCAGTGTTCCAGGGATCTGCATAACTGGGGAAGTAGAAAGGGCTTTAAACTGAATAGTGGGGGCAAGGAACAAATTTGGGAAGATATGGTAAATCAAGGAGTACAAGGCAAGGCAGAAAGGTATTAAATTGGGAAATGATAAACAGACTGTGACAGGAAGGGACACAGCATACAAATCTAAGAGTAAATCAACAGATAAGGCTAGAGGTTACAAAAATAATAAAAAGGACACAACTGAAGGCGCTGTATTTGAATGCACGTAGCATTCAAAACAAAACAGATGAACTGAGAGCGCAAATAGAAATAAAGTAGTATGATCTGATTGCCATTACAGAGACATGGCTGCAGGACGACATAGATTGGGACCTGAATATTGAAGGGTACATGGCATTTATGAAGGACAGGAAGCTAGGAAAAGGTGGTGGGGTAGCTCTGTTGATTATTGATGGTATTAGCGCAATAGAGCAGGATGACCCAAGTTCAGGAGACCAGGATGTAGAAGCAGTTTGGGTAGAGATGAGAAATCAAAGGCAAGAAGTCACATGTGGGAGTAGTGTACAGGCCACCTAACATTAACACTGTAGGACGGGGTATAAAGGAAGAAATAATGGCAGCTTGTCAGAAAGGTACAGTGATAATTATGGGGGATTTTAACCTACATATAGACTGGATAAATTAGATGGGCAGAGGTAGCCTAGATGAGGAGTCCATAGAATGTTTTTGGGATAATTTCTTGGAACAATACGTTCTGGAGCCAACCAGAGAGCAGGCTATACTAGACCTGGTATTGTGCAACAAGATAGGATTAATTAATGATCTCATAGTTAAGGCACCCCTAGGTAGCAGCTAATATGATTGAATTTTACATTTACATTCAGTTTGAGGGAGAGAAGAGTGGGTCCAAGACTAGTATTTTAAACATAAATAAGGGCAATTATGAGGGCATGAAAGCAGAGCTAGCAAAAGTGAACTGGCAAATCAGGTTAAGGGATAGGTCAATAAAGATGCAGTGGCAGACATTTAAGGGGATATTTCAGAATACACAGAATAGATACATTTCAATGGGAAAGAAAAATTCCAAGATGGGTCCCACCATTCATGGTTAACTCAAACAGTTAAAGATAGTATCAAACTTAAAGAAAAAGTTTATAATTGCGCAAAGATGGGAGGCAGGTAAGAAGTTTGGACAGAATATTAAAAAAAGCAAGGAATGACTAAAAGATTGATAAGGAAGGTAAAATTAGAGTACGAGAGAAAGCTAGCTAGAAATATAAAGACAGATAGTAAGAAATAGTTTCTATAGATATTTTAAAAAGAAAAGAGTTAACAAAGTGAGCGTTGGTCCTATAAAAAGTGAGTCTGGGGAATTAATAATGGATAATAAGGAGATGGCAGATGAATTGAACAGATATTTTGCATCGGTCTTCAATATTGAGGATACAAGTAACATCCCAGTATTAGCTGTAAGTCAGGAAATGGAAGGGAGGGAGGAAATCAAGAAAATTACAACAACCAGGGAAGTGGTACTGAACAAATTGTTGGAGCTGCGAGCTGACAAGTCCCCGTGTCCTAATGAACTATATCCTAGGGTGTTAACAGAAGTGACTAGTGAGATAGTTGATGTGTTAGTTTTAATTTTCCAAAATTCCCTAGATTCAGAGAAGGTTCTGTTAGATTGGAAAATAGCAAATGTAACTCCTTTATTCGAAAAGGGAGGGAGACAGAAAGCAGGAAACTACAGGCCAGTTAACTTAACATCTGTCAGAGTCATAGAGTCGTACAGCATAGAAACAGGCCCTTCGGCCCACCGCGTCCATGCTGACCATAATGCCCATGTACACTAATCCCACCTGCCTGCATTAATTCCATATCCCTCTATGCCTTGCTCATTCAAGTACCTGTCCAGATGCCTCTTAAATGTCGCTACTGTTCCTGTCTCCACCACTTTCTCAGGCAGCTTATTTCAGATACCCACTATACTTTGTGTGAAAAATTTACCCCTTTGATCCACTTTAAACCTCCTCCCTCTCACCTTAAATCTATGCCCTCTAGTTCTAGTCACCCCTACCAGGGGAAACAGACTCTGGCTATCTACCCTATCTATGCCTCTCATAATTTTATATACCTCTATATGTCCCTCTCAGCCTCATTCACTCCAGGGAAAACAAACCCAGCCATTCTGTGACCTTGTCCTGTCAATACCTTCTCTTTTGTTATCTCTTGCCCCATCCCCACTTTACTTGCTTAAAATCTTTTACATTTCTTATATCTGCCAGTTCTGATGAAGGGTCACTGACCTGAAACGTAAACTCTGCTTTTCTCTCCGCAGATGCTGCCAGACCTGCTGAGTTTTTCCAGCACTTTGTTTTTACTGTGAGCAAATTTGTAGCTCATGGAATAAAAGGGATGGTAGCAACATGGATACGAAATTGGCTGAGTGACAGGAAACAAAGAGTAGTGGTTAATGGGTGTTTTTCGGACTGGAAGAAGGTTGGTAGTGGAGTTCCCCAGGGATCAGTGTTGGGATCCTTGCTTTGCCTGATACGTATTAATGACCTAGACCTTGGTGTACAGGGCAGATGATATGAAACTTGGAAGCATTGTGAACTGTGAGGAGGATAGTGTAGAACTTCAAAAGGACAGAGACAAGTTGGTGGAATGGGCAGACAGGTGGCAGATGAAGTTCAATGCAGAGAAATGTGAAATGATTGATTTTGGTAGGAAAAACATGGAGAGACAATATAGGATAAAGGGCACAATTCTAAAGGGGTTGCAGGAGCAGAGGGACCTCAGTGTATATGTGCATAAGTCATTGGCAGTGGCAGGACAGGTTAAGAGAGCAGTTAATAAAGCATACTGTATCCTGGGCTTTATAGGCACATAGAGTACAAGAGTAAGGAAGTTATGTTGAACTTGTATAACACACTAGTTCGGCCTCAGCTGGAGTATTGTGTCCAGTTCTGGCCACCAAACTTTAGGAAAGACGTGAAGGCGTTGGAGAAAATACACAAAAGATTCACGAGAATGGTTCCAGGGATGAGGAATTTCAGTTATGGGGATAGATTGGATAAATTAGGACTGTTTTCCTTAGAGAAGAGAAGGCTGAGAGCTGCTTTGACAGAGGTATTCAAAATCATGAGGTCTGGACATAGTAGATAGAGAGAAACTGTTCCCACTCGTGAAAGGATCGCAGACAAGAGGGCACAGATTTAAAGTATCCGGTAAGAGAAGAAAAAGTGATTATGAGGAAAACCTTTTCACGCAGTGAGTGGTTAAGGTCTGGAATGCGCTGCCCGAGAATGTGGTGGAGGCAGGTTCAACTGAAGCATTCAAAAGGGAATTAGACACCTATATGAAAAGGAAGAATGTGCAGGGTTACGGGGAGAAGGCGGGGGCATGGAACTGAGGGAATTGCTCTTTTAGACAGCCAGTGCAGACACGATGGGCCCAATGGCCTCCCTGTGCACTGTAACAATTCTGTGATTCTGTGGAGTCAGGGGGTGCATGCAAACTGACTGTGCCATGGAGAAATAGCCCTGAAAGGAGGCTGCTTGTCAATGCAGACCCTCACAAGATCCCTGGAATGGGATCACATGTAGGAGGCATCTGTGTGCCCCGCATTAATGGCAGCTGGACTACCACCAGCTATGTCTTGGGATTGTTATGGCTGGGGGACCAACAACATCCATTCCTCTGTCTGCAGGAAACGATTGCACATAATCGCAGAGAGGGGGTCAAAACCAGCAATGGGTTGCCAATTTGCCATGTCCTGAGCCCGATGGAGAAGGAGGCCATGGAGTTGGCTGGACCGCAGGACGGCAGAGCATCGTGGATGGAGAGACAGGGGCACCTTCCCAAGACAGTAAAATTGTCTTGGGGCACAAGGGTAAATCTGCAGCAATCGATCCTTGTTGCTCATCAGGCAATATGGTCTATGCGGGGATCTGTAAAATAAGGGTATATGCTATGTTGGGATGGGAGGCCCTTTACCCTTACATGTCTCTGTTCTCTCATGCAGGTCACACAGTGCCTACTTGAAGAGCCTCCAAGACTGTGGGAGAGCTTGCTATCTCAGAGGAGAGGACAGCACCTCAGAAGGTCCTCTGGACCTCATACCCCCACACCCTTCACCAGTGCAGAATCTCGCATGTTGATGGATTTGCATTCACTATTAAGATTTGGGCACACAAGCAAATGTTAGAAGCTGTTATTAAAGATGTTATAGCAGGACGTTTAGAAAAATTCAAGGTAATCAGGCAGAGTCAACATGATTTTGTGAAAGGGAAATCATGTATAACCAATTTATTGGAGTTCTTTGAGGGAGTTAAAGGGAAACTGGTGGATGTATTATACTTAGATTTCCAGAAGGCATTTGATAAGGTGCCACATCAAAGGTTATTGCAGAAAATAAAAGCTCATGGTGTAGGGGGTAACATATTGGCATGGATAGAAGATTGGCTAGCTAACAGGAAACAGAGAGGAGGCATAAATGGGTAATTTTCTGGTTGGCAAGATGTAACGAATGGTGTGCCACAGGATTCAATGCTGGGGCCTCAGCCTTTTACAATTTATATAAATGACTTAGATGAAGGGACCAAAGGTATGGTTGCTAAATTTGCTGATAGATAGGAAAGTAACTTGTGACGAGCAGATAAGGAAGCTACAAAGGGATATAGATGGGTTAAGTGAGTAGGTAAAGATCTGGCAAATGGAGTATAATGTGGGGAGGTGTGAAATTGTCCACGTTGGTAGGAAAAATAAAAAAGCATATTATCTAAATGGTGAGACATTGCAGAGCTCTGAGATGCAGAAGGATCTGGGTGTCCTAGTGCATGAATTGCAAAAGTTTAGTATACAGGTACAGCACATAATTAGGAAAGCTAATCAAATGTTATCATTTATCGCGAGAGGAATTGAATACAAAAGAAGGGAGGTTATGCTTCAGCTATACAGGGCATTGGTGAGACCACATCTGGAGTACGGTGTACAGTACTGGTCTCCTTATTTAAGGAAGGATGTAAATGCGTTGGCGGCAGTACAGAGAAGGTTTACTAGACTGATACCTGGAATGGGTGGGCTGTCTTATGAGGAAAGATTGGACAGGCTAGGCTTGTATCCGCTGGAATTTAGAAGAGTAAGAGGCGACTTGATCGAAACATAAGATCCTGAAGGTCTTGACAGGATGGATGTGGAAAGAATGTTTCCCCTTGTGGGAGAATCTCAAACTAGGGGTCACTGTTTAAAAATAAGGGGTTGCCCCTTTAAGACAGAGATGAGAAGAAATATTTTCTCTCAGAGGGTCATGAATCTTTGGAACTCTCTTCCTCAAAAGGCAGTGGAAGCAGAGTCTTTGAATATTTTTAAGGCAGAGGTAGATAGATTCTTGATAAGCAAGGAGGTGCAGGGTTATTGGGGGTAGGTGGAACTATGGAGTAATCAGTTCAGCCATGAACGTATTGAATGGCGGAGCATGCTCAAAGGGTCGAGTGGCCTACCTGCTCCTTATTCGTATGTTCATATCTATCATAGAATCAATGTTGTATCTTGATCAATCACGTCAAATTCTGTTCAAGGGTGCTCAATAATATTTTTTTTCTGAAAAATTATTTTCAGAATTCTTGAAAAAGATGTGAGTTCAAGTCTAGTGCTGGGGGAGCATTGTAGGAAGTTTGGCCGGTGGAAAGGAGGGGCACAGCACAGGCAACTGATCAGATGGTATCGATCTACACCTGGGCCGGACTGGAACCAATGTCCTTGGAGGTGCTTTTGCTAACGCTGTTGGGGAGGGTTTAAACTAATGTGGCAGGGGGATGGGAACCAATTGAGGTCAGTTGACAGTAAGGAGGTAGTAACAAAAGCCTGTAAGGAACTAGATAATGAAGTCAGTGTGACTAAGGGGAAGAGCAGGCAGGGAGCAGATGATGAATATAAAGGGACTGGTGGTCTGAGGTGCATTTGTTTTAATGCAAGAAGTGTAGTAGGTAAGGCAGATGAACTTAGGGCTTGGATTAGTACCTGGGAGTATGATGTTATTGCTATTACTGAGACTTGGTTGAGGGAAGGGCATGATTGGCAACTAAATATCCCAGGATATCGATGCTTCAGGCGGGATAGAGAGGGAGGTAAAAGGGGTGGAGGAGTTGCATTACTGGTCAAAGAGGATATCACAGCTGTGCTGAAGGAGGGCACTATGGAGGACTCGAGCAGTGAGGTAATATGGACAGAACTCAGAAATAGGAAGGGTGCGGTAACAATGTTGGGGCTGTACTACAGGTCTCCCAACAGCGAGCGTGAGATAGAGGTACAAATATGTAAACAGATTATGGAAAGATGTAGGAGCAACAGGGTGGTGGTGATAGGAGATTTTAATTTTCCCAACATTGACTGGGATTCGCTTAGTGTTAGAGGTCCAGATGGAGCAGAATTTGTAAGGAGCATCCAGGAGGGTTTTCTAGAGCAGTATGTAAATAGTCCAACTCGGGAAGGGGCCATACTGGACCTGGTGTTGGGGAATGAGCCCGGCCAGGTTGTTGAAGTTTCAGTAGGGGACTACTTTGGGAATAGTGATCACAATTCCGTAAGCTTTAAAATACTCATGGACAAAGACGAGAGTGGTCCTAAAGGAAGAGTGCTAAATTGGGGGAAGGCCAACTATACCAAAATTCGGCAGGAGCTGGGAAATGTAGATTGGGAGCAGCTGTTTGAAGGTAAATCCACATGTGATATGTGGGAGGCTTTTAAAGAGAGGTTGATTAGCGCGCAGGAGAGACATGTTCCTGTGAAAATGAGGGATAGAAATGGCAAGATTAGGGAACCATGGATGACAGGTGAAATTGTGAGACTAGCTAAGAGGAAAAAGGAAGCATACATAAGGTCTAGGCGGCTGATGAAAGACGAAGCTTTGAAAGAATATCGGGAATGTAGGACCAATCTGAAACGAGGAATTAAGAGGGCTAAAAGGGGTCATGAAATATCTTTAGCAAACAGGGTTAAGGAAAATCCCAAAGCCTTTTATTCATATATAAGGAGAAAGAGGGTAACTAGAGAAAGGATTGGCCCACTAAAGGACAAAGGAGGAATGTTATGCTTGGACTCAGAGAAAATGGGTGAGATTCTAAACGAGTACTTTGCATCGGTATTCACCGAGGAGAGGGACATGACGGATGTTGAGGTTAGGAACAGATGTTTGATTACTCTAGGTCAAGTCGGCATAAGGAGGGAGGAAGTGTTGGGTATTCTAAAGGGCATTAAGGTGGACAAGTCCCCAGGTCCGGATGGGATCTATCCCAGGTTACTGAGGGAAGCGAGAGAGGAAATAGCTGGGGCCTTAACAGATATCTTTGCAGCATCCTTAAACACGGGTGAGGTCCCGGAGGACTGGAGAATTGCTAATGTTGTCCCCTTGTTTAAGAAGGGTAGCAGGGATAATCCAGGTAATTATAGACCGGTGAGCCTGACGTCAGTGGTAGGGAAGCTGCTGGAGAAGATACTGAGGGATAGGATCTATTCCCATTTGGAAGAAAATGGGCTCATCAGTGATAGGCAACATGGTTTTGTGCAGGGAAGGTCATGTCTTACCAACTTAATAGAATTCTTTGAGGAAGTGACAAAGTTGATTGATGAGGGAAGGGCTGTCGATGTCATATACATGGACTTCAGTAAGGCGTTTGATAAGGTTCCCCATGGTAGGCTGATGAAGAAAGTGAAGGCGCTTGGGGTCCAAGGTGTACTAGCTAGATGGATAAAGAACTGGCTGGGCAACAGGAGACAGAGAGTAGCAGTAGAAGGGAGTTTCTCAAAATGGAGACGTGTGACCAGTGGTGTTCCACAGGGATCCGTGCTGGGACCACTGTTGTTTGTGATATACATTAATGATTTGGAGGAAAGTATAGGTGGACTGATTAGCAAGTTTGCAGACGACACTAAGATTGGTGGAGTAGCAGATAGTGAAGGGGACTGTCAGAGAATACAGCAGAATATAGATAGATTGGAGAGTTGGGCAGAGAAATGGCAGATGGAGTTCAATCAGGGCAAATGTGAGGTGATGCATTTTGGAAGATCCAATTCAAGAGTGAACTATACAGTAAATGGAAAAGTCCTGGGGAAAATTGATGTCCAGAGAGATTTGGGTGTTCAAGTCCACTGTTCCCTGAAGGTGGCAACGCAGGTAAATAGAGTGGTCAAGAAGGCATACGGCATGCTTTCCTTCATCGGACGGGGCATTGAGTACAAGAGTTGGCAGGTCATGTTACAGTTGTATAGGACTTTGGTTTGGCCACATTTGGAATACTGCGTACAGTTCTGGTCGCCACATTATCAAAAGGATGTGGATGCTTTGGAGAGGGTGCAGAGGAGGTTAACCAGGATGTTGCCTGGTATGGAGGGCGCTAGTTATGAAGAGAGGTTGAGCAGATTAGGATTATTTTCATTAGAAAGACGGAGGTTGCGGGGGGACCTGATTGAGGTGTACAAAATCATGAGAGGTATAGACAGGGTGGATAGCAAGAGGCTTTTTCCCCAGAGTGGGGGTTCCAATTACTAGAGGACACGAGTTCAAAGTGAAAGGGGAAAAGTTTAGGGGGGATATGCGTGGAAAGTTCTTTACGCAGAGGGTGGTGGGCACCTGGAACGCATTGCCAGCGGAGGTGGTAGATGCGGGCACGATGGAGTCTTTTAAGATGTATCTAGACAGATACATGAATGGGCAGGAAGAAAAGAGATACAGAACCTTAGAAAATAGGCGACATGTTTAGAGAGAGGATCTGGATCGGCGCAGGCTTGGAGGGCCGAAGGGCCTGTTCCTGTGCTGTAATTATCTTTGTTCTTTGTTCTTTGATCCTAGTGACAAAGAAGTCCATGAGCTCTTTGCACTTATTGTTGGAGGGGGACAAGGGAGAGGGGTTTCAGAAGATGGTATGCAGTAGAGAAAATAAGGCAGGATTTATCTTTGCATTGCAGGATGATCCTGGAATAGTGAGCTGTTTTAGTAGATGAGAACAGGACCCGATCGTGATGTTTTATGTGATCCAGCCAGATCTGACTCATTCATGCACAGGATTCAATGGACGGACCTAAAAAGGTCGCAGATACATGGGTATATTATAGTTACAAGTATAACTCATTTACGCACAAATTTTTGCAATCTTTTACGTCGTTTAACTTTTTTGTTCCCTCATTATATGTGTATCTAGGCACAACACAGGAGGAAACTTTGGGTAAAGATGTCAAACGCAGTTGCAGTTCATTTTTTACTGAGCTGTGATTGTGTATTTAATTGGTAGCATATGACTTCACCGAAAAGATGCACTTTTTAAATTTAAAAAACTCGCACAATGCCCCATTCACCTATCACCCCTGTGCTCACTGATCCTACATTGGCTTCCAGTCAAGCAACATCTTGATTTCAAAATCCTCATCCTTGCTTTCAAAACCCTCCATGGCTTCACCCTGCCTATCTCCGTAATTTCCTCCAGACTTGATTTCTATTACCCCTTATGCGCTCTGAGCTCATCTTGTCCATGAGACCCACCTCCTGATTTGATGGTATGGAGGAACAAGTGGAGGTAGGAGACACAGGCATTAAATTCTGCCTACTCTCAAGACACCTCAATTGGCCCCCATGCCCAGCTGAGCTCTTCTACCAGCTGTCCCCACCTCTGCACTGTGTACCAGCTGACGCAGATAGTGCAGTTACTTGAGGAGTGTTGGAAGGATGCCTGTCTGATGAGCCATGGGCCTGTGTCTCATCAATTCTTACAGCCATCTGTTCATGGAGCAGGAATGCTGCTACCTGCATCCCAAGATTGAGCTCCTGAGCAGTCCGATGCAGCCTGGCTAAAGCTGGAATCCTGGGTGGTGCTGCCACTGATTGAGGAGGAAGCATCAGCCACTCACAGCAGACTAGCCAACCCACCAGTGCCGGATGGATCTGCAGCCTCAGCCAAATAGGTCCCGCATCTTATGCTTGTCCAGCTCCTCAAACAATGAGGTTGAAATCTTCTGGTAATGCATAGTAGTGCAGGGTTCAGCAAACCACCACAATAAGAAACATAAGAAACAGGGGCAGAAGTACACCATATGGCCCCTCAAGCCTGCTCAACCATTCAATAAGATTATGGCCAAATGTCTACATCAACTCCACTTACCTGCTTTAGCCCCATTTCCTTGATGCCCCTTGTGCCCAAAAATAAATCAATTGGAGTCTTGAATATATTCATCGACTTAGCATCTATAGTCCTCTGAGGTGGAGAATTGCAAAGACTCACAACCCTGAGTTAAGAAACTTCTCATCTCAGTCCGAAATGATCGATCCCTTATCCTGACTCTGAGCATTTGGCAGGAAAAAAAGACAGAAGTAACAGCCCCAACAAACAATTTTATCTGCAGCGCCTGTGGAAGAGTCTGTCACTTTAGAATTGGCCTTTACAGCCACTCCAGGCGCTGCTCCACAAACCACTGACCACCTCCAGGCGCTTACCCATTGTCTCTCGAGACAAGGAGGCCAAAGAAGAGAGATGGCTCTCACATGTTGCCATTAATGCGGGGCACACAGATACCTCCTATATGTGGTCCCATTCCAGGGATCTCGTGTGTGTCTGCATTGACAAGCAGCCTCCTTTCAGGGCTATTTCTCCACGGCACAGTCAGTTTGCATGCGCCCCCTGACTCCACAGAATCACAGAATTGTTACAGTGCATAAGGAGGCCATTTGGCCCATCATGTCCACACTGGCTGTCTAAAAGAGCAATTCCCTCAGTTCCATGCCCCCGCCTTCTCCCCGTAACCCTGCACATTCTTCTTTTTCATATAGGTGTCTAATTCCCTTTTGAATGCTTCAGTTGAACCTGCCTCCACCACGTTCCCTGGTTATGTTTGACACGAAATCACTTCCACAGGTGATCTTTACTTACAGCCTTTCAAGATGATCCTCTTAAGGTCATCCCCAACATCCCCTTTTCCAAAGATAAAAACATATGTACAATATAAAATGATGTTGTGGTTCGGACTAACTATCGATGATTAAAACAAAATGTTATTTACAAGTAAGTAAGTTTAACACTCCCTAAAACATGGAGGAGGTTTGCTCATACATCCCAATCTTGTTATCGTAAACCTCTTCCCTGAGCTGAGCTCATCTTCACTAAAGCCTGGCTCGGGTATAAAATTAAAACCCGACCCGGGTCCAACCCAACCCGAACCCGACCCAAGCCTGAGCCCTTTAATTTTTTTTGCTTCCGACCCGACAGGAATCTCCTTCGTCTGCTCCGGCAGTAGGCTATTCCTGCAGCTGGAATTGTGGGGAATCATGGGTAAGCCTGATGCCATGACTTCCCAGAAGCAGTGTCCAGCCCGACATAACCTGAGCCGAGCCCAAATGCTGGACTCGGAGTTTCGACCCAACCCGTCCCGAACCCGGCTAGATCCGACTCCATTATCTGCACTGCAAGGTTGTCATTCCAATGCACTTTATTGGAGATCCATTGTAGGCAGTCAGCCTTGCCATGGTGGGTCATATCATAGATTCCCATTTCTTTAAGTACATGTCCTTCAGTAGACGGATGGGTAGAATATTTGCACTTACCCCAGTGTCAATTTTCACTCTTAGCTTATGCTTGCCACTCTTCTGTGAACATATAATCTTGATCGTGACAAATGGCTCAGGTTGCATAATAGCACTGACATGTTGATCCAAATTAACTATGTGAAATGTTTGCTCATTGTACACGAGTGCATTCTTCACCAGTGTCCTCCTGGAAATCTGTCCCTCTGCTGACCTGGTGTATCTGCTTGGGCTTTTGTTATGTGTTGGCATACATCTTATTACATTTGGCATCCTGTCTTACAGATATTCTCTCTGCATGAGATCTAACACCATTCCTGTGTGCAGTATCTGAGCTCAGCCTTCTGCACTGCCTTGCCCAATGTCCTTGCGTGCCACAAGCTTTGCAGAGTCCTGGTATGGCAGACAACTGTGAATTGGATGAGCCAGGCCACTTTTGCCACAGACAGAGCAGACCTCTGAGCTTTGGTTACCACCAATTGTCGTAGCTGCCCCCAACACTTGTAACTGTTGGCGCCCAGCTATGCTGGCTTCAAATCTCCTTCCATCATTGAGTTGTCCATCTATGGTGTGCCCTTTCCTCTTTGCTAGCAGGTCTTTTTGAAAGGTCTCTATTAGGGTAGGCATGATTACTAGCTCTATAATCCATTCTGACAATTCAGTACCCGTGAAGTCACATTCTTGAGCTTTGTCTCAGCACCTTGCAACAAACTGGTTGATGGACTCATTTTGCCTTTGCCGGTAGGTCATAAGCTCAAGCTGTATACATGGAAATTGACTTTCACCTCGAGTTGCTCCTCCAGGAATGTCCATAGCTTGCTAGGGTCCTTCTGAACCTCAGCTGACAATCCTAATGGGTTGATCCATTGCAGGCTCCCATTGCAACATTAATTTGTATAGCTTGTTTCTCTGGTTCACTCACTTCTTGATCCAGGAAACATAGTTCCAACCATTGTCAAAACAGTTTAAATTCAGACGTTATGTCCAATGCCTTCCAATCCATGATTAGATACCTGAAAGCCATTTTTGGGATGGTCCTGCTGTTTCACACTACAAGCTTCTTTTTTACAGGTTTTCTTTTTCACAGGCACACTTGTACAGGTTTCCTGTCTCACAGATACAGCTTTCTGTTTCCTTTTTTAGACAAGTGCATTTTTGCAGGCCTGCCCCTTTTAAGAGTGAGAGGACAGCAGCTGCTTTTTGTTGACACAGCTCGATTTTTTTTTAAACAGAGAGCAGCTCTTTGTTTACACAGCTTGTTTGATTTTTTTTTTTTTTAAACTGAGCAGTTTTTCTTCTGTAGATAGCTCCAGCTTGCTGTACAGGCAGTTGCCACAGCCAGCCTTTTACTTTGTGCAGGACCTCCAGTGGTGCTGTCGAACCCTTCCTGCTCTTTTCAGCTTAGGCCCCACCCACAAAGCAAAACAAATTGACAAGCTAAATCAGTTATGGCTGTACTAACTTCTTTTCAAATATTTTGACTCACTGCTGGATTAGTTGAAAGTTCCGATCCCCTGGCAAATTGCCTACTGTACTCACAGGGTTTCAACACCTCCTGGTGTCCTGTCTGCAGTCCTAGCTCGCTGCACTGTTGTGGGGTCTCCTGCCAGCTGCACTCTTGGTAAGCAATCTGCTGTTCCTTGTTCTTTTTTAATGTATTCTTCAGGAAAAAAAAATCAAACATTGCCACAATGTAATATTTGGTGATCTTCAAAAAAATATATCCCAAACATTGCCACCATGTAGTGTTACTTGTTCCTTTGGTGTGTGGACTACTGTAATATTCACAGGACTCCAAGTACTATCCAAAAAAAATGTGGGTTTTTATAACTTAACTACATATTATATATTTATTAAAGTCATCCCACAGCTCCCTCACGTGCAATTCACTGGGCACAAGCTACATTGTGAATCCAGGGTCATCTCCCCACCACTATCCCCATCTCCCCTAGAACTGCTCCACTTCACCTTCCCTCCACATTCCCTCCCTCATCCACCTCCTCTGAGTGATCTCCCTCCACTTTCTCCAAGACAGCTGCCTGCATTCTTTTGTGAAGTGCAGGGAGAAAACCAGAGGATTAGAATCATTGCCCTTGCAATGTTTCAGGGTAGAAGTCCTGTGCCACTCTCCTGTATGGAAGCATTGATAAACAGCAAATGGGTAGGTGCTCACCAGGTTGTAGACTTTCCCCACCCAGCACAGTTGTTGCTATGGCCATAATCGTGCAGCTCCAACACCTCTATTCTTGTAGGTCAACAGGCAGAGGACGGCGACACCTCAACATTCTTGACCCTTTCTTGGGCATGTGCACATTCATGGATTAGAAGGACACAGAAGAAAAATATGAAAAAAAGTGTTATGTACATTTGCTGGAGCTACTGCTCTGAACTACGGTGGATGGGCAGGATGTATTGTGGCCTCTCTGACAGGTCACTGCTGGGGTTGCTATGCCTGAGTCTGACAGATTGGGCATGGCAGAAAGTATTGAAAATTTGCATTTCTTACTTTCTATGACCTTGTCAGGTCATTAAACTTCTTGTGCCACTGCTCTAGCGAGTATGGATGAAGTACTGAGTGCCTCTGCCACCTGCAGCCATGCACACCATCTCACTGCTCCAATAAGTCTATCAGCCCACCACCCCCCACTTTGCCCCCACTTCTTCGTGAGGCTGAGGGCCTGAAGACCTTCATCTGCAAAATTGAAGGTACTCTTGCGGGCATCCTGCTTCTCGCTATCAGTCATCTGCAGAGAGGCAAATGCTAGAAGTACTTCAGACTGTCTACAGTGTGGTTTAAATTAATTATTGCAAAAGTTTGCAGGACAGAGAGGCAAGTGCTTTTTACCTTGTAGGCACTAGCCTCACTCTAAGGGGTAATTTTTTATTCTTCGCCTTTTGTACTACACCACCCTAGATGCTTAGGGACCATGGGCTCTGTTGCAGTTACGAATCAATTACGTTCATTGATTGCACCGATTCATGTGAAACTTTACATTTGGGCTTATGTTAGTTTGCACAGAAACTAGAGAACAATTTCACCTGAGCCAGGTGAGTGAGTGTAGAGCATAATTTCCCTATTGTGCCCATGGAGGAAACACTCAGCTCATAACTGATGACAGCCACAGCAATGCAACGTCACTCAAATGTCTGAGAAACTGCAAAACTCACCTGTCCTCCATTTCCACAGATTTTACCATCTACTCATAGCATACTGCATAAAATATAAACAAAGGCAAAATAAAGGACTTTGAATGTCTCAGTTAATAATTATTAGATTATATAACTGAAAATTGCAGTCAACTTGCTAATTGTGGGACAGCTGTGGGTTACTAGAAGTTTCTGTAAGAATTTACTCCTGCTGTTTTACCCACAATGTTGGTTTCAGTCTGTGAGCAAAACCGTTGGAAGTCAAGTCAACCAGCCAATGAAAAGGAAACAGCAGAAAGTCATATAAATCAGTTGTCAGCTGCAATCTGGAGTCAATTAAACACCTGAAATAGGGCTAAGAAGGCAAAACTAGCTGATTGTTCACCAAATTACTGTTGATTTGGGCATTCCTAAGTGAGAAAATCTAATTTAATTCGTATGGGGCAAGAAACCTTGCTGCAACGACTTGAAAAAGAAGGTACATACTTAAAGGATCAGATGGCCACAGTCCACCATCTTGCTCCCTCCCGAAGCTCGAGGTATGCCAAGCGAAGGAGGGATAGCAACACCAGACAGCCACCATTGACCCATTAACTCAGGTCTCCACCTCCACTGAACTGCAGCTAGGAGTCCTGAGCAAACGTCAGAAAGTAATGATTTGGGAGGGGGTGTTCCTAGTCTCACAATTTATCTTCTGATTGATCTGACCATTGGGTGCCTGATAAATATTGGCACAGTGGCGTGACCCTAAGCCTCCTGCATGAACTGGAGTGTCTGTGGGAGTCCTAAAGATATTAAAGCAAGTACTGAAATCTTTATCTTATACCCTCCACAACAGTTGGAGGAACTCAGGGCAGCTACAGACTCTCAGACCTGCAACTGCACTTGCATGTTTTCTTGACCCAGCCAGGAAACTGGCTTGCACCTGGAATCACCATAAGCCCAGGTAAAGAGAAAGATGGACAGCTGCTTCTTTTTCAGGTACAATTCACCTCAGGTGCCCATGCCTATTAAGTAATGGGCACTCATTGGGGAAAACCTACCCCCATATTCTAGCTGTGATCTAACCTTTCTTGCCTTTGCTGATCCTTCTCCGTCAAGTCCAGTGCTAATGGTGCACTAAATAATATCTCCATAGTGGCCAAAACTTGGGGAAGAAAATCAATTTGCTTACCTTTAAATAAGAACTCTTGTTTTCTTGCTGCAACTTCTTCACAAACCCATTACACCAGCAATATGCTGTGAACTCCTCTTAAGTAGCCAATCTGTCCAATTAAATGCTTGCACAATTTGAGCACATTAGCACTCACACTTTGTTTTCCCCCTCCAGCAATTTTGATTTAGTCAGGATACTTATGGTAATTAGTGCTGTACTGCACTCACAACTTCACTGACCCATCTCACTCAGTTGTCGCCCATGTAATACTTTATTCAGCAACATTTTCAGATTTACAACACTTGCACTAGCTAATGAATGTTGCTAAACTTACCCATTTAGGTGAATACATTTGCAATTGATACAAACATGAGAGGATGAAAAATATCCTTCCAAAATGTACACTGTGCATCGATGCATATTTAAAGAAAATGAGTTGTGGTAATGCAGAATTGGTATGGTACAGTGTTTTAGTTCTTGTGAAGTTCCTTTTGAGATGAATCTGGTTAAATTGTTGTCAAAATGTTACTGCACAAACTTCAAAACAATGATAGCAGTGCAAACAGGTTACTGCTTTCTGCTGCATAAATGTTACCGAAAATATAATTCTTTATTATATAAAAGGAAAGACTTACATTTATAGACAGCTACCAAGAAAAGAAGCTCGATAATTTCCATCTTTGCTGTCTGCGACGCATTACGGGTATATCCCAGCAGGACAAAATCACAAATGCAGTCCTCTCAAAGGCAGAGTTCCCAAGTGTGTTGGCACTAATCAAACAAAGGTGGCTTCAGTGGATCAGACACATCCACAGGATGGAAGACGGTCGCATGCCCAAGGACCTTCTGTATGGAGCCCAAAGCTCCACTTCAAGGATGCATGCAAGTGTGACATGAAGGCCCTAAATGTCGTCTACCATACCTGGGAGTCACTAGCTGACAAAAGATGGAAATGGCGACAAATCCTGTGAACTGCTGTGCACTACCACAATGATCAGTTGCTATAGCAGCTTGGCAACAGGTGCCACGTCAAAGGCAACAACTCACAGTGCCACTTGGCAGCTTCACATGTAGCATTTGTGGCAGAATCTGCCTCTCAAGGATTGGCCTTCACAGTCATCAGCAAAGGTGCACCAAGAGAAGACACCCCACTTAAATGGAATGTTTGCTGCATGTCCATCATCTTTCATTTAGTGTACAAACTGAGTATCGATGGATTATGTGCAGAGGGTTATTTCTGAAATTAGCTACTTCTATCATCAACAAAATTGTGTAATCTGTAACATGCCTTCACATATATAACCAGCCTTTTAAACTGTCTGCCCTTGTAGTATCTTTTTTTACCGGTTACAATTGCTCAATTTTCATTTCCAGTAGCTGAATTTTATGGGCCGCCCCAAGACAGTTTCAGAGGCGGGTGGGGTGGGGGGTTGCTGCCATAGAATGTCAATGGGAGCCGGGGCACGGAGGGCCCATCACCTCCCGGCTACAATGCAATTTTGTCGGGCGTGCGATAGGCCGACAACGACCTTCCCGCCCAGACGTTAATTGAGACCCTTAAGAGGCCTATTCACAGCCACTTAAGGGCCTCTTCCCACTGCTTCTGGCCAGTGGCACATGGGGAGGTTGCCCAGTAAAATGACAGGACCTCCCTGCAGACTTGGGGTGGGCCCTCCGTGGGCAATCTCTGGCCCACGGAGGGCCACTGTCAGTAAACAAAACACCTCCCTTTACCCCGCTCCTCCTGTACTCAATGCCCACCCTCCCCACCGCCCCATCACCGGGGCCTTCCGGAAGGTCCCAGCGACCCCATCTCACTTACCTGAGGTCCAGGTCTCCAGCGCTGGACCTGGGTCCAAGGCCTCCGCAGTACTGGCAGTGGCCACCACTCCCGGTGGTGCTGCCAATATTACTGAGCTGCTGGCCCTGTGATTGGCCAGCAGCTCTTGGAGGCGGGACCCTGTCTTTAAAGGGACAAGGATCGCAGTGCTGGGCTGTTAATTGGCCTGGTGCTGTATAATCGTGCTGGGGTGCTCCAGCTGGCTGAGACAGGATTCCCCCGTCTATTCAACCCAGTGCCAGGAGCCCCACCGTGGGCACAAAATACAGCCCCAGGTCTTCTTTCATAATGAAAAACGATAAAAGCTTCAGGTATTTTCTATCCCATCCTCATATAACACACCACACTGCCTCCATATGGAACTTACAGCTCCCATGGGACCACATCACTCTTTAATGAGACACTTGAGGAGGGCAAAGCCTATTCTACAGGACAGTAGAAGATGAACTGAACAGAAGATGAAATAAATCATGGGGCCTAAATTCCTCAACTCCACTACATTGGCAGTATTGGGCTGGGTGCTGATGAACTCTACTCTTGATCCAGCTGGGGCATCAGGGTTCAGGGTGGGGCCACTTATTTTGAATGCTGTTCATCGCTGCCATCTTGGGTATGTGCCAGAAGAGGGTTAAGAAAAACAGTGCCAGCAAGGCACCTATAAGTTTTTTTTAAAAATTAGGCCTATTGTTTTGATCCTGTAGTTTTTTTTTCGGGAGGAATGCGGTGTGCCTTTAAGGCTGGAAAAGGATACGAGCATTAAAGATAGAAACCATATATGAGAACCTTAGAGAATTGATACTCTTAGAAGAGTTTAAAAACTCAATTTCTTCAGTAATGAGAACTCATATAGATAACCTGAAAGTTTTGAAAGCAAGGCAAGCTGCAGAGATTGCTGATAATTTTGAGCTTGTGAATAAGCCAACCTATTTTATCCATCACCCCCATAAACCCGAGAAGGATAGAAAGTGGGAGAGTGAAAGGAAGGCAAGTTGCCAGGAACAAGAAGGAACAGCTGGGAATGTCCCAGGATCACCTCCTCAGGTCAGAAAGGAAGGTGCTGAGGGTAGAAGTGAGGTTTGAAAGCCAAAGTGTTATCATTGCAACAAAACGGGTCATCGTTGTTCAGAGTGCTGGAAATTGCGAGGTAAACCCATAGGACTTGTTGGAGTACACAAAGTTAGTGCAGGGGAAAAGATATGACTGAGAGTATAGTAGACCAAGCTATAGCTTTCATGACAGCTGTGAATGTGAAACCAGATACTAAAACTAAAAGGAGTGCAGAGGTTAAGAATAAAATACCTGAGAGTTATAATGAAATTTTGTCAAACGGGAGTGTAACTCTGTATCCTGTAAGTGAGGCAGGAAAAACCTATCATTATACTCAGGGACACAGGAGCAACCCAAACTCTTTTTCTGGGGAAAGATATGAGGTTTCCACCAGAGAGCGCCTTGAACGCTAAAGATTTAGTTAATGGAATTAGCAGGGAGTATATACCTGTGCCTTTGTATGAAGTATGCCTAGAGAGTGACTTAATATCTGGGATAGTTACTGTTGGTGTTGTCCACAGTTTACCAGTAAAGGGAATTGATCTACTCCTAGGAAATGATTTGGCAGGATCAAAAGTATCAATTTCTCCTATAGTTACAGAGGAACCAAGTGAAACTAAGGAAACGGAGCAATTACAGGAACAACTTCCAGGAATATTTCCTGCGTGTGTAGTTAGCCAAAAAATGGCTAAACAGGATCCATTGTTGAAGGTAAAAGGGGCACCACAAATAGATAGCCGAGCATCTGTAACCTTATTTGGGGATTTAGATAATCCAAATTAGATGTTTAACAGATCGTCTATCATTGAAGCACAGCAAGTTGATCCAGAGATATACAGAATAGCGCAGACGGCTCTGTCAGAAGCTGAGGCGAAAGGAGTTCCGGAAGTCTGTTATATGGCAAACGGGGTTTTGAGGAGGAAATGGAGACCGCCTCATAGACCTGCCATCGAAGACTGGACAGTTGTTGAACAGATAGTGGTATCACCTAAATATCGACAAGGATTATTAAGGTTAGCACACGACATTCCTTTTGCAGGACATAGGGGAATTTGGAAGACCAAATCACACATAAGCAAACATTATTACTGGCCAGGTCTTACAAAGGATGTGAGACAATTTTGTAGGACATGCCATACCTGTCAAATGGTGGGAAAACCACAACCTACCATAAAATCAGGAGATGAAGTATTAGTGTTGTTACCGTCACAGGGGGAACCATTAAAAGCACGGTTCAGTGGCCCATATAGAGTGATCAGAAGAGTGGGTAAGGTAAATTACTTGATTGACACTCCTGATCGCCGGAAGAACGGTTGTGTCATATTAATATGCTCAAACAATATTACCGCAGGGAGGAGGATAAATCAGTACAGGTATGTCAGGCAATCGGGACTGTTGAGAAGGAAAAAGACAGTGAGGATGAGACAGAAGTAGGCCTAGGAAATTGTCAGATTGAACCTCCAACTATCCAATTAGCAAATACAGAATGGCTAGGGAAATTAGACAATAGGCTTTTACACTTAGAGGCAAAACAGCGTGAAGTCCGAATCAGGGTTTTCAGAACGTTTCAAAAAGTTTGTAGGGATCAGCCAGGATGTACAACCTTAGCCACACATGATTGGGTATAGGGGGAACCATTCCTTTAAAACAACATCCTTGTCGCTGAGGTTCTAACAGTAAAGGCCTGCTCAGGTCGGAAAAAGAACCCGACCCGAACACGACCATGCCACAGCCCACCCAAGCCCGACCCGGCCCGAGTCCCTCCGATTTCGCCCCCAGTCCGACCCGACCCGAGTCCAACCCTGACTCAACCTGACCCAGACCCATCCATTACTTACCTTCTGACTGGGAACCTCCAGGAAGCTGCAGCGCATGCGTGATGACGTCATAGTGACGCCACTCGCTCACTGTGCAGACTCAGTTTCGTCCTGGACTCCCAGCTGAGGTAAGTTTTTTTAATTTCAATACTTACCAGCAGAGCACTTACCATGTGTGTCCAGCCCGACCCGACCCGGCCCAACCTGGACTCGCCCGACCTGACCCGAGCCCGAAAGTCAAATCCAGAAGAGGGGCCTGACCCAACCCAAACCCGACACATGTCGTCGGGTCCGAGTCGGGTAGCAGGCCTTTACCTGACAAACAGGCCCAAGTGGAAGCAGAGGTACAATGCATACTGAAAGGCAGCTTAGTTGAACCTGGTCAGGCCAGCTGGAATTCGCAAACGGTCTTGATGACTAAATCTGGTGGGCCAGTTCAAATTTGCATAGACTCTAGAAAAGTCATTGTAATAAAGAAGACAGACTCCTACCCAAATTCTCATTTAAAGGACTGTATGGACAGAGTGGGCAATACAATGTGTCTTAAAGAGATAAAAGGATACTGTCAAATTCCTTTGACACCCCAGGGTAAGAAAAAATCAGCTTCTATTACACCGGACAGGGTTTTCCAGTATCAAGTGATGCCAAATAGGTTCAGGGGTACTCGAGAAACTTCTCAGAGAATCGTGAACCCAGTGGTGGTCAGTGATCCTAGCTGTGCAGTTCACCTGGCTGAGGGGATGGACAATAGGGACACGTGGAAGGAAAACACAAAACAATTGGAAGACTACGCTTGGAAATTTGCAATGGGTTAATTAGAACAACCTTTTGAAAATGTAAAGCCGAAATGTTCTTGTGGAACTTGTTGCTGTAGTCTTAACATTTTAGAAATGTAAATGTGGGGAAAATTTTTTTAGCGTTTTTTCAATTTGTATTTTTTGTACATCGTGATGAAACATATTCCATCAATGGCGTTTCATTCTGTCAGGGGCAGAGGTGTTATGATCCTGTCGGGTTTTTTTCGGGAAGAATGCAGTGTGCCTTTAAGGCTGGAAAAGGAGCGTACTGCTTTAAGAACCCGCATGCCTCAGAAATTAGAGAAAGTGCATTTTGGTTGCCATCGGATATAACTATACGGAGAGGGAACCAACCAGCTTTAAATAATGCATCCTGGTTACCCGGCAACAGCCATTCAGAGACCAAGGACCAGACATACAATGTTGCAATTATCTTTTGAACTGGCTTTTTAGTTGAGACAAACTGTTCAAACTGAGAAACAGACAGACAGCTGTGTGTTAGCACCTGAAAGGAGAACTCTCAGATCATTTAAACTGAAGGAAGAGAATTTAGTCTGTTTATTTATTATTCTCTCTCAAAATTCTAAAAAGTCAAGCCAAAAGAGGTCTCTGATAAACTGAAGGAAGGGAAGTTAGGCTGTGACAATCTTTTATCCCTCAAAAATTCTAGAGCCAAATTGATTCATTAAAAAAGTGTTTGCAAGTTGTTAATTGTTGAAATTCATCGCTGGAGAAGGAGCAACAATTTTGACTTCTGAAGTAGACTACAGACTCTTCTGCTGTTGAAGAACCTTTTTTTCCCATCGGACGGCTGTGATGACTTAAAGCAACCTTGGACTGTTCCACATCCAGCAGGAGCGTAAATCTGCAAGGGTTCTAATTTTTTCTATTTTAAATGTTGTTTATATCTGAGCAGTGTTTAAGAATTTAGTTTTTCTAAGTAAATAGTTAATTTGTTGATTTAAAAACACCTGGTTTGGTTGGCCTCATTCGGGGTTTAGTAGATGATATAATTTGGCTGGGTCTTTCTTTAATTTGGAAAGTTTAAAATGATATGTTAGACGATCTGTGGAGGGATGGGATTGAATTAACAGTGTGTTTCTCCCACCACAATCAGAATTGTATATCTTGATTGAGGGCTTTGACTGGAGCGGTTGGTCATAACACTATTCAGTCCTATTTTATAAGGAGGCTATGACCCAGACTTGCACTCGCAGTTGGGCCCAATTGCACTGCTGAGGCTGTATGAATCATGTTACAGATTACACAATATTAACGGTGGAAAGTAGTGGCCAGTTTCAGAAATAATCAACCGCAAATATCTATCTCTATTCAGTCTTCACACAAGATATAACACAGACCTATATTTAAGTTAGAACAACTATGCTGCAGGGTCATCCTAGCATCCAGGTCACTTGGTAGTTGGGAGACCAGGGCCGAGGAACGTCCCAACTTGGAAATTCCCTTCCTCTGATTCAGCCCTCTCTGATGTCAGGGGCTATGTTTTAGGTGAAAGGAAGCTACACCTATGCCCTATGCAAACTTACAACTGGCAGGAATCTGAGCAGAAACCTGGTGTTCCCAGGCCCCACCATTTAAGGAAGGAAACAAAGAAAGGGGGAGGCTCTATGCTGATCAAAAATACTGTTACAGTACTAGAAAGTGATGATGTACTTGAGGGTTCAAAGACACAATTTATTTCTGTAGAATTCTGTAGAATAGAGGAGCGATTATGTCACTGGCTGTGTGTGTATAGGCCACCAAAGAGTGGGAAGGAGACAGAGGAGCAAATGTACAGGCAAATTGCAGAAAAAAAGAAGAACCTTACTGCTAATTGGGGACTTCAATTATCCTAATGCTCACTGGGATAGCAACAGTGTAAAGGGCAGAAAGGAAGAGGAATTCCTGAAATGTGTACAAGAGAGCTTTCTTGATCAGTATGTTTTCGGCCCAGGAGGAAGGAAGCAACGTTGGATCTAGATCTGGGGAAGGTGGAGCATGTTTCTATGGGAAAGAATTTGGGAAACAGTGATCACAATACCATTAAGTTTAGAGTAGTTAAGGAAATAGACAAGGAAAATCAAATATGAACATATTCAATTGAAGGAGGGTTAATTTCAGTGAGTTGAAAAGAGGGTGGATTGGAATCATAAATTGGCAAGTATAACAGTAAATGAGCAAAGCGATCCCTTTAAAGAAAAGGTGGTTTGAGTTGAGTACAGATGTATCCCAGGCTGTTATGTGAGGGAAGGGAAGAGATAGCAGGGACTCTGATACAGATTTTCAAATCCTCTCTGGCCACAGGAGAGGTACAAAAGGACTGGAGGGCAGCAAATGTGGTACCATTATTCAAGAAGGGTAACAAGGATAAACCAGGTAATTACAGGCCGGTGAGTCTAACATCAGTGATTGGGAAACTATTGGAAAAAATTCTGAGGGACAGGATTAATCTCCACTTGGAGAGGCAGGGATTAATCAGGGATAGTCAGCATGGCTTTGTCAGGGGAGATCATGTCTAACTAACTTGATTACATTTTTCTAGACTACTAGATGTGTAGATGAGGGTGAAGCTATTGATGTAGTCTACATGGACTTCAGTAAGGCTTTTGATAAGGTCCCGCATGGGAGATTGTTAAGAAGATAAGAGCCCAGGGATCCAGGGCAATTTGGCAAATTGGATCCAAAATTGGCTTAATGGCAGGAGGCAGAAGGTGATGGTCGAGGGTTGTTTCTGCAAGTGGAAGCCTGTGACCAGTGGTGTACCGTAGGGATCGGTGCTGGGACACCTGCTGTTTGTAGTGTACATTAATGATTTAGACGTGAATATAGGAGGTATGATCAGTAAGTTCGCAGATGACACGAAAATTGGTGGTGTCGTAAATAGTGAGGAGGATTACAGGATGATATAGATGGGCAGGTAAGATGGGTGGAGCAGTGTCAAATGGAATTTAATCCTGAGAAGTGTGAGGTGATGCATTTTGGGAGGACTAACAAGGCAAGGGAATATACAATAGATGGTAGGATCCTATGAATTACAGAAGGTCAGAGGGACCTTGGTGTACTTGTCCATAGATCACTGAAGGCAGCAGCACAGGTAGATAAGGTAGTTAGGAAGGCAGGTCTGGCAGCATCTGTGGAAAGAGAAGCAGAGTTAATGTTTTGAGTCAGTGACCCTTCTTCGGAACTGACAAATATTAGAAATGTCACAGGTTATAAGCAAGTGAGGTGGGGGTGGGGCAAGAGATAACAAAGGAGAAGGTGTAGATGTTACCTCTTTGTTATCTCTTGCCCCACCCCCACCTCACTTGCTTATAACCTGTGACATTTCTAATATTTGTCAGTTCCGAAGAAGGGTCACTGACCCGAAACGTTGACTCTGCTTCTCTTTCCACAGATGCTGCCAGACCTGCTGAGTGGTTCCAACATTTCTTGTTTTTATTTCAGATTTCCAGCATCTGCAGTATTTTGCTTTAATATTGGTTAGGAAGGCATATGGGATACTTGCCTTTATTAACCGAGGCATAGAATATAAGCGCAGGGAGGTAATGATAGAGCTGTATAAAACGCTAGTTCGGCCACAGCTGGAGTACTGTGTACAGTTCTGGGCACCACACTATAGGAAGGATGTAATTGCACTGGAGAGGGTGCAGAGGAGATTCACCAGGATGTTGCCTGAGCTGGAGCATTTCAGCTATGAAGAGAGACTGAAAAGGCTAGGGTTGTTTTCCTTAGAGCAGAGAAGGCTGAGGGGGGACATGATTGAGGTATACAAAATTATGGGAGGCATTGAAAGATTAGATAGGAAGAAACTTTTTCCCTTAGTGGAGGGGTCAATAACCAGGGGGCATAGATTTAAGGTAAGGGGCAGGAGGTTTAGAGGGGATTTGAGGAAACATTTTTTCACTCAGAGGGTGGTTGGAATCTGGAACGCACTGCCTGAAGAGGTGGTAGAAGCAGGAACCATCACAACATTTAAGAAGTATTTAGATGAGCACTTGAAATGCCATAGCATACAAGGCTGCGGGCCAAGTGCTGGAAAATGGGATTAGAATAGGTAGGTGCTTGATGGCCGGCACAGACACGATGGACCGAAGGGCCTGTTTCTGTGCTGTATGACTCTATGACTCTATGGCTCTATGACTTGACACATTCCATGATGGGAAAAGGAAGGGCATCCAAAACAGTAGCTCATTGAATAACTAAAGATATAGAAATGAAAGTGAACCAATAAAAGGAGGCTTATGATGAATGTCAGTTCATAATTCATTAGAGAATCAACCTGAACACAACAAGTACAGAGGATTGATAAAGGAAATGAGGGGCAAAGAGAATGAATGAAAATAGATTAGCACAAAGATAAAAGGGACCCCCAAAGTCTTTTATCAACACATAAATAATAAAAGGGTAGTCAAAGGAAGGGTAAGGTCGATTAGGAACCAAAAAGGAGATCGTCTTGTGGAGACAGAGGGTGTGACTGAGGTACTAAATGAGTACTTTGCATCTGTCCTCATTAAAGAAGAGTTTGCTGCCAATGTCACAGCAAAGGGAGAGGTAGTAGAGAAATTGGATAGGATAATAATTAGATAAAAAGGAGGTAGTACAAAGGTTGGCAGCACTCAAAGTATAAAAGTCACCCGGTCCGGCAGGGATACAGCCTTGCTTGCTGAGGGCGGTAAGGGTGAAAACTGAGGAGGCTCTGGCCAAAATCTTCCAAAGCTCTTTCGATACAGGAGTGATGCCAGAGGACTGGATAATTGCAAATGTTACATTCCTATTTGTTAAAAAGGCATTTGTATTTGTTAAAAGGCATATTGTATTTGACTAACTTGATTGAGTTCTATAATGAAGTAACAGAGAGAGTTGATGACAGTAATGTGGTTGATATTGTGTATATGGCCTTTCAAAAGGTGTTTGCTAAAGTCCACGTAAAAGACAAAAATGGAAGCCCATGGGATTAAAGGAGCAGTGGCTGCATGGATATGAAATTGACAAAGGAACAGAAAGCAGAGTAGTGCAAACGGGTGTTTTTTAGACTGGAGGGAAGTCTGCAGTTGTGTTGTCCAAGGATCACTGCTGAGACTACTGGTCATTTTGATATAGATGAATAGCCTGGACCTGGGTATACAGGACATAATTTCAAAGTTTGCAGATGATATGAAACTCAGAAATGAAGTAAACTGTGAGGATAGTAACAGACATTACAATATTTGGCAAAAGAACCAGAGGCGACATGTGGAAAACATTTTTTGCACAGCAAATTGTTATAATCTGGATTGCCTGAAAAGGTGTCAGAAGCAGATTCAATAACAACTTTTAAAAGGGAATTAGATAAATACTTGAAGTGTAAAAATTGGAAGGGCTATGGGGAAAGGGCAGGGGAGTGGGACTAATTGGTAGCTCTTTCCAAAAGCCAGCACAGGCATGATGGATTGAATGACCTATTTCTGTGCTGTATAATTCTATGATTGTATGATTCTATAATTTCCTTTGGATATCCTGTGTCCTATTTGCACTGCAGAACTATTATTGTGGTCAAGGACTTTCATAGTGTTTAGGTTACACTAAATTTGGAGTATAAATGCTTGTGAAGTGTAGGGAGAAGCCCAGAATGAGGACGGCAAGAAGTTCCACAGTTTTTAGTTAGAATGAGAGACTGCGAAAACGGTGACTGCAACAACTACCGTGGAATCTCCCTGCTCAGCATAGTGGGGAAAGTCTTTGCTCCAGTCGCTTTAAACAGACTCCAGAAGCAGGCCGAGCGTGTCTACCCTGAGGCACAGTGTGGCTTTTGAGCAGAGAGATCCACCATTGACATGCTGTTCTCCCTTCATCAGCTACAGGAGAAATGCTGCGAACAACAGATGCCCCTCTACGTTGCTTTCATTGATCCCACCAAAGCCTTTGACCTCGTCAGCAGACGTGGTCTCTTCAGACTACTAGAAAAGATCGGATAAGTCCACCAAAGCTACTAAGTATCATCACCTCATTCCATGACAATATGAAAGGCACAATTCAGCATAGCGGTGCCTCCTCAGACTCCTTTCCTATCCTGAGTGGCGTGAAACAGGGCTGTGTTCTCGCACCGACACTGTTTGGGATCTTCTTCTTGATGCTGCTCTCACATGCGTTCGAGTATTCAGAAGAAGGGATATTCCTCCACACAAGATCAGGTGGCAGGTTGTTCAACCTTGCCCGTCTAAGAGCGAAGTCCAAAGTACGGAAAGTCCTCATCAGGGAACTCCTCTTTGCTGACGATGCTGCATTAACATCTCACACTGAAGAGAGTCTGCAGAGTCTCATCGACAGGTTTGCGGCTGCCTGCAACAAATTTGGCCTAACCATCAGCCTCAAGAAAACGAACATCATGGGACAGGATGTCAGAAATGCTCCATCCATCAATATCGGCGACCACGCTCTGGAAGTGGTTCAAGAGTTCACCTACCTAGGCTCAACTATCACCAGTAACCTGTCTCTTGATGCAGAAATCAACAAACGCATGGGAAAGGCTTCCACTGCTATGTCCAGACTGGCCAAGAGAGTGTGGGAAAATGGCACACTGACATGGAACACAAACGTCCGAGTGTATCAAGCCTGTGTCCTCAGTACCTTGCTCTACGGCAGCGAGGCCTGGACAACGTATGTCAGCCAAGAGCGACGTCTCAATTCATTCCATCTTCGCTGCCTCCGGAGAATCCTTGGCGTCAGGTGGCAGGACCGTATCTCCAACACTGAAGTCCTCAAGGCGGCCAACATCCCCAGCTTATACACCCTACTGAGTCAACGGCGCTTGAGATGGCTTGGCCATGTGAACCGCATGGAAGATGGCAGGATCCCCAAAGACACATTGTACAGCAAGCTCGCCACAGGTATCAGACCCACCGGCCATCCATGTCTCCGCTTTAAAGACGTCTGCAAATGCGACATGAAGTCCTGTGACATTGATCACAAGTCATGGGAGTCAGTTGCCAGTGATCGCCAGAGTTGGCGGGCAGCCATAAAGGCAGGGCTAAAGTGTGGCGAGTCGAAGAGACTTAGCAGTCAGCAGGAAAAAAGACAGAAGCGCAAGGGGAGAGCCAACTGCGTAACAGCCCTGACAACCAATTTTATCTGCAGCACCTGTGGAAGAATCTGTCACTCTAGAATTGGCCTTTATAGCCACTCCAGGCGCTGCTCCACAAACCACTGACCACCTCCAGGCGCTTACCCATTGTCTCTTGAGACAAGGAAGCCAAAGAAGAGAAGAAGAAGGAGAAGAAATTTGGAGTATAAATGCCTGTGAAGTGTAGGGAGAAGCCCAGAATGAGGACGGCAAGAAGTTCCACAGTTTTTAGTTAAAATGAGAGACAGTGTGGTGAGTCTTGATTCCATGGTTGACCCAAAATATATCCCATGTTCCCAGCTAAAAACAATATGGGGAATTCAACATGGGACCAATCTGTAAGAATTTACATACGTTGAAGATTAAAATTGCAGCTAGAAGAATTTTTCATGAATGTTTTAATGCATTTGTATGATATTCTTCTGCTAACATTTTAAGGTATTTCAAATCATTGACACGTTTGTATGCGAATACTGTGAGGTGCGATTTCACCATAAAGAACATGGCTGTTACACATTTGGATCTGCCATAGATACCTTCTCAAGTTTAGTGGCACCATCTTATTTTTATGGCAGTTGACTCAGACTGTCTTATATACATTTATGCAATAACCCAGGGTGAGTTTGATAGCGGGGTGGGGTGTGGTGGGGTGGGGGGGAAGGCAGTTATGGGGGAGATGTAACAATAAAATCCCTTTATGACCTGAACAAGATATGGTCTTCAGCATGTGTACTTCTTCAATCTCTCCATAAATTAACCGAGCAACACTTGCTGAGATAAGGCTTGATGCAAATTGTATTTTAGTGAGTGAACATACAGAGCAACAGTTCACATGGTTCAATCAGTACAACTTGTCTTTGCATAATAATGCAAAATAACAAACACTCTAAGCTCCCCACATCAGCAGGTCATTTAATTTGTCATAAACAAAATATTTTCTGTCTGCACTCTCTAACATTCCAATGTTCTCACTGCCTTTGCTGCCTGACTGCCTCTCAGCATTTCCTAAGAAAGCAGACTGACTGCTGAGGTCTGTATCTCTATATTTTATTTGTTATTGTTCACAATCAAAAGGAAAGCCTGCCAAAATTCCTGCCAAGCACCCAGGACCAGCGAAGAAGAAGCAGAAACAATAGCAGCAGCACCAACAACAACAAGAATTAATATAGCGCCTTTAACATAATAAAACATCCCAGGTGCTTCATAGGAGCAGTATAAAACAGAACATGGCACCGAGCCACATAAGGAGGTATTAGGTCAGAAGACCAAAAGCTTGGTCAAAGAGGTATGTTTTAAGGAGTTTCTTAGAATCATAGAAATTTACAGCATGGAAGGAGGCCATTTGGCCCTTCAAGTCCATGCCAGCCGACAAGTAGACATCCAGCCCAATCCCACTTTCCAGCTCTTAGTCCATAGCCATATAGGTTACGGCAAGTGCATATCCAAGTACCTTTTAAATGTTATGAGGGTTTCTGCCTCTACCACCCTTTCAGGGAGTGAGTTCCAGATCCCCACCATCTCTGGGTGTAAAAGCTTCCCCTTGAAACCCCTCTAAACCTCCCATCTCTTATCCTAAATCTATGCCTCCTGATCATAATTTTATGCACTTCAATTAGGGGTCTCCCCTCAGCCTCCTCTGTTCCAAAGAAAACAACCCCAGCCTACCTAATCTTTCCTCATAACTAAAATTCTCCAGTCCACGTAACATTCTTGTAAATCTCCTCCTTAAAGGAGGAAAGCAAGGTAGAGAATCAGGGAGGTTTAGGGATGCAATTTCAGAGCTTAGGGACTAAGCAGCTGAAGACATGGCCACCAATGGTGGAGCGATTAAAATTGGGGATGCTCAAGAAGCCATAAATCGATGAGTGCAGATATCTCGGAGGTTTGTAGAGCAGGAGGAGATTACAGAGATAGGGAGGGACCAAGCCATAGAGGGATTTGAAAACAAGGATGAGGATTTCAAAGTCAAGACGTTGCTTGACCAGGAGCCAATGCAGGTCGCGGGCACTGGGATGGTAGGTGAATGGTAGTTGGTGCGAGTTAGGACATGGACAGCGTGTTTTCGATGATTTTAAGTTTACGGAGGGTTGAATGTTGGAGTCCAGCCAGGAGTGCGTTATAATAGTCAAGTCTAGAGGTAATAAAGGCATGAATGAGGGTTTCAGCAGGAGACGAGAGGGGCAGGGACAAAGTCGGGTGATGTTACCGAGGTGGTAATAGACGGTCTTAGTGATGGCAAGAATATGCGGTTGGAAGCTCATCTCAGGGTCAAATATGGGTGTGAAATATGTATCAACTTCTGAGACAAGCTAATAAATTGCTTATTATTTAGTCTACAAGGAAACAACACCAACAGAACATTTACATCTTGACCATTTATTACATCGGATCCATTTCCTTAAACTTGAGTGAATGCACTATGCTTTTTATCACAGCCTTTTGAAGTAACTCTTCTTCCGAATTCTGTTCATGGCAAAATGACAACACATAACAATGGCCTATAGGTAAGTAGTTAACAATAATAGTCACCAACACAGGCACAATAGACTGGATGATCGCTAGTGCAATCATTTCTATGATATTTAATGTGTATAGCTTTTCCATAATTTGTGGGCTGCTGCAAGAACTAGTAAACAATCAACTAATTATTATTTGCATAAGTGAGAATGTGGACAGCAACAAGACTCTAAACGTAGCAAAAAAAACCTGGTTATGAGACATAGAGCAGAAATAGGCTTACATAGAATTAAGTAGGTAAAATTGCTCTTTTAAACATTGTATCTTGACAGATATACACTTAAGGATGAGATCGGACTGTCAGTTTAAGCTGGGACTGGAAACTGCAATGCACATAGTACAACATCTCCAGAAAATGTTCTTGTTTCAAATTGTTCATGAGGAAGATTAAATTCCATGACATTTGGACATGCATCTTTGCACCTTTTTGAACTGTGCAAAATCTACACTACTTTGAAAAGATTATAGTTGTTTAAATTTGAACATCTAAGTAGCCTGGAATGGGTGACCAAATTCTGATGGTTAAAATGCTTGTCTAAGCTAATCAAAAGAAAGGGATATAACTTTTAAAATTATCCACTTAGCCTCTAATGTTTCCTATAAATGGCATTTCCATCTATTTTTCTAAAGTACAGCAAAACAACAAGGCAATGATTGACGTTTATATCCTAAGGGGAGAGTTGAAATGTGTACTGGTGTCAATTTTACTGAACATGCATAAGCAAACTCTTCTTTTCTCCCCCTAACTTCCAAAGATCAAAGGAGCAATAAACCTCTTCTAGGTTAAGCCATATTTAACAAGCAGTATCAGCTTATGGGAGGTTTTCTTAACCCTTCAGGTGCTAATCACAGCAGTTCATAAGCTGGCTGCATGAAGCTACTGTTTGTTTGGTAAGGTAAGGGTAACTGTACTCAATTTTATTTGATTCAGCATAAGAGTGCATTTATACGCATGGCTCTGTGTTTATTATTCCATATTTTATGCGATAATTATTGCATTTTGTAGGAGCCACAAACAGAGGTAATTGCAATTTAATATGTTGATTTATGGACTAATAAAGTATGAACAGGTCCCTGACAGAAGATGTCCATTTATTATTAAATCACATTGAGTGTGTCATAATTACTTCATTCACAGGATATCAAACTCTGTTGTAATTACAGTTTAAAATACGGTTTAATAAAATATGGACATTTTCTTACTTATGAAATGGATCTGCATTAACATTGTACTGATCTTTAATTTTTAGTCACGGAGAGGAGAATAGTTTAAAGCACCATAGAGACAGATTACCAGCATACAAATAACCAACTGCAACAGGCCTAAATGGCTCACTTGGTAAATGTGCTGCTCATTGTGGAACTGAGCAAGATCAGGAAGATCCCAGGCTCAATCATCCTTGTTTTCTGTTGAGTTACTCATCTCAGCATGAGTAACAATTATTTCAGGGGGAAAAAACATAAACATAATCCATTCAGTTATGCTGGATTGTGCTTGTATATGGATAACATTGCGAAAGAAAATCTTGAGGAAAAATTTAGTGGAGAGGTGAAAAGAGAGATTGGAAGGGCCAAAAGGGAATTTGAAAAAGGGTAGCACATAATATGAAAGGAAATGGTATGGGCTTTTATAAGCATGTAAAAAGTAAAAGAAACAAAAACAGAAAATGCTGTAAATACTCAGCAGATCAGGCAATATCTGTCGTACACCATCCTCCATCATTTCTGCCACCTCCAGCGTGATGCCACTTATTTCCAGCAGCTGTAGTATTTTGCTTTTGTAAAGGGTAAAAGAAATGCTTAAGGAGTGGATAGGACCATTGAGGGCGTGAAGGACAGAGCCCCAGGTTGTAAAAAAAAAGATATTAAATAAATATTTTGTATCAGTTTTGACAAATAATGCTGGAAATTAGAATAGAGCTGGATAAAGGAAGATATCGAGCAAGAAATGGATGGGAAGTGGGAGGACAAAAATCCAAAACTTCACAGCCAATGATTTATTTTTCAAGTGTAGTTACTTTTGTAATTTAAGGTAAATATGAGTATAGGTAACTAAATGCATAAAAAAGCCCAACAACATTTTGCATTTAATAAATAGGAGCATACAGCACAAGAAGTAATGATAAAGTTGTACAAAGAATTAGTTAGGCCACAGTTACAGTGGAAAAAGATTATTTTGTCTCATTGGCGAATTAGTGATAAGGGGTTATCAATTTTAAATTATCACTGGTTAGGAGAAGTTTCTTTATGCAAAGGTTTGGTTTGATCACAGAATGTATTTACAGAGAGAGTGATTGAAGAAGGGACTATTGCATGTTTTAATGGAAAAGTGGCTAAATATTTAAAGTAGAGGAAGATAGAAGACTATGGGAGACAGCAGAGTAGTGGGATTACTTCTGGACTTCAATAGCAAAGACCCAGTACAAACATGATTGGCCAATTGGTCTCTTTCTGGGCTGTAAACATAAATAATAGATCCCCTGTGCGGAGTGAAGGGGAAGCGAAGGGGTAGAGGATGGGGGGAGGGGGAGCACAGGCTGCCAGCAGCCTGCAATATTTTTGTGGAGCCATGTGGAACATTCCTGCTCCTTCTATCTCTACAGAAATGAAACTTTAAGCCCTGCTGGTTAGGAAGCTGAAGACCCAGTACAACTAAGTGGAGCTTGTAAGACACAAACTCTGCCCATTTTTATCCAAATTTTGCATCCTACAACCAGCCTTAGGACCCTGATTTGCATTTGCAAGTGACTTAACACCTGTTTCAGGCATGGGCTTAGAGACCTAACGATTGCCAAATTCAGTTTAGTGGCCAATACACTAGCAGGGAAGATCAGCTATGGGAAATCACAACCCAAACTTTGTTCCCTTATACTTCACTTTATCCAGCAACAACTTGTTTTATATAGCGCCTTTAACATAAAATGTCCGAAGTCATTTCACAAGTACGCTATAAATCAAAATTTTACATCAAGCCACATAAGGTGCAGATGATCAAAAGCTTGGTCAAAGAGGTAGCCCTTAAGGAACATCTTAAAGGGGAAAAGAGAGATAGAGAGGCCAAGAGGTTTAGGGAGGAAATTCTAGAGCCTGGGGCATAGGCAAATGAAGGAGTGGCCGCCAATGATGGAGCGATTAAAATTGGGGATGGTCAAGATGCCAAAATTATATGAGTGCAGATATCTATTGGACGGCACAGTGGTGCAGTAGTTAGCACCGCAGCCTCACAGCTCCAGCGACCCGGGTTTGGTTCTGGGTACTGCCTGTGCGGAGTTTGCAAGTTCTCCCTGTGACCGTGTGGGTTTCTGCCGGGTGCTCCAGTTTCCTCCCACAGCCAAAGACTTGCAGGTTGATAGGTAAATTGACCATTGTAAATTGCTCCTCGTGTAGGTAGGTGGTAGGAGAATGGTGGGGATGTGGTAGGGAATATGGGATTAATGTAGGATTAGTGTAAATGGGTGGTTGTTGGTCGGCACAGACTCGATGGGCCGAAGGGCCTGTTTCAGTGCTGTATCTCTCTATGACTCTATTTAGGGAGGTTGTGGGGCCGGAGGCGATTGCAGAGATAGCAAGGGGCGAGGCCAAAAACCGGCTAAACTATAATGAATATTTTACTGCAAAGTTGGAGAAGATATGTCAAAAATATTAGGACAAGACCTTGGTGGGATTTAAACATAAGAACAATGACCATGAAGCTGATACACTGGGGGAAAGGAAGTCAGCAGAGCTTTGCAAAGGTTGGTTTTGTGGCTTTGGTACCAGAGAGGAACCAAGCCGCACAATTCCAAATTAATGAAGGTTTGTGAAAAGCAGAGGAGAGAAAGACAGAAAGGGGCACTTTGATGCAACATAAATCAGCATTTTAGCAATGGAAGGAGAGAGATAGAGACCCTTAGTTTTGAAGGATCCCATCTGAGATATTAACAAAAAATGCCAGAAATACTCATCATGTCTGGCAGCATCTCTGTAGAGAGAAACAGAGTTAATGTTTCATGTCTGTGACCCTTTATCAGAACATCTGAAATGTTAAATTGCCTTTCCACACTAACCATTTTTGTGCTGACACTGGTTTAGATTAGATTCCTGGAGACTGGCATCGGAGTCATTTCAAGGGGTTTACAATATTAAATCTGCTTACTTATTCTGGTAGCTGATTCACAGGACCACAGAAAAACTAGGTTTTGAAGTGTGCCAGGGCAAGGAGCCAGATTTTGTAGGAGTTCATTCATAGACTCCAGACTCCCAGAATCCGAGCTAAAAAGCAACAATTTAAACAAAAAATAAATTACTGCAGATGCGAGAAATCTGAAACAAAAACAGAAAACACTGGAGATAATCAACATATGGTTATGAAAAACACGAGACAGTTGATGTTTTGGGTGTAAAACCGTGCCTCGGAATTGAAAGATATTACAGATGAACAGCATTAAGAAGGAACCGAATAAAAGGGGGAAAATACACAAAGTATAAAACTGCTTTCAGGTGCTGACTGACCAGCTGCATGAATCCAGCATTTATCAGTTTCAGATTTCCAGTATTCATGCTTTTCTTTGTATCTCACTCATAGTTCAGTCCATTCTTGGCGGATCCACTAATTGGAGTGCCTTACAATGCTGCAGTATTTTACCATGGGAAGGGAGGGATGAAAGTAATATTACCCACCTTATTCCCAACCTCCAGTCAGCCAACCACAGAGGTGAGGAAAATTCTCTCATTTGGATCAGCAACGCTCCCCCCACCCCACCATGAGTGTAAAAATAGAGTGAAGACAAATGGCCATTTAAAAATGTGCATAGTAATCACTAAAAGCTTCACAAACTTTTAATTATGAATGGCATTAGCCAACTCAATTCCTTTTTTTTTGCCTGTCTAGATACAGATTTATAGCTAACTGTGACCCTCTCCCCTCCCCCACACTTTATGTTTGTGCAAGGCAGGATCTAGCAATGGACCTGGGGCAAATGTTTTCTTTCAAATGCAGGCCTACTGTAATTGTCCTTTATATGTGGGAAGCAGCTGAGATGTGTTCACAGGTAAGCATTCTTTGTCCATTTACATGATCTTGTTCTACTTCAGCTTTAGAGCTTCATTGTCAGCAGGGGTGTTGAGAGAGGGGGCAACCTATTCTCCTTAACTTTAATTATGTAGTGTTTTAAAATGCGAATTCCTGCAGGTGTGACCAAGTCTTTGTTGTGATTCTTTTGCCATTTCACCTGCATTAATCAGTAAAAATCTATTTGTATGCATGCGGCTAATGTGCTAGGGGAAAAAGGCACAACCTGCTAAATAAACTCCTTGCACCTGTATGGAGCAGTTAAATTGCTCTGTCTGCCATTATTCCCAGAGATCAAAGACTCGTACTGTGAGGAACTGGAGAAAATGAAGAAAATGATAGACCCATTTGTCCTTGAGGTATAAGAGTGGACCTTTTTGAGCTACTTGAAGGAGCAATTGTTTTACTCAGGTAACAATGCAGATGTCTCATAATGTGAACTGTCTGAAGAGGAAGAAATTCATTTACTAGGTATAGCTGGTAGCTGTAATAGTCCTGCTTTGACCTTCAATCTTTATTAAAAAAAAGTTTAGCACAAGTTTTATCCTGTCCACAGGTCAGTTTTGTTGCAAAGGCCAATTAGTGGTGCTACCTTAGCCTGCAGCTAAAGCCAACTAATAGTGGGGCAAGCCCCATCGAGAGGTGATGAATAGCCTGTAGAGCCATAATTTGAGGAGGAAGCCTTTGAAGCATTCACCTTACATCGGACCTCATTGTCACTGCTGGCTGTTTGATCTGAAAATAATTCTCTTAATGATCTCACCATGGGAGCTATTGGTACTATAAGATTAGGCTGCAAGGCCTAATGGACATGGGAAAAGTTACAGAGCGCTCTGGCTAAAGAAAGGTATGTACCTGACAAAGATATATTCATGCTTTCTTTTGCATGGTGAGGAGGGAAACATTTCAACAGCAAATTGAAAAATGCCATGGAGGATAGGTCACATGAAATAAAATGTCATTTACTAGGAACGCCAGAGAGAATGTCTTATAGGTTGTTATTTTGAAAGAGAGGATCTCAATTTTTTCCTGAAGGGCCTAATGGACCCATGTCTTTTCTGCACTGTACGATGACAGAGACACAAATTGGGGTGCTTTTTTATTACCCGGTGATAAAGCTATAGTAAGAATCACTGTAGGTCACTAAATTCTGATAATCATCTTCGCTTGCTTGTTTGTTGCTTTTGCCTTTACTTTCTTAACCTGCTCTATGCCATGCCTTTTCTAAAGTGATCCCTCAGACAAGAAAAGCTTTCAACGATTTACATTACAGTGGATGCCTACAGACAGTGTAGGCTTTTGAATATTTTCAACGAGCTTTGAAGCTACTTGTAATGCATGCATGTATTTTGTTGTACTTTTGCATTTTCAAAAGCTCAGTTCAATTTTGTTTAAAAAAGGCAACATTTTTTCTCTATACAACTCTCATATTTACAGAGCTATGTGTGTGTTTGGAAGTAACTGCTTTAATCATTTTATTAAATTTTAGGATTGCTCAATATTTTATGAAGGAAAAATAGGTCTGACACACAATACGGTGTTTTGTTTTCCAATTTCCTCCCTTGCTTTCCCGAAGGTACTAACTACGATTCAGAAACAGTTCCACATCTGCTGGTCACCCCCCAGTATTGTATCTTAATACTTAGACAGTGAGTGTTGAAAAGCAATTTTAAAAGAGGCCGTTACAGTCAAGTCTAATCCTGTCCTCACCCAACAAAAATCACTAGATACCATCAGCTGCTGGAATGACCACTGATCTTTCCTTTCCATAGCCCAGGGCTGCCACAACCAATTGTAACATTCCTTTTCACACCCCAGCTCCGATCATATTAGCAAATCTTATGGCACAGGCCAAGAATCAAAATTACCAGTACCACACCATGGGTGAAATTCCATCTGTCATAAAAAAATCCCATAAGCATAAAACAAAGGCCTCAAACCCACTTGATTGCTTCAGCGTACACCTGGCATAAGAACATAAGAACCTAAGAAATAGGAGCAGGAGTAGGCCATTCGGCCCCTTGACCCTGCTCCGCCATTCAACAAGATCATGGCTGATCTTCTACCTCAACGCCATTTTCCCAAACTATCCCCAAATCACTTGATACCTTTAAAATCTAGAAATCTATCGATCTCTGTCTTGAATATACTCAATGACTGAGCCTCCACAGCCCTCTGGGGTAGCAAATTCTAAAGATTCACCACCCTCTGAGTGAAGAAATTCCTCTCAGCTCAGTCCTAAATGGCCCACCTCTTATTCTGAGACTGTGTCCTTTGGTTCTAGACCCCCCTCCAGCCAGGGGAAACATCCTTCCTGCATCGACCCTATCGAGCCCTGTAAGAATTTTGTATGCTTCAATGAGATCACCTCTCATTCTTCTAAACTTTAGAGAATATAAAACCAGTCTCTACAATCTCTCCTCATAGGACAATCCCACCGTTCCAGGAGAAGTCTGGTGAACCTTAGTTGCACTCCCTCTATGACAAGTATATCCTTCCTTAGGTAAGGAGACCAAAACTGTACTCAAATCCTCTTACAATAAAGGCCAACATACCATTTTCTTTCCTAATTGATTGCTGCACCTGCATGTTAGCTTTCTGTGACTTATGAACAAGGACACCCAGATACCTTTGAACATCAACACTTAAACAACTCTCACCATCTAAGAAATATTCTGCATTTCTGCTTTTCCTACCAAAGTGAATAATGTCACATTTTTCCACTTTATATTCCATCTGCCATGTTCTTGCCCACTCACATGGCTGTCTAAATCCAGAGGGACTCCACCTGAATGGCCAGAAAGTCTGCTAGGAGCAGTGCTTTGGGGAAAAGAGGGGAGAAGCTAGAAGGAGCAGCAGGATGACAAATGAAGCAGAGTGCTGGCATTAACTGAGAGGATGTGATGAAGGAGAATGCTGGGAAAGAGGGTGAAGGGTGGTAGGGAAGGAATACCTGCTTGAAGAGGGAAGTGTGAAGGAAGAATATCAGCTTAACTGAGTTGGGGGTGAATAATACAATGTTGAATTAATGAGGGAGAAGTGTGCCAGTATAAATTGGGGTGTTGGAGAAATTAATATCTTTATGAAAGGATGGGGAATTGAATTGAGAACAGTGTCGCTGTGAACTTGGCCTGGAAGGGGTAGACGGTTTTAGGGGTCTGAGGTAGCAGAGTTACTTTTAGGCAAGTAATGATCTGTTGAAATCCAAATGCCAATTTGTTTTTCCTTTTACAAATGAAATATCTATTAATTGTGAAGTTTAAAAAGTGCTGATGAGTAACCAGGGTGCATAACTTTTAATGTAAGTTTCCATATTTTCCAGGGGAGCATGTGCCATCATCTCCAGATATGCATCACAATTTTATGCCTTCAACATTTGGATCTGCCTTTCACATTTTCCTGTACTTAGTTTTTCTACTCCAGTACAAATTGAGAATTGTGTATACCCATTGCTTAAGGTATGAAACTCCATTTAATGACTTGTTTGTACACATTGAGACTGTTCTTGAGCTGTCTGCTGTTTGGGGGGGTTGTCAGCTTTCTTGAATCCGTCTAGGACAGTGTTAGCTTTCTTGAAGCTATACAGCAGCTTCTTCTAGCTTTCTAGTTAGCAGGTACGTCATGGCAATGGTGATGGGTAGGTTGCAAAATAGAAGAAAATGCACCAAGGTTATTTTGGTCCTATGCCAGCAAACGTTATGTCTGATTACTATCAAGCAGCACTTTGTGGGAGTGTGGGAGGCGTCTAAGAGTTCTGACTAGGCAACATTGGTCTGCTGTACCCTCTCAACTAAACTTAAAGGAGAAGTGATGTTTTCAAGGAAATGGGGGATTGTGAATGGATGTGAAGATAAATGCAATATGATATTGATACTGGATAATACAAGCTTAGTTATTGCTGAGCCAAAATGAACCTGAGGCAAAACATGGACAACCAGCTCATCACTTCTGGCAATGATGGACTCTGAATTTGACCCTCCCCCTCCCTCCTTTTCAAGCTAATAGTATGAGTCAAGCACTGTGTGCTTGTGCCCCCTGGTGCCTTGCATTTCTGTCTGTAAAGTTCTTCAGGACAATGTTTTCATGGAATTTGGATGGTCAGATTAAAATCCTGACAAACCAAAAGTCAGCTTTACAGAACTGAATCAATTGTGGAAACCTAAAGCTTTCTTGTGTCAGCTTCAGATTCTTCACACTACAACATCAAACATAAATTTTCCACACTCATATCTGCTGTCTGATGGTGGAAGGCTACTGGACACGGAATACCCTTTCTCAGGGAATTGAGTCTGACGTAGGGGGACAGTGGGAGACGGCTGACAGCATCTCTTACTTTGCTGTCATGTTCAAAAAAAGAGCCAAGAACCCTTTGCAAGAAGTAAAATCAATGGCAGTGCAATTTAGTACAGGATTTGTCCCATTTGTGGATAAATAACAGGAATTTGAATTCCTGTGAATAAATGCTGCAGGTCAGCAAATTTTAGTGGAATACTAATTTCTAGTTCATGGTTTGTTCTGAATGGTTAATTCAGCAAAATATCAGTTGATGGCTCCTTTTCTTCACTACCATGTTTGTGAATAGTCAGCATCCACAAACTCTCTGTCAAATTGAGTTTCGTGAAAAATGGACTGAAAAATATGATTTTATAGATCCAAAAAAACACTATAATTCTTAGATATACTTCTTGGATATTACAATATCCAGTAACAAAACTTTTAAATACTGCAAGTTCGTAACAGAAATTGTTGTTTTTACATTTTCATTAACTATTGCATCTTATTGTTACATAAAATATGGGTGATTAACTGATATAAAAACTATAAATACAAAATTACAAAAGATTAAAAGGTGGATATATTCTAATAAGGTTATTTTTTTATTATGATAATTGATTCTATTCTTTTGTGAATGACTAATATATATTAATGTCTTCATTAGTCCTTATTTTCTTTCCACAGTAACCTCTTATGCTGAAGTGCAAATGATGTTTGCATCTATTCAAAAATAAATCTGGGATGGATTCGATTCCATGTTGCCTTGTACAAAGCCTTCTGAATTTTCCCTTTGGTTCATACCAGTTTCTGCCTCATGTAAATTCTGTTTTGATAATGAAGTTTGGTGATAACTTTAACTTTCATCACTGGGCAAAGAACGATGACAGCAAATCAGCCAACTTTTATACACCTCACTTGATTTACTTTTCCATTAATATTCTGTAAATAAGAGTTAAAACTAACCTCTTTATCTTTGGTCTGCACCAATTGACTCTGAAACATAAGATGTATGTGTACCAGTGTAGTTAGATTCTAAAGCTGTTGTTAAGCTGTGAATTTGGTCTCCAAATCTTTCCATTATTGGTATAAATTCCAGTGAAAGATCATTATATGCCACCATCAAATCCAAAACCAGCACACCTAGACCATGTTCGGTAAGACCTTCTCATGTCAGTGTTCCAGTAAACCATGCATGAATTGTCACATGCATACTTTAACATTTTTTTAAAAACTTTAACTTGGAGACAAGAGTACTCCTCCAACTGCAAAGGAGTCACAAACACAACAGGTTCCCTCCCCCTCCCCCACCCCCTGCAGTCTGCTCCAATCCACCCTTATGGGAGTTGCCAGTGGGCCTCTGCCAACAATAAAGGCAGCTTGACTTTGAAGTTTCCATTCATGCAAGCTTCCTGTACAGGCAGCTTGCTCCAAGTATACTGGTGAGGCCTGGGGACTAATTTCCATCGATACTCAGGTCTCTTGGTTTGGGTGTGTGCTAGTTACACAGTGCTGAATGCAGGCCCAGACAAAAATGACTCTCTTTAACTATATTTTCTAGCTACCAAACCCTCCTCATTAGCTGTGGAAATTCTGTTTGGGCTAATGAAAACAAAAGCATGTTCCAGGACTGCATGGAGAACTGAGTTTCAGCCCCCTGACAGCCAGAAGAGATGACTTCTTTTTACAGCTGATCTGTTTATTTTGCTACCTGGGTGTCACTGCTTCCACAGGCACCAGCAAGACCACCTCCTTTAATGGTTGTCAGTGTTTCTGGAGGTAGCAGTACTGTCCAATTTACCTTACTGAACTCATTCTGGTGGTGGCGGTTTGGAGGTAAATGTGGTAACAGAAGATCAAATGCTCAGTGGATTTCGGTGCTGCTGGGATTGGTGAAATGTCACCTGTGGAATGCAACCAGTCAGAGTTGAGTAATAGTGGTTCTAATGTCAGGCCAAGAACCTGGAGCTTTTTGCTCAATTGTTTTCCGAGGTCAGTGAGAAATTTCACAGTGAGTGCCAAAGACAAGCTTAATCGAACTCTCATTTGATGTCCACACACATGCACTATGCAATAGAGGGGTCACTGGATAGTGGTCAGAAACTAAAAATCTGCATTTTTTTTCCTTCCTTAGGGTTTGAGGTCAATAACCAGCTAAGATGTGCTAACTCAGCATAAATCAAAAATTGACCTTAGGACCTCATGGTCTATCTTAGCTAGATTCTGCCTTTATCAATTAAGTCATTGAAGGAATTGATCAGATTATTCAACAAAAGATTTATGAGAAACAATTGAAGCATAGTAGGTTACTATACTATACTTTATACTATTTGAAGGTCTGTGTGGTACTGTTGTCATTTTTTTTCTTTCATGGGATGTGGGCGTTGCTGGCAAGGCCAGCATTTGCATGCTAAGCCATTTCAGAGGGCTGTTAAGAGTAAACCACATTGCTGTGAGTCTGGAGTCACATGTAGGCCAGACCAGGTAAGGACGACAGATTTCCTTCCCTAAAGGATGTTAGTGAACCAGATGTTTTTTTACAACAATCAATGACAGTTTCATGGAACCACTTCTGAGACTAGCTTTCAATTCCAAATTTTTATTAATTAAATTTAAATTCCGTCAGCTGCCATGGTGGGATTTGAACCTGTGTCCCCAGGGCATTAGCTTGGGCCTCTGGATTACTAGCTCAGTGACATTGCCACTACGCCACTGTCTCCCCCTCAAACCTGATTCTCTACTGCACCATATTGTGGTCATTATTTCCACATGCCCTGTCATAACCTGTACTAGCATCACTTGATTATTGCACAATAACAGGCCCAATGTCCAATGTTGCCAGACCCCCTTGGAAGTTCTTTAATTATTTGGGTCTTCCTGTCCCCACAATAATTCTTGCTAAAAGTTTTTTGTTTCTTTTCTGGAGTCACAATCCTTTTGAGGATCTTTGGTTTGGCTGCTCACCCATGGTACAAATGGATGGAATGGACAGGGTGTGCAATCTGAAGATTGCAATTCAGATCCTATTTAGGACCATAATTTACATATTTAAGCAGCATCCTGCCCAAAATAGACAGGCATGCAGTGCGCCTATATACGGCCCACCTAAGAATTGCATCAGGCGGGCTTTAGGCACCCAGGGGGTGGCCAAGATGGCACCATACTCATCTGCTGATGCCTGTTTACAAGCAATGAAGAAGGTTGAAAATCACCCATAATTTTTCTTAAATTGATGACCTATAAAAAATTCCAATTCTTAGTTTCTTCCCCTCATCAGTTAACTAACCCACAACAATTCCACCTCATCTCACCTGATTCCAATTTGTCTACTTCTCTTATCAATAGATCCTCTTTACCATAAGTGGCCACACACTTCTCCTCCCTGCCACCCCGCCCCGCAACAACCCTCTGCCTCCTGGCCTCCTGCCTTGGGATATGGGTGACGCTGGTAAGGCTACATTTATTGTCTATCTCTGTTTGCCCTGAGAAGTTGGTAGTGCGCTATTTTCTTGAATTGCTGCAGTTCTTGTGGTAGTTTATTCTTTCTATCCTTGTGGTGCAATCTTTGTACCTATAGATTCACATCCTAATCCCCCCACCCCATGCAAACATAGCAAGAAGAGTCGACTATCAATCCCTCAAGCCCATTCCATTATTCAATTAGCTCATGCCATTTACATTTACCTGGCTTTACTCCATGAATCTTATGAGTGTCGCAGCATTCTCGACAGCAGGACCAGAGATTGTCGTAACTTCCACTCCCACCGCAAATCCCATTTTCCACGTGATTTTGCATGTAAATTAGCCTTGCGGCGATGGGCACAAGGAACATGTGGGATCATGCGGCTGGGGCGGCCTTTCATTGCTGGAACTCGCTGTCGCTGCCCCAAGCACCATGATCGCCACAGATATAAAACATTCTGTGCTGCAGCCTCAAGGATCAGCAGCCTTCAGTTCATGTAAATATCCTCAGATAACTTAAATTGAAGCTTTTACTTAAATCAAAATGTTTTTGCCTCCCTTATTTTGTGAAAGTCACCACCAACTTCATATCATTTATTTTCCCTACAGCCAAAGTGAATCACATGGCAGCCAGCAGGCAGTGCCCACCCCACGGTTCAGTGATGCCTCCCTGCAGGTTGTCCTCCAGGCCGTCAGGAAAAGTTGGGAGGTCCTCTTCCCTGCACACGGAGTCAGAAGACCATCCCGCCTCACCAAGGTGGCCTGGATGGAAGTAGCGGAAGAGGTCTTGAACTGTGTGGTGACCAGTAGAACATGGTGCGGAAAGCAAATCAATGCCTTGCTCAGATCAGTGAGGGTAAGTGGGCAAGGCTGCTCCTTTGGTTTCTTCCATGACTCTGCCTTTAAGGCAGAGGGTACATGTGGAAATGCAGTGGAATGCATGAACAGCCTTGGTGCCATTTACTAAATGAGGAAGATTGGCATTGTTTATGAGATTGGATGTGTTGTGCGAAAGCCAATGCAGAATGAGTGATGTTGATGCATGTATGCAATGGTTGTGATGCATCATTCGCCAAGTCATTAATTCTGCACTGTCTGCTGCAGGATAAACGAAGCCACAACCAGCACGAGTGTGCTAAGATGGGAGGAGGGGCCTGACATCAGGCTGATGACCACGGCTGAGGAGGAGGCTTCAGAGATCGCGAGAGAGGAGGGAGGCAGGGTGAGCGGAGATGGCGAGGCAGGAGCCACAATACGTAAGGATAAAGTCTCATCTCTGCTCTTGCAGCTATATGGAAACTGAGGGAAATTGTTTGAACTCACGTGAAGCATATGCTTAAAGTGCCTCTGTTTGTGTCTCTATTACAACTGCCCGCACTCAAGTAGCGGAAAGCCATATGGCCCAAGAATCCTCCTCTAGGGAGGAAGATGAAGGCAGTTCCCCAGAGGGTGTATTATCACCTGCCTCTTCTTCCACCTCCGCCAGCGCAGATATATCCACACAGTCCGAGGGAGGTTTAAGATTAGAATCTGGGTCACAAGCTAGTGTGCATGGCACAGACACATCCCAGCAGCTTAGGGAACATATGCCAGCTGGGTCCCCTGATAATCGTAGGACTGCTGGGAACCAGGCCCCTGCTCAGCCCAACGCTCATGATGATCCTCTGTTTGTTGCTACAAGAAGTCTGCAGGATGTGCAGCAAAGCCATGTGGAAAATATGTCAGAGATGCCTGAGGTCATGTGTGGCTTTGCGTGTGTCATGCAGGAGTCCATGGAAGCCATGACATCAGCCATGTCCCAGGCACCTGAGCGCATGGCTTCTTCAGTCAAGAGTTTGACGAGCTCTGTGGTGAGTCTGGTTGAGCACTCGAGCCATATGTGATCTGACATGAACTCCACCACTGCTGCCATGGGCTCCATGCAGCAGAGTCTAAGCAAGAGGGGGAAAGGAACCTGGACCTCCCTCCAGGTGCACCTTCCCCTCAGGGAGGTAGGCAGGTGCCATTGTGCAAACAGAGGAGGAGGAGCACGTGCCAGCTGCTCCGGGGACCTTCCTCTCAGGACACCCCCAGGGTAAGCGGCATCTCATCCACCCCCACCGACATTGACCATCTTACCTCCAGCAGGCCAGCACATGGGGGATACTCAAGCACCATTGCCGCAGACCCCCAGTAGGACGGAGCTAACAAGCCTCGTTCCTCCAGAGGATGCCCCCCACAGCCATCCACAGCAACGGGGCAGTGCACTGAGCAGACTCTCTCCACCTCAGCTGCTAATGTCGGAGTAGCACCTAGACGTAGTGGCAGAAAAAGAAAATTGAAACAGTTTTGAGCATGATGATGACACGGGTAATGTACAAATTATCACGATTGCAAAGATGTATTAAAACATTTTTATTTCATGCAAAATTCGGTCCACATTTGGTAATGTTTTTCTTGGTTACAGATGAATACAAAGAGGTTGAATTGGGACGTCATGTTACAGTTGTACATAACGTTGGTTAGGCCTCATTTGAAGTACTGTGTGCAGTTCTGGTCGCCGCAATACAGGAAAAACGTGGTTAAGCTAGAGAGGGTGCAGAAAAGATTCACAAGGATGTTGCCTGGTTTGGAGGGCTTGAGTTTTAAAGAGAGATTGGATAGGCTGGGTCTGTTTTCCCTGGAGCGAAGGAGGCTGAGAAGGGGACATGATAGAGGTATATAAAATTATGAGAGGCACAGATAGGGTAGATAGCCAGAGTCTGTTTCCCATGGCTATAACTAGAGGGCATAGATTTAAGGTGAGAGGGAGGAGGTTTAAAGGGGATCAAAGGGATAAATTTTTTACACAAAGAATATTGGGTATCTGGAATGAGCTGCCAGAGGAGGTGGTGGATTCTGGAACAGTAGCAACATTTAAGAGGCATCTGGACAGGTGCTTGAATGAGCAAGGCATAGAGGGATATGGAATTAATGCAGGCAGGTGGGATTAATATAGATAGGCATTATGGTCAGCATGGACGCGGTGGGCCAAAGGGCCTGTTTCTATGCTGTATGACTCTATGACTCTAAGTTTTTTGGAGACTGTCAGGCAAGCCCCCTCACCTGCCAAGACTGAGGCACACATTATTTCACCGCATGGACATTAAAACTTAAAATTGTGGCTGGGAAGAAAAGAGGGCCTATCACAAGGAATTGCCAGGCCCCTGACTGGAAAGACATTTGCATGCTAGCAGATAGTGTTGGAACAAGGACCCAGTCCGTGCTTCCCCAATACACAGAAGAAGTGGTCAGACCAGTTTAATCACATGACTGTTGGTTTTTTGAATTTGAGCTGGCGACAGAATTTTAAACTCAGAAGACTGTTAGTTTTTTGACCAAAAAGACCTCTCTCCTGTCTGCTCTCATCTTGCTCTCACCAGCTTCAGAAACAATTGAAGACATATGAACCCCAAGAGAGAAAAGTCTCCTACAGTGAACAAGGTTTAAGAAGAACACTGGGCCCCAACGAAAAGCAAGACTACTTACAAAAGGACTACAGTGAGCTTGAAGCACAGTAAACAAGAAACTCTTCTGATATTGCCTCAAACCTCTCCATTTTATTTTTCTTCTTTTCTGTCCCTATCACTAACATGGGGCGCGACGTGTATCCGTAGGCATTAACCGAATTAGAGGTTAAGTTTAAGTTTTAATAAAATTTCACTTTTCTTCTTTAAACCTAAGAAAGCCTGTTTATGCTCATTTCTTTGCCTTATAATTGGAAAGTGGTGAACAAGGATTCACCAAGGGGGAGCTCAAAACACAGTGTGTTTAAAATTAAACCCTGTTACAATAAGACCAGGTGAAGACAGTAAAAGACCCTGAGATACCTTTCTCACCTGGTCATAACAGAGACCTATGACAGGAATGCAGTGATGCTTGCAAAGCATCCCAGAAAATGTTCAGTGTCCATATCTCATTGGAATTTGAGCCTTCACTCTTCAATGATGGCTGCTTTCCTATTGATGATTAATAACTTTTTCCAATACTGTCATGTCTTACTTTTGTTTTCTACAGTCATAACTTAACACTGCTTGCAGTGGTTTGTAGTCGCATTCATCGTAGCCCATTGATGATTTCAAATGCCAATCACATGAAAGTGCAGCACTGCTTTGTTAAGATTGCAGAGATGAATAAGATCTCATGCTAAAGGGAATTTCTGTGGGGAATTGTTACGTTTCTCTTCCCAACATTCCTTGATGATGTGGCTTATTGTTGATTGAAACGTGCATAAATGAGGTTCTCCCTGATGTCTTTTGCATATATCTCCATGGCCCTCACATCGATGATGGCATCGTTATCATTTTTGTCCTCCTCCTCAGCCTCTTCATAGTCATCCTAATCTGAGGCGGTATTCCTCCTGCTCCTCTGCCTGCAGAATGTTGCCACACCTAATTGCAAGGTTGTGTAAGGCACAGCAGACAATGATTATTTGTGACACTCTCTGTGGCGCGTACTGAAGAGCCCCACTCGACTGGTCAAGGCAACTAAATCACATTTTCAGCATGCCAATGTTGTCTTCAATGATGGCTCTGGTGGATGCGTGTGTAGCATTGTACATCTCTTCAGCAGCGCGTTGGGGATATGTATTGGTGTCATCAACCATGTACAAAGTAGATAACCCTTGTCACCCAGGAACCATCCATCCACTTCGGCTGGTTCCTCAAAAACTGCTGGCAGCTGGGAGTTCCTCAAAATGTAGGAGGCATGACAGGTCTCTGGGAAACATGCACCAACATGCATGATTCTTCTCTTGTGGTCGCAAACCAGCTGTATGTTTTGTCATGCAGACTCCCACCTGCCAAGAATGACAATAATTTTGTCATGTGAACATTGATTTTAAGCTGTTGCTGGAGTGAAGAAATGTTTGAAGATCACCAGACACTGGGCTGGAAGAACATTTGCGTACTAAGAGACAGTGCTTGGAGAGACAAAGGAATTGATCACTGATTCAATTAACAGAGATAGGTCTGACAATGGTTCCACATCTTGTTGGTAAGAGATAGCACTACACCACCGTCCTCCGCCACGCCCTCCATCCCCCCACCCCCCTCCCCCACCACCAGCGAGAGCTTTGAAATCCACAGACCTTGCAGGAGCAACAGTTCCCAACGAAGGAGCTAGTCACATAACTAACCTGCTGGGCAACCTGGGGTTTTTTGAATTGTGCCACAGAGTAAGGAACAGAAGACTGTTTGAAACTGAAGTTGAAACAAGCAAGTTTCTCACCTTTCTGTCTCTTTCCCTCGCCTTCTCCCAAGCCACCAAACCCATGGAAGACACGTAAACCTCAAGAGAGAAAAAGCTCCTACATCGGAACAAGTTGAAGCGTGAACTGGGCCCCAACGAATTACAAGACTTAACGGAACCAAAGATTCCACATTGAACTTAAAGGAGTGTAACTGCCAGATATTGCCTCAAACTTTTCCCCTTTATTCCTTCTATTTTTTCTGTCTCTAGCTGCGTGTGTGTTTATCACGTATGCATGCTAGCGTGGTCACGTCACATATTCGTAGTTGTTAACCTGATTAGAGTTTAAGATTAATAAACTTCTACCTTTCTTGTTTAAACCTAAGGAAATCTGTTTGATTTCTTTGCCTTACAATTGGAGCAGTGTACAAGGATTCACTAAGGGGGAGCTAAAAACACGGTGTTTTAAAATTAAACCCTATTACTTTTAAACCAGGCAAAGCTGAGAGGGAACTCCTAGACCTTCTCACCTGGTCATAACAGTTTAAAGAATGGAAGCCTTTGCAATTAACAAAGACAGAAAGCTGTAATGGCCACATGAGTACAGTCGATCACCCCTTGCACTCTCGGGAACCCAGCGATGGCACTGAAGGCCACAGACCTTGCTGCCTGGCTGACCTTGTCTACAGGTAAGTAGATGAAATCATTGGCATGTCGAAAGAAGGCATTGGTCACCTCTTTGATGCATCTGTGGATCGCAGACTGAGAGATGCCACATATGTCCCTGTAGATCCCTGGAAGGTGCCGCTGGAGAAAAATTGAGTGCAGCAGTCACCTTGAGGGAAACTGGCATGGGATTCCCACTGAAGTCGAGAGGCTTCAGGTTATGCCACAGGATTCTACAAATTTCTGAGGCAATTTCATGTGACATCCTTAGGCATCTCTGGCATTGCCAGTTTGACATTTGAAGGTAATTTGTCCTTGTCCTGAGGATGCGATGACATGTCTGTGCCCGTCTTTGATAAGGTTGTTCCTGGATGTTATCTTTCGGAGCATCCTCACCTTCCTGTTCTGCCTGTTGCTGGCACTCAGGCATCATGAGTTGAGGGACAAGAGCCCTCCTTAGTGTCTCTCTTATTTCTTCCTCCTGTGGTACTAGATAAATGTGGTGCATGAGACATAAGTCACTTCAGCTTTTCTGAACAATAAATAAGCAGAGTGTGGCAATTCAGCCGTCTGTTGCTAGTGAGTTGAAATATCAAGGCAATGAACAGCTCCCCTATATCTGCCTTCAAATTGCAGCCAGGTAGAGGACATATCCACTGTCATTTGTCTCCTCCCACTCTCCTTGCAATCCTTGAGTGTCCACGTGGTTTTCATTATTATTGGAGAAAATGGTGCGTGTGGAATTCAGGCAAGTCTCCCCATCTTCCAACCTCCTCCTGCAACCTTCCAGCTTAAACCCATCACCCTTGACCCACCCAATGTTACCCTTCCCTCCTTTATCATTGAGCCTCCCCCTATTACCATGCACAGTGTAATCATCAATGTATTCATGCCATTCCTCCCCCCATTCCTACTCCCATTACTATCGACATGCCGACTCTTACCCTTGAACTTCCTCACATCGAACTGACCATTGTTGCCGAGTCCCGTTCCCCTCCATATGAAGCTGTCAAATACCCATTGATTATTCTTGACCTTCCCCCCTACAGAATCCATTTGCCCCCATTGACTGTGACCATTGCCTCCACTAGCCAGTACCCTCAATTTGCCCCACAGCTCCCTGACGATGACAGCACTCATGCTAAATATTTTCACACAGTACTGATCTAATCAATCCACCACCCCTGCAGCTGCCAAAATGCATCTTCACCATCAACATCAACCATTCAACAACCTGGATGCTCTACTCTACACTGCCCTGCTCTTCAATGCACCCAATCAATCCCACCCTTCCCTCCCCAACTACTCTGCCCTGCTCCTCCATGTAGTCCCTGCCCATGCCGTCGCCGCCATTCCCTAAGATGATTCACCCTTGCTGATGCCTATCCTGGAGGCAAACATCCATTGCAATGCTCGCCTGGAGGCAAGCATCCACTGCAATGCTGCCATTAGTTTAGCAGCTGAGTGAAAGAGAGAAGAGTATAGTCCTGAGACTCAACTGCACAAATTTGACTGTTGCACACCACGTTGAAACATTTATGAACCATGTAGCAAAGGAATAATCCTCGCCATTCACTTCATCTAGTTACTTAGTTACGAAATTGTAACTATGCATTGTGTAATGAGTATTCATTTTATTTAAATGAATGCAAAGCTGCAATCCGCCACCATGCTGGGGGAACCCCGAATCACCACAAACCTAGCGCCGACTTAATTCCTCTAACGTTCTCTGCTGTCGGGAGTCTGAAAAAACACCTCCCTCCTAATTATATCACCCTGCACGCCACCAAATCCACCACATAAAATTCCCCCATATCTCTTGATACCCAACAAAAATCTATCAAACTCTGTCTTGAAAATTTGAAATGACCCAGAATTTATAGCCTTTTGGAGGGCTAAGTGCCAGATTTCCACGACTATTTCATTCCTGAATAGTCTTGCTCTAATTTTAAGATTATGCCCCTTGTGCTGGATTCTCCCACCAGAGGAAAAGGTTTTTTCCCACTATCTACTGAATCCCTCAATCATTTTAATACCTTGATTAGCTCAACCTTCTAAACTCAAGAGAATACAAACCAAGGTTATGCAATCTGTTCTCAATTTAACCATTTAAGCCCTGATGTTATTCTGGTGATTCTACACTGTATCCCCTGCCAAGGTCAATATATCTTTCCTGAGATTTGGTGCCCAAAATTGAATGCAGTATTTTGGATAGTGTCTGTCTGCACCTTTAAATAGCTATTAAAATGAGAATTATTAGTTGCAAGAATAAACACAGGTTTTTTTCCCCACGTTTTAAGAGTATTTGTGCCACTGGACCACCTTTGCCCATTATCAGCTCAGATTTTCCCATCAGAACAACAGTGAGGTTAAAACAATTATCTATGCACAAGTAGCAGAGCAACATCAGGTGAGAAAATATGCATAGTTAAATGTGAAACTCCAGAAGTTGCTATCCGAGATGTGCCGCTTTGCTGATAACTTTGTCAAAACGGTATCTCGCTGTCTGATTTGCCTCTGAAATGCATTGAGCAGCATGAAGTTCCTTACATGCATGGTAGATATGAATTAAATTCAGAAAGTTAGGGCTTACCCAGTTCAACCTAAGTAGTCTTTTAATGGCATTATAGTTCTTGATAACTGCTAACAGGCTCTCTGGAACTGAAAATTGACAATTTCAAGTGTGGTGTCTTCTTTCTTCAGCTTTTAATTGTTGGTGATTTAAAAACAAAATGTAATTTTGTTTGCTTTTTCTTTCTGTCCCTTTTTTTCTCTCTATATATATATCGAATCTTTCTCTCCCTTTATTTTTCTTTCTGTATCTGATTTGGTATTCACTACAGACTGTTCATTTCACAATTGTTCAATCTGATTTTATTTCCCTAACCACAGTTGTTTGCTCTGTTTAGATAGGTCCTAGATGTCCTGTAGAGGTTGCTGCACTGTTTCCATTGCACTCTAACAGTAACTTGCTATGCAATATTTCATGCAAATTAAATGGGCAAAGGCAAGTCTAATGAATGACAGATATTGTTCATTTGCCAGTTACAATAAATTTTGGCCCATTATATATTTTAATCTTATTTGAACCTTCTCAGAAATATGTAGTCTCTGCAATTTCCACAATGTCATACTTCCTTTGTTATCATAGTTTTATTCCAAAGACTCCTTGCATTTGCATAATTATTTTGAACGCTCCCTTGGGTGGCCATTTGATCAAGGTACCAGAGGGCAGTTGGTGTCAATGGAACCATAACCCAGCAAAAGTCCCAGTTCCTTCTGGACAGGGGAGAGGAAAGGAGAGGAAGAAACTAGAGGTGAAAATACAGCAATTGAAGTTTTATTTTCCAGATGAATCTGTAAATGCTGACTCCACAAGCTGTATGAGGCTATTTGATGTTAGCACCAACAAGAAACAGCAAAGAGAACATATACAAAGCACTGATTCAAAAATGTCTATTTTGCTTTATAATATTGTGAAGTGGAACATTCTTGGGTTAGAAAAGCAGTTCCTGGTAATGATTCATCTTTAATCACAGACTTTTTAATGTTTTGATTTTACTGTATCACAGAACTATGATTTTCATTAGAGTAATAGGATAATAGATGATGAGGAGTAAGATATAGATTTTTACTTCATGATTGAATTACACAGGTCTCTCTCATGAGTAATGTATAAAATGGCTCTTGTTTATCAATTATTCTATTTATGATATGCTTCTGAATACAAATAGATGAGAAGTATTTGTTTATAAATCCAATATAGGAATTTAAAAAGTGTTATCACTTCTTTTTTCTCAGTAGTGTAAACATAGCTGCCAACTCACAGGTTCACACTGCTTTAAACCTCTGGGGGAGAAATTTGTTTAGGCCCGTTTTTGGGCCAGAAATGGTTAGTGCCCCAAAACTTGTCCAAAATTAGGCCATGGCCTCCTCGGATTAACTCTGGTGAGCTGTGCACACTTTTCGGGCCTCATCAGTTTTCTCTAAATGAATTTAGGACAGTTACAGCACCAACAGCAAACCTCAGATAAGCCCCGGGGAAAGGGGAGTCGAGCACAGCCAGCAGTGCCCTACAATGGTACCGTGGCACCAGGAGGAACTTCCTTGCTATCTGGCTCCATATTGAGGTTAAAAGAAAAGTTAAAAAGAAAAAAATGTACCTTTCTGTCAGCAGCCACTTGAATCCCTTGAAGGACAGACCATAGAAAGAACTGGAAAAACTGAGCAAAGCATGCCTGCCTATGGGTTCACCTGAGAACCCTTCCTGCAAAGTATCTCGGAGTGTGGTGGGGTTTTTAGCATCCAACGCATCTATGGGCCTGGAAATGGGGCAGCAGACCTCCCGCATCATTTTGAATAGGTCTATTCTGACAGGAGCTTAATACACCTGCTGCAGGTGTGACCAGAAGACAAAATGGAACCTAAAACCAGCAGAAACCTGGCAAAATTGAATACTGCTGGTTTTTCCAGTTGCTACTGCTCCATTTGTGGCCCAATTCGAGCAGTAAACACACCAGGATGGACCCCATAGGGAGAATGATGAGAGCACAAAATTGGTGAATTTTAAAGCAATGCAGACTATTAAATGAAAGTGTTGCAATAGGAAAACAACCTAAGACTCAGAAGCATTTTAACCCATTGGCAGCTTTTGACCAGTGGAAAATAGAAGTGGGCGAAGAAGTGGCAAGCAAAGATGAAGTGAGAGGAAACTTAAGGTGCAGGCATCGGCCTCCAGGCAAGTGACAATACAGCCACTATTTTACAGCTGCTGAAGTAGAGGTGGTGCAACAAGAGGTAGTTGTGAAGAAGGTGGCCTAACTCTATGGGATTGCAGAATGCCTGCAAAGAGGTGACCAGTGCTGTTTCTGACTCTGCCAGCATTACTCTGTATAGCAGCTGGAGGTGTCCCAGAAGCAGATGGCACAGCCCTGCTTCAGACTGTCTGGTGACCCAAAATCTTTGGAGACAGTTCCCCATGTCATCGCTAGGTATGTGCAAAATGCCTGTAGATGTGGTTGATAGCTTCTTGGCATGCATGGTCAGTTGGGTCATAGATCACCCGAGCATAACTTATTTCACAGTGCCACTGAGAGCATGACTTAACTGCATCCAGCATTATGATTATTCAGGAATCCAATTATCTTATTTGTGCCATTAACTCTGCTATTCCAGTTTCCTTTGCTAATGGGAGCCCTGCATTCACAAATCCTCTGCCAAAGTGATACATATTTACACCTCTGTTTGTTGATCTAGGTCATGCAGATATAAACAGATAGGCATAGAACTCTTCTGGTGCTTTGTGACCAGTTTGTCATCATTCCATTGCTCCTCTTCTTTGTCCAAATAGCATTGATACGGGAGGGGGAGGGGGGGCAGTGTCAGCTGGAGGGGGAAAGGAAGCATCCCCACAACAGATAACACAGTCAGATATGTGTGTGCACACACACATGAGATCACATGTAAATATGCCATGGTGATGCCATCCATAATCAAATAGCTTACAGATCACCAATGCCCAGATTCACATAAAAATAATCTCTATGTGGGTGAGCTACCACATCCATGCTATGGAACGAGACCTCAACAAGAATCAGCACCAGTCATATCATGTTAAATTGCCTTTTGTATCGACTGAAATTGGCATTTCATCACTGGACACTAAATTTTAACAGCATCTTAAAATCCTAAACTATATTACAGTCACTCATGCTTGCCTGTGTTTTTGGTCGGGTAGGGACAGAGTGAAGGGATGAAAGGAAACAGAAATGTTTTGTAATTGAAGGTGAATATTTGATTATTTCTGGGTTAGAAAAATTGTATATTTCTCCAGCACCGGAGGTATGAAAAGAGATCCTTGCCCTGCAGCATCTGTGCTTCTTGTCTTTTGAATAATAGAAATTCTAAGCAACTTAGCAAAGACAGAGCTCAAGTTCCAGAGTACTCAGATCCTGAGAGTTCGCATTTCAGCCAATTGTATCATTCAGATTTTAGTTCATTGCTCGCCCCTCTCCCTGGGCCACAGTCCACAAGCTTACTGCAATGGACGTTTAACCCTCAGGGTAATACCGAATGTATTTTGCGAAACCCTCAAATAAATGTATGATTAAAAACTAGAAATAAGATACTGAATGTGAACAAATAATATTCAGAATAATAAAGCCTTATGGAAATATTTCCCAAATATCTAGTCCAAAAACTGCAATTGCTGTCCTTGAAGGGTTAAATCTATGCTGACAAAATTGAATGGAATCAGAGTTCTTACACGCCACCTTCTTTATAATTATTGCCCATCAGAATCAAGTGCAATTGATCCTTTTCAGCTCAATAATAATGTTGGCTAAAAATAAAATAGAAGAAAAATGCTGACAGGTAGAAAGTGAACTATAGACAATACACGTCCTGTCCAAAATATTAACTAGTGGGATATAATTATGATCTATAATCATTGCTGAAAAATGGGAACAAATTAAATTTCAATTAATATTCAGATAATAAAATAGACTTAAATAAGAACAAAAAGTGCTGGAAATATGCAGCAGGTCTGTCAGCATCTGTAGAGAGAAAAGACAGTTTCACGCTTCGGTCGCAAACCCTCCATCAGAACTAGGAACACCAAATTACATCTTCCCACTGCTCGTTATTTTTTAGTAAAATAAAGAAGATGTAAATAAAGAGTGAGGTAAAGAGCAAACAAGGTTAAATTTTTACCAACAAGCCACGCATCACCCACCCACCCCCACCCATTTAAGTAAAATTTGTCAAAATAGCAGAAATCTAGGTTCTGATCCAAATTCTGGTGCTCCATCTCAACTGTGCCCGAATTCCAATTCAAGAAGGAAGACAGTATCTCGGCTATACACCCCTTAAAACATTTTACAAAGTTGCCTGTGGGAAATTGAAAACCGGTGTTCATCTGGAAAATGGTACAATTATTGCATGTACTATTTATGTGTTTGTTGCACTTAGGTAATCAGGGCACTTGCACATTTTGTTGAGACATCAGGTTCAAAATAATTTAGACTTTAACCATGCTATTTTGGCATAAAATGCATCAAATTTCTTCAAAATTGTGAATGCTTTTGAAGAATGAATAAGGTTGACAAAATAAATGGTGGCAATCCAGAGATGGTGCTTCATTCCCGCTAATGAATTTATTTGTGTATTTTTTTAAATCAATTAATTTTATTCTCTACACTGCGGGCTTAAAAAAAATGAAATGACTTTTTTTCTAGAGGACATTTTGAAAGCTTTAAGGGAGTTGAAAAGGGTAAGCATAGCTTTAAGTGGTCATGTGGTCAGTGCCATTCATCTAGACAGCACCTGACGATCCGTCAAATGTGGCAGAACCCTTCTCGACAGCCATGACCTCTGCCATAATGAAGGAAAAGTGTACAGTAAAGTGTCCATTATCAGGCAGTTGGGAGCAGTAAATTGGTGCAGTTTTCTAGCAATCTCCCAGCAAGTTGAGATGGAAGATGTGCGGGGGATCTGTAAGAGGTATTTTTTTAAGCCCATGATCATTTCTGTCAGACGATGCAGATCGCAGGCAGAGTGACTTCAGCGGGATTTATGCTTTCAATTAAAGGAATGTTAAAGTGATGTAATGACTATCATTCTTATAGATGGTAACCACTCTGTGTCCCACCAGGAATAGTTCGAATAAGTAAGGTTCACACCTGAGCAACCCTAGGTCAAGAGTAAAAGCAGTAAATAGCATCAGATTTAAAACTTTTAGGTAGAGAATTCTTTGGGCTTTTCAGATAAGACAGTGGGGGGTTCATTTCCGCAGAGTTGCTCCGACTCGTTGCTGTAACTAAACCAGAAGTGTGACAGAAATCCCGTTTCTTCCTGCATGTGCAGTTAGGGCCATGAATGGCTGCCGATCGGGAGCAGCTCCGAGGAAATGCAGGACACTATTATTTTTACAAAGGAATAGTATGAAGGATTTTATTTAATGACTGTGAAATCTTGCCGTGATAGTATAACAACAGTCTTTCATCTTTAAAAGCAATTTATTGTGTGCTTTAAGATGTTTCCATGTTACATAAACACAAATGTTATCATCATAAATAAATGCAGCACGCTTGAACAGCGGTCTCCCATATTCTGCACAGGTAACGCTTTGGGGGATTTATAACTCGCACTGCCCAGCAGAACGGGCTTGCAGCCGACTGGAAGTCTAATGGGAGCACTTACTGCTCTGTTCTTGCCAATTTCGCTCCTGCCGCTACTTTAACTATGTACTTCTTTCAGGTATCTGAGGCACTCATCAGAAGCAGGTGGATGCCTTATGATTACATACAAATGTATGTTCTGTGGGATAATTTTAATCTCCCATGATGGTCAGGGGAGAGGGTTAAATTTGAAGAAGTGGGTTAGCCTCTTCGAATGTGTCTAATTCTAGTTTATTCTGGTTTGGGGTTAGCCAGGTAACCTGCTCTGGAGAGGTGGGTCAGTGATTTTAATATTTAAATAAAGCTGCATTCCTCATTTTTTCATAAAATTCTGGGGCTCGGGAACCCTGACAACTAAAGGGAGGCCAGATCCAGCAGGTTTGTGCTATTCCAGCACTGCTAGTAGGCCAAGAGGATCTGCAGTGCTTCTCCCCAATCCCTCAAGTAAACTTGTCATGAGTTCTATCTTCAACCTGATAGGCGACCATCCACCCCCAGCCTCTGCCCCAACCCTACAATCAGCAATCTCCAGCTGCTGCCTTGGATTGCAGGCTTTCCCACTCAACAGCCAGTTCGCATTCAATCTGACCAGCGGCCAGGTGGGAAACCAAATAAAAAAGATCATAACGAGGCTTTGCCATTACATTTTGCAGGACTTCTGGGTTTCCCTGACACAGGTGCCCCTGCTCCCTCCTCACCTCCATGTAAATAGCAGGGCATATGACTCCGATACAATTTTAACATGCAAAATCAGAAGGCTTACTCAACTCTGAACCCACTTAATGAAACCTAGGCTGGGATTTTATGGGCTCCCCCACCCCGAGGGGGGCACAGAGTATTGTGACGTGTGGTGGGGGACGGAAGACCAATCACCTCCACATTGCCTAGCAATCTTCCCGGGAGCGGGATAGGCTGACAACAGCCTTCCCGCTCAGAGGCCAATTGAAGGCATTAAGTGGCCTATTAATGGCCAATGGAGGGCCTCATCCCACCACCGCTGGGATCTTACCAGCGGTGGTGGGGGGGAGGGGGTCCTCTGCCACTTAGGGAGGCACCTTGTAACTTGGGGGTGGGTTCCTCCTCTGTGGGCAATCTGTGGCCAATGGAGGACCCCCATTGGGGACCACTTTACTCCTGTGGGCCCCCTTCCCCCTGGACTGCACAACCACCACCACCCCCACCCTCTCAACAGGGCCTTCCGGCCTGGGCCCGGCGACCCTGCCTCACTTACCTGGGGTCTGGGGTTCCAGCACTGGGCTTGGATCCAAGGCCTCTGCACTACCAGCAGTGGCCACTGCTCCCGGTGGTGCTGGCGATACTGCCCGGCAGCTCTTGGAGGCAGGATCCCTGTCTTTACAGGGACTGTGATCTCGGCATGGACGCTTAGGCAAAAAAACAACGGAGGATCGCCCCAGGGTTTGGGAGGGGGGTATTACGAAAAGGCAGAGGTGGGCTTTCTCCCGTCTTTTCGTACTGGTGCCGGGAGCCCTGCCTCTGGCACAAAATCCAACCCCTCGTGGGATTCAATTCCAAGCACTATTGGAAGAAGTATTTAAAGTGGCAGTCACTTTTAGTATCCCTCCACATCCCATGAATGAATTAATAAAATACCTCCTGCATTTATTTTAAAACCAATGGGAAGAGGAAGGTCCTGGAACATCCCCATACTCAATGTTAGCAGAGCCCAGCACTTGAGTACAAAAGGCAATCTAAAGTGTTTGCAACCACTTGCAGCCAGAAGTGTTGAATGGATGATCTTTCTTGGCCTCCTCCTGAGATCCTTACCATAACAGGTGTCAGTCTTCAGCCAATTCAATTCACTCCACGTGATATCAAGAAATGGCTAAATGTGCTGGATAAAGCAAAGGCTACAGGCACCATCATCATCCCAGATGTATTGCTGAAGCCTGTGCTGCAGAATTAACTGTATCCTGAGCCAAGCTGTTCTTATCTAATGTCAATTAATTTAAATAAAACCTTGAAAAATGGGGGAATAAAACCTTGAAAAATGGTACTTGACATTTCAAAAAGACAGACAAAATGGAAAAAAGGTAGGGGGGTGGAGGGAGGGAGCGGGGTATAGTTCCACTAATAAAGGATGATTTAAGGACAGTTGTGAGGAAGGATCTTAGCTTGGAAAAGCAGGAAGTAGAATTATTATGGGCAGAGATAAGAAATAACAAGGGTCAGAAAACACTGGTGGGGGTAGTGTATAAGCTCCCTAACAGTACCTATACTGTTAGACAGAGTATTACTCAAGAAATAAGAGGAGCTTGTAACAAAAGCAATGCAATAATTGTGGGGGACTTTAATCTTCATATAGAGTAGACAAATCAAATTGGCAAAAATAGTTTGGAGGATGAGTTCATGGAATGCACTCGAGACAGTTTCCTAGAACAATAAATGTTGAGACCAACCAGGGAAGAGGCTGTGTTAGATCTTGTTTTGTGTAATGTGATAGCGTTAACGAGTAATCTCATAGTAAGGATTCTCTGGGGAAGAGTGATCATAATATGTATAATTTTGCACTGAGTTTACAAGCGATGAACCTAAGTCTGAAACCAGAGTATTGAACTTAAATAAAGCCAATTATATATGTATGAGGGACAGGTTGGCTCAGGTCAATTAGGAAATTAGATGAAAAGGTGTGATGATAGATGAGTAATAGCAAACATTTACAGAAATATTTCATAATTCTCAATGAATCTACATTCCATTGAGAAATTAAAACTCCTCGAGAAAAGAGATCCCTCTGTGGCTAATTGAAGAGGTTAAGGATAATATTAGATTAAAAGAAGAGGCTAATGATATTGCCAAGAAGAGTAGCAAGCCTGAAGATTGGTAGGGTTTTCGATACCAGAAAAAGATGACCAAAAAATTGATAAAAAAGGAGAAAATAGAATGAGAATCAGATAGCCAGAAATATGTAAAAAGGAAGAGAGTAGCAAAAGTAAACAGATCCCTGAAAGGCTGAGACAGGAGAAATTATAATGGGAATAAGGAAATGGCAGAGATGTTAAACAAATATTTTTTATCTATCTTTACAGTAGAAGACACAAAAAATCAGAAATAGTGGAAAATCAAGAATCTAATGAGAGTGAGGAACTTAAAGTAATTGATATTAGTAAAGAAAAAGTACAGAAGATATTAATGCGACTGAAAGTCAACAGAGGCCCTGGACCTAATGGTCTGCATTCTAGGATTCCAAAAGAGGTAGTGGATGCACTGGTTGTGATCTTCCAAAATTCCCTTGATTCAGGAATGGTCCCAGTGCATTGGAGAGTAGCAAATGTAACACTGCTATTCAAGAAAGGCGGGAAAGAGGAAACAAGTGTTACAAGGGGTCTTTTACTATCTTCACCTGGTCTTATTGTAACAGGGTTTAATTTTAAACATACTGTATTTTGAGCTCCCCCTTGGTGAATCCTTGTTCACCGCTTTCCAATTATAAGGCAAAGAAATGAGCACACCGGGTTTTCTTAGGTTTAATGAAGAAAAGTAAAATTTATTAAAACTTAAACTCTAATTTGGTTAATGCCTACAGATACATGCCATGCCCCACGCTAGCATGTATATGTGATACACATGTGCAAATAGGGACAGAAAAGAGCAGAAGAAAAATAAAGTTAAAAGTTTGAGGCAATCTCTGAAGAGGGGTTTTTACTGTGCTTTGAGCTCGCTGTCGTCCTTGATTGTAGGTAGTCTTGCTTTTCGTTGGGGCCCAGTATTCTTCTTAAACCTTGTTCACTGTAGGAGACTTTTCTGTCTTAGGGTTCGTGTGTCTTCAATGGGTCTTCAGTTCTGTGAGAAAGAGATGGGAGCAGACAGGAGAGAGATGTTCTTAGTCCAGGAGAAAAGAGCTTTCTGAGTTCTTTCTCTCAGCAAGTTCAAATTCAGACAGCCAGTTAGTCATGTGACTAAACTGGCCTGACCAGGTCTTCTGTGTATTGGAGAAGCAGGGACTGGGTCCTTTGTTCCAGCACTGTCTGCCAGTATGCAAAAAAGGTCTTTCCGGTGAGGAGCCTGGCAATTCCTTGTGATAGGCCCTCTTTTCTTCCCAGCAGCAATTTTAAGTTTTAATGTTCATGTAGCGAAACAACGTGTGCCTCATTCTTGGCAGGTGGGGGCCTGCATGACATAAGGAACATCAGTTGACAGGAAAATGCTGGAATCTATTATTAAGGAAGTGGTAACAGTGCATTTAGAAAATTATAATATGATTAGGCAGAGTGAACATGGTTTTATGAAAGGGAAATCATATTTGACAAATCTATTAGAATTTTTTGAGAATGAAACTTGCAGGGTAGATAAAGCAGAGTAATATATTTGGATTTTCAAAAGACATCCAATAATGTGCCATATGACAGGTTGTTGCATGAAATAAGGGCTGATGGGGTTGGGGGTAATATAATTGCATGAATAGAGGATTGGTTAATAGAGAGATAACAGAGAGTAAGAATAAATGTGTCATTTTCTGGTTGGCAGGCTGTTACCAGTGAAGTGCCACAAGGATCAGTGCTGGACCTCAACTATTTACCATCTATATTAATGACTTAGAGGAAGCCACTGAATGTAACGTAACCAAGTTTGCTGATGATAAAACGTTGGGTGGGAAAGTAAGCTGTGAGGAGGACACAAAAGGCGGAATCTTCCCAGGCTTGTAGAGGCAGCTTTGAAGGCGCAGGGGCCAGGAAAAACGACCAAGACATATCAAATCTATTTGATGATGTGTTACCACCTGGAGGTGGGCTCCCTGTGGCAGCAGTTACCCACATGTCCGCGGCAGTAGCCAATCAAAGTGTGCAGCAATATCCAAGTTCAGGGCACCATGGGTGGCTCAGCTGCACGGGCGGAAAGGAAGAAGAGTGGAAGAGAAATAGTGGTCAGGGATTCGATAGTTAGGGGAACAGACAGGTGCTTCTGCAACCATAAACATGACTCCAGGATGGTAAGTTGCCTTCCTGGTGCCAGGGTCAAGGATGTCACAGAGCGGATGCAGGACATAAAACCATAGAATCATAGAACGTTTATGGCACAGAAAGAGGCCACTTGGCCCATCTTGTTTGTACCGGCCGAAAAACGAACACCCAGTCTAATCCCACCTTCCAGCATTTGGCCCGCAGCCCTGCAGGTTACAGCACTTGAGGTGCATAACCAGACACCTTTTAAATGAGTTGAGGGTTTCTACCTCTACTACCCTTTCAGGCTGTGAGTTCCAGAACCCCACCACCCTCTGGGTGAAAAATGTTTTCCTCATCTCCCCTCTATCTTTCTACTAATCACTTTAAATCTAAGCCTCCTAGTCACTGACCTCTCTACTAAGGTAAATAGGCCCTTCACATCCACTCTATCCAGGCCCCTCACAATTTTGTACATTTCAATCAAATCTCCCCTCTGTTCCAAGGAGAACAACCCCAGTCTATCCAATCTTTCCTCATAGCTGCATTTTTCCAGTCCAAGCATCATCCTCATAAATCTCCTCTGTATCCTCTCTAGTGCAATTACATCCTTTCTATAATGAAGTGACCAGAACTGCACACAGTACTCAAGTTGCAGCCTAACCAATAATCTATACAGTTCCAGCATAACCTCCCTGCTCTTATATTATATACCTTGGCTAATAAAGGAAAGGATTCCATACGCCATCTTAACCACCTTATCGACCTGTCCTTCAGGAATCGGTGGACATTCACTGCAAGGTCCCTCACTTCCTCTACACCTCTCAGTATTCTCCCATTAATCATGTATTCCTTTGCCTTGTTTGACCTCCCCAAATGCATCACCTCACACTTCTCCAGGTTGAATTCCATTTGCCACTTTTCTGCCCACCTGACCAGTCCATCAATAACTTCCTGCAGCCTACAGCTATCCTCCTCGCTATCTACCACACAGCCAATCTTTGTGTCACCTGCAAACTTCTTGATCATGCCCCTTACATTTATGTCTAAATTGTTAATATATTCTTGCCACTGAGCCAATTTTGTATCCACCTTGTGACATTTCCATAGGTCCCATGGCCTTTCATTTTTTCCATGTGAGACATTCTTAAGGGGGAGGGTGAACAGCCAAAGGTCACAGTTCACATTAGTACCAACGACATAGGTAGAAGGAGGGTTGAGGTCCTGAAATCAGATCTTAGGGAGTTAGGTAAGACATTAAAAAGCAGGACTTCAGAGGTAGTAATCTCCAGATTACTTCCAGTACCAGGCGCTAGTGAGCATAGAAATAGGAGTTAGAGCCGATGAATGCGTGACTGGAGAGATGGTGCAGGAGGGAGGGCATAAGATTCCTGGGGCGTTGGGACCAGTTCTAGGGGAGCTGGGACCTGTACAAGCTGGACGGTTTGCACCTCAATAGGGCCAGGTCCAATATCCTTGCCAGAAGGTTTGCTAGTACTGTTGGGCAGGGGGATGGGAACCTGAGGGTAGAGTCAGATGGGGCAAAATCAAAAATGGCAATGGAAGGCAGAAAATTATTGAATGAGTCTGGAAGGCAGAAGAAACAAAGGATAGAAGAGTTTGGCAGTGCTCAAGGGCATATACTTCAATGCAATGAATATAGCAAATCAAGCAGATGAGCTGAGGGCACAGATAAAAACATGGCAGTGTGATATCATAGCTATTACAGAAACATGGCTTAAAGATGGACAGAAATGGCAGCTCAACGTTCGTGGTTATAGGGTTTTTGAATGATTTGGAGAGGGGGATAAAAAGAGAGGGGAGTAGCAATTTTGGTTAGAGAAACAATTACAGCTATAAGGAGGGATGATATGTTAGAAGGATCATCAATTGAAGCCATATGGATTGAGTTTAGGAACAAAAACCAGCCAGTCACACTATTGGGAGTGTCCTAAAGACCCCTGAACAGTCAGAGGAAGACAGAAGAGCAGATATGTAGGCAAATCTCTGAGATGTGCAAAAACAATAGGGCAGTAACAGTAGGGGATTTTAACTACCCCCCAATATTAACTGGGATAGTTTTAGTGTGAAAGGAATGGAGGGAACAGAAATTTTAATGTGCATTCAGGAGAACCTTTTTGGCCAGAATGTAGCAAGTCCAACAAGAGAGAGCATGGTTCTGGACTTGGTTTTAGGTAATGAAGTTGGGCAGGTGGAAGGAGTGGTAGTGGGAGAGCATTTTGGTGGTTGAGATCATAATTCATTTGGTTTTGACATAATTATGGAAAAGGACAGAGAACAGGAGTTAAAGTTCTAAATTGGGGTAAGGCCAAATCTACTAAGCTGAGAAGTGATTTAGCAAAAGTGGACTGGAAATAGCTACTTGAAGGTAAGTCACTGTCAGAGCAGTGGGAGATATTACGATCAGGTGAGGAGGAGTCAAAAGCCTCCCCTCTTGTCCCGCTCCTTGTTTGACCGCAACAGGGTTTATTCATTTTTAAACAGTGGATGTGTTTACCAATTCAGTGAGTGTTTAACCTTTTATGTGCTATGATCATAAAAGAACCAATCAGACAGGTTTTCTTGAGTTTAAACAAGAAAGAGGTTAGTTTATTGTACTTAAAATCTAAACCCGGTGTAAGTAAAATATTAAACCATGCTCCAACTTTCAGACACAGACACACAGACACACACACGAGAATCACACACACACACAAATAGGTTACAGAATAATGAAGAGGAATTTGGTTGGATTAGAGTCCAAAACAAATAAAAATAATATACTGTCTGTAGGGTTTGGTAATCCAGTTGCCTTTTGGCTGAATTCATGGTTCTGAAGTCTCTGGCTGGTAGAGGTGCACTTGCAGCTGGTCCATCTGGTTCAGGGTTTTCTTGGAAACAGTGATGTAGGTGGCTTTCTCCCCCGAGGTCTCTGTCTATAGCGATGAAAGATTGGATGTTCCGCAGACAGATTTAAAAAACTTGCAATGTTATCTGGATAGAGAGAGATACAGCCCTACCGTGGTCTTGTACTCGTTAGCTGTCAAAGCTTGTCTGCTGTGTGTAACAAAAAAACTCCAAGGTCACAAAGCCTGGGAGACTGTCACCTGGTTCTCTCATTCTTTTTGTTTTTAATGAGATGCAAAGTCGAAAAACCAAATATGTCTCAGGTTGTAGTGTGTCAATGTTTACCCCCTCGAGGTATGTCTCCATTAGTGAATGCTCCAAGATGGTTTTGAATGTCCTGCTAACGAGGGTGATCCTAGATAATTTACACAACTGTTCAAGCCATTGTCCTGGATGGGAGCTTTTTAGACATGCATCTCTACTTCGATGTCCTGGAATGTGAGGTATTTCAATGCAAATTATGGGGGCCATCTTAGCTGCCAGCTTTTTCAAAGTTAAACATAGGATTCCGGCTTTCTTTTTTAAAAGTTTAATGTAGATTTCCAACCAATTAATTAAAATCCTCATTCAGCATAGCATGTATTCTTGGTAGAGGAATTCAAAGGGGAGATTCAGGGGGTTCAGAGCAAACTTGATGCCACAAAGAAAAATGGTGGGATGGCCAAATCTAGAGCCCCCTGGATGTCAAGGAGCTTACAAGGTATGATAAGGCAGAAAAGGAAAGCTGATGTCCGACACCAGGAACTCAATTCTACAGAAACCGAGAGGAGTATAGAAAATGGAGGGGTGAAATCAAAAAGGAAATTAGGAAAGCAAAGAGAGAGCATGAAAGAATATTGGCAAATAAAATCAAGGAGAACCCAAAGACATTTTATCAATACATTAAAAGTAGGAGGATAACTAAGGAAAGAGTAGGGACCATAAAAGACCAAAAGATAACCTATGTGTGGAGGTGGAAGATGTAGGTACGGTTCTTAATGAATACTTTGCATCTGTCTTCACAAAAGAGGGGGACGTTGCAGACATTGTAGTTAAAAAAGAGGAGTGTGAAGTATCGGATGTGATATACATAGGGAAAGAGGAAGTATTAATGGGATTAGCATCCTTGAAAGTGGATGAATCACCAGGGCTGGATGAAATGTACCCCAGATTGTTAAAAGAAGCCAGGGAGGAAATAGCAGAAGGTCTGACCATCATTTTCCAATCCTCACTGGATACAGGTGTGGTTCTGGAGGATTGGAGGTCTGCTAATGTTGTACCTTTGTTTAAAAAGAGAACGAGGGATAGACCAAATAATTACAGACCAGTCCGTCTAACCTCGGTAGTGGGCAAATTATTGGAATCAATTCTGAGAGACAGGATAAACTGGCACTTAGAAAGGCACAGATTAATCAAGGATAGTCAACATGGATTTGTTAAGGGAAGGACGTGTCTGACTATATTGATTGAATTTTTTGAGGAAGTAACAAGGAGGATTGATGACGGTGATGCAGTTGATGTGGTCGACATGGATTTTAGCAAGGCTTTTGACAATGCCCTACATGACAGACTGGTTAAAAAAAATAAAGCCCATGGGATTCAGGGGGAATGTAGAAAGCTGGATACAAAATTGGCTCAATGGTAGGAAACAAAGGGTAATTGTTGGCATGCATTTTTGCGACTGGAAGGCTCTTTCCATTGGGGTTCTGCAGGGTTCAGTACTAGGTCCCCTGCTTTTTGTGGTATATATTAATGATTTGAATGCAAAGGTAGGGGGAATGATCAAGAAGTTTGCAGACAACACAAAAATTGGCCGCATGTTTGATAGCGAGGAGGATAGCTGTAGACTGCATGAGGATATCAATGGACTGATCCAATGGGCAGAAAAATGGCAAATGGAATTTAACCCAGAGAAGTGTGAGGTGATGCATTTGGGGAGGTCAAACAAAGCAAAGGAATACACAATAAATGGGAGCATACTGAGAGGTGTAGAGGATGTGAGGGACCTTGGAGTGTGTGTCCACAGATCGCTGATGGTAGCAGGACAGGTCGATAAGATGGTGAAGAAGGCATATGGAATCCTTTCCTTTATTAGCCGAGGCACAGAATATAAGAATCGGGAGGTTCTGCTGGAACTGTATAAAACATTTGTTAGGCCACCACTTGAGTACTGTGTGCAGTTCTGTTCACCTCATTACAGAAAGGAGGCAATTGCACTAGAGAGGGTAGTTTTTTTTTAAAAAAAGGCTATGGGCCAAGTGCTGGCAAATGGGATTAAGTAGACAGGTTAGGTGTCTTTAATGCATCGGTGCAGACTCAATGGGCCAAAGGGCCTCTTCTGCTCTGTATTATTCTGTGATTCTGTGATTCTGTGAGAGGGTACAAAGGAGATTTACAAGGATGTTGTCAGGACTGGAAAATTGCAGCTATCAGGAAAGATTGGATAGGCTGGGGTTGTTCTCCTTGGAACAGAGGAGGCTGAGGAGAGATTTGATTGAAAAGTACAAAAATGTGAGGGGCCTGGATAGAGTGGATGAGAAGGGCCTATTTACATTAGCAGAGGTGTCTGTGACTACAGGGCTTAGATTTAAAGAAGGATTAGAGGGGCGATGAGGAAAAATGTTTTCGCTCAGAGGGTGGTGGGTGTCTGAAACTCACTTCATGAAAGGGTGGTAGAGGATGAAAACCTCATCTCATTGAAAAGGTATCTGGATATGCACCTGAAATGCTGTAACATGAAAGGCTATGGACCAAATGCTGGAAAGTGGGATTAGCTGGGTGGGTCTTTTTTTCGGCCAGCACAGACATGATGGGCCAAGTGACCTCTTTCTGTGCTGTAAACTTTCTCTGATTCAATGATTCTAAGGTATGTAAAAGGGCAATTGTCCCTTAATTGTGCACAGCAATGCAATGTTATGGAAGGCACATGGACCCCACACTGTGTCAGGAGCCTGGCAGCGCATCGGAGGCGGCCTCACAGCAGGAGGCCAGAGGGACATTGGAGGTTGCTGCTCCTTCCATTATTGTGGAGCTGTAAAGCTGAAACGGGCACAGACGCAACCAAAAGCTTTCTTGTGAAGGGGCCCCCCTCCACTGATGGCCCTTGCAGCTCTGGACCTTCGTTTTTATTAATCCTTCTGAAGCCTTTTGATATCGCCTCCATTTTAAGGTGTCCTCACACTCTCCCTCTGCACCAGCAGCACCTACCTCTCCCGGTAGAGCTGCTGGTTGGCTGGTGCTGTGGGTGCTCCCATTGGGCCTCCCGCAACTGTGTCCCGCCCGACTTTCTTAATTGGCCAACAAATGCAGAGGTGGCCTGTTAATCGACTGCTTCCTGTAAGATTACACACAGGGCACAGCTCTGACACAAGCGGGGTCGAGTCCTTCAAATGGTCCCAAAGTCTGAAAAATTTGAAGTGGAGAAGATTCTGCCCAGTGAGCCTGCAAAGGGATATAAACAGGTTAAGTGAGCGGGCAAGAAGTTGGCAGATGAATTATAATGTGGGGAAATGTGAGATTATTCACTTTGACAGGAAGAATAGAAAAGCTAATATTTTTTGTCTGAGCGGGGAACATTGACAGCTTCCCTGCAAGGTTAAACCTGCCGGAACAGCAGCAAGGGATACTTAAAAAGTATCCTTGTGGGCTATGAGAAATAGGAGTGCTAGCCTGCTATTTATACTAATTGCAGATTTACATATGTGGTTAACACTTGAACAAGCCTGTTGGTGCAGTAAACCAATACACTTGTAAACTTATAGAGCTTTAAATCATAACCTTTGCTGTTGCTGTTTTACATTCACATTCAGATATTTTGATGACCTACATAGTTAGGAACTCGACCAAGCAGGGAAGGGAGAGTAACAAAGCAGTTAGGAACCTACCTCCATCACCAAATTTCAACTAGTGACAGTGTCCAGACTCGGGGCCAGACTGTTCAGTTTTCCCGAAGGGAGAATTATCTGTGAAGCCACGAGTGAAGGGGATACAGTGCTTTTCCCAATTTTTAGATATTACCTTGTTCTTTAAGGGAGCAAAAGCCCTGGGTGTCTATCTAGAGAATCAAACACTGCTGAATCCCACTCCAGATAATTTGAGAGTAACTGAGTTCTCAACTTGATCAATAGATGGTTCACTTGGCAGTGTCACACGACTCCATCTAATTCCCCTGTTACACAAATATATCAGCACACATGAGGTGCATAGTACTGCCTCAGTCATGCTGTATGAGTTAAAACAGCAGTTAAAACACTGAACACTTTAGACTCAGAGCACCACTGCACATCTGTGCTTGGTGTAAGTATCTGCCTAAGCACAGTGATGGTTGAAATTTGAAAGGAAGTTAGAGCAACCAGTATAATTCTAAGTATAATTTACCAACTGGCAGTCTGCCAACCCAAAGGTTCATACTCACATCAGTTGATAGGCATTGGGCAGCTCCAATGTTGTAATGATGTGCATTGAATTATACAGTGTTGTATGAGCTCCAGCTGTCAGGTTGGAACCGACAAGTTGCTCCACTGACAGACCAGCCCCTTAGTTAAAATTTGGTGAAATCAGAATTGCTTTTGGCTTGATGGCTGCACCCTGGTATTTTTGTATGACATTTATGTTGCAGCAAACATATAAAGTGCATCAAAATCTGGTATTACAAGGATATTAGACACTGACAGGACCAGTCCCACCCCCAGAGGTAGAAATAAATATCAGAAGAACGATTCTACAAGTGCTATATAATATCAATAATGTGGCAGATGTCCAAAGTAGTAATTCACAGACCTTTTCCATACTTGGTTCCCTTAATCCGATGTGAGTAGTCTAAATAGAACCATAGAAAAATTACAGCACAGAAGCCCATTGTGTCCGTGTTATCCGAAAAAACTAGCCCCCCAATCTAATCCCACTTTCCAGCACCTGGTCCATAGCCTTGCCGGTTACAGCACTTCAGGTGCATGTCCAGGTACCTTTTAAAAGAATTGAGGGTTTCTGCCTCCACCACCGTTCCTGGCAGTGAATTCCAGACACCCCCCCACCCTCTGGGTGAAAAAGTTCTTCCTCATGTCCGTCTTGCAATTAATATGATAACATTGTTAGTTAGAACTATCACCACACATCTAAAGCAAAGAAACAAAGTTTTAACTGATGATGAAATGTTAAGTATTTTAAACCTTTTACATGACACACATTCAATGCTGCAGCAAGCAGTAGTTTGTAGAATATCCGTTTCATTAAAATATTATCCTGGCATTCTGCTTTCCATTTGCTGACAAGGAAAGAAGCACTTTAACCATTGAAGCAAGGCTATTACTTTAGTGAAATTGCTGAGTTCTGTTCTAAGGATTTTTAAAAATCTGACGATAAGGCCAGGTGGCATTTGTCGGCTAGCTAACCTTTTCAGCGATTTCATCAATGGCTTATTTTATGAATGCACCAACTGATGCAACACTCAGTCATACAGACCCAGCAGATCCCAGGATAGATCTGTGCTAAGATTAGTCTGAAGACATCTGAGGGTAGGGTCATGCTAGAGAATTAAGGAAAATTCAGATGATGTAACAGAGAATAAAGGAAAATTCCGGTGGTATAACCTACCACTACCTCACTTCCCCAACGACGAAGGAAGAGAAGTAGGAAAATAGATTAACAAATGAACACTAATATTCATTTTCAGTTTTCAAACTATAATTTTAATGGTTTTAATCCCTTATTTCCGTTTTAATTTTTTTTCCACTGTTTTTTTTCTCCTTTATTCATAGATCATAACTCATCCCTTGGGCTGGCATCTTTCTTTTAATATTTATTCCTGGAATATGGGCATCGGTGGAAAGGACAACATTTATTGCCTGTCCCTAGTTGCCCATGAGGTGGGCCTTCTTGAACTGCTGCTATCTGTGTGATGAAGGTACTGCCACAGTGCTGTTAGATGGAAAGCTGCAGGATTTTGATCCAGCTACATTGAATAAATGGTGACATATGTTCAAGTCAGGATGTTATGTGACTTGGAGGGGAGCTTGAAAGTGATAATGTTCCCATGAACTTGCTGCCCTTGTCCTTCTAGGTAACAGAGGTCACAGATTTGGGAGATGCTGCTGAAGAAACCTTAGTGATGCTGCAGTGCATCTTCGTGGGGGAGTGGATATTTCAGTCAGTAAAGGAGGTGCTGAGCTACTAATTGTCTTGTGGTGTTTGATGCCAGAAGTGTAGGTTAGCAGGCTGCGATGTGAGTACAGTCCCATCCAGCTGGACGACAGTGGAGAGGTGTTGAAGGAGGATGGTGTGGTCAACCATGTCAAAGGCTGCAGAAAGGTTGAGAAGGATGAGAAGGGAAAGTTTACCTTTGTCAGAGTCACATAGCATGTCATTTGTGACTTTGTTAGGAGCTGTTTTGGTACCGTGGTGGGGTGGAAAGTTAATTGGATGGATTCAAACATGGAGCTCTGGGAAAGATGGGCAAAGATTTGGGAGGCAAAGTTGAAGACACACTGTCACTCAATTTCACAGTTGCAGCTCCAGCTCAGATACTGACAACTCCTCGTAATTTAAAGGATAGGATAAAGGCGAGATCTGCATGCGATGAGCCAACAGACATAGCGGCACTACAGCCAGGACAAGGGTGAGGTCGCACACTACTTCTGCATCAGAGGACTCAGATGATGATTTAGATGGGCAGACTACAGAAAGAGGCTGATGGGTCTGCATATGGGTGTGCACTGTGAAATGCATGGTTCATTGGCTAGCTTGCCAGAAAGTCTGCATTCAATGTCAAGGAGCAAGGAAGAGTCCAGCACCAACTTGGCACAAGGCTTTGTGCAGAGCTTGAAGCCCATCCTTTCCAACATGGTGACCTCCATCAACCCACCTATGAAACCAGCTATGATGCAGTGTCTGATGGCCGATGCCTCAGCTTTCATTGCAGCACAAACAGCATCCACCCAAAATCTGACTGCTGCAGTGGTAGCTCATACTGCTGTCATGCAATCTCAGCTTGCTGGCATGACTGCTACCATCATGGCTGTAGATATCACTGTGTACAGGAGCTTCCAGGGTGTGACAGCACTCCAACAATCAGTTATTCAACAAATCTTAACCCTAAAGACCTTCTGGAGATAGAGCTTTCTGCTGAGAGCTCTTCTGCTCCTCCTCCTCCATTTTCTCGCAGCTTGTCCTACTCTTTGTGGCCTCTATTCATTCTCCCAGTCTTGCTCAATACCAATACCAATATTTACTAGGCCGCTGAGCTCTGAAAACAACTGGTTTGTACACAAGCCTTCAAGTCACCAAAAAAATACTTTAACACTAGCCAGATCACTCCCTGTAGACTACTGAAACATTTGATAATATGGAAAAGCACCCAAAACATGGAGAATTGCAGCAACAGCCAGAGGAAATAATCCAGCAACTAAACTGCAAGTAGTTCATAATTCCTTTAAATAATGCTGCTGTTTAACACATGTTCCGCTGTGCGGGGTTAAGAGATGGCATTGGCGCAAGTGTGGAGTTCTAAAATGGTAGCGCCAGTGTCCATTCAGTGTTGCCGTTTGACTTCATGATCTGCCAGCTCTGCATCTGCTGGCAGTCGCTAGGTGTGCTCGCGCAAACCCTTTTATAAATATGGCGTTTGGCGCATTTCGCATTGGAACTGTGGGCACACAATAAAGACACCATTCTGGTAGTTTAAAAGATGCCTCATAGCACCCAAACAATTGGTGTTACAGAGCCTAATTTTTCAAAATCCAAATTCTACAAGATTTATAATTTTTTCTCACCAGCGTGGGGAATTTGGAATGGTTTCAATAGCCAGAGCATAGCAATGAATATCTTTGGTCACGTACAACTATCAATCTATTCATCCTCCAACGAGTTCAGTTAAAGTCAACTGTCACAAGATGAAAGCATCCTGGCTATAACTCTTCTGATTAAAGATCACAGGCCTGAAACATTAACTCTGTTTATTTCCACAGATACTGCCAGACCTGCTGAGTATTTCCAGCACTTTCTGTTTTTATTTTGGCTTGAAATTAGCCCTGTGGCATAAAAGTTTATGTGCAATGACTTTAACCACAACAGGCAGGCTGTCTCTGTGCTGGAGATTGTCTCCAGTTCCATCACAGAGGGCAGAATATTACAAAGAGGAGGAAGGGAGCATTGGAAGAACATTCATTCCACTATGATAGTGATGACAATGAGGATGATGATGGGCCCATTACCTCTGGTGTCTCTCAAGGATCTATCCTTGCCCCGCCCCCCCCCCCCCTCCTATTTCTCATCTACATGCTGCCTCTCGGCAACATTATCCGAAAGCACAGCATCAGTTTTCAGATGTACACTGACGACACTCAGCTCTACCTCACCACCACTTCTCTCGACGCATCCACTGTTGCTAAATTATCAGACTGCTTACCCAACATCCAGTACTGGAGGAGCAGGAATTTCCTCCAATTGCATATTGGAAAGACTTGAAGCCATTGTTTTCAGTTCCTGCTCCAAACTCCTTTCCCCAGCTACTGATTCCATCCCTCTCCCTGGCAACAATCTGAGATTAAACCAGTCTGTTCGCAACCTTGGGGCTGAATTTTTCCGGCGGCAAGCTTCAAGAAGTTTGCGACGATGCACGAAATGTGCGCCGCAGAGCCGCCGTAATATTTCGCGTGGCGGCTCATTAGCCTGGAGGGGGCAGGCCGCCCACCCCCGATGATGTAGAGGGGGCCGGCGCACCATCCCCGGCAACGGCGTCTGGGGTTACCACGCAGACATCGGTGCCATTTTTAAAGGGCCTCAAGCCCTTCAGGGCCATTGTTTAAAGGGACAGGTTTATCAAAAGATTGAAATAAAATTTTATTAACACTTCCAATCCCCTCTCCCACCCCCCCCTCACAATGAATAATCCGTTTATTATTTGTCCTATCCCCGCAAAAAATTAAAGTTTTCGTTCAAGACCTATCCCCTCCCCGGAACTTTTTTCCTTTGACCTTCAACCCTTTCCCATCATCGTCTCAAATAATCGCATTCATTATTGCCGCTCCCCACCTCGCGGCCTGAAAAATTCATTCCTCCCCCATCCCGACCAATGTCACGCCTCGGATCTCTGTTTGGAGATCCGAAGGCATGGGAGTTCCAGCCATCGGCCAGAATATCAGCGTGGGATGGCCGTCAGGGCATAGTAAGTATTTATGCATTGTTTAACATTTATTTAAATATTTAAATGAAGGCTCCATCGCCGACTGGTGGGGGGACTGCTCCGAGGCCTCACTGCTGCCAGTAAAAGGGGGCGGGGCCCGTGGCTCCCCACCACGACCCCTGACCTCGGGCGGCTTATAAGATTCAGCCCTTGGTGTCACATTTGACCTTGGAATGAGCTTCCGACCTCATATTCGTACCATCACTAAGACCGCCTATTTTCATCTCCGTAACATCACCTGATTTGCCCCTGCCTCAGCTCATCTGCTGCTGAAATCCTCATTCATGCCTTCGTTACCTCTAGACTTGACCATTCCGACATACTCCAGGCTGGTCTCCCACAGTCTACTCTCTGTAAACTTGAGGTCATCCAAAACTCTGCTGCCCGTGTCTTAACTCACACAAAGTCTCGTTCCCCTATTACCCCTGTGTTCTCTGGCTGACATTGGCTCCCTCTCAAGCAAAGTCTTGATTTTAAAATTCTCGTCCTTATTTTCAAATCCCTCCATGGCCTCACCCCTCCCTATCTCTGTAATCTCTTCCAGCCCCACAACCCTCCAAGATATCTGCGCACCTTTAATTCTGGCCTTTTGTGTATCCCTGATTTAATTGCTCCACCATTGGTGGCCGTGCCTTCAATTGCCTGGGCCCCAAAAGCTCTGGAATTCCCTCCCTGCACCTCTCTGCCTCTCTACCTCGCTTTCCACCTGTAAGACATTCCTTAAAACCTACCTCTTCGGACCAAGTTTTTGATCATCTGAACTAATGGATTGAATTTTACCAGCCCCTCGATGTTGTGGATTGTAGCGAGGAGGCCCATAAAATACTCGCGGGAGCGGCCCCCCACAATGCCGAGAAGGCCCCACTGCCTATTACTGGCAGTGGCGAGGCCTCAGTGCAGCCCCCCCACTGCGGAGCCTTCATTTAAATAATCTTTATTTAAATCAAATGGAAATTGCCCTACCTGCTCCCGGTGGCCATCCCACGCTGATTTTACAGCTGCTGGCCGCAACCCGTTCGCCTTCGGAACTCCGAAGTGGTAGGGATGGTGGGGGGGAGGACTGAAATTATCAGGGCGGGAGGAGAGCAGGAAAAACATTTCCTATTGTCTATGGGGATGGTGGGAAGAGGTTCAGGGTCAAAGGGAATAAAGTTCGGGGGGGGGAAGATCGTGAGTGAGAACTCACTTTTTTGGGTGTGATAGGGCAAAAAACTAATTGCTTATTCATTGGGGAGGTCGGAGAGGGGATTGCAGGTGTGAACAGATCTTTATTTAAATTCGTTAACAAACCGATCCCTTTAAACATTGAAATTTCGTGTAAGGGTTTGAAGCCCTTTAAAAATGGCGCTGGCGCCTGCGCGATGGTGCCGGACGCCGTTGCCGGGGACATGGCGACCGCCCCCCTATGTCATCGGGGGCGATCATTCCACCTCATCCATTTAAATGAGTCCCTGCGCGTAGTATCGCAGGGGCTCTGCGGCGGTGTTTCCGTGTCAGAAGGCCGCCGACTTCAAAGCACACCACCACAGGGTGCGGCGTGCTGATAAAATTCAGCCCAATATCTCTTTCTGTGTTTCGGTGTCATACTTTGTTTTATAATGCTCCTGAAAAGTGCTTTGGGACATTTTATTATGTTAAAGGTGCTATATGAATATAAGTTGTTGTTGTTGTTGGATGTTGAAAGCCAAACACAAAGGAGTCCCAGGAGCAAACTCCTCTCAATTTTCCTCAATCTCACCTACGCATGACTTGTTTTTTCACTCCCACCTGAGAAACTGGAGGGTAGAGTGGAATTAGTTAGGGTCGATGAGGATGTGGTACCAGGTGATTCACAGAATATGATGGAGTGGGGAGTGATTAAGGATCTGCTACTTTCCTAGTGGAGACAGAAGAGAATGCCATCCATGGCTTCAGAGTCGTGGGACACACTTATGTCCCGGCTCTGAGACCAGTCTTCAAGGATGTGCAATAACTGACAGCCATAACTCAAGAGTGTACAGCCTCATTTATGGGCACAACGGAGAAACTTTTTCTTTGTCTTAGGTACCAATGGAGTGTGGTGCAGCTCAACATGGAATCTGCAACAGCCTCCATCAGGGCCCAGTTATTGCCTTCTCTTTCATGAAAACACACTGACTACTGACCTTCAGAACCTTGGGGCTGGGATGCAGGCTGCTATCACTCAGGGCTTTCAGGATGACAGCTCTTAGACCAGCTAACTGACTGATCAGAGGGGACACAGATCCCAGGTCTAGTGGAATGGCAATAGTTAGAGTTGATCCACCTGTTACTGCTGGACAGAAACACAGACCAGGGGCTGGATTTTCCCATTCCCAGGGAGACAGGGTTGGAGGCTGGGTGGCCAGGAAAATAGTGGGAGCCACGTCGGGACGGCTCGCTGATACATTCCCACTTCCGAGGGACTTTTTCAGGGTGGGACTGGGAACCGGCTCAGCTGCCTGCTCCACTGAACTGGGCAGCAATTTAGTCCAATTAAGGCCCCACTTAGAGTCCATTTTGTACCAGTACCAGCAGGTGCTGGAGACAGGGACAGTCCCTGTCAGAGGGTGCACTCCAAACTCTGCTCAGTTGGACAAAGATGCTGAGTCTCGGGTCATTCACCAAAAGTTAACTTGTGGAGCGGCAACAAGAAATGTGTGTAGTTCTGTCAATATTTCCAGAGGCAGTGTGCACACTTGGAGAGAGATTAGAGGAGTCCATCTCTACCATGAGTCCATGATGTCTCAGGAATTTGTGCTAATGCCCGTCTCCATGGAAAGACTGCATACATGCATGGAGAATCAGACACAGCAGGCCACTGAGTGAATTCTGGTCCAGACCTATGGCCTACACAGTCAGTCTGCCACTTTAAACAGGATGGAGGAAAGCCTCACCTTGGCCATTCAGCGCCTCACTGAAATGCAGCCAAGTGCTCTCTAGCTCTTGGCTAGCAGGGAAGTGCAGGTGGGTCATGAGAGGGAAGATGGAGAAAGGGCACATGGTAGTGAGGACTTTGCTGAAGGAGCTCCCACTTCTCATCCCTTATCCCCCCTGCAGACATGGACACACATGCCGCTCCTGCCCAGCTGACTGAGTCTGTCCCTGCACAGGTGCAGGTGCGTCAGTCTTTGGCAGGACCCACACGGGCCCCAAAACCCAGAAGACATCCACTACGGTCATATCATGTGTTAGAGCAGGGGAACGAGCAGCCTGCATCCGGCTCTGTTGAAGTCACAAAGGTTGTACCACGTAGGAGTAATAGGAAGCGGATGAGAAAGACTTAATAGTTGCACAAGAAGATTCACTTGAATGTGCATAGCAATGTTAATGATGTTATGTTAATGTCTAGTTCAAAGAATGAAAGCCTTTATTTGTACTCCTCATTCTCCTGGTCTCTTGTTGCATCCCCCATTCACCCTGACAGTAGTCTTTAGGTGGATGGTATGATCAGGTTGTATGATGAGGAAAGGGTGTGAATGTGACAGATGGATTGTTCACTGTTGGAATTAATAGTATTTGGTGGGGGCGGGGTGGGGGGCACAGGGTTTCTGATGGCACTGGCAGATACCCTCACACACTCAGATTAAGTAAAGAATGCCTGGATGAGGCCATCGTCAGTATCTCTGGCATTAAACCAATATCACAACTTGAATTGGTCAACAAACTAATAGATTTGTCCAATGGCCTGAGAACAATGAATTGAACATAGAAGAACCCTCAATTACAGCATCTACTTTTCTGTTCATCACAGTAATGGACAGACAATACCAGAGGAGCAGGAGGATGCCAATCGTTCTGCTCCTTCATCTTCCTGCAGCTCCACTCCTCTCTGCATCATGATGTTGTGAAGGGCACAGCAGACAACAATCATTCTGAAGACCATCAATGGGGCATATTGAACGGCGTCTCCTGATCTGTAGTGGCACCAGAAGTGCATCTTGAGCAACCCAATGGCTTGTTCTAGTATTGCCCTTGTGGTCATGTGACTCCTGTTGGATCTCTCTGTTTCACTAGTAAGGTCCCTTACAGGAGTCAACAGCCAGGTATTCAGAGGATGGCTCTTATCACCCAAGACGCTGTGTAGAGGAGTGAAATCCTGCGGGAGATATGACTGTTGCATAATGAATGAATCATGGCAGCTCCCTGGATATCTTAACAAGCATGATAACCTTCTGGTCATCACAAACTATCTGAACCATTGCGGGAGTGGGATCCCTGCAATTGATGAAGACTCCAGACTGATCTGAGGGTATCTTGATTGCCGCATTTTGTGACTCCCTGCACCTGTGGGAATCCAGCCACTGCATCAATGCCGACAGCCTTTGCAGTGCTTGATCTGGATTTGATTGTATTAGTCTGTCCACTTATCTCTGTTCATCTATGGGTGGAGCTGAAGAGTTGAAACTGAAACTAAAAGACACATAAGTGGAAGGTTCCACTAAACACACTGATCTGAAGAAGATGTTGTATTGAGATCTTGTAAGAGCTGAGATACTTTAATGTGCTGTAAATAAGCTAGTTGGTGATTTAATACAAATGTGATATCTGCATTGCTCTGAAATAAATCAGATATACATAATATATCCAGCAACCCAGCATCAACATAACAAAAGCGTGGTGATGAGGATGATTCAACAAAATTTTAGGTTATCTGCTCCAGAACCATTTCTTTCAGTGCTGGGAAATCCTTCCTTGTGCTGGGAGTGATGGATTTCGGGGTTCAAGACCTACTTGCTCGCTACGGGGGTGGACAGTCCAGATAAAGCAGCAAACCGTAAGAAAACAATACCAGTACATTGTCTTGGAGCAGAAGGCCAGCGTGTACTGACGTGCTCTCGAAAAATACTTAGGGCCAAAGAAAAATGTGATAATGTAGCAATATGCATTCCGCCAGAGATCCCAGGGACATGGTGAGCCCATTAAACAATACGTGGCAGCATTGCAGCAATTGGCAGCGACATGTAAATTTGGCACACTAACCAACAAACTAATTCATGACCAATTAATTGAAATGACTTCAATTCCACAAATTAGGGAACATCTCTTCATGGAGGATGATGATTTGACCTTGGAAAAAGCCATAACTTGAGCAGTTCAGATCGAATCTGCCATGTTAGATTCAAAGAGGTTACACACATATGCACCCTTAGACTCAGGGATGCAGACACAGCTTGCACAACCAGCTTCAGTGCAAGGGTTAAAGACAAGAAGACCTCAGCAGCCTCATCAAAATGTACCCCATCAAGATCACTTACCTTCAAAACTGTGCCCAAATTGTGGAACTGCTCATCGAGTCACAATGCCACGTCCAGCTTGAGGGAAAAGGTGTAACTCATGTTTAAAGTGGAACCATTTGGCAAAGTTGTGCAGGTTGTTGAAGAAAAAGACGTCATCAGTTCGACACATGGCAGAGTCTCTTACTGAGAGTGAGGTACAACATGTATTTACCATCACAAAAAGTAAAGCACCAGCTCACTTTAAGGAGTGCTCAGTTGAGGTCGCAGGCATCTCAGTGTCACTTCTTATCGATGTTGGCGCAAAAGTATCTATTTTGAGCGACAAACTCTACCATCAGTATTTTCCACAATTCTCTCTCACTCCTGCAACAGACACTCTTCAAGCTTATGACGACATTATCATTCCAGTTTCAAGAACAATCACACCCCCGGTATGCTAGAAAAAAATCACCCTAGACCGGTTCATTTTCTATGTAGCTAAAGGTCGAAGCCTTATGGGAGTCAACCTTTTCGAAAGGCTTGGAATCAAACTTGAAGATCCCACCGGAGCACACATTAATGGGATTGATGATGCAGATTATACACGCCAGTATCCTTCCTTATTTACTGGATTTGGAGAGATCAAGGAAGGGGTACTGTCATGCTGCTCGCATTGACACATCAATTCAACCAGTTTCACAAAATTTTAAACAGTTGCCATTTGCAATCCATGCTGAAGTGTCACAGGAGCTGAAACGATTAGGAGCAGACGGTATCATTGAATGAATTGACTCATCACTGTGGATATCAAATCTAGTTATTGCACAACGAAAAAATGGCGAACTTAGATTATGCGTTAACCTCAAGGCAGTCAACAAAGCTATCATACCAGAATCACAGAGTCACAGAATCATTACAGTGCAGTAGAAGGCCATTTGGCCCATTGTGTCTGCACCGGCTCTCTGAAAGAGCAACTCCCTCAGTTCCATTCCCTCTGCCTTCTAACCATAACCCTGCACACTCTTCCTTTTCATATAACTGTCTAATTCCCTTTTGAATGCTTCAATTGAACCTCCCTCCACCACATTCTCAGGTAGCGCATTTCAGACATTAACCACTCGCTGCGTGAAAAAGTTTTTCCTCATGTCACTTTTGCTTCTCTTACCAAATACTGTAAATCTGTGCCCTCTCGTTCTCGATCCTTTCACGAGTGGGAACAGTTTCTCTCTATCTACTCTGTCCAGACCCCTCATGATTTTGAATACCTCTATCAAAAGACCTCTCAGCCTTCTCTTCTCCAAGGAAAACAGTCCTAACTTCTCCAATCTATCTTCATAACAAAAGTTCCTCATCCCTGGAACCATTCTCATGAATCTTTTCTGTACTCTAAGTATCCACTTGCTACAATTCAAGAACTGTCAGCATCATTTCATGACTCCAGAGTCTTCACAAAGCTTGATATGCTACTGAGTTATCTTCAGATACCTCTACCAGAACAAAGCTGATATCTTACAGCTTTTGTTACGCATGAAGCTGTGTTTCAGTACTGCCGAATGCCATATGGACTAAGTTCAGCACCTAGCGCATTCCAGAAGATCGTTTCTTCAGTCTTGTTGGATGTTGAGGGGACACTCAACCTACTTGATGACATCATTGTCCACGGAAGCTGAACATGGTCAACGATTATCAGCAGCGCTCACTCGACTTGTAAAACACAATTTGCTGCTAAACAAGGACAAATGCATATTTGTGGCACCCGAGATTGACTTTCTAGGTTATAGACTAACAGCAGCTGGAGTAAAGCCTACACGCTCTCTGACTGGAAAGATACCAGCTGAACTTATGATAGGTCGTAACTTGCATATGCCACTGATCCTTCTCAAGCCTCCATTACCAGTTAACGAAAATATCAGAGCAAAAGCAGATGAAATCGCAAAATGACGAGGTAAAGCAAAACATATTTTGACAAACGTACAGGCGCAAGGGAACCACAATTTAAATAAAAGCAAAATACTGCGGATGCTGGAAATCTGAAACAAAAACAAGAAATGCTGGAATCACTCAGCAGGTCTGGCAGCATCTGTGGAAAGAGAAGCAGAGTTAACGTTTCGGGTCAGTGACCCTTCTTCGGAACTGACAAATATTAGAAAAGTCACAGATTATAAACAAGTGAGGTGGGGGTTGGGCAAGAGATAACAAAGGAGAAGGTGCAGATTGGACCAGGCCACATAGCTGACCAAAAGGTCACGGAGAACAGGCAAACAATATGTTAATGGTGTGTTGAAAGACAAAGCATTAGTACAGATTAGGTGTGAATATACTGAATATTGAACAGCAGCAAGTGCAAACCTGAAGAAAAACAACCTGAAAAAAACAGTGGGTCAGCAAACTGAACAAACTAAGATGAAATGAAATAAATGCAAAAAAAGATTGTAAAAAATGTAAAAAGGAATGTAAAAAAAAAGGAAGAAAAAATAACTAAAAATGACTAAAAATGAAAGTAAAGTGGGGGGCTGTCATGCTCTGAAATTATTGAACTCAATGTTCAGTCCGGCAGGCTGTAGTGTGCCTAATCGGTAAATGAGATGCTGTTCCTCGAGCTTGCGTTGATGTTCACTGGAACACTGCAGCAATCCCAGGACAGAGATGTGAGCATGAGAGCAGGGGGGAGTGTTGAAATGGGAAGCAACCGGAAGCTCAGGGTCCTGCTTGCGGACTGAGCGGAGATGTTCCGCAAAGCGGTCACCCAGTCTGCGCTTGGTCTCCCCAATGTAGAGGAGACCACACTGTGAGCAGCGAATACAGTATACTACATTGAAAGAAGTACAAGTAAATCGCTGCTTCACCTGAAAGGAGTGTTTGGGGCCTGGGATAGTGAGGAGAGAGGAGGTAAATGGGCAGGTATTACACCTCCTGCGATTGCAAGGGAAGGTGCCCTGGGACGGGGACGAGGTGGTGGGGGTAATGGAGGAGTGGACCAGGGTGTCGCGGAGGGAACGATCCCTTCGGAATGCTGACAGGGGAAGGGAGGGGAAGATGCGACTGGTAGTGGCATCACGCTGGAGGTGGCGAAAATGGCGGAGGATGATCCTTTGGATATGGAGGCTGGTGGGATGAAAAGTGAGGACAAGGGGAACCCTGTCACGGTTCTGGGAGGGAGGGGATGGGTTAACCCCACCACCGAACATCAAGCCACCGTCCAAAGGACTGTCACTGACCTCACCTCCTCTGGAGATCTTCCCTCTACAGCTTCCAACCTCATAGTCCCGCAACCCCGGACAGCCCGCTTCTACCTCCTTCCCAAAATCCACAAACGGGACTGTCCCGGCAGACCCATTGTGTCAGCCTGCTCCTGCCCCACTGAACTTATTTCTTCCTATCTAGACTCTATCTTTTCTCCGCTGGTCCAGTCTCTTCCCACCTACATCCGTGACTCTTCTGACGCCCTACGTCATTTTGACAATTTCCAGTTTCCTGGTCCCAACCGCCTCCTCTTCACTATGGACGTCCAATCGCTCTACACCTTCATCCCCCACCAGGATGGTTTGAGGGCTCTCCGCTTCTTCCTGGAACAGAGGCCCAACCAGTCCCCATCCACCAACACCCTCCTCCGCCTGGCTGAACTAGTTCTCACATTGAACAACTTCTCCTTTAACTCCATGCATTTCCTTCAAGTAAAAGGTGTCGCGATGGGTACCCGCATGGGTCCTAGTTATGCCTGTCTTTTTGTGGGATATGTCGAGCATTCTTTGTTCCAGTCCTACTCAGGCCCCCTCCCCCAACTCTTTTTCCGGTACATTGATGACTGTATCGGTGCCGTTTCCTGCTCCCGCCCCGAACTAGAAAACTTTATCAACTTTGCTTCCAATTTCCACCCTTCTCTCACCTTTACATGGTCCATCTCTGACACTTCCCTTCCCTTCCTCGACTTCTCTGTCTCCATCTCTGGGGATAGGTTGTCTACCAATATCCATTATAAGCCCACTGACTCCCACAGCTACCTCGACTACACTTCTTCACACCCTACCTCCTGTAAGGACTCCATTCCATTCTCCCAGTTTCTCCGTCTCCGACGCATCTGCTCTGATGATGCTACCTTCCATGACGGTGCTTCTGATATGACCTCCTTTTCCCTCAACCGAGGATTTCCCCCCACTGTGGTTGACAGGGCCCTCAACCGTGTCCGACCCATTCCCCGCACCTCTACCCTCACCCCTTCCCCTCCCTCCCAGAACCGTGACAGGGTTCCCCTTGTCCTCACTTTTCATCCCACCAGCCTCCATATCCAAAGGATCATCCTCCGCCATTTTCGCCACCTCCAGCGTGATGCCACTACCAGTCGCATCTTCCCCTCCCTTCCCCTGTCAGCATTCCGAAGGGATCGTTCCCTCCGCGACACCCTGGTCCACTCCTCCATTACCCCCACCACCTCGTCCCCGTCCCAGGGCACCTTCCCTTGCAATCGCAGGAGGTGTAATACCTGCCCATTTACCTCCTCTCTCCTCACTATCCCAGGCCCCAAACACTCCTTTCAGGTGAAGCAGCGATTTACTTGTACTTCTTTCAATGTAGTATACTGTATTCGCTGCTCACAGTGTGGTCTCCTCTACATTGGGGAGACCAAGCGCAGACTGGGTGACCGCTTTGCGGAACATCTCCGCTCAGTCCGCAAGCAGGACCCTGAGCTTCCGGTTGCTTCCCATTTCAACACTCCCCCCTGCTCTCATGCTCACATCTCTGTCCTGGGATTGCTGCAGTGTTCCAGTGAACATCAACGCAAGCTCGAGGAACAGCATCTCATCTACCGATTAGGCACACTACAGCCTGCCGGACTGAACATTGAGTTCAATAATTTCAGAGCATGACAGCCCCCCACTTTACTTTCATTTTTAGTCATTTTTAGTTATTTTTTCTTCCTTTTTTTTTACATTCCTTTTTACATTTTTTACAATCTTTTTTTGCATTTATTTCATTTCATCTTAGTTTGTTCAGTTTGCTGACCCACTGTTTTTTTCAGGTTGTTTTTCTTCAGGTTTGCACTTGCTGCTGTTCAATATTCAGTATATTCACACCTAATCTGTACTAATGCTTTGTCTTTCAACACACCATTAACATATTGTTTGCCTGTTCTCCGTGACCTTTTGGTCAGCTATGTGGCCTGGTCCAATCTGCACCTTCTCCTTTGTTATCTCTTGCCCAACCCCCACCTCACTTGTTTATAATCTGTGACTTTTCTAATATTTGTCAGTTCCGAAGAAGGGTCACTGACCCGAAACGTTAACTCTGCTTCTCTTTCCACAGATGCTGCCAGACCTGCTGAGTGATTCCAGCATTTCTTGTTTTTGAACCACAATTTAAAGTTGGAGATTGGGTTTGAATCAAAAGGCCAAATCACGACCACAAACTTGCTTCATCGGGTTAAACATTTGCTCGTTACCAATGCTTATCTGTAGGATGACACCAAGAGGAATGCGAGACATTTGATAGGGAGCAGACTAGGATATTTTGAGGATAGTGGTTTTTGAGGATACAGTTCCTTTTCCTATGAGTGATTTTGATCATCCACCTCATCAAGCTGATCAAACAGATCCACAACCTCAAATTCTTAAATCCAATCGCAGACCTAAGAGATCTTCGTAGCTCAAAGACTATTTCTGTACTTCGAGAAAACAGACAAGTTGAACACTAAGAAATAACTTGATATATATATGTTTGATGTTTAGAATACTTTAATTCAAAAATAATGTCTTTAGTCAAAAGGGAGAAAAAAATGTAGTGTTTGATTGATCTGGGTTTGATTGTATTAGTCTGTCCACTTATCTCTGTTCACTGTGGGTGGAGCTGAAGAGTTGAAACTGAAATTAAAAGACACAGAGCTAGAAGGTTCTACTAAACACAGACTGTTCTGAAGAAGACATTGTAATCTTGTAAGTGCTGTAAATAAACTAGTTGGTGATTTAATACAAGTGTGATATCTGCATAGCTTTGAGATAAATCAGATATGCATAATATATCCAGCAACCTGGTGTAAACATAACATCCCTCTGTGTTTGACTGGCTTCATCCATGGCAAAGTGCACTTAAGTGGCAGCCTTGGAATACAAGGCATCAGTGACCTGGATGATGTACTTATGGGCAGCAGATTGTGAGATCCTCGAGATGCTGCCAGCAGATACCTGGAGAGAGCTGGAGGTGAAGAAATTCAGGGCTGCAGTGAACTTAACAGCAACTGGCAATGCATGCCCACCTGGCCCTTTTAGAATCATAGGGCTGAATTTTATGCTGCTCTAGAAGGGGGTCTTTTAGGTAGGTGGGGGGGTGAAGAATCTGCATGGAGTCATCTGCCAAGGAACTCGACACTGTAATGCTGCGTTCTGATTTTGTCGGAGGCGGCGAAGTGCCATGGCGGCACTTCCGCAATGGCATTGGCATTTACATATGTTAAACACTCTTTCGCATACATCTGAATCTAATTAATAGCAATCTTACCAGGCATTCACAATCTTGTGTTAGGCGTGCGGCACTCATGTCCCTTCAGATTCTCGTCTTTAAAAAGCTAACAGCACTGAGGCGAGAGTCCTCGGCGACTCAATTGTGTAATTTACTTTACTGCTGTTATCTAGGGGAAGTGGTTGGTTGGAAGAGCTTGGAAACTGCATTGTCTGTTTCAGGAGCGGGGGAAGGGGGTGAGTGCGGTTTGGAAGAACTCTGCAAGTGGTTTATCTGTGAAGGGGGGTATTTGGAAGAATTCGGCAAGTGTAGAGATGGTTTTCTTTTGGAAGGCCCGTGCAGGGCACTGAAATGTTGTAGGTTTGCTCATGACGGCTCGCACGTTTGGAAATGTTGCGGGTCCAACATCAATCCATACCATGGAGCTAATGTAGGCTTCCTGTAACCAAAGTTCCAACATCTCTTGGCACAGGTAGGTAAACTTAATCTTTGAAGGAAGCCGAAGGTCCAAGGAGGATAGAGATGGGTATGATTCACCCTGTTTTCTTAGATCCCTGTGCTGTGCTGAGGCGAATCCGCCAGAGGCGGGCCCAAGAGGCAGCTGTGATGCAAGAGGAGCCTCCCAGACGTGAGCAGCAGCAGCTGAGAATGCAACGAAGAGCACAGATACAGCAGCGACTATACAGAGCTCGCCTGACATACCTGCAGATGTCTGAGTGCAACTGCCGGTGAAGAGATGACATCACAGACCTCTGCGCATGCTCAGTGTGGCCCTAAACATTTATGCCGATGGATCATTCCAGAGATCCACCGGGGACATGTGTGGGGTCTCTCAATCTGCAGTGCACCGCTGCATCAAAGAAGTGACCAATGCTCTTTTCAGGAAAGCCAGTGAATATGTGCACTACAGGCCAGATCCTAAGAGGGCATTTGGATCTGGAGCCATTGCGGGATTCCCACAGGTCTGAGATGTGATCGACTGCACGCATGTGGCCATCAAGGCTCCCATGGACCAACCAGCCACCTACATCAACAGGAAGGATTTTCATTCCATTAAACATGTTTGCGAGCACAGAAAGCGCTTCCTACAAGTGTGTGCCTGCTTCCCAGGAAGCTGCTATGACTTATTCGTACTTCAGCAGTCCCAGGTGCCACATCTTTTCACTCTTCCAGCTTGCCTTCAAGGGTGGATTCTCAGAGATGAGGGCTACCCATTGAGGACATGGCCTCTGACACCTGTAAGGAACCCCAGCAATGATGCGGAAGAGCGTTACAATGCCTGTCACAGCTTCACCAGAGCAACCATCGAGCAAGCCATTGGCATGCTGAAGATGCGGTTCCATTGCCTCAATAGATCTGGTGGAGCCCTTCAGTATACCCCACAGAAGATTGGGCGCATTGTTGAGATCTGGTGCATTCTACACAACAAAGCACTACAGAGAGTGGAGGCATTGCAAGAGGAAGACATGTGGGAATATGAAACTTCCTCTGATGAAGAGGACACAGAGGGCACATAAGGCCAAGCAGCCATGGAAGATCCTAGCAGAGTGATGGAGGGCAGACGTCTTGAGCAGCGTGCAAGGGAGGCAAGACAGAGCCTTATAACAGAGCATTTAGAAATCCCTGACCTGCAATAAATATACTTCTGACCAAAAGTCACCCTCATGCATGTAGTGTCAAGTTTTCTGCCTCCGTGCTATCTTGACCTCCAGCATGAATGGCAACATCCAATTCAGCCAGTGCTCATGTGACATCATTCATGTAATGAGACTATCATGCTCATTGGCATGTTAATGATGTCAGTGGTCACCTTGCTAATGTTGTAAGATGTTTGAGGGGATTGCAGAGGTCACCCTCACGCCATGGTAGAATGCGGTTATCTATCAATGAAGGCTAAGGATTTGCACCAATGAACTTTTATTTACCTTAAACATGAGATATCTGTTTCACCCATGAATACCCATGTGTGTCAAGGTATCTTTTTTATACATTTGCGTGTGTTCTTGTGTCGTACCTCTCCTGCGACAGCAGCTGGACTGGAGGCAGATTGCTGATCATGATAACCCTTGGCTTGGGATGACCGGTGGCCATCCTCTGGATGTCTGAGGCCTGGAGCGTCCTGGCTGCCTGAAGACTTCCTGCACTGGTGCAGGAGTGCAGTGAGGCATCATGGCTGCTGGAGTTTGGCTCATTGACAGAGGGTATGAGGAGCCAGTGTGCACACTCGAATGGTCCTGAGGGGAGACCTGAGATGTGGAGCGCATCCTCTCCTCCTCCATCTCAAGGCTTCTTGGAGCCTCCATGCTCACCAGAGAAGGACTAGGCACTGGAACATTCTCCACATTCCTGGCCCTTCTCTCGCCCTGCCACTGCTGAGTGGACCTCATGGCCAAGGTGAGGGTTTGCAGGTCATGGTGCATCTGTGAAATGTGGTTACCAACCTCTGCATTGATAAAGCCATGTGCTCATATGCCTGGGACATGGCAACAGTCATGGCATGGATGGACCCCCCCTCCGTCCGCTGAAGGCTGTGCATGGTCTCTGGCATCTGTGCCAGATGTTGCTTTACCTCTCCCTGCAACTCCAGCATGCCCTGAGCTGCTGAAACCAGAGGCTCATCATCAGCCTGGGGCTCAGCGTGGGCCTGGCCACCCACAGTCCTCTGGCTGTCAGAAGCCTCGGCTGCCTCAGCCTCGGCCAGCTGCTTGGGCGCGTGTGTTGTGCTTTCACAGATCGTGACCCTGATTGTAAAGCCGTGCAGATTCCCACCGAGGTGAAAGTATCTGTGCTGGTGGAAGGTGCAGAGAGTCATGGGATGGTGCAACCTCTGTCCTCAGAGGTTTTCATCAGTTTCTCGGGGTCTGTGGTCTGCTGCGAACAGCAACCAGCAAGATACAATGCAAACAACAAATGTGTGGGTTGGGCTACACATATCCCATTAAGGACAGCATGCCATAGCTAATTCACCATGACTATTGCTTTTTTAGCTGATTGGCAATAAGTACTCTCTTGCACAGGGACCCGAGCTCCATGTCTGAGATGGCGCGTCCTCTTTGGTTCCTGGCTAGTTCCAGTGCCTCCTCTTTGGGTTGACTTAAAGGCCTAAGGTCGGGCACTCGACCACCAATCCTGGCGATCTCCATCTTGTTATGGGCCCACTTCTCCTTAAAGAGCAAGGATACAGATATTGAACATTGTTAAACGTCAACATCACAGTTCTACTAAATGGGGTCTTCATCAACACTTGCAGGCTACTTTGTCTGGCATATGACTTAACCTGTCATGGGTCTCACTTGCTCTGAGATATTAACAAGGGAGACTTGATTCACATATGCAACCAGTCACCTGCCAGCAACTTGCTATGACCTCCGTGTCTTTGAAATGGCAGTGGCACCCATGTGGCATACCATATTGTGACAACCAGATCACATCAAGCTTGCATATCCACCCGGGTTAAACCAGGAAGTGGGTGGAATGACAACACTTTTCAGGGATTTAACCCTCTGCCGATCCCAAACCTGCCTCCCCTTGGCAATTAAAACTCTGCCCATTGATTTTGATGCAGAAACCCTGCAGAAATATCTACTACCAAATTTGCAGGCCTGAAGATGCCATTGTACCACCAAAGAATTCAACTAAATTTGGGGCTCATAATTTTTAAACATAAAAAGATCACAAGGCACTTGAGGAAAATTGGACACCAGGTAGAAGAATTAAACGGGATGACCAGTAGCACAGCCTCACATACTCTGAGAAACATTAGATTGCAACTCATACTCACCCTTAATGATTAAATAATTCCCTAATCAATGGCTCAGCAAGAGCCTTCAAGGAATACCAACCAGACAGATTTGGGTTCCAGCCTGTGTGCAGTTAGGTGATCTAGCCAGGGTAGCAATAGCAGCACTACAATTGTCCTCCTGAATTAAGGAGGAAAATTGAGAAGGGTTCCTGAACGGTAGGTGCACGGATGTTGGTGGAGGGCAGGTTCATGCTTGGCTGTGATATCCCTATAGTTAAATAGCCTGTCAGTACTCTGTCCAGGCTCACATCTGAAAATCAGCAACTTTGCTGAAGTACTGAAAGTTGTCCAGCACAGCTCTTACAAACTCAACACCTTTGAGAGGGAAAGGGGTTGGGAGAAAATTGATTGAAAATAAGTGAAGAAAGAAGTATTACCAACAGCTAAAGCAGTTTTCAAATCTGCCTGCTGAAATTGTTCACATTGCGTTGATTTGATTGTCAAGCCACAGCTTTTAGCATAATGAACAATTAAGAATAGTGCCAAAGAAGCTAGTTACTAATTTTGTTTGATGATATTGTATTTATAACTACATCACATACAGTCAGCACTGGTGATGATTTGATAATGCAGTCAACTAAATTGATGACAATAAAAATTTCCATCACACTTGAGTGAAGGTATGTGCACTATATAACACTGTATTGGGAACAATATATAACTGTGCTCTGGAGTGACAAGTTTTTTTTGTGAGTAATGCAGATTAAAAGTATGGGGGAGTTCCCTTTTAAAATGAAAACTCGACATGTCCATTACTAATGAATAATGCCCCCTCAAATATATACACTACCCACACTGATTAAGTGTGAATTATTCATCAATAATGCAAATTACTTTTATTCCATAATTATATATTAACTCATGTAGTTGAATAAAAATCTTTTCAGCTATGTGATATAGGAACTAATAGAAATGAAAACTTACAGCAGCATTCCTTATTCTTTGGGTATGTGATCTCTATTAAAATGTCAGAATTCAGTTCCACAGTAAAGCCTAGAAATCAGGCAGTTTAGTGATATACAAAGAGAAAATATATCATTAATTAATTTTTGTTTATAGCTCAATGTAAACATTGACATCCATTTGACATCAATCACATATTGTTACAGGATTCCACCATCATGAAGGCTTCTTTCTTTTACAAACTGTAGTCCTTAGTCAATCCTCTTGTGGCTGATGTAAGAGCCTTCAATCACCTTGCTACACATCCCAATATTGAACCAGCATCTCTAGTGGCCTGTGCCATGAGGTGGTATGCACAGGAAAGAGCATCAGCATTCCTGTGGTCAGGAGTTACCCAATTGTGCAGTGCCTGCCCTTATTTTTGTGAAAGTACTACCTCTCCAGGATGGCTGGGATTACTGTTAGTTTGGTCAATTTTCGCATGAGCCTTATGTTCCCCATTTTCCACCTTTATTCAGGAGATCCAGGATTTCTTCACATTTAGCTTGGTTGTAGCTGGTGCTTGGGTTTCGTAAGTCTCCCTTGCTGTAGATTACTCACAGATGGTTTTCTTTTGGACTCTTTTCTGGAGATCTGAATAAGTGGTCTTAAACTTCTGCTGAAGCTGATCATACTCATCCTCAACCTTCATCAGGTCACCTTCAAACACCTCCCACCAAGACTTCAGATACAATTTCCAAAGTTAGCTGTTTAATTTTAATATCGTCTAGCCAGATGTCTTCCAAAAGCCTGACAGGTTCTTTTATTGCTCTGTTTTACAAGTTGTTGTATCAAGTTAAACAATTGAAAGTTGCATGCTTAGTTCTCTTGGTAGGTCCAGGCATTCAACAACTCCACCAACCTTGGCTTGGACATCTGAAGATTTAAGCTGGAGAGCGAAGCTGAATGCTTCCAGTAGTGTTGACCCAATGCACCCCAATGGCCTGGATAGCAGGCACATTTTGCAGCATCCCAGGAGAGGCAGGCACCTGTGATGCTCCTCTATGCAGATAAGGTGTCCTCCCTGATCTTGCAAGGTGAGCAGTAAAGGTCACAGCAGGCACAATTCTCACAATTTCTGGCGCCATGCCCCCGAGGAATTTTTGAACCAAAGTATGAATATACACTTTAGGACAGGTGAAGACCACTGGTCCATTAAGTTTAAACTAAAGTATCATTAAGTAATTTCTGTACACGATCATCATCCCCCTCCCCTGACTCACCCCCATACCTACAGAGACCAGCCACGGAATCACCTGGAAGAGGCAAACAAATAGAAAAAAAACTTTGATCAATATAAGAAAAGTCTTTTACAAATTCCTCTCCAAAACCCAAAGACAATCAAAGAATGTCCCAGCCACCACAGTGACTGGGAAGCATATTATCCAATACACATCCACCTTCAGTATGTATTTACATCAGGCACACTTAGGAACGCAGCCAGTTCCCTTTTGAATGTCAGAAGCAAATCTGTAATCACTGCCCATGGCAACAATTGTTCCTGTTTTTAAATATTTAAATATTTTATTTTTTGCAATTTTTCTGGCAGCTTATGCTGGAAAATAGATGTAGATTTTGTATAAAATGTTATGATTGGATTATGTTCTGTTTTATTCTACATTCTGTTACTTTCAAGTGAGGAGGGATTAAAGGGCTTCCCTCTTTCCCTCTCCTTGTTAAACTCCAACAGGTTATAATTCTGTTTTAAAGTGGATATACTGGCCAATTCAGTAGGTGTTTGATTGCTTACTTGCTATGATCATAACAAGAACCAATTGAATAGAATTTATTGAGTTAACAAAAGAAAGTGGTTAACTTTATTGTACCTAAACTGAACTAATAAAATAATAAACAACCAGCCAGCTTTCACACTCACACACACACTAGAGGTTTATACACAAAAATAGGTTACAGAGTGGAAACAGGTAGAGTTAGGGTCCTAAAAAGGTCTAGAGTTTGTGGAGTTTGGTGGTTCGATGGCTTCTAGCTTATTTCTGTGGTCCTGAGGCTTTTAGTTTGAAAAGGTAAATGACTGGTTTGGTGAGTCTCTTTGAGATACCGATGCAGATGATTTCCTCCAATGGGGTTTCTGATTCTAGCGGGAGTATGCAAAGATGGTCAGTCAACAAGCAGGATTTGAAAGCTTTCAAGCTGAAATGGAGAGAGAGAGAGAGAGAGTAAGGGACCCCCACTTAGGGTCTGCTCATGTCAGCTCCAGTTGCTTCTCCTCTGCTGCAGAGAAAAAAACAGCTTAAAACCACTGATGGGAGGGACGTGTCACATGACAGTCACTCAGTGATTCAAACATAGCAGTCAGCAGCATTTCTCTGCTTGTTGAAAGAACAGGTAGTTCCTTTAAACTTCCTGGGTCTTGTTTCTTGCTGGGAAATGCACAGACATTTAATCTCCCTCCTCACAAGCATTGCAGTGTAGGATACAGTGTTGCAAATTAGGTAACCAACTTAAGCTGCCAGAAAAATTATCCTTTTAGCTGGTCTTTTAAAAATGTCTTTTTAAAAAAAATACAAATTCAGATCTCCAGTCGGTGGATTCAAAATAATTATCATTCAACAAAGCACATTGGCGTAACAATTCTAGACTACATTCTATTAACCATTGCACATTCCCCTGCAGTAATTTGGCAAACCATCCATCTTCACCCCTTGTAAAATGGAGAACTTACACCTTATGAATGCTATGCCCCAAGGGGCATATACAGCAAGTAATATAGGTGAGCTTTTGGTGTCTTAGCATCCAAGACACTCCCTATATCAACAACACTTATTGATTTAGGCTGCTGAAATATATTTACTCTGACCTTGCATGTTAGACAAAGCTTCTTATTGCCGTAATGGATTGAGTGAACTTCATTAGAGTAAATGTCCTGCCGCACAGTCTATATATTGTTCAGATGTTGCTTGCAAAGGTTCCTAAGTGGACACAAATAGGTCCTTCAGAGTGGCAAACATCCTGCACATATCTTATATAACTGCAAATCTCTCGGGATAGTCTTCTTAAGTTAGTAATGATTAGGCAGCCCGAGTCCAAATGCTGATGCAGTAGATCAGTGTTTCCTCAAATATTTTATGGTGACAGTTAAAAGAAGATGTGTCTTTTCACAGATATGTGTATATGAAGGTAGCTAACTTTTCCCAAAGGCTGAGACTGATGTGTGTGCCTTATAAGTGCTAACATAAGAACATAAGAAATAGGAACAGGAATAGGCAATTCGGCCCCTCAAGCCTGCCCTGCCATTCAATAAGATCAGGGCTGATCTGCCCCAGACCTCAACTCCTCTTTCGTGCCAGCTCCTCATAGCCCTCAACTCCCCGATATTTCAAAAATCTATCTACCTCCTCTTTAAATACTTTCAGTGATCTAGCCTCCACCACTCTCTGGGGTAGAGAATTCTAGACATTCACTACCCTCAGAGAAGAAATTCCTTCGCATCTCAGTTTTAAATGAGTGTGCCCTTATTCTGTAACTATGTCCCCTAGTTCGAGATTCCCCGACTAGTGGAAACGTCTTCTCAATATCTACCCTGTCAAGCCCCCTCAGAAACTTGAATGTTTCAATAAGATCACCCCTCATTCTTCTAAACTCTAATGACTAAAGGCCTAACCTGTTTAGCCGTTCTTGATAAGTCAACCCCTTCATCCCAGGAATCAGCCTAGTGAATCTCTTTTGAACTGCCTCCAATGCCAGTCTATCCTTTCTTAAATACGGGGACTAAAACTGTACACAGTACTCCAGGTGCGGCCTCACCAACACCCTGTACAGTTGTAACAAGACTTCCCTATTTTTAAACTCCAACCCCTAGCAATAAGGGCCAAAATTCCATTTGCCTTCTTAATTACTTGCTGCACCTGCATGCTAACTTTTTGTGTTTCATGCACAAGAACACCCAGATCCCTCTGTGCTGCAGTTTTTTGGAGTCTCTCTCCATTTAAATAATAGTCTGCCTTTTGATTCTTACTACCAAAGTGCATGACCTCATACTTTCCTACATTAAACTCCATCTGCCAGGTTTTTGCCCACTCACTCAACCTATCTATATCCCCTTGCAGATTCCATCACAACATACCCTCCCACCTATTTTTGTATCGTCAGCAAATTTGGATATATTACACTCTGCCCCCTCCTCCAAGTCATTAATTTAGATAGTAAATAATTGAGGCCCGAGGATTGATCCTTGTGGCACTCCACTAGTTATGTCTTTGCAACCTGAAAAAGACCCATTAATCTCGACTTTCTGTCTTCTGTGAGTTAACCAATCCTCAATCCATGTTAATACATTACCCCCAATACCATGAGCTCCTATCTTGTGCAATAATCTTTTATGTGGCACCTTATCGAATGCCTTCTGGAAATCCAAATACACTACATCTATCCGTTCCCCTTTATCAACTCTGCTTGTTCTATCCTCAAAGAGCTCTGGCAAACTTGTCAAACATGATTTCCCTTTCACAAAACCATGTTAACTCTGATTGCATTAAGCTTTTCTAAATGTCCTGCGAGTTCTGGAATATTTCGACCAATGCCTCCACTATCTCTGCAGCCACTTCCTTTAAAACCTTGGATGCAGGCCATCAGGTCCTTGCAACTTCTCTGCCTTTAGTCCCATTAGTTTGTCAAATACTTTATCCCTCGTGATAGAGACTTGAGGCCCTAATGTGTGTGCCAGGGTGTGCTTGTGTTTTGCAGAGCTCAGATGAGATGGTAAGTGTCCCAGCATAGTGAATTTTTGCAGAGCTTAATCTTTACCCATTACGAAAGTGTGGCAGTTTTGATAATGAGCACTGAATAAAAAATGAATAATTGCAGACCAGCTTCAGGGTGATAACTTCAAGTTGTACCAGCAGATCTGAAAACAAGACAAAATGAGCAACTTTGCTTATATATCAGGTAATTTCAAATTCGATGCTTAGTTATGGATAACATCAGTACATGCAAGCTATTAGGTTGAATTTTATCAGCCCTCTAGGGATGGGCAGGGTGGTGTGGGGTAATTAATGGCCACTAAAGAGCCTCTTCTCGCCACCACTGGTATTTTCGGCCACATGCAGAGACTGCCTAGTAACACCAGGCGACCTCTCTGTGGGCTAGGGGTGGGGGTGGGGGGGGGGGCGCTCCTGCCTGGGAAGTCTGTGACCCATGGAGGGCCCTTTGTGGCAAAGGCCGCCCAGTGCAACACCCACCCCCCACCTTCACCAACACAGCCCCCCCAACCCCTTGTCAGGACCTGCCTGACTGGCCCTTAAAGTTGTGGGGACCCGGCACTGGACAGTTAACTGCCTGAGTGCCTTTAAATGTGACAGCCGCCGCCTTCATAAAATCCAGCCCATTGTGTCTTGTGTTCCATCTGGGAAATATCATCCAAAATCTAAAAGCGTGGGTTTTTTTATTTTAACTGTTCACCGGTGGGTGGGAGACTGGTGATTGCAGATAAGATGTCCATTTTAGACACTGCCCCATCTTCCTTTCCACTGAAGTCAATATAAAGGAAAAGCAGGTGGGGTGGAAAAGCAGGGCAGCACAGTGGTGCAGTGGTTAGCATCGCAGCCTCACAGCTCCAGCGACCCAGGTTTGATTCTGGGTACTGTCTGTGCAGAGTTTTCAAGTTCTCCCTGTGACTGTGTGGGTTTCCACCAGGTGCTCTAGCTTCCTTCCACAGCCAAAGACTTGCAGGTTGATAGGTAAATTGGCCATTAGAAATTGCCCCTAGTATAGGTAGGGGAATTGTGGGGATGTGGTAAGAATATGGGATTAATGTAGGATTAGTATAAAATGGGTGGTTGATGGTCGGCACAGACTCAGTGGGCCGAAGGGCCTGTTTCAGTGCTGTATCTCTAAATAAAATGGACAGCGGGCTAGCCACTGTTTCCTGCCTGGCGGGAACAGTTTGCATCTGGTTTCAGTGTTTTAAATCATTCAACTTTAAGTCTCTTAACTGTAATCAAATTGGGGACAGTCAAGTTAAAATCTGAATGGCACAATTAAACCTCACACACACAATCCCAAGCACCTAAGAACATGAGAGTGAAGAAATAGGAGCAGGAGTAAACCATACAACCCCTTGAGCCTGCTCTGCCATTAAATACGATCACAGCTGATCTTCCACCTCAACTCCACTTTCCCGCTCACTCCACTTATCCTTTGAATTACTGAGAGACTAAAAATCTGTCCATCTTAGCCTTAAATAGACTCAACACTGGAGCAGCCACAAACCTTTGGAATAGAGAATTCCAAAGATTCACAACCTTTTGAGTGAAGAAATTTCTCCTCATCTCATTCCTAAATGATTGACCCCTTATCTTATAACTGTGCCCCCATTCTCTAGATTCTCTATCCAGAGGAAACAACCTCTCACTGTCTACCCTGTACAGCCCCTTCTGAATCTTACATGTTTCAATGAGATCACCTTTCATTCCTCTAAATTCCAGAGAGTCTAGGCCCAATTTACTCAACTTCTCATCATAGGACAATCCACTAAACCATCTCATCTCCCATGTTGGAGTGTTAATGGCAAAATGGGAATCTGCTACACACTGTTTGCATCTGCCCTAAGATTCATCTAAGACACCATTTTGGCAAATTTGGTCAATATTATAATTCATTACGGAGACATGGTCGCAAAGTGACCAAGGTTGGTAACTAAATATTCCAGAATACTTAACTTTTAGAAGAGATAGGCAAAATGGAAAAGGAGGAGTAACCCTGATAATAAAGATTAGGATAAAGACAGTAGGGAGAAAGGATCTTAGCTCAGAAAATCAAGAAGTAGAATTGGTTTGGGTGAAGCTAGGAAACAGCAAGGGGCAGAAAACATTGGTGAGAGTTGTTTATATGCCCCTAAAAGTAGTTGTAGTGTAGGGCAGAGTATAAATCAGGAAATCAGAGGTGCATGTAATAAGAGTAATACAGTAATCATGGGGGACTCTAATCTTCATATAGACCGTGCCAGGGCAGCTCCCCGTTTTTCTGACGCCTTACTGGATGTGCTGATACTGGAAGTGCTGATGCAGGCAGTGACTGAGCACAGAAAAATCCTATTCCCTGCAAATGGCAACAGAAAGCCTGCAAGGCTCACCAAGAGGGCATGGTTGAAGGTGGCTCATGCGGTCAGCAGCAGAGGAGTGGTGAGGAGGAACTGGGTGCAGTTCAGGAAACATTTCAATGATCTTCTCAGGTCTGGAAAGGTGAGTCCAAAAATTAGATCCTGGTCAGCAGTCACCAAAGTGTAAACGACAGGTGGATCCTGTGGGTGCATAGAGGTCTCCTGACCATGGAAGAGATGTGTACTCAGCAGCCTTGATGACCCATAAGCATAGATCAGAACCCTGGTGCTGGAGTGCAGACTGCAGCACCACATGCGAATGAAAAGTTGCAAGTTGTGAGGGAGAGAGGCATTGTCCTAAAGGCATCTTTCTTCACTTTGCAGACCAAAAAGGAGTTGAACGCCAGGGAGAATGAGAGGGCACACCTGGACTGTGGGATGCCCAGCTCATGTTGCTGACGCACTTTGAGGAGTTGTTCCTTGGTGTGGCCAGAGTTTCAAGCCACAAGGATGCTGGGGATAGAGAAATGAGAGTCTGCCGTGAACAGGGTGAAAAGATATCAGCATCTCCAGGTTCAGGGACTGTGCAGCAATGTTCCCTGTGCAATGAGCTGTCGAAGCATAAGCAGTCATCTCATTATTTTAAGGAACAGAGGCATCTGTTGACCAGCCCGATCTCTCATGACCATTGCTCTTATGTTTCCCACCGGGCCTGCGGCAGAGAGAGGCAGGAGTCAAACCAAAGACAACAAGTTCCCGAGGAGTCAGAGGAGGAAGACACATTGGAGCCTGCACCATCACATTTGTCTAGCGCACCCTCCACCAGTGCAGTCACTCACACCTCGGTGGGTCTTTGCACGGTTTTAGAAACCGTGGCACAGGGTGAAGCACATGTCACATCAGAGCTGGAGGATTTGTGGGAGGCAGAGTCGGCTGTGGGCAGTCCCCCTCGGAGGATGGAGGACAAGCACAGCCCTGTTCAGCAGGGTAGAGATGAAGTGCCTCTGGAGTCACGAAACAAGTGGCTCTACTTGGAGAATCAGCGTAAGATGAGTGCCCTCGTGTCAGAGTTACCTGAGGCTCTGGGGAGTCATGGGATGAGAATGGTGGACTCCATTCATCTCATTTGCTCAACAATGACTCAGTGCTTTGAGCGTGTGAGCTCCTCCATTGAGAGAGTGGTCAACCTCTTGGAGAGCCATATGAGGCATCACTCAGAGTAGATACAGGAACTGCACACTGACATATGCAGGATGCATGCTGAAATCAGCAGCATTGACCAGTCAGTGGTGCAAATGGCACAAAGAATCATGAAGTGGGTGCCAGCTGCATCCAGCTGGTGAGCCCCTCAAGGGTGCCATGAAAGGGTTGAGGAGGTGACTGATGGTGATGAAGGGGCCTCCCCTCACGGGCTCCATCATCATCAGCTGCCTTCAGGGCCCCCCGATGGCTGAAGCATCTGTAGAGTTATGCCCTGTGACAGAGGCTGCCCCCATAGCATTGCCGGTGCAGTAGCTTTGCAGGTTACCCCCAACACCTCCATGATGAGGTCAATTGCCACAGGCATCTCAGTCCCAGGGACTAGCGAGCAGTCTGCCTCCACCTCATCGTCAGCCACAGGGGGAGGTACTTGTAGGAGTGGACATCAACAGGGGCCAATGCATCAGTAATATCACTTTGTAGGTCACTTGGGTGTTTCTGATGTAAATAACAGTGAATTGTTAACCGATAAAGCACTGGGAAATTTGTTGCACGGAGGCAGACTTGTGTGTTTCCACCTCATCCTGGCGAAACACAGGAGAATGGGAAATAAGGCTTGGCAAAGCAATAGAGTGTGCTGGGGAAGAGGGTGTTAGGAGCAGACTCTGGAGCCTTGTGCCATTGGAAGGTTGCTGACTTTTGCTGCTAAGTGATGGTTGTTCTCACTCAGATGAAGGAGACCCATCTCTCCAAATGACCTGCAGATTGAGTCTTGTTCAGGTCAAAAGACTCTGCATCAGAGTGGCCCTGGAATCCCTACCATACTGTTGACCGCTCGACCTCTTGAGCCTGCCATAGCAGCATTCCTGCAAAGCACGGGGACCACTCTCCAGTTCTCCTTCTGCAGTCTCCTCATCCTGTCTTCCCTCTCTGAGGAGCTGTGCCGTTCCAGCGCTTATCCCTCCTCAAGGTCCACACCTCTCTACAGGGGTCAACAATGCCCGAGACCCTTGCAGGAGAGTACTGGACGGTGCCACCTGACCAGTCACGGCATTTGAACCTCATCATCAGGAAGCCAATGGCCTGCTCAATGGTGACTCTTGTGCTCAGGTGGCTTCAAATGCAGTGTCTCTCAGCCTCAGTGACAGGGTGACACACCAGAGTCATCAGCCATTTCTACAAGGGCTAAGTGCCATCTCTACAAGAGTGGCACCCTCCAGTACACTCCTAAGCTTTATCCGCTAACAGCCATCCATACATCTCCATTGGCTTCACGAGGAGCCGCAGTACCTACGATTGCTGAAGGATAAAGGCCTAATGGCAGCTTCCAGGAAAGCATGCGCACACCTGCATGCAGTGCTTGCTGTGTTCATATGGCAGCTTAACATTTAGGGAGTGGATTTCCTTCCTCTTGAGGAATCTCCCTTGCTGGTCAGTCGGTGCCTCGATGGCCACATGGGTGCAATCGATTATGCCCTGCACCTGAGGGCATCCAGCGAGGGAGGCAAATCCCACTGCCCTTTAAGCTTGAGTGCTGATATCCACCTTGAATTCAATTTGATCCCCTGCCCTCTCGAACCTCCGTGATGCAATGATATACTGCTGCCTGCGAGATGCCACCAATGTCTGCTGCCGCTCCCTGGAATGAGCCGGTTGCAGAAAAGTGCAAGGCCACTGTGACTCTTGGGATGGCCATGGCAATGGTTCCTGCAAACCCTTGGATGATCCCCATCAAGGGCACTCAGGCCAGCAACCATCTGCCTGGACAGGCACAGCGTTCTGCGATGCTGAGTCTCTGCAATGTCCAGGCAGCTTCTCCTTCGGTGGTGGACACTATGCTGAGGTTGTCGCCTCCTTTGTCTTCCTGTCGTCGTTCCTCAACCCTGCAGCCCCATTGCCCAGAGATCCACCTCTTCTCCTGCCGATGCTGCTCCTCAACGCTAGTCGGACCAAGCACGGACCAGCTTGATCCCATTTCCATTGCAATTTGGAGACTTCTTGCACCCACCTGTCATGAGCCCCTGAGATCCTTAAGCAAAAGGACCAGTCTGCGCCTCCCCACATCCTCCGCACCAAAGCCGGCCCCTCCAAATTGCCCTTGTCAAGAGTGCAGTGATATGAAATATAATTCTTCTCACTGAGCACAACTGTTTGCCTCTATATGAGGGCATGAGGGCCTTCTCTGAGCCTTCCTTATTAAATGGTGCCTCTTGCGGCTTTCCTGCCATTCCAGCTCGCTCCCCGCTGTGTCACTGCCTCCTTAAGCAGTTTGGGTGGCTTGCCCCATCCAGGTCCTGTCGCAACCTTTAACACTTGGAGTGTACCAGTTTTGTGTCAGCAAATCAACACGCTGACCCAAGTGGTAGTTTTAAGGACTGCCCTCCCCAAGCACACCCTCTCAAACAAATAAAAATCTCACCCTTCGTATCTCTCTTCAAGGTTTAAGTCATTTAAAAAAATCCTTAGATAAGGGGAACCAAGGCCTGGATTTTCAAATTGGAATTGGGAACCCAACGCCCGGACAATTTTGCTGGTCCAAATCCCGAGCTGCATCTGCATCACTCACATGACGCAATCTTCAAATGCTAAATCCCTAATTGGGCCAGAAGAGAGCTCGGCACCCGATTAGTGACACCAAGCTCTGCGAGGAGGCAGGAGATGCCCTTTGCAACAGGAGCCTCAAAGGCAGCCATGACGGGGCCTGCCGCTGCCTTGAACAAGAGAGGAGGTAGGAATTCAGAGGGCCAGAAGACTCATCGCACAGAGAATCATCCAAATAGCAGGCAAATGCCTGATCTTGCACATAACACTTGCCATAAAAAAAACTTTGCAGCTTTTCGCACTGAACCCAACAGTTATGCACTAATGTGCACCAGGCTGTTTGGGTTTGGCAATTCCCACTTTGAAAATCGCCTCCTGTCCCTGCCCAGCCCGATTACAAGTTCCTCAAGGAGCTAAATGGGCCAGAAATTGTTAAATGGCCGGCAATTTCTGGTTCCCCCTCTCCCGCCCTCTCTGAAAATTGCATCACGGTCCGGAGGCATCAGGATCCAGTGATGGCCTCTGGGAGCACAATTTTCAATGCGCGCCCATACGCCTGCTCACCCACTCCTGCAATTGAAAATTCAGCCCCAAAGGTCTAGCAAGGATGTTCGCTGATGATTGCACGATGTTCAGCACCATTCGTGACTCCTCAGATACTGAAGAAGTCTGTGTAGAAATGCAGCAAGACCTGGACAATATCCAGGCTTGGGCTGATAAGTGGCAAGTAACATTTGTGCCACACAAGTGCCAGGCAATGACCATCTCCAACAAGAGAGAATCTAACCATCTCACCTTGACATTCAATGGCATTACCATCGCTGAATCCCCCACTATCAACATCCTAGGGGCTACCATTGACCAGAAACTGAACTGGAGTAGCCATATAAATACCATGGCTACAACAGTAGGTCAGAGGCTAGGAATCCTGCGGCGAGTAACTCACCTCCTGGCTCCCCAAAGCCTGTCCACCATCTACAAAGCACAAGTCAGGAGTGTGATGGAATACTTTCCACTTGCCTGGATGGGTGCAGCTCCAACAACACTCAAGAAGCTCGACACCATCCGGACAAAGCAGCCCGCTTGATTGGCACCCCATCTACAAACATTCACTTCCTCCACTACTGACGCACAGTGGCAGCAGTGTGTACCATCTGCAAGATGCACTGGAGCAACGCACCAAAGCTCCTTAGACAGCACCTTCCAAACCCGCGACCTCTACCAACTAGAAGGACAAGGGCAGCAAATACATGGGAACACCACCACCTGCAAGTTCCCCTCCAAGTCACACACTATCCTGACTTGGAACTATATTGCCATTCCTTCACTGTCGCTGGGTTAAAATCCTGGAACTCCCTTCCTAACAGCACTGTGAGTGTACCTACCCCACATGGACTGCAGCGGTTCAAGAAGGCATCTCACCACCACCTTTTCATGGGCAATTAGGGATGGGCAATAAATGCTGGCCTGGCCAGCGACGCCCACATCCCATGAATGAATAAAAAAAAGGATGAACAACTTAAACAAAATCAATATATGAAATAGTACTGGAGAGATTAGTGGAACTAAGTGACAACAAATCCACTGGCCTGATGACTGGGATTATAAGCTTTTAAAAGAGGTAGCTGCAGAGATAGTGGATGCATTGGTTTTGATCTTCCAGAATTCCTTAGATTCTAGAACAGTTCCCAAGGATTGGGAAGGTAGCAAGCATGCCCTGGTCCTTAAGAAAGGAGGAAGAAAGTAAATGGGGAACTATAGGCCAGTTAGTCTACATCACTAGTAGACAAAATGCTAGAATCTATTATTAGGGATGTGTAACAGGTCACGTGGAAAATCATAATATGATTAAGCAGAGTCAACATGGATTTATGAAAAGGATATCTTGTTTGACAAAACTGAGAGATTTTGGAGGTTGCAACGAGCAGGGTCGGTAAGGAGGAACCAGTGAATGTAGTGTATTTGGATTTTCAAAAAGCATGCGATAAGGTGCCACACAAGAGATGATGACACAAAATTAGGATTCATGGGATTGGAGGTAATATATGAACGTGGATTGAGGATTGGTTAATGGACAGAAAACAGAGAGCAGGAATAACCACGACAATTTTGGGCTGGCAGGCTGTAACTAGTGGGATACCACAAAGATCAGTACTTGTGCCTCAGCTATTTACATCTATATTGATGACTTAGATGAGGGGACTGAGTGTAACATATCCAAGTTTGCTGACAATACAAAGTTCAGTGGGAAATAAAGTGATCAGAAGGATGCAAACAGGTTGCAGAGTGATATAGACAGGTTGGGTGAGTGGGCGAGAACATGGCAGATGGAATACAATGTGGTGAGGTATGAAGTTATCCACTTGGGTAGAAAAATAAGAATACTTTTTGATTGGTGAGAGACTGGGAAATGTTTGCATTCAGAATGACCTGGTTGTTCTTGTACATGAATCACAGAAAGTTAACACGCAGGTACAGCAAGCAATTAGGAAGACAAATGGTATATTCACAGAATCACAGATTGTTGCAGCGCAGAAGGAGGCCATTCAGCCCATCGTGTCTGCACCGGCTCTCCTAATGAGCATTTCACCTAGTGCCATTCCCCTGCCTTCTCCCAGAACCCTGCACATCCTTCTTTTTCAAATAACTGTCTAATTCCCTTTTGAATGTTTCAGTTGAACCTGCTTCCACCACACTCTCAGACAGTGCATTCCAGACCTTAACCACACGCTGCGTGAAAAAGTTTTTCCTCATGTCACTTTTGCTTCTTTTACCAATTACTTTAAACCCGTGCCTTCTTGTTCTCGATCCTTCCATCAATAGGAACAGTTTCTCCCTATCTGCACTGTCCAGACTCCTCATGATTTTGAATACCTCCATCAAATCTTCTCTCAGCCTTCTCTTCTCCGAGGAAAACAGTCCAAACTTCTCCAATCTATCATTATAACTGAAGTTCCTCATCCCTGGAATCATTCTAACATTCTCTAATGTTAGTTTTTGTCACAAAAGGACCAGTGTAAAAGAGTAAAGATGTCTTACTACAATTATACAGGGTATTGGTGAGGCCACACCTGGAGTGCTGCATGCTGTTTTGGTTTCCTTAGATAAGGAAGGACATATTTGCCCTATAGGAAGTACAACAAAGTCTCACTAGACTGGTTCCTGGAATGAGGGGAATGTCCTATGAGGAGAGATTGAGTAGACTAGGCCTATATTCCCTGGAGTTTAGAAGAATGAGAGGTGATCTAATTGAAGGAGCTTGACAAGGTAGATGTTGAGAGAATATTTCTCCTGGCTGGGGAACCTAGAACACAGGGTCACAGCCTCAGAATAAGAGGTCAACCAGTTAGGACTGAGAAGAGGTGAAATTTCTTCACTCAAAGGATTATGAACCTTTGGAATTCTCTACCTCAGAAAGCTGTGGAGGCTCAGTTGTTGAGTATATTTCAAGACAGAGGTTTCTGGGCACTAAAAGAATTAAGGGATATGGGGATAGTGTGAGAAGGTGGAGTTAAGGTAGGAGATCAGAAATGGTCTTGTTGAATGACAGAGCAGGCTCAAGGGGCTAAAAGGCCTACTCCACCTCTTATTTCTTATGTTTTTATATTCCCTGAAGCACACTTATCTGTACGTTGAGCATAACACATTGAAGTGGAGGCTACTTGTTTTCATGACCCATAAGATGAAGGCCTGACCCAGTCAAACATTTATGGCCACCTTGAACATCTCAGTGACCTTGGAAAGGTTTCAAAATGTTATCAATTATGCAGACATTCAAATCACAATGTACAAAACAGGACTCAAGCTAATTTCCTACGATGTTTAATGAGGACAGTATAAAACATACTTACAGGAGGACTGAATTCCTCTGCCTATTCCCAGATAGCACCTTAAAAATGTGTGTAATACTGAGGAAGAATAGCTGCTCATCTTTCGTTCCCAATTTTGCTCCTGAATTGCACTGCACATGAACTTTGTCTATGGCTTTTCTGGTGTCTGCATCTGAAGAGGGGGCAGCAATTCATGCAAAAGAATGTCATGAGATCTTTGCACTCAGACTTCCTCTAATAGTACTATGTACAGTTTAAGGACAAACTGTTCCCAGAAAACCTTAACATTACTGCTTCTAGAACTGCTGTTTAAGCGCAATCTGTCTCAAGGGACAAGCTGTTATTTATTTTTTATAGATGAATAAAATTCTTTTATTTTTTGAATAAAAAATAATTTTGCTGGTTCTGTAACTTGTTGTATAATGATGTTAGTACTTTACACTTAGTGACGAGGGCTGTGTTCAGTACTGTGCTATCCCCTGCTTTTTTGATATTGCTTATTTGGAGTCAGATGGGGGGAATAACCACACCATGACAGCTGCTGAGGTAATTTGCCTGGGCCTTTCCTGAGCCATAAACACCTGTTTTTCTAGCAGAGAGTTGGAACCCACCCCGCCTCCCCCCGCCCCTCTCCCTAACTGTACAACTGCAACATACCACCTGGAATAATCTCGCACTCACAAGGAAGAGAACCTTTAAATAAACAAAAAGACCACTTCTGTGCAATGTACAGCTTCTGGCATATGAACATTAACAAAAACTTACTGTTCTTCATCAGCTGGTGTTCTGTTAATTGCTGTAGCCATAGTCTCAGAGGACCATAGACATCTCTCTCCATTAAAGAGAGACAGTTGGTAACATATAGCTTGAGGGGCACCACTCCTCAAGTGTGGGATAAGGTCAGGAGACAGGCCTCTGTGATCTACTACAGCTGATATGGGGATTGAACCCATGATGTTAGTGCCTTTCTGCATCACACTTTAGCCAACTGAGCTAACCAACCCCCTGTTCTGTTAATAAAAGCAAAATACTGCGGATGCTGGAAATCTGAAATAAAAACAAGAAATGCTGGAAATGCTCAACAGGTCTGGCAGCATCTGATGAGAGAGAAGCAGAGTTAATGTTTCAGGTCAGTGACCCTTCTTCGGAACTGTTCTGTTAATTAGCCTGTGCCAATACCTGCAAGAAAAGAAAAACCGTCTGACTCTCCCATGAGGCTTTAACTGTGCCTGCTCCTTTATTTTATTTATTTAGCGATACGGCACTGAAACAGGCCCTTCGGCCCACTGAGTCTGTGCCGACCAACAACCACCCATTTATACTAATCCTACATTAATCCCATATTCCCTACCACATCCCCACCATTCTAACAGTGGTGGTGCATTTAAGGAGGCACCCAAACTTCCTCTTCTACCTTTGCCCTACAGTAATATGCCCCCACATGTGCCCTCCTCATATTTAAATTATGCCTGACAGAAAGTTCATGCTCTGTAGCAGCAAGACTTTATGCAGTACTCAAGGTGCTTGCCAGCAGAGGAATACTGGCCCTAGAATGGCTTGTTGCCTTTGGCTCCATAAAAATGAATGTACTCCTGAGGGAGTATAGTTGAAGAAAATCATCCAATAAACAGACCGAGGGAAGGGAAAGTTAATCTTGTTTTTGGTTCAAGAAGGTGTGTCATCTCTTTAATTAGTGCTGCAATAATTTTAATAAAGACGGTACTGCTTACAATGCAGCACAACTTCAGTAGTGCACTGAAATATTAGCCTAGAATATGCTTCTAAATTTCTTAGGCAACAGTTCTAGCGTGAAATCAATTGGGACTTAAAAACACCAAGGGCAGTGATAGATGTGGGTGTAACTTTCACCAATCTCATTGATGGCCTGACATCAGGAAACAGGCAAGGCTGGTGGCATGGCATCTCCCATCAGAATTCCCAGTGCTCCTGTCTCCTGTATCCCAAGCAATCTGGATATGGCATCCAGGTCACTAGATTGGTGGAAGTGGCAAGTTCAAGGGACTCCAGGTAGGGTCATAGCCTGGAAAATCCATAAATTTCTCTACAAATTTTTTTATTGGCCTTCTTGTAAAGGGCAATTATCAACAGGTTTTTAATTTTTGACAGCACCTCTGGCTTCAATCCAAGCAGATTTTAAGCAACGTTTTGTCCTCTTTTCCATCTAAAAGTGAGTCCAATGATGGCCATGAAACCATCGTCGATTGCTATAAAAATCCATCTGGTTCACTAATGTCCTTTAGGGAAGGAAATCACTGTCCTTACCTGGTCTGGCCTACATGTGACTCCAGAGCCACAGCAATGCGGTTGACTCTTAAGTGCCCTCTGTAATGGCCTAGCAAGCCACTCAGTTGTATCTCACCACCACAAAGTCGATAAGGAATGAAACTGGATGGACCACCCAGCATCAACCTAGGCACCGTTAACAACAACGGCAAACCCAACCGTGACAACCATGAAAAGTCGTCCTAACTAACATCTGGGGGCTAGTGCCAAAGTTGGGAGAGCTGTCCCACAGACAAGTCAAGCAACAGCCTGGCATAGTCATTCTCAATGGCCTAGACACCACCATCACCATCCACAGGTATGTCCTGCCAACTGGCAGGACAGACACAGCAGAGATGGCGGCACAGTGGTATACAGTCGGAAGGGAGTTGCTCTGGGAGTCCTCAACATTGACTCCAGACTCCATGAAGTCTCATGTCATCGGGTCAAACATGGGCAAGGAAACGTGCTGCTGATTACCCACCGGGCTTCTTCATGTTGAACACCAATTGAGGGTGGCAAGGGCGCAGAATGTATTCTGGGTGGGGGACTTCAATGTCCATCTTCAAGTGTGGCTCGGTAGCACCAACACTGACCGAGCTGGCCGAGTCCTAAAGGACAGAACTGCTAGACTGGGTCTACGGCAGGTGGTGAGGGAACCAACAAGAGAGAACAACATACTTGACCTCATCCTCACCAATCTGCCTGCCGCAGATGAATCTGTCCGTGTCAGTATTGGTAGGAGTGACTACTGCACAGTCCTTGTGGAGACAAAGTCCCGTCTTCACATTGAGGATACCCTCCATCATGTTGTGTGGCACTATCACTGTGCTAAATGGGAAAGATTTCAAACAGATCTGGCAACGTAAAACTGGGCATCCATGAGGTGCCGTGGACCATCAGCAGCAGCAGAATTGTACTCAACCACAATCTATAAGCTCATGGCCCAGCATATTCCCCACTCTATCATTACCATCAAGCAGGGGGATCAACCTTGGTTCAATGAAGAGTGCAGGAGGGCATGCCAGGAGCAGAACCAGGCATACCTCAAAATGAGGTGTCAACCTGGTGAAGCTAAAACCCAGGACCACTTGCATGCCAAACAGCGTGAGCAGTGTGCGATAGACAGAGCTAAGCAATCCCACAATCAATGTATCAGATCTAAGCTCTGCAGTCCTGCCACATCCAGTCGTGAATGGTAGTGGACAATTAAAAAGCTAAGTGGAGGAGGTGGCTCCACAAATAGCCCTCAATGATGGGCAACCCAGCACATCGGTGTAAAAGATAAGGCTGAAGCATTTGCAACAATTTTCAGCCAGACGTGCCAAGTGCATGATCCATCTCGGCCTCCTCCTAATGTCCCCAGCATCACAGATGCCAGTCTTCAGCCAATTCGATTCACTCTGCATGATATCAAGAAATGGCTGAAGACACTGGATACTGCAAAGGCTATGGGCCCTGACGACATTACGGCAATAGTACTGAAGACCTGTGCTCCAGAACTTGCCGTGCTCCTGCCAAGCTATTCCAGTACAGCTACAACACTGGCATCTACCCGGCAATGTGGAAAATTGCCCAGGTATGTCCTGTACACAAAAAGCAGGACAAATCCAACCCGGCCAATTACCGCCCCATCAGTCTACTCTCGCTCATCAGTAAAGTGATGGAAGATGTCGTCGACAATGCTATCAAGCGGCACTTGCTTTACAATAACCTGCTCAGTGATGCTCAGTTTGGGCTCTGCCAGGGCCACTCAGTTCCTGACCTCATTACAGCCTTGGTTCAAACATGGAGAAAAGAGCTAAACTCAAGAGATGAGGTGAGAGTGACTGCCCTTGACATCATTTGACAGAGTATGGCTTCAAGGAGCCCTCGCAAAACTTGAGTCAATGGGAATCAGGGGGGAAACCCTCCGCTGGTTGGATTCATACTTAACACAAAGGAAGATGGTTGTGGTTGTTGGAGGTCAATCATCTGAGCTCCAGGACATCACTGCAGGAGTTCCTCAGGATAGTGTCCTTGGCCCAACTATCTTCAGATGCTTCATCAATGACCTTCCTTGCATCATAAGATCAGAAATGGGAATGTTCGCTGATTGCACAATGTTCAGCACCAGTTGCGACTCCTCTACTGAAGCAGTCCATGTAGAAATTCAGCAAGACCTGGACAATATCCAGGCTTGGGCTGATAAGTGGCAAGTAATATTCATGCCACACAAGTGCCAGGCAATGACCATCTCCAACAAGAGAGAATCTAACCATTACCCCTTGACATTCAATGGCATTACGATTGCTGAATCCCCCACTATCAATATCCTGGGGGTTACCATTGACCAGAAACTGAACTGGAGTAGCCATATAAATACTGTGGCTCCAAGAGCAGGTCAGAGGCTGGGAATCCTACAATGAGTAACTCACCTCCTGTCTCCCCAAAGTCTGTCCACCACCTACAAGGCACAAGTCAGGAGTGTGATGGAATACTCTTCACTTGCCTGGATGGGTGCAGCTCCAACAACACTCAAGAAGCTCAACACCATCCAGGACAAAGCAGCTCACTTGATTGGCACCCCGTCCACAAACATTTACTCCCTCCACCACCGACGCACAGTGGCAGCAGTGTGTACCATCTACAAGGTTAACTGCAGCAATGCACCAAGGCTCCTTAGACAGCACCTTCCAAACCCAACTTCTACCACAGAGAAGGACAAGGGCAGCAGATGCATGGGCACACCACCAGCTGCAAGTTCTCTACAAGCCACACACCATCCTGACTTGGAACTATTCACCCTTGCTTCACTGTTGCTGGGTCAAAATCCTGGAACTCCCTTCCTAACAGCACTGTGGGTGCACCTACCCACATGGACTGCAGCAGGTCAAGAAGACATCTCACCACCACCTTCTCATGGACAATTAGGGATGGAGAATAAATGCTGGCCTGGCCAGCGATGCCCACATCCCCATAAACAAATAAATAAATAAAAAACCTCCCCCTCCCCTGCCAAGTATGCACCAAAGGGGTGACCTATTTGAGGTAAAAAATGATAAAGGGATTCAACAAGGTAGATGCAGAGAAGCTATTTCTACTGGCGATGGAATCCAGAGCAAGAGGAAATAATTTTAAAATTAGAGCTAAGTCATTTAGGAGTGAAATGAGGAAGCAGTTTTCACACAAGGGTTGTTGAAATCTGGAAAGTTCTGCCCCAAATGACTGTGGTTGCTGGGTCAATTGAAATGTTCAAGGCTATGATTGATAAATATTTGTTAAGTAAGGGGGCCAGAGGACTGGAGAATTGTAATTGTTATACCCTTGTACAAAAAATGGTGTAAGGATAATCCCAGCAACTACAGGGCAGTCAGTTTAACCTCAGTGGTGGGAAAGGTTTTGAAATGATAATCCGGCAAAAGAATTAACAGCCACTTAGAAAAATTTGCATTAATTAAGGAAAACCAGTACAGATTTGTTAAAGGCAAATCGTGTTTAACTAATTTGATTGAGTTTTTTAAATGAGGTAACAGAGAGGGTTGATGAGGACAATGACGTGTGTACATGTACTTCCAAAAGGAATTTGATAAAGTGCCATATAACAAGCTTGTCAGCAAAGTTGAAAGCCATGGATTAAAAGAGACAGTGGATACAAAGTTGGCTGAGTGTCAAGAAACAGAGTAGTGGGGAACAGTTGTTTTTTGGACTGGGACGGTATATAGTGGGGTTCCCCAGGGCTTGGTATGAGGACCACCGCTTTTCTTGATCTCTTAATGACCTAGACTTGGGTGTGCAGGGCACAATTTCAAAATTTGCAGATGACACAAAACGTGGAAGTATTATGAACTATGAGGAAGATTGTAATAGATTTCAAGGGGACATAGACAAGCTAGTGGAATGGACAGTCACATGGCAGATAAAATTTAATGCAGAAAAGTGTGAAGTGATTCATTTTGGTAGGAAGAACAAGGAGAGGCAATATAAAATAAAGTATACAATTCTAAAGGGGTATATGTGCACAAATCATTGAAGGTAGCAGGACAGGTTGAGAATGCAATTAATAAGGCATACAGAATCCTGGGCTTTATAAAAAAAAAAGGCATGGAGTACAAAAGCATGGAAGTTATGATGATCCTTTATAAAACACTGGTTCGGCCTCAAGTGTCCAATTCTGGGCACTGCACTTTAGGAAGGATATGAAGGCATTGGAATGAGGACAGAAAAGATTTGCAAGAACATGCATAGATTGATGAAGCTGGGGCTGTTCTCCTTGAAGAGACGATTGAGAGGAGATTTGATAGAGGTATTCAAAATCATGAGGGTCAGGACAGAGTAGATAGGAAGATACTGTTCTCATTGGCCGAAGGGTTGAGAACCAGAAGACGTGAGGAATAACTTTTTTTACGCAATGAGTGGTTCGAATCTGGAATGATCAGCCTGAGAATTTGGTGGAGACAGATTCAATCGTGGCTTTCAAAAGGGAACTGTGTAATTATCTGAAGTAAAAATATTTACAGAGCCACAGGGAAAAGCGGGGGGAGTAAGACGAGTGGAGTTGCTCTTGCAGAAAGCCGATAGTGGCACGACGGGCTGAATGACCTTCTTCTGTGCTGTAACCGTTCTACGATTCTACTGTATAATTGAATGGCAGAGCATGCCAGAGGGGCTACATGATGACTCCTGTTCCTAAAGTTCCTATGTTTCCTATGTCAGCTGGATCCCATCATCTTGATCCTAACCAGCAGGGTTCTGCAGGTGGCTGAGGGGTCTTCCTAAAGCAGGGAGAGGCTGAGGAATCCATGCAGTTAGGTGTCCTATTATGTCAATAGGGCCTGATTGCACTTTAATGTGGACCTGAGGGGAAAGCTACAGCTTTCTCATGATATGAAACCAGGTGGCAAGTGTTCCTCCAGACCCACAAGGATAGTTGAGGCCTTTCCTGTCCTGAATATCCCTGCTTCTCTCTCCCGAAGCCCTTCCAGGATCTGCAAGTCAGTGGACAGGCCTTGGAGTCTCTGGGCTGGATTTTGTGTTGGAGGTGGGGCTTCACCCACCACCCCCCCCCCCCCCCCCCCCCACCCCGCCCCTGGAGCGATCCTCCGGTCTTTTTGGGTCAAAGTTTTAGGAGGCAGGATCCCCATCTCTTTAAAGACTTAAAAGGGATGGGGATCCTACCTCCGTGAGCTGCTGGCCAACAGAGGGATAGCAGCTCAGCAGTATCGGCAGTGCCACCGAGAGCAGTGTCCACTGCCAGTACTGCAGAGGCCTTGGATTCAGACCCAGTGGTGGAACCCCATAACAGAGGTAGGTGAGGCATGGTCGTCAGAGCCAGTCTGGAAGTCCCCGGGAAGGGTGGTGGGTGGAGGGGGGGAGGAGGTGGGGTGGTCGTGCAGTCCAGGGGAGGGGGTCACGGGGGGTAGAGCTTTTCCTGGTGGGGGTCTTCCATGGGCCACAAATTGCCCACAAAGGAGGGACCCCACCCCAGGCCCGCAGGGAAGGCGCCTCATTTTCCAAGGCGTCCTCCATCATCTCAACACAATCCATTTCTTACACTCATGACTCTCTGCTTTCTCTCCTTGCAGCAGAAGAGAGTGCATAACCCCAGGGAGAGACAGAGAACTCAGGGTGGTCCACGAATCATAGGCACTTTGACCACTGAGGAGGAGGATGCATTGGAGATTTGCAGGCTGGCACAGTCCATCAGCACTGATGATGGAGAGATGGGGGTCTCCAAAATACCTGATGACAGAATTAGATATCACACTGCCACTTGGCTCATAACAACCATTCATGTTCAACTGCCGTCACCACTAACGGAAATGTTAAGATCTGCACAATGTAGATTTTGGAACCTTTCCACATGCCAGTTCTAATTCATGTCTTTCATCTCCCACAGGTCCTTCAAGGGTGATGCAGGAGCTGGAGCAGGAGGAGGCTGAGGAATCCTCAGAGGAGGTTGTGCACTCTGAGGATGCATTGTCACATGACTCATGCGCACTCTCCACCAATGCAGAATCACACACCTCGGTGAGGACTCAACTAGAGATAGCTGGGTTGTCACATGGTGAGGTGCATATTACATGTGAGCAGGACCAGATGTTGGAGACAGGGACAGCAGTGGAGAGTACCCGTCAGGGAGTGCAGGCACTTCAGACTCTGCTCAGCTGGATGTAGATGCTGAGCCTTGGGGACCAGAAACGTGTGTACTTCTGTCAGCAATTCCAGAGGCAGTGCACACAAACTAAGAGAGATTAGAGGAGTTCGTCTTGAACATCTCAGGCATTTATGCTGATGTCCACCTCCGTGGAAAGAGTGGCTACCTGCATGGAGAATCAGACACAGCAGGAAACTGAGTGCATGCTGGACCTGACCAATAGCCCGCACAGTCAGTCTGTCACTTTACATAGGATGGAGGAAAGCCTCACCTTGGTGGCTCAATGCCTCACTGAAAAGCAGCCAAGTGCTCTCCCTCACATGCTCCGAAACTCAGAGGACATCCACCACTGGCATCTCATCTGTCAGAGCAGGGGAATAAGCAGCCTGCCTCTAGCACTGCTGAAACTACAGGGGTAGCACTATATAGGAGTAACAGAAAGTGGAAGAGGAAGACTTCTCAATTGCACAAGAGGTTTAAAAGGGATCAAAGGGGTAAATTTTTAACACAAAGGACAGTGGGTATCTGAAATGAGCTGCCTGAGAAGGTGGTGGAGTCAGGAACAGTAGCGACATTTAAGAGGCATCTGGACAGGTACTTGAATGAGCAAGGCATAGAGAGATATGGAATTAATGCAGGCAGGTGGGATTAGTATAGATAGGCATTATTGTCGGCATGGACGCAGTGGGCCGAAGGGCCTGTTTCTATGATGTACGACACTATGACTCTATAACTGAACTCAAGAGGTGAGGTGAGAGTGACTGCCCTTGACATCAAGGCAGCATTTGACCAAGTATGGCATCAAGGAGCCCTGGCAAAACGCTCCGCTGGTTGGAGTCATACCTAGCGCAAAGGAAGATGGTTTTAGTTGTTGGAGGTCAATCAGCTTAGCTCCAGGACATCACAGCAGGAGTTCCTCAGGCTAGTGTCCTAGGACCAACCATCTTCAGATGCTTCATCAATGGCCTTTCTTCCATCATAAGATCAGAAGTGGGGATGTTCGCTGATGATTACACAATGTTCAGCACCATTCGCAACTCCTCAGATACCGAAGCAGACCGTGTAGAAATGCAGCATGACCTGGACAACATTGTCATGGAGTTATACAGCACCCAGGCTTAGGCTGATAAGTGGCAAGTAACATTTGTTCCGCAGAAGTGGCAGGCAATGACCATCTCCAACAAGAGAGAATCTAACCATCTCCCCTTGACATTCAACATCCTGGGAGTTACCAATGACCATAAACTGAACTGGAGTAGCCATGTAAATACCGTGGAGACAACAGCAGGTCAGAGGCTAGGAATTCTGCAGCGAGTAACTCACCTCCTGACTCCCCAAAGCCTGTCCACCATCTACAAGGTACAAGTCAGGAATGTGATGGAATACTCTCCACTTGCCTGGATGGGTGCAGCTCCAATAACACACAAGAAGCTCGACACTATCCAGGACAAAGCAGCCGGCTTGATTGGCACCACATTCAACACTCTCAACATTCACTCCCTCCACCACCGACGCACAGTGGCAGCAGTGTGTACCATTTACAAGATGCACTGCAGCAACGCGCCAAGGCTACTCAGGCAGCACCTTCCAAACCCGCGACCTCTACCACCTAGAAGGACAAAGGCAGCAGATGCATGGAAACACCACCACCTACAAGTTCCCCTCCAAGCCACACACCATCCTGACTTGAACTATATCACCGTTCCTTCACTGTCGCTGGGTCAAAATCCTGGAACTCCCTCCCTAATAGCACTGCAGGTGTACCTACCCCACATGGACTGCAGAGGTTCAAGAAGGCAGCTCACCACCACCTTCTCATGGGCAATTAGGGACGAGCAATAAATGCTGGCCTAGCCAGCGATGCCCACATCCCACGAAACGAATAAAAGAAAATTCTGGAAACCCTTGTTGATGCATACTGAAGAGTGCCCTCAGATCTGTCCAGGCAACTGAATCGCATCTTCAGCAACCCAATGGCTTGCTCAATGATTGCTCTTGTTCTTATGTGGCTCTTGTTGTACCTCTCCTCTGTATCAGTGGTAGGGTTCCTCATAGGAGTCATCAGTGAGGTCCTCAGAGGATAACCCTTGTCTCCAAGGAACCACCTCTGGGAGATGGGACTGTCACAGAATGAATGAATCGTGGCAGCATCCAGGATATCTTGCACAGACACATGATAACCCTCCAGTGGTCACAAAGCTGAATATTGCTAGAACGTTCCTTGTTCCAGTCTTACACGTGCCCCCTCCTTCACCTTTTTTTTCCAGTACATTGATTGGATCAGTGCTGCTTCCTGTTCTTGTCCTGAACTGGAAAATTTCATAGACTTAGCCTTCAATTTCTACCCTTCTCTCCCCTTCACACAATCCATCTCCAACACTTCCCTTCCCTTCCTTGACTTCTCTGTCTCCATTTCTGGGGCTATGCTATCAATTAATATTCAGTATAAACCCACTGACTCCCACAGCAAATTGACTTTATTTCCTTGCACCCCACTTCCTGTAAGGACTCCATTTCAATCGCCCAGTTTCTCCAACTCCAAGACATCTGTTTGGACAATGCAACTTTCCATACTCACACTTGCGATATGTGTTCCGTTTTCCTCAACCAGGGATTCCCCCCATCATTATTGTTTCTTTCTTAATTCATATGAACATACGAACTTACGAATTAGGAGCAGGAGTAGGCCACTCGGCCCCTCGAGCCTGCTCCGCCATTCAACAAGATCATGGCTGATCTGATTGTAATCTCAACTCCACATTCCCACCTACCCCTGATAGCCTTTCACCCCCCTGCTTATCAGCAATTTATCTACCTCTGCCTTAAAAATATTCAAAGACTCTGCTTCCACTGCCTTTTGAGGAAGAAAGTTGCAAAAACTCACAACCCTCAGAAAAAATTTCTCCTTATCTCTGTCTTAAATGGGCAACCCCTTATTTTTAAACAGTGACCCCTAGTTCTAGATTCTTCCACAAGAGGAAACATCCTTTCCACATCCCCCCTGTTAAGACCCCTCAGTATTTTATTTTTTTCAATTAAAGCACCTCTTACTTTTATAAACTGCTGCAGATACAAGCTTAGCCTGTCCAACCTTTTCTCCCTTTACTTTGCGTTCGGACAGTTGCTATCCTGCCATTCACACCTCATCTAGACACATCTTTTGTTTCTTTACTTGTCCTTTGACCATTCCCTTTGGCTTTTTACCATTAAACCTTTTGTCATTTAATCTCTCCTGCCCGCCGCCTTATCACAGACCTTCCCTTTTGTCCTCCCACCTTTCGCTTGCTCAAAACCGATCAGATTTCGAACTTTTCTCAGTCCTGATGAAAAGAGAGAGATCTGAAATGTTGGGCTGAATTTTGTTCTCAGGGCGGGGATCCTGCCAACAGGCCTGAAAGTGGTGGGGGCTGACCCCACTTGGACTGTCTGTGGGACCCAGTGCCATATCTTGTCAGCGGCTGCCAAATAATTGGCTGCTGCCGTGGCAACCATCCCTATTAAACAATCGGAAGGCTGGCAGCTCAGTGGTCTCAGCAGCACCACCAGGAGCCGTGGCCTCTGCTGGGACTGCACCTGGAAGGATGGCATCCTCCCAACCAGGTAACTGGGGTCTGGAAGGTGCCGAGGTCAGTCAGTCAGGCCCCAGCGAGACGGGGTGGTGCAGTTGCTGAGGGCAGGTGGTGCCTTTGCCACTGGGAGGGTCATTACTGCCAGGAGGGCCCCTCCTGGGCCAATTAGTGCCCGAATAGGAGGGCCACCCGCCCCCCCAGCCCGCTGTGAGGCTGCCAGGATTTACCTCGTGGTTTCCTCATGTAGCGGAGGGCACACCAGCCACTGGTGACGGGAAAAGGCCCTTAATTGGCCACTTAAGTGGCTCAATTGACCTCTAGGCGGGAGGGCCATTTACCACCTTCCCCGTCTCTGGCAAGATGGCATATCAGCGGGAAGACAACGGGCACTCCACCCACCTCCCTTGCCTCGGCATTTTTCGGGCTCCTTGCCTCCCAGCCTGCCTCCAGAGTGCTGGTAAAATCCAGCCCGTTTACTCAGTTTCTCTCTCCACAGATGCTCCCAGACCTGCTGAGTATTTCCAGCATTTTCTGTTTTTATTTCAGATTTCCAGCAATCGCAGTATTTTGCTTTTGTATTAGTGTTTAATTCACTGCCACTTCTCTTCCAGGAATGCCCACCCTGAAAAAGTGCTGCTCTTCTGTCTGACAGAATTTCCGTTTTGACCTTTATTCCTTGTTCATCTTCATTGCTTTCTATTTTCCCTATTTGTGTTTGGTCAGGTAACTCGCTTTCACAGCCACATCTCCTTCCTTAACAACTGTCTCGGCTCCAACTTATTACACATGAATTCCAACTCAGATTCCACCCTTCGTGTTTCTGATCCACCCAAGAGTATACATATCTCTAGGACATTCAGGATTCCGCAAACCGCTGTTCTCGCTGCATCCTAAGATCCACTCTCGACGTCATGCACTGCCACATGCACACTGTCCACCTCTGCATTAAGCAGTGCTAACTCCCTATTTCTCAAAGCTGTCTTGGTCCACAGTTTCAATTCATCCTTCACTTCATCTGGGGCTTAAACAAAAAACTTCTTTTTTATCTGCCTTTCAGGTGTGAAGGATCACAAGCTTCAACAACTCTTAGGTCCTAACACCCCACTGGATCTTTCTTCCTCTTCCCATCCCTCTGACCCATCTCTTCTTTGAATCTCACCCCTTGTCCTGTATTCATGGTATCCTCCGACCTTCCCCTCCCTGACTCTGAATGATCTCTCCTCAGCAAAGGCCCCTGCTTCATCCCCTTACTCTCCCACCTGAAAGAATTTCGAACTCAGCATGACGCTGAGCTCTTCTTCCATTGTCTTCATCTCTATGCCCACTTCTTTGGGCAAGTATCTTCCTCCCTCTCCCCCCACCCCCACGCCACTCAGCAGACTCTTTTACCCATCTCCAGTATTCTCCTTCCATCTGGACCCCTCCCTCTGGCCTCTTACCCTCTCTGCCAGCATGATATTGGCTATCTCAATTTCTCTGCTCCTTCAATCACTCTAACCTATCTCGGTCTGAACTTGCTGTGCTCTGTTCTCTCAGATCCAACCCAACATCATCATCAAACTTGCTGACAAGTGTGGTTGTTGTCTAGATATCGACCTCTACCTAGCAAAGCTTGACCGCCAACTTTCCCACACTTCCTCCTACCTCCCCCTGGACCGTGACCCCACCACAGAACATCAAGCCATTGCATCCAACAGGACTGTTATTGACCTCATCTCCTCTGCAGATCTTCCTTCCACAGCCTCTAACCTCGTAGTTTTCCAACCCCATACAGCCCACTTCTACCTCCTTCCCAAAATCCACAAACAGGACTGCCATGGCAGACCCATTGTTTCAGCCTATTCCTGCCCCATTGAACTGATTTCTTCCTATCTTGATTCTTCTGTTTATTCCCTTGCCCAGCCTCTTCCCACCTACATCCATGACTCTTCCAATGCCCTCTATCACTTTAACAATTTCCAGTTTCCTGGCCTTCACTGTCTCCTTTTTACCATGGATGTCCAATCTCTCTACAGCTCGGTCCCCCACCAGGGCAGTCTGAGAGCTCTCTGCTACTTCCTTAAATGAAGGCCCAACCAGTCCTCATCCACCACCATCCTCCTCTACCTAGCTGAACTTGTTCTCACATTGAACAACTTCTCCTTTAACTCCGTTCAGTTCCTCCAAAGGTGTTGCTATGGGTACCTGCATGGGTCCTAGGTATGTCTGCCTTTTTGTGGGATATGTCTAACATTCCTTGTTCCAGTCTTATTCAGGTCCCCTCCCTTACCTCTTTCTCTGGTACATTGATGACTATCAGTGCCATTTCCTCCTCTTGTCCAGAACTAGAAAATTACATTGACTTAGCTTCCAATTCCTACCCTTCTCTCACCTTCACATGGTCCATCTCTGACCCGTCCCTTCCCTTTCTTGACTTCTCTGAATCCATTTCTGGAAATAGGTTATCAAACAATATTCATTATAAGCCCACAGACTCCCACAGCTACCTTGACTACACTTCCTCACACCCCACTTCCTGTAAGGACTCCATTCCATTCTCCCAGTTTCTCTGTTTCTGTTGCACCTGTTCGGACAATACAACCTTCCATACTAGTGCTTCCGATATGTTTTCCTTTTTCCTCAACCGAGGATTCCCCCCCACCATGGTTGACAGGGCCCAGGACTGTGTCCGTTCTATTTCATGCACTTTTGCTCTTCCCCTTCCCCTCCCACCCAGAACCACATTAGGTTTCCCCTGTCCTCACCTTCCATCCCACCAGCCTCCATATTCAACGGATCATCCTCCACCATTTCTGCCACGTCCAGCATGATGCCAGCACAAAACACACCTTCCCCTCCCCTTTCAGCATTCTGAAGGGACCGTTCCCTCCACAACACCCTGGCCCACTCCTCAGTCACCGCCAACACCACCTCCATTTCCTACGGCACCTTTCCATGCAAGCCCAGGAGATGCAACACCTGCCCTTTACCTCCTCCATTCTCACCATCCAAGGCCCCAAACACTCCTTTCAAGTGAAACAGCGATTTACTTGTACTTCTTTTAATGTAGTATACTGTATTCACTGCTCACAATGTAGTCTCCTCTACATTGGCGAAACCAAACACAGACTGGGTGACCACTTTGCAGAACACCTCCATTCAGTCCCTGCATGGTCCTGAGCTTCCAGTTGTCTGTCATTTCAAGTCTCTGCCGTGCTCCCATTCTGACCATGGCTTGCTACAGTGTTGTAATGAAGCTCAATGCAAGCTCGAGGAACAGCACCTCATCTTTTGACTGGGCATTTTACAGACTTCTGGACTCAACACTAAGTTCAACAATTTTAGATAATAACCACTGCCCCCATTTTGTTTTGTGTTTTTTTTTTGCTGGTTCGTTTTTTTCTCTTGCTTCTTTCTTATTCCCTTTACTTTGCATTCGGACGGCTGCTATCCTGCCATTCACACCTCATGTAGACACATCTTTTGTTTCTTTACTTGTCCCATTATCACTCCCTTTGGTTTTGTACTATGAAACCTTCTGACATTTAATCTGTCCTGCTCTCCGCCCTATGACAGACCTTCCCTTTTGTTCTTCTTCCCACTCTCCTCTCTTTCACTTGCTGAAAACCTATTACATTTCTAACCTTTCTCAATTTTGATGACCTGAACATTAAGTCGATCTGTTTCTCTCTCTACAAATACTGCCAGACCGGCTGAGTGTTTCCAGCATTTTCTGTTTTTATTTCAGATTTCCAGCATCTGCAGTATTTTGCTTTTATATTGATGGAGTGCAAACTTTCCGATTGATAAATACTCCAGGATGATATGAGGGTGCCTTAATAGTCAGTTATATGCCATCTATGACTCCTGCATATGACTCCTGGAATCCAACCACTAGAGAAAATACAAAAGCCCTCTGTGTCTGAATGATCTCATCTGTGTCCAAGTGGTCATAAGTGGCAGTCTTGGCAAAGATGGCATCAGTCACCTGGGAGATACATGTGTGAGCAAATGATTGTGAAATCCTGCAGATGCCACCAGCGGATCCCTGGCAGGAGCCAGAGGCAAAGAAATTGGGGGCTGTGGTGACTTTGGCATCCATTGGCAATGCATGGCCACCTGGGTCCTCTCGGAATGAAGTCTTCTTCCAGGAGGCTGTAGATATCAGCAACCACCTGCCATGAAGACCTGAACCTCTTGAGGCACTGTTGCTCCATCATGTTGAGGAAGCTGATTCCCTGCCTGTATACCCGGTGCTGGGGCCATTACCTCCTTCAAGCTGGAGCTTTATGTCTGTCCCCTGTATCCTGTGGAGCAGTGTATGGCTGTGGAGAAGGCAGTTGCTGTTCTTGTGTTACTGCTGCTAGCGCTGCTGATGGTGCTGTTGCTGTTGTTGCCAGTCCTGCTGGTGTTGGCATGGCTGCTCCTCTTGTTCCTCATCAGAGGTCCAACATAGAGCTGCATAAGCTGCTCTTATGCTGCAGTGAAGGCTGACAGCAGGGAAATGCAAATCAAAGTGGACAAAGTCCAAGGTAGGTAAAATAACTTGTAAAAAGTTGGAAGCCACCTGTAAAGTAGTGAATCCAGGCACTCAGAAAAATTCCTATGAGCACAAGCCTTTCACATAGGCAAGGCAACAGCTATGCAATTTTACTGTTTAAAGCCTTTCCAGCCTGTCAGTTTCAGTGGAAATTGACAACCCACACTGCTCTTGCCTTGTTGACACTGGCAAGTTCCACACAGATGAGGAAAGCTGTGTGCTTGCTGTTACAGCCATAATCCTGTGTTAAAGGCTCAATTAATTGGATATTTAAATATTTAAATGACTGACCCAACAGCTTCACAGGTGTTTCCCACGCACCTCGGAATGTGCCCCAGTAAAAGCTGGAAGTGAGTGGAATCATGTCAGGTTCTTGACACTAGGATTTTTTGGGATTTATCCCCCCATCCAAAATTGAACGCCCCCCACCCCACCCCTTGGCATTTAAAATTCCGCCTATGAAGTGGGAAGTGGACTGATGGCATTTAAATGAGCCCCAGTCTTTATAATTGCCAAAAGCCTCATCTAATTAGTTCCACCTGAAACCCACTCTGGTATGAGTCACTACCTTCAACAAAAAAGGACAGGGGTGCAAAACAACATTTCAAAAGTAAGTTGTAAAAAACACAGACATGCTCCTTAGTGTAATAAGATGTAAAAGATTTTTAATGCTCATCAAAGTGAGGATGCTGGCACTGGGGGAATGAAACACATTGGATTTCAGGTACTGCAGCAAGTTTTTATGCACTAATATAAAATAAAAACAAGAACTGCTGGAAATACTCAGCAGGTCTGGCAGCATCGGTGGAAAGAGAAGCAGAGTTAACGTTGCGGGTCAGTGACCCTTCTTCGGAACTTCGGAGTTATTATGCACCTTAGGAGATATGAGGGGAGATTCTTCTGATTCTGTGTCCAGGCACACTGGACCTTGTGAAATATCAGAACATTTAAAATAGCAAAGGAAAATTGGGCATACTTTTATAAGTGTGCGCCTAAAGTTCTGATATTTGATGTTCCCAAGTGATCTAGTGCACCTAGGCGGAGATCGAGGAAAATTCCCCCAAGAGAAATAAAATCATAGAGATTCTACCCATGTAAAAACCCCAATTAAAAGCTATTTTACTTTTTTTCCCCCCAAAAATATACTTTATTCATAAAAATCTGTTAAAAATGCATTACAAAACCGTTCAAAACAGCACCAAGTTGACATTCCAAAAAGAGCAAAGGAAATCAGGTTTCTTCGATACAGCAGTGAGTCGCCTCACAACCCTTCCATTCCATTTTACATGCCATATACATTTTACAGCAAATCCTTATTTGGTGTATACAGCCCAAGGGGTTTCCCATGGGTCCAGCCCCTCAGTTCACTTTGGTGGGGGGGACCTTACAGTGGTCTTTCCCCATTGAGCTTTTGCTGCAACTGCCCTGAGCTTTAGTGCGTCCCTCAGCACATAGTCCTGGACCTTGGAATGTGCCAGTCTGCAACTTTTGATCGTGGACAACTCTTTTCGCTGGAAGACCAGCAAGTTTCGGGCAGACCAAAGAGCGTCTTTCACCGAATTGATGGTCCTTCAGCAGCAGTTGATGTTTATCTCGGGGTGCATCCCTGGGAACAGCCCGTAGAGCACAGACTCCTGTGTCAATTTTACTTAAAGCTATTTTAACTTGTACATCATATTGCTTTGCAGAAAAGAAAGTGTACTTTGCTGAAGAAGTTTGGTAGGGAACAGATTGGTTTGTCCCTACCACAAGGTCACTACTTTCTATATGACAAGAATCAGAATTAAGTCCCTAGAAAAGATTACAAATTTTCCTGCACTTTCAAAAAATTGCACTTACAAAAAAAGAAAAACAGACAAGCCTGAGCTTGTCTGGCAATTAACATAATGGTCTGGAAATTTATGATGGGAAATATAAAATGGTAGAATGAATGTTCAGAGACACATTTTGGCCATCTACACAGGGGTGTTTTAAATATATATTTAGGGTAAAGTCCAATTCAAGCAGAGAGTGTCTCAGTTGTTCGAAAGTTAGGGATTTGGCAAGTTAACCCAATTTGGTTTGCCCCTTAGTCTTGAAAACCACTAACTGTTATTAAGGTTTTCATTCTGTTAAGTGGTCTGATTGCCCAGTACTTAAGGTTGAGACTGAACAATGCTTCAGTTGTGAACTGGTCTTTTAACTGTTTAGTGTAATTACTTTGATCATTTCTTTCCCAGTGTATTTTTGGAAAAGCCACATTGCAGGAAAATGATTGACACATTGATTTGTGAAGTAGAAGAGCACCTCCTGCTAGTCTGAAGTAAGCAAAGCATAGCAATTTGGAAAGTACAGAGATCTAAATTTCATTACTAGTTCTCTTGACTAGAGAGGGAAGATGGTTTTAATATGAACTGTTGTCCAAAAGAAGGACAGAAAGAAAGTAAAAGCAGTAACTAAAGAAAAACAAAACAAGTAGGACAAAAGGAAGCCTCAAGGCAGCAGATAACAGACACTTAGGTGCAAATCTTTTTCAAATACATTCTCAAGACAGCATATAATCTGTCTGTTGTGTTGTTCAGGTGGGAATGAAAGATCCCATGACTCTATTTGAAGAGGGGCACGGAACTCTCATGGCATCTTGGCCAACATTCCTCCTTCACCCAGCACAGCAAAAACAAATTACTTGGCCATTCATGTCATTGCTGTTTGTGGGATATACCTGTGTGCAGAGTTATTGGCATGTTCACCTATACAGCAACAGTTGCTGCATTTCAATGTGACTAACTCTATATGAAGCACATTAAGCCAACTGAGGGATGATATATAAATGCAATACTTTGCAATAAAGTTGCCAAATTTTTATGTATTTTCATCTTCAAATACTGTGTGCCTAAAATGTATGTTCTTTTAGATGCAAGGTTGTCATACTTGTTATTTTGTGTTTCCCTGTTTTATATCTGTGGGTACAATGAGCCAATTTAACAGAAATCCAAATTACTGAGTGAACGCCTAGTGCTTCTTTAGACTCCAGACACTTAATTATATTTCTTACCAGCACAATATCCAACTGCTTTGTCACCATTACAGAACTAAAATCTTGCTGCTCACATAAATGGCAGGCACACAAAGCTTCCTTTATTATATGTTGCTGCTGATACACTGAGTAATAAATACCTAACTGAGCTTGCGCTTCTTTATTCCAAACTAGTCAGCAGACAAACCCTTATCTACAGCCCCAGGTTACCCTTTAAAGGAAGAAGACTTCTCAATATTGCCACTTAGTGGTGACACTTGTAGATAATAAGCATGTTGGCTCATAGGAGAAAAATAAATACTTTCTGAAAATCCATACAAATTGTGTGCATAAGGTATCAAATCTGAAATAAAATATGAAACAATGACTGCTTTATTTTTCAATGTCAAAAAAAAAAGGAAATTTATGTACAGTACAAAATCTTTAGCACTAATCAATGGCTGGTTATTAACTTTCAGGCTGCTTGCTGATTTGAAATAGAAGCAGACAACATCCTCTCAGTCAAACATTTCTAAAACAGGAATTTATTTTGAATTTGGTAATTAAATAACTCCTAATAACTGCAGAATGACATATTAAATGTATTGTTTTTAAGCCCTAACTTGATCATAATAATCACAGAACTGCATCTTTTCAAACATCTATAAACAAAGAGGCAATTAATATGCCACATGAAATTTTTTTAAAACATCTTCAAGATGCAATCTGATTATACGGACACAGATTTTCCCCTGATGTTAATTGGCCCCTCAGTCGTGCCATTCTTACTATAACCAGGATTTTGGAAAATGCAGATCCACTTATGGATCCTGCACCTTGACAAGATGGCGAGGTGAAGTAATTTAAACAGCAGGCTTTTATTGTTAATAAAAAAATTGTTTATTCATTAAAATATTCAATGTTAATTAAAAAAATGATCACTAGGCTGCTGGGATGGGAGTCCAATTATTTTCTTTACAAAATATGATTTAGTTAAGCAACACACATTACACCAGATTACTACTGATATATGTATATAGAGATTTGATATCATAGAAGCTTACAGCACAGAGGGAGGCTATTCTGCCCAACATACCTGTGCCAGCTCTTTGAAAGAGTTATCCAATTAGTCCGACTCCTCCGCTCTTCCTACCCAGTCCTGAAAATTCTTCCTTATTGAGCATATATTCAATTCCCTTTTGAAAGTTACTATTGAATATGCTTCTACCACCCTTTCAGGCAGTGCATTCCAATTTTACCTGTTTTAAGATCATACTTAATTTATTTTATTTTTTAACTGAGAGCTAGAACAATATTTTATTTTTCCTTTTAAATGTGGCCAAATTTGGTGAGAAGGTTTATGCTAGTGGTCAAAGCAAAACTATAAAACAATAGTAAAAATTGTAACTCAAGTGTATCATTTCTTCTTGGTTCTTGATTAAGAGCAGGAATTAATTAAAACTTTTTGTCTTCAGATTGTTTATCATCATGACGAGTCCAATTTGCACTCATTTGTTGAAATTCTCAAAAAAAAAACTGTTTCAGCAAGGTAAACCAGAGAATGCACTTTTTGTTCAAAATCAAATTTAATTTGGATTAATGCGTCCAGAAACACCATTATATAACTATTGGCTAAATAATTGTTTACAACTGACCACAATGTAAATTTTCATGTTTTAAAAATGTTTGATTGTTATTTTCCTCCCATTGTCATTGCCTTTTTATTCTTTTTTTCTTTCAGTCTGATAGGTATTTGTACTTTCATTTTTAAACTTCCTCTTCAACAGTGTTCCCTTTTTTTATTTTCAGGAGTAAAATCTATTTCTTTTGCTTATAGTGAAGTTCTGGTTTCACAGCAGTAAATTAAATTTGCCTATAGCATGGCTGCAATAACTCACAAATAAATATAACTCATTTAGCTTTACCTCATGAATCATCTGTGCCTCCTGAAGATCACACTTGCGTTTGTCACTGGTAGGCAAACGTATGGATTCAAACCAACTGCTGTAAATAACCTCATCATGTTAAAAACAGAAGGCCAGCTTAACACAGTTATAGCATAATGTGCAATATCTCATCGTTGCAGCTAGTTAAACTTCATCCCACCCCATTTATGCAGTAAGTCATTCTAAGTCATTGAAAAATAATGGAACATTTGGGAAGACAAAACTATGCAAGGTGGAAATCCCTACAAACAAAGCGGTTATTTCCATTACATTTCTAAGATGGTTTTTATTTTTATTAACTTTGACGTGCTTCCCTTTCTCTTTCATTCATAGAGTAAAGATGTGCAGTGGCCATTTGTACCAGTATTCATCTAAAACTTCCCCCATCTTCTATGCCATTGAAAATTTAGAAATGAGATAAAAAGATTTAGTGCTATATTATTCTTTGTGAGAAAATTTATTGAAGACCTTTTTTTTTCCTTTGGCCTCCTTATCTCGAGAGACAATGGGTAAGCGCCTGGAGGTGGTCAGTGGTTTGTGAAGCAGCGCCTGGAGTGGCTATAAAGGCCAATTCCAGAGTGACAGGCTCTTCCACAGGTACTGCAGAGAAATTTGTTTGTCGGGGCTGTTACACAGTTGGCTCTCCCCTTGCACCTCTGTCTTTTTTCCTGCCAACTACTAAGTCTCTTCGACTTGCCACACTTTAGCCCCGTCTTTATGGCTGCCCGCCAGCTCTGGCGAACGCTGGCAACTGACTCCCACGACTTGTGATCAATGTCACAGGATTTCATTTCGCGTTTGCAGACGTCTTTAAAGCGGAGACATGGACGGCCGGTGGGTATGATACCAGTGGCGAGCTCGCTGTACAATGTGTCTTTGGGGATCCTGCCATCTTCCATGCGTCTCACATGGCCAAGCCATCTCAAGCGCCACTGACTCAGTAGTGTGTATAAGCTGGGGATGTTGGTCGCCTCGAGGACTTCTGGGTTGGAGATACGTACCTGCCACCTGATGCCAAGTATTCTCCGGAGGCAGCGAAGATAGAATGAATTGAGACGTCGCTCTTGGCTGACATACGTTGTCCAGGCCTCGCTGCCATAGAGCAAGGTACTGAGGACACAGGCCTGATACACTCGGACTTTTGTGTTCCGTGTCAGTGCGCCATTTTCCCACACTCTCTTGGCCAGTCTGGACATAGCAGTGGAAGCCTTTCCCATGCGCTTGTTGATTTCTGCATCTAGAGACAGGTTACTGGTGATAGTTGAGCCTAGGTAGATGAACTCTTGAACCACTTCCAGAGCGTGGTCGCCAATATTGATGGATGGAGCATTTCTGACGTCCTGCCCCATGATGTTCGTTTTCTTGAGGCTGATGGTTAGGCCAAATTCATTGCAGCCAGCCACAAACCTGTCAATGAGACTCTGCAGGCACTCTTCAGTGTGAGATGTTAAAGCAGCATCGTCAGCAAAGAGGAGTTCCCTGATGAGGACTTTCTGTACTTTGGACTTCACTCTTAGACGGGCAAGGTTGAACAACCTGCCCCCTGATCTTGTGTGGAGGAAAATTCCTTCTTCAGAGGACTTGAACACATGAGAAAGCAGCAGGGAGAAGAAAATCCCAAAAAGTGTGGGTGCGAGATCACAGCCCTGTTTCACGCCACTCAGGAAAGGGCTCTGATGAGGAGCCACCATGTTGAATTATGCCTTTCATATTGTCATGGAATGAGGTGATGATACTTAGTAGCTTTGGTGGGCATCCAATCTTTTCTAGTAGTCTGAAGAGACCACGTCTGCTGACGAGGTCAAAGGCTTTGGTGAGATCAATGAAAGCAATGTAGAGGGGCATCTGTTGTTCACGGCATTTCTCCTGTATATGACAAAGGGAGAACAGCATGTCAACGGTCGATCTCTCTGCACGAAAGCCACATTGTGCCTCAGGGTAGACACGCTCGGCCAGCTTCTGGAGCCTGTTTAGAGCAACTCGAGCAAAGACTTTCCCCACTATGCTATATGTGAGTAAATAGGTCAATCGAAAGAAAATAACAAAAGCGATTAAATATCTGATTTTTGGCTAGACAGGGATATTTTTAAGCAGGCTGTGCATATTTTTATTTTTAATCTAAACCAAGCAGCAAAAGTCTAATTTTCCATGTTTTATCTTTTTATTTTGTACCTGTTCTTTTAGAAGTTTTTATTCTGTGTTGTATGTTTCAAAATAAAATATCAAATCTGGGTTGATCCAAACTATTACATTACCTGCAAAGTCACCGAGGTTTTAAAATGAATTTCAATGTCCCTAGTAAGGAGAACAGCAGCCAGGTATAACTATACAAATTGAGAAAGGACAAATCCAAATAAATACCTGGGAACCAGTGAATGCCATGAGAAACTGTGTAGAAAAAGTAATGCAAAGATAAACAGACGATAAGAATAGATCAAGCCCAAAAAGCCCATCCCATCCATTTGACAATGCAGCCTCAAATATCATTGACTCTCATTCTAGGCACAGTATCTCCTTGGAGTACCAAAAACACAAAGAAAAATAAAACTGCAGTCAATATTAGACAATTCTAAACATAGAGCTGACAACAAGGCCTGGAAATCCTGCTTGAGAGAGAGAGACTGCATTAAAATAATACCAGATGATTGTTGAGGCCACACATAAGTTGAAATAATTTGCCTTAATACAATTTTTAAAAGCTGTTTCCTAACTCCCAATTCTGGCCCCACAGTCAGTCTGTCTTTGGATGTGGCAGATGGCGACAACCCCAACAGTAAAGGAATTCTTCCATTTTTGCTACTACTCAAAGTATGTTCCCATACATAAATGTGTGCACAACAGTTAGTCAACAAAAAAAACACAAACATTGATTTTTAACTACCATGAAGCTTTTTTCTTACTGCATTTCTTTAAATGTAAGATAAATACAAAGTTATACCGATAGTTCAGGTTTATTATGAAGGATGAAAATTTAAACAAAGCACTGACAAAAAGCAGGGGTGGATTTAGGCGGGGGGTGGGAGGGGGGGTTGCTGATGAGAGTAGGGGGAGGAATGAAGAATATGTGGGCCACATCTCCCTTATTGGCCAACCAAGGTAATGACATCCAGGCACTTGTAATCACCCTGACTGGGCACCTCCTGGAAAACTCAACCCAATTTCCATGAGCAGGCCTTACTTACAGAGCCTGCCTCAAACTGATCTGATCTTCGCCCACAGCTCACACATTTAATAATAGAACTTACAACTGAGAAATTCGTCACAAGTTTAGGTAATTGAACCTATGAGTAATATATTTATTTCATTCACACCATAATTAAAAAATAGCACTAATAATTCCTAATGCCATATGTCCAAAATGATGTGAACTCAGTATTTTGATTTGGGTTCTTATCTTTTACAATATATGGGTGATTAACCATGAATTTATAGAATCACAGAATAACAGAATTGTTACAGCACAGAAGGAGGTCGTTCAGCCCATCATGTCTGCGCTGGCTGTCCGAAAGAGCAATTTACCTAGTGCCACTCCCCCACCTTCTCCCCGGTAGCCCTGCACATTCTTCCTTTACCAATAACAATCCAATTCCCTCTTGAATGCCTCGATTGAACCTGCCTGCACCATACACTCAGGCAGTGCATTCTAGATCCTAATGACTCACTGCGTGAAAAAGTTTTTCCTCATGTCGCCATTCGTTCTTCTGCCAAATACTTTAAATCTGTGCTCTCGTGTTCTCGATCCTTCCCCCAATGGGAACAGTATTTCCTTAACCATTCTGTCCACACCCCTCATGATTTTGAATACCTCTATCAAATCTCCTCTCAATCTTCTCTTCTCCAAAGAAAACAGTACCAACTTCTCCAATCTATCAACATAACTGAAGTTCCTCATCCCTGGAACCATCCTCATGAACCTTTTCCACACTCTCTCTAATGGCATCACATCTTCCCTAAAGTGTGGTGCCCAGAATTGGACAGAATACTCCAGTTGAGGCCAAACCAGTGTTCTATACAAGTTTAACATAACTTCCTTGCTTTTGGATGCTATGCCTCTGTTAATGAAGCCTAGAATTCTGTATGCTTTATTAACCGTGCTCTCAACCTGTCCTGCCATCTGCAATGATTTATGCACATATATACCCAGGTCCCGCTGCTTCCACATCCTCTTTAGAATTGCAACTTTTATTTTATATTATCTCTCCACGTTCTTCCTACCAAAATGAATCACTTCACACTTCTCTGCATTAAATTTCATTTGCCACTTGCCCACCCATTCCACCAACCTGTCTATGTTCTTTTGACATTCTACACTATCCTCCTCACAGTTCACAATGTTTCCAAGTTTTTTATCATCTGCAGATTTTGAAATTGTGCCCTGTACACCAAGGTCTAGATCATTAATATATATCAGGAACAACAAGAGTCCTAACACTGACCTTTGGGGAATTCCACTACAAACCTTCCTCTAGTCTGAAAAACATCCATTAACCACAACTCGCTGTTTCCTGTCATGCAGCCAATTTCATATCTATGTTGCTATAACTTTGCTCACAAGACAGTGATGCAGCACGTCATCAAAATAGAAAAATATACTATTTAACATTTACCCCATTCTGACTTGGTGGTGTAGTAGGTTCGTACACTGTTCTTTCACCTCAGGAATTGAGGTTTGAATCCTGTCCAGAATAACGGAATAAAAGTCTCTTTTATTTGTTGAGAGTCAATGCAAAATGAGTTTAGATGATCACATGGATCCATGCTATAACACAACATATAATTTGTCATTACATTAGCAATTCTAGGTACAAAAGTCACAACATGGCTCATGTGTGAACTGGTGCAATAAGGCTGAATTTTACCAGCCCCTCGACGCTGCGGGTCATGGCGAGGAGACCAGTAAAATTCTGCGGAGAGACTTACCTCGACTCGCGATGTCAAGACGGGCCCACTGCAAATTACCAGCGGCAGGGGGACCTCGGTGCGGCCTCCCTGCCACATGGCAGCGGCACCACAATTAGCATATGGTAAACGGTACTTACCTTTGCTGATTATGCAGCCGCCACCTCTCCACTGACACTTCCTGATTTTCCGATGAACGGGCGGCCATCACGTGCCGTCCCATTCTCGATTGGAAAAGCTGGTGGGTCCACAGAGGCAGAAGGTAAGTTTCTTTTCAGGGGTCACTGCATTCTTAAAGGGGGTGGGGGATACACAGGGGTCTCACTCTGCATTCTTAAAGGGAGGAGGTCTGGGATTACTGGAGGAAAAGCTCTGCTGGCAGGAAGGGAGGTACCAAGTACCATCCCTCCGTTAACAATGTCTGCTCTATGTTTGTTCGTGTTTGTGAGGAAGCAATGGCACACTGGGCACCCTGTGTGTGGGGAAGGTGCCAGAAAGAGCAGGAGCATTAAGGTTTTATGGATGGTGGGGGCAATTGATTCTGCTGGTAGGATCTTGATGTGGTCATGCTTTGCCATTCTGAGTGTTGGCCAAGATGGGCAATGCCATGGCATGCCATATAGTTGATCCAGGAAAGCAGCTGATGTACCCGTCAACACCAATCCATGCCCTGTTAGGAACCTTCGAATACATGAAGGGTTCAACTTTATTTATCACATGGAAATAGGTATGGCTCATCCTGTATTGTGTGATCCTCTGCACGTGAGGATCCGTATGCGCCAGAGGCAATATCAACAGGTGGGTGTGATCCACATAGAGGCTCCCAGTCGTGAGCAGCAGCCCCCAAGGGGAGCTCGCCATTATGTTTGCCGTGCATCTACAGGCCATTGGATGTCAGAGCACCAGTGTCAGAGACGATTGCGCATGTAGAGAGGGTGGTGACACGTCTCTGTGCCCTGCTCAAGGATGACCTGCAGCCCATGGGCTCCGGTGGATATCCCATGCCTTTGTTCCTCGTAGTGGCAGCAGTTCTCAAGCCTGACACCTCTGCAGCCTTTTAGGGGCCCACCAGAGACCTTTGTGGGGTCACACAATCAGTACTGCACCACTGCATCAGGGAGGTCACCAATGCCCTGCACCGGAGGGCCAGTGAGGATGTCTGCTTCAGGACAGGCTCTCATAGCCAGGCCCAGAAGGCCACTGGTTCTGGCACCATTGCTGGAGAACCATAGGTTATAATGTTCATAGACTGCACTCATGTGGCCATCAGGACTACTGCCAGGTTACCACCTGCAGACGTCACATTAAAGAAGCCCTCACAATCTAGGTGAAGCTGGTATGTGATCACCGCAGATGTTTGCTGCCAATGTGTGACCTCTTCTCAGGCAGCTGCCATGACACATGAGTCTTGCGCCAGTCTCGGCTGCCACCGCTGTTCACTGAACTGGCTCAGATGGAGGGGTGGCTTCTTGGAGATAAGGGCTATCCTTTGCAGACATGGCTCCCGACACCAGTGAGAGACTCCACCACTGCTGTAGAGGAGAGATACACCACCAGCCACTGAGCTACATGAGCTACCATTGAGCAGGAGATCGGCATGCTGAAAAAGCGCCTCCAATGCCTGTATGGATAGGATGATGCCCTGTATTACGGGCCGAAAAGGCCAGCTCCTTTCTTTGCTGCTCTGCACAACTACGCACCCAATAGCGGCCACGCCTAGCATGATGAGGAGAGATGTGGACAGGATTCCTCCTCGGACTATGAGGACGCTGAGGACCTACAACATGAAAGACGCATGGGAGGGCAGATGGCACCCAGGCTCTGCATGCAGGGATAGCAGTGAGGTAGGGATGTACGGAAGCGGCTTATCAGACAAAGGCTGTCTGCTCCATAGGAACCGACATGAGCTCTGCAAGCCACACATCTGTCGCTCACCTGTTGTGCACCAGTCTACATCTGCAGCATCACTGTGTAAACCATCAGAGGCAGCAGCTGACTGAGCCAATGTCTATGTCACTGAGTCCATGGAGACGCTCGTGAGTAATGGTGGCATGGCAATGATGTTATTGTATACGTTGGCTCTCCTGAAGGGCCAACAGTGCAAAGGGATGTGACATTGGCACTACATGCTGGCACACATCATTCCCACAGTGAAAAGGACACACATGTTGGTGAGGAGCATTTGGTGAAAGATGTATTTACATTGCTGTAACACCATGCATTCCCATTTGTGTCAGTGTGTTCTCTGTAAACCTCTGTAATACCTTTTATGATCTATTTAAGTCTCATGTCCTGAAATGTGCAAAATTAAGATTATTCACCTAGGTGCGGCACGCCTACAAGAAGGAATGTTACACTTGAGTGGAAGAAGAGGATCGCAACTTCACAGGACACTGGGACACAGCAGGGTAAGTATGTGGCAGCAAAGCGGAAAGTGCTGGGGTAACTCAGCAGGTCAGGCAGCATCTGTAGAAAGAGAAGCAGAGTTAACTTTCAGGTCTGTGAACTTGAACAAGTTAACTCTCCTCTCTCCACAGATGCTAAATGTGGGCGCCCCACTGAGTTGAAAGGGTGCCACCGCGCCCTGAATATGTTTCCGCCCATCATGTGTGTTTTTCTGAGGATGGGGATTGAGACCTGTTCTTAAGATAGAGTAGAGAGAGCTTCCCTTTGCATGGAAGCAGTATATCCTCAGTAGTAGCAATTTTGCCCCGGAATCCGACTGTCATGGATTCAAACCCCACTCAGGACTTGAGGATGTAAGCTCGGCTAACACTCCAGTGCAGTACTGAGGGAGCGCTGCACTGTTGGAAGTGGCATTTTTTGGATGAGACATTGCGCTGATTTTTTAGGCCCCGATGGGGGTGAGCACAGAGGTTGTCGGGCATGTAATGCCTGTTCTGCAGCACTATCCCACCCACATGCCATTTTTCCAGAGGTGAGATGGAGGGGGGAGGTGTGAGGAAGTGGCAGGGCTGCTTCCAATTAAGGCTGTTGAAAGGTCTATTTAGGCTGATTGTCTGAAATTTTCCAGTCAGCCTCCAGGCACCCAGAGGCGTTGGATAACAAGTGTAGCTCCTTGGAGGTGACCTCCTCCAGGCAGACAAGGAGGTCAGATTTCCAGGCAAGCTTTGAGGCTCTCCTCACCTGCGTGGTTTCAGCTGCAGCTACAGCACAATTTGCATGGCCTGGCTGCTAATTCTATTTCTTACTTAAAACTTTTAAAAGTTGGAGAGTGGCCCCTCAAAATGGCGGAGCCTTCTCTTTTACTTATCTGAAAAGGCAGTTTGCTGCTTCTTCAGTGCTGGAGCGTGTCCTATTGGCCTTCCAGCTTCGAAAGCCCACCCACCATCCTTAATTGGACAGTGAACCTGCCTTCTGGCAAATAATTGACCATTTGGGGAAAACCACAGCTGGGTGACTGTTCCCCACAGGGCTGGGCTTCTCACCCCAATTTGACCCGATGTCTGGTTCCTGAAGCTCGCCGGGAAAATCCTGCCCATTAAATTGGGATCCTGGCTGCCCTGTCAATTGGATATAAAACATCCTATGACACTATTTGAAGAAGAGCAGGGGAGTTATCCAGATGACCTGGCCAACATCAACCAACACCATTAAGATAGTTAAATTGATAATTTATTTAATTGTTGCTTGCTCCAAGGCTATGGGCCAAGTGCTGGCAAATGGGATTAGGTAGACAGGTCAGGTGTCTTTAATGCATCGGTGCAGACTCGATGGGCCAAAGGGCCTCTTCTGCACTGTATTATTCTGTGATTCTGTGATTCTGCTCACAGGGAAATATGGCCACTAATTTGTGCACAACACAATGCCACAAACGGTAAAAGAAAGTGAATGATCAGTTTTTTGTTGAAGGTTTGACGTTGCCCCAGATTCAGAGAACTCTTTGCTCTCCTTCAAACAACATCTTGGGAACTGTCACATTCACCTGGACAGGCAGGCTGAACTTAAATTTAATATCTCATTTGAAAGACAGCAGCCAAGGAATTGTAGACAACGTGTTCCATGCACAGAAATGTCCAAATGATGAATGTTGCGTGTGTGCACATTCCACACCAACAGTGCACAACCTGCCATGTTGGCTAATAAAAGCACCAGAGGCCTACACGTGAAACAGGTGTTAGTTACTTTCCAAGAAGAATATAGACCACCAAGCATTGTCATTGAGGGAACCGAGCTGAGTGCCCTCAAGCAATTTACTTATTTGGGGAGCGTCATCTCGTTTGATGCCACCATAGAGAAGGAAGTGGACAATAGGCTCCCAAAAGCAAACAGTACATTCCGCAGACTCTACAAACAAGAGGGGAGGAACTACAGCCTCAGAGCACAGACCAAACTCAAAGTGTACAAAGCCGTAGTCCTCACCACCCTTCTGTATGGCGCCGAGTCATGGGTCCTATACCGTCGTCATGTATGCCTTCCAGAGCACTTCCATCAGTGCTGCCTCCGCAGCATCCTCAAGATCTGCTGGCAGGACCGCATCACAAACATTGAAGTCAACATCACCAGCATCGAGGTCATTCTCCTGCAAAGCCAACTGCGTTGGGTGGGTCACGTTGCCCGGATGGATGACAGTCGTCTGCCCAAGATCGTGTTGTATGGAGAGCTGACCACGGGTAAAAGGAACAGAGGGCCCCGTGCAAACATTTCAAGGACTCCCTGAAGAAGTGACTCTCTGTGTGCCACATCGACCATTGCCAGTGGGAAGCGCAGGCCATAGATCGTGATGCCAGGAGATGCTACATCAGAAGGGTTACAGATTGAGATTGAGTGAAGAAATAGCATGAAAGTGAAAATGAGGAGAAGGATGCTTCCAATTGTCCCCAGCAGCGACTAACCTCCACTTGTACCCACTGTGGGAGAATCTGCCGGTCACGGATAGGCCTGACCAGCCACCAGCAGGAGATGAGCACAACCTTCCCAAAATCTTCGTCCATGAAGAAATGCCAAGAGATATGTAAATAGGGGTTGCCTAGTTGAAGCCACCCTTCCTGAAATTGGGATGCCCTGAACACAGTAACTAACAAAATGCTGATGAGGCCCAAAGCCCAATGTATACAATCTCCATTCAGCTAATCTTAAAACAGAAACATGAACAGTATCTCCCTTTCCTTCTTTATTTTGCTCCCCTCGACCCAAAGGCAGTAACTGAATCTGGGCTAGAATTCCCTGAGTGCTGATAATCTTCTGACTGCTCACCCAAATGATCACTCTTCATGGGTGAACATAGGTAATGAGTGTTGGCAGGTTATTCAATTGTGGGGAGAAACATCACAGCAAAACCCATTCCTAACATCACGTGACATGCATATACTGTGCATACAATTGTCAGCAGTAAGTAGCAATCAGGAGAAAAACCTGAATGTTTGCTTTCCGAGTCTTAAGACCTTGGGGTCAATAGTGGCTCCTCTACCACACCTAGCAGAGATCAGGTAAACCCAACTCTGAGCAGGGAGTGAACCTGAGGCCTTTCCTGATTTTCAAGTCTCAGGATTCTCACTATCACACTAGGCTGTGAACTTACACACTTTAACAATGTGGTCCATTTTGATTATTTTCAACTTATCAATTTATTGGTCCTAAAATTCCATGGGGCCCACTACTCTCCTTCTGTAACTCTTGTGGGAGTTCAACACATCTGCAGAATTTCAGGGCTACTCTGTTTTGCTCTTAGTTTAGTTTGAGTGAGCAATTTAAAGAAAATGGTGTTATTTGAAAACATAATAAGCCTGATCTAATTTAACTGTTTCCCAAGTTTTTATTTATTTATTCGTTCATGGGATGTGGGCGTCGCTGGCTAGGCCAGCATTTATTGCCCATCCCTAATTGCCCTTGAGAAGGTGGTGTTGAGCTCCTTCTTCAACTGCTGTAGGTACAACAACAGTATTGTTAGGAAGGGAGTTCCAGGATTTTGACCCAGCGACAGTGAAGGAACGGCGATATAGTTCCAAGTCAGGATGGTGTGTGGCTTGGAGGGAAACTTGCAAGTGGTGATGTTCCCATGCATCTGCTGCCCTTGTCCTTCTAGTGGGTAGCAGTCGCGGGTTTGGAAGGTGCTGTCGAAGGAACCTTGGTGCGTTGCTGCAGTGCATCTTGTAGATGGTACACACTGCTGCCACTGTGCGTCGGTGGTGGAGGGAGTAAATGTTGAGGGTTGTGCATAGGGTGCCAATCAAGTGGACTGCTTTGTCCTGGATGATGTTGAGCTTCTTGAGTGTTGTTGGAGCTGCACCCATCCAGGTAAGTGGAGAGTATTCCATCATACTCCTGGCTTTTGACTTGTAGATGGTGGACAGGCACTGGGCAGATAGGACGTGAGTTACTCGCCACAGAATTCCCAGCCTCTGACCTGCTCTTGTAGCCACAGCATTTATGTGGCTGGTCCAGTTCTGGTCAAATGCTGCCATTCTGGTCAATGGTAACCCCCAGGGGGATTCAGCAATCGTAATGCCATTGAATGTCAAGAGGAGATGGTTAGATTCTCTCTTATTTGAGATGGTGTGGCACGATTGTTACTTGCCACTTATCAGCCCAAGCCTGAATACTGTGCAGGTCTTGCTGCATCTGGACACGGGCTGCTTCAGTATCTGTGGAGTCGCAAATGGTGCTGAACATTTTGCAATCATCAGCGAACATCCCCACTTCTGACATTATGATGGAGGGAAGGTCATTGATGAAGCAGCTGAAGATGGTTGGGCCTAGGACACTACCCTGAGGAACACATGCTGTGGTGTCCTGGGACTGAGATGATTGACCTCGAACAATCACAACCATCTTCCTTTGTGCTAAGTATGACTCCTACCAGCAGAGAGTTTTCCCCCTGATTCCCATTGACTCCAGTTTTGTCAGGGCTCCTTGATGCCATACTTGGTCAAATGCTGCCTTGATGTCAAGGGCAGTCACTCTCATCTCACCACTGGAGTTCAGCTCTTTTGTCCATGTTTGGACCAAGGCTGTAATAAGGTCTGGAGCTGAGTGGCCCTGGCGGAACCTAAACTGAGCGTTAGTGAGCAGGTTATTGCTGAGCAAGTGCTGCTTGATAGCATTGTCGATGGCATCTTCCATCACTTTGCTGATAATCAAGAGTAGACTTATAGGGCAGTAATTGGCCGAGTTGGATTTGTCCTGCTTTTTGTGTACAGGACAGACGTGGGCAATTTTCCACATTGTTGGGTAGATACCAATGTTGTAGCTGTACTTGAACAGCTTGGCTAGGGGTGCGGTTAGTTCTGGAGCACAAGTCTTCAGTACTATTGCTGGAATGTTGTCAGGGCCCATAGCCTTTGCAGTATCCAGTGCCTTCAGCCATTTCTTGATATCATGTGGAGTTTATCAGATTTGCTGAAGACTGGCATCTGTGATGCTGAGGACCTCAGGAGGAGGCCAAGATGGATCATCCACTCAGCATGTCTGGCTGAAGATGGATGCAAATGCTTCAGCCTTGTCTTTTGCATACTGATTTGCTGGGCTCCCTCATTGCTGAGGATGGGGATATTTGTGGAGCCTCCTCGTATTGTCTGTTGTTTAATTGTCCACCACCATTCATGACTGGATGTGGCAGGACTGCTAAGCTTAGATCTAATCCGTTGGTTGTGGGATCGCTTGGCCCTGTCTATTGCATGCTGCTTCCGTTATTTGGTATGCAAGTAGTGCTGTGTTGTAGCTTCACCAGGTTGACACTTCATTTAGGTATGCCTGGTGCTGCTCCTGGCATGCCCTCCTGCTCTCTACAGTGGTGAGTTATTCTGTATCTTGACTGAAACAATGCACTGTGTCTCTAACTTCATAAAAAGCACCAAGCACTGCCATTCATTTCCTGACGAATGGCCACATCACTGCTCACAGTGAGTTTACCTGTTCTTGCTGGCAATAATATGCTGTTTTGCAGAAACTGTGTATGCAGAGTTGCAGATGCACATATTCAACTTGAGGTTACTTTGGTCAATACAAAATAACTTACTAGGTAAGAGGGTCACACAGCACACAGTGGCAGAATGTTATGCCACCCCAGCGAGCCAGATGGTGGCGGGGTGGGGGATGGCGTAAAATTGAGTGAGAGGCTCCGGGAGGCCTTCCCGAGCTGCTCTTGCCTCCGCCCCACTTTACGTGGGCCAGTGGGGGGGAGAAATGGACTGCCCTCCCCAGGCCAATCAAGGCCCTTAAGTGGCCACTTAACGGCCGTTTAAGTGCCTTCACCCACCTCCACGGGGATTTTATCCATGGAAAACGGGCATCCGAGAGACATGAAAGGCTGCCAGTAAAACCTGGCGGGTTGTCAGTGCACGGGGGAGGGGGGCCCCCGGACAAACGGGCACAAGGTGCCCGATTGAGGGCCGCCCCCTCTTCCCCAACCACTCCCAGGGTCCAAGACGCACCCCTTACCCCCACACGACCACCTTTAACTCACCGGGATGCAACCAATCACACCAGCGAGGGAAATCAAACTTACCTGTAGTCCTGGCTCCACGTCCCTGGTGGCGCTGCTGGGACCAAGAGCTGGTGGCCCGATGATTGGCTGGCAGCTTAATGAGGCGGGACTTCCTCCCTCAAGCGGGTGGAAGTCCTGCCTCAGAACAATTAAAGCTCAGGGGCCCGTAAAATGCAGGTCGGATCCCCGAGCCGGACGGAAGCGGATTCGCCACCGACTTTTATGTCGGTGGCCAGCTCCCGTCCACCCGCCGTAAAATCCAGCCCATTGGCAGGAGATGATTTAAAGGGACATTTGTTTACTTTTGTTCAATCTAAATATAAATCACACTGTGAGCAAATGAGTCTAATTCAGGATTGTAAAGCAAAATTGTTCTAGTGAAGAACTTTACTTCAATGTGTTAATATGCTTGTAATGAACAGCCCAGCATATGTGCTGGAATAGGGGACTGAGAGCTGATTAAAGTGCAGGGTGCAGATGAGTGATTTCACCAGCTTGAGGTCCCCAATTGCAGCATTTAACACAGTGGAACATTCATTATAGCCATTAGTAGACAAGACAAAGGCAAACGCGAGCCAGCAATGGCAGTTTAAGAACTCGCACTGTAATGCTTCTGATCTGCTGAACTTGCTCAGGGATTGCAGGCTATTATCAGGCATTAATGGTCACTCTCTCAGGCAACTGGATCACAGTCCTTTACATCCCTAATCTTCTGTGTTTTCACAGTGTTCCTGAAGAAATGTGACTTGTTCCTTAAAGATCTCATGTTGTGAATATCTATCAGAACATTTTATTGCCATAGTTACAATCTGTAATTAAACCCATACAAATTCTAGATTGAATTGTTGGCATCACACAGAATAGGTCAAAAAATTAGTTTTGATGTTTTTCGTTATTGCTTTTAATTTTAACCTGTGATGTCTGTCAATCTAAACCCCACTGTGTAATTTCCAATGAGAACTACCTGTGGCAATGTTGAAAGCTGCACTGTTTTACTTAAAGGTCTACTGTACATAGTTCAAGGGAACCCTCAGGCTCAGGAAGTAGACAAAACTGTGTCCACTTATTAAACTTTACCTTGCCCAGTTACCTCTTTGAGCAATGCAGAGAAAAGATTTTCATTCTATACCAGGTAACTACGAGGTGTCAACAGATTTTAACACCATTTTATTTTGGCAGTAATCCACCGAGGGTAACAGTTGGGCTTACAAATTCTACATTAACTCCTAGAGTATTGAATGTTTCCATACAGTTTGTGATAGGTCAATATAATTTCATCAATAAATAATCTTGCCATGTGAATTGTGATTTTACTGCTGCATGTAAGAAGAATTGGAACAGAAGGCACAAAATCAGATCATTACGAGTTCCAGTTCTCCCGATATATAGAGGAATAATACCATTTCTCTGTGGAATCATATTAATCTGCTACATATTTTATGGAAACTTTCAGTAATGTTTTACAGTTGTGATGAAGGGTCACACTAGAAACATTAAACTGTCTTTGCTCTTTCAGATGCTGAGGGGCCAGATCTGCATTTCCAACACTTTTTGTTTTTATTTCAGATTTCCAGCAATTGTGTTTCTCCTTTTATCTATTTTATTATGAGGACTCTTTGAAAAGAATAAAACATACAGGGTGTGAAATTCATCTGCCCAATTTTTGGGCGCTGGGGCTACAATTTGCAACGTGCCTGCACCCACTCAGATGAAGGTGGGTAAGACATAATATTCATCTAACCACCTCATCCAAACAATTATGGTGCAAGTTCCTGTGCCTTCAGCACTGGTCTACTCTTCTGAACGCTGTTGGGGGGCTCTGCCCGGAGCTTAACTATACTCCATGTAGTGCAGGCAACCTGCTTTTTTCTTAAAGGCAGGCTGCCTCTAAAATGAAAGGTGGAAAAAAGATTGCTGCAATGGAAATTCATACAAACTGAACACCAGGGCACACAGAAGGATCCAGACTGATGAGTGCAGTGCTTGGAGGAATTAATGATGCAGGTGGGCAAGAGGAGAGATACCATGGTCTTGTGGCAGGCCAGGAGGGCCTCAAGGACCACCCTTTAAAGAGAGTGGAAGCAGGCGGCCAGGAATGTCAACTCTTGGAGTCTGGACCTGAGGAGCTGGCAGCAGTGCCATAGGAGGTCTAATGACCTCACACAGCTGGTCATGGTCAGTGAATCCATCTTCACATGTATATCTCTTACTCACTAGACCAACAACTTCTCGTGCTCTCAATGCACCACATCCCCGTCGCTCACCCAGCAGCACTCACTGGCACTCAGGACTCTCACCTAACATCCAGATAATCCACCTCACCCTCACGCACCTACCAATGCTGCCAGCCTCACACCCACCTCTCACTGCTTCCACAAACCTCCAGCTATGGCAGGTACATCAATGCTATACAGTGCTACACAATCATTGACATTCTTTCCTCTCTCTTGCAGGACAAGGTGGCACACAATGGAAGGGAGCACAGCAGAACTGGCAAAGGGCAAGGGTGCCTGCATCTCCTGTGCCTCACAGAGGAGATGGTTCTCTACATCATGGGACCCACAGCATCCGACATCATTGACAGCACTGAGGATGGCAGCATCTTCTCCTTTATGTCCCTTCTCCCAGCACACCCTCATCCTGCTATCAGACATAACAAGCAAGCTGCAGATGATGTGATCATGGACCTTTTGCTTCCCACCACAACCCCCTTCCCTCACAAGAACATTCCCTTTCAGAGTTCCTGCTTTCAGACACCCAAGAATTTTCACTTGCGCACCCACAGCAGCCACAGGGAGGAAGCATGATAGATAAAGCACACCATTGATGACAAGGCCCCATCACTGGCAGAACAGCTAATGCACTCAGCAACTCGCTGTACATGCCCATTCAGTGCATGCCGCCCCATTGAGGGCCTCATCTGGGTACTCTGCAAACTGAGTCCCGCTCCAAATTGGCAGAGGGCTTCATGCAGAGCTTGCCCTCTCCACAGCCTCTGCTCCATCTCCCTGTCATGCTGCAGAGCTTGAGGCAATGCCATTGCTGCCCCTATACCTGTCACAGCCTTTGTGTGGAAAGGTCACCTATCCCTCTGCCATCCCTGTGAGGATGCAGCAAGACTCCCTGGCAATGGACAAAAACACCTCCAAAAACACTCCAGAGTACTTTCAGACACTTTCCAATAGAAAAAGTTTCATAAATTTTATTACCTGCAATCAGGATGAATGTCCCTTTAAATAACACAACTGTAGGGCCCATCTTGCTGCTTCATGCTTCTTTCTCAGGAGTCGACAACACAGGCATTGCCAGGACCCCTGCATTGTCCAATTGTGGTATATCGGCATCACGTCAGCCACTTGAGCTCTGTGATGTCAGGATAGCACCAATTCAATGTGTTTGGGTACATGCAGGGAATACAACTTCATGTGCCCATATCAATGAAGAACGCCGCATATGCCACACTGGTAATTGCCCACGGTAGAGCGATAGCGGGGCTATGTGAATGGATTTCGTGGCCACAAGCTTTGTTTTGTGAGGCATGCACTTTCCACCTGTCTGTGGATCACTGGGCTGGATTTTACCAGCCCAATGGTGACGGGCTGGGAGGTGGGAAGAGTAGTAATATCACAATGAAAGGCGTCCGGAGGGAAGCCTGCATCGTTATGTTGTAACCAGATATTCCAAAGGGTAGCTGGGCTGGCAAGGATCTCATGCTGAAACATGGCGGGAAGGTAACTAAGCCTGATTAACAGGCAATTAACTCCTATTTTACCAATGTGAAGTGATTCATTTTGGTAGGAAGAATGCAGAGAGACAGTACAAAATAAAAGATGCAATTCTAAAGGAGCAGGAGCAGAGGGACCTGAGTGTATATGTGCATAAATCATTGCAGGTGGCAGAAGAGGTGGAATCTTTTCTACACTCTCTCTAATGCCTTCATATCTTTGCTACAGTGTAGTGCCCAGAACTGGACAAAGTACTCCAGTTGAGGCCAAACCAGTGTTCTGTACATGTTTAACATAACTTCCTTGCTTTTGTACTCTATGTCCCTTTTAATATTAATGAAGCCTTGGATGCTGTATACTCTATTAACCGCTCTCTCAACCTGTCCTGCCACCTGCAATGATTTATGCACATAGCCACTCAGGTCCCTCTGCTCCTGCCCCTTTAGAATTGCATCTTTTATTTTATACTGTCTCTCTGCATTCTTCCTACCAAAATGAATCACTTCACATTTCTCTGCATTAAATTTCATCTGCCGCTTGTCCACCCATTCCACCAACCTATGTTCTTTTGACGTTCTACACTATCCTCGTCACAGTTTGCAATGTTTCCAAGTTTCGTATTATCTGCAAATTTTGAAAGGTCTAGGTCATTAATATATATCAGGAACAGCAAGGGTCCTAATACCAACCCTTGGGGAACTCCACTACGAACCTTCTTCCAATCCGAAAAACATCCATTAATCACTACTGTCTGTTTCCTGTCATTCAGCCAATTTCGTATCCATGTTGCTACTATCCCTTTTATTCCATGGGCTATAACTTTGCTCACAAGTCTGTTGCATGGCAGTTTATCAAATGCTTTTTGGAAGTTGAACTGAAGTTCACTGTGCCGTTGAATTTCTGTGCCTCAGGATTATTCCAGGTAATATGTGTGCGATCTCCCAGTCTGCGGCTCATCGCTGTATCAAGATGGTTCCCAATGCCATGTCTAGCCAATATATGTGCTTTTCTACCAACCTGGACAGTCAGGCTGAAAGGGCTATAGGGTCTGTGCCCATCGCTGGATTCATCCAGGTGCAGGGGGTCATCGACTGCATGCATGCGGCCATCAAGACTCCCACGGACCAGGCAGTGGTCTTCATCAACTGGAAAGACTTCCACTTGCTCAATGCACAACTGGTCTACAACCCCTGCAAACGGTTCCTTCAGGATTGTGCATGGTTCCCCGGAAGCATGGTAAGGCAGTCCCAGGTGCCAGACATGTTCTGAACCCGCACAAGCCTTCAAAGATGGATACTGGATAATAAGAGCTACCCACTGAAGACAAGGCTACTGATGCTTGTATGACACCCAAGAACTGAGGAGAGGTATAACATCTGCCACAAGCCAACTCGAAGCGACATCAAGTAGGTCATGGGCCTTCTGAAGATGTGCTAATGGGTAGGAGATTGAGGACACAACTACCTGTGGTATAAGGATGTAAGGGGTTAATGCTGAAGAAAGTGAGAGCAATCCATCCCTCTGTAAGAGTGATGATGTTATAGTCGCATGAGGTTAGGCTGGAGAGAAGGAGAGACAGCAGCATGAAGGATGCTAGCTTAGTAGGCTTGGTGAGAGTGTATATAGTATTATGTAAATAATAGAGTTCTTGCTTGACCTTACCCTGAGTCTGAGACATTCTTCAGAAAGTCCCTGTTACACTACTAAATGCAACAACAACACACAACATGGTGTCACCAGTTAAACCTACCAAGAAAATTTGAAGATCTCCCTACCTCATGGAGAAGCGCCAGGAAAACAGCAGATCTAGTTGGGGGATTGCAACAACTCAGGAGCTGCTTCGAAGCCATAGACGACGCAAGCACTCGGTGAGAAAGCCCTGCAGCCTCTCAGACCGCACAACAAAAGTGGGGGAGGTCTGCATCGGTATATCCAAGTCCAGTGATCGGGTCCGTACTTCAGCGCTGGGCGACGATCGAGGATCGGGTAAGAGGTTTGTACGGGGCCAGTAATGGTTAACGGCACACTGGGTCAAAACCACAGGTAGAGAAGTCGATCTCGGGAGAAGAGACGACTCGTGAGTCGGGTGAAGTCGGCAGCCATTGCTCAGCCAGACCGCAGAGAGAAAGCGCAGGAAAGGTCGGAAAGTGTGGGAAATCCCCAAAAGCCCGCAAAAACCTCCATTCAAGCCTGCAAGATTTTAAAACAAAGGGAACAATCTAGAAAGCCTTACTAAAGTGAAGAAAGCAATATGGATTCAAAATTCGGAATGCCAGAAAGTTTTCAAGATCTGGAAGGACTCAATCAGGTTCAAAATTGGTCTATTTGGAGGAAGAGGTTCCTAAGATTTAGGATTGTTTCTCAACTCCATACAAATTCAGAAGTTGAACAGGTCAACACCCTTTTATATTCAGTAGGTGCAATTGCAGACGATGTAATTGTGAGGCAAAGGATAAACGAGGTGTTACAGCCAGGTGAGGAGGGGGTCACAGTTGCCCCTCTTGCCCTTCCTCTTATTTAACCGCAACAGGGTTTATTCCTTTTTAAACAGTGGTTATGCTTACCACCTCAGTGAGTGTTTTACTTTTTACCTTTAATGTGATCGTGAAAGAACTAATTGGACAGGCTAAATCAGATTTAAAAATAATAAAAAATATGCTACACATTCACCGTTCTCTTCATCCGCGCCAATGTTGGTGGCAGGAACAGAAGATTCAGCCCTTCGTGTGCAGCAGCAGTGTGCCTCCCTTTCTTTCTCGCTCTCTCTCTCTCTCTCTCTCTCCAGAAAACATCAAGTTTGAAAACCGTCTGCAACTGTGGACCGTCCAAGCCTACAGACTGCTACAGCCAGAGACCCTGAGCAAAGTGAGCTAGCCACAAAGTGCACTTTGACCAACCAAGACTTCAAGAATACAATCCAGCTGGAAGACAGCTTTTCTTGAGTTTAAACAAGAAAGAGGTAAGTTTATTATACTCAACAAGCTAAACCCGATTTAAAAATAATTTAAAAAATACGCTACACATTTACACGAGGATCACACACACGCAGATAGATTAGAAAGTGGAAAGTAGTTTTTTTTGATTGTATCAAAATCCAGAATAAATAAAAGTTAAATACACAGTCTGAGGTTGGATGATTTGGTGGTCTTCCAACTGGAGTTATATTCTTGAAGTCTTGGCTGGTCAAAGTGCACTTTGTGGCTGTCCCACTTTGCTCAGGGTTTTCTTGGAGGCAGAATTATAGGTGGCTCTCTTCCCCTGGTCTCTGGCTGTAGCAGTCTGTAGGCTTGGAGGGCCCACAGTTGCAGATGGTTTTTAAACTTGATGTTTTCTGGAGACAGAGAGAGAGAGAGAGAGAAAGAAAGAAAGGGAGGCACACAGCCTCCTCTGCTGCTGCACACTCAGTTACTGCTTGTCTCTTTGTGTGTAACAAAACTCCCAGTTGTACACAGCCTGGGGAGACAGTCACATGATTGCCTCAGGGTATTCTCTGGAAACTTCTAATCAGATACAAGGTTTAGAATTGGCTCCACGGGTCCCAGGATGCCAGTATTCACACTCAGAGGAGTTTGCTCTTTAAAAGTCAAGGATTGGCTTGACTGCTGTGCTAATGAAACAATCCTAGGTAATTCAATTAATTAGAGAAAGCCATTGTTCTGGGTCCAGGACTTCTCTGACTTTTGGTTCCAGTTGGGCCTTGGAATGTGCAAAGGTGTTTCAGATGCAAATTGCGGAGGCCATCTTGGCTGCCAGTTTTTAAAAAGCTAACTGTAGGATTTTCTCCATGTAATGTAAGTTTCCAACCGATGAATTAATATTTCTCATTTGGCATAGAGAATTTCCCTGACAGAGGCTTCTGATAAATATAAACATGTCCTTCAAGCTTTTGATAAATATTTTAATCATCGCAGCAATAAAATCCTGGAAAGGGCCTATTTAATAAATGGGTGCAGAAGATCAGTGAATCCATAGATTCTTCTATTAATGATCTATACCACTTGGCAGAGGGATGCAAATATGGTGAATTAAAGGCAGAACTAATCAGAGACCAAATAGTTGTCAGCATAGCTAATAAATCTTTGTCAGACCTTTTACAGTCGAAAGAATTCCTTATGCTTGAAAAGACTGTTCAGTTTGTAAGACAGGCTGAAGTTCGCAACAAAATCGGGCCATTCTGCAGGCTGAAGACAAGCTGTGAATGAGAAGAAATCCAGTGATGGTACAGTTTGTGAAACCAAGGTCTGAGAAACACTTTGTGGAAAAGAGCACACACAAAGGTGAGAAGGTACATGACACCGGGACACTGTGCCAATGTTGTGGAACCAGAAAGACTCACAGAAGGGAGCAGCATCCAGCAAGGAAAGCTGAGTGCTTCAATTGTAAAAAGACTGGACATTGTGGGAAATGGTGCCAGAGCAAAACTTCTTCACCAAGGATTGCAAAGCAGAAGACTTTCACGCAGAGAGCAGAATACCCGAAGCTGTCTACAGGGCTCGGAGGACTCGAGACGGAGTATAGAATCAGTCAAGGAAGGGGCCAGGCCAGTGTGTAACTTTACATCCAGAAAGATACCTCATCCATTATTAAACCAAGATCAAGACCAATTGGAAGAGATGACAAGAATGGACGTTATCTCTCCTGTAACACAACCAACAGAGTGGTGTTTGGCCATGGTTCCTGTCCCAAAACAAAATGGAACTCTGTGTATTTGCGTGGATTTAACACAGCTCAACAAACCAGTAGTGCGTGAAATTCACCCAATGTGCACAGTTGATGACAGCTTAGTGAAACTCTCTCAGAGTGCCATGTTTACAAAACTCGATGCCAATAGTGGGTTGTGGCTGGTACCCCTAGGTGAGACCTCAGGATTACTGACTATACTTATGACGCCTTTCGGGAGATTTTGTTTTAATACGTTACTGTTTGGAATAACTTCTGCACTAGAGATCTTCCAAAGGTCTATGTCTAATATCTTAGAAGGAGTTATTTGTCACATGGATGACATCCTGACACACAGGCAGTCAGTACAGGAAAATGACCAAAGGGTTTGAATGGTTATACAGAGACTTCAAGACACAGGACTTACTCTGAACAAGAGGTGCAAATTTTCCAAGACCTCAATTCATTTCATAATGAGAAGAGAAGGCATAATGGCAGATCCACAGAAGACAAGGGCCATTACAGAATTTCCTACTCCTACTACTGTTCAGCAGCTCCAGAGATTCTTGGGAATGGTAAACTGACTAGCAAAGTTTCTACCTCACTAAGACAACGCCTCAGAAAACAACAAGTGTGGTGTTAGAACTCCCACTAGGAACAAGCATTCAGGAGAATAAAAGAGATACTTTCATCACCAGACATCTTGGTACACTACCCTACATTACCTATGACGTCGAAGAACTATCATCCCTATTCCTCAAAAGCAACAGCCAGTCATTGATTTGGAAGATCCAAATGAAGAGGAACAAACCCAAACCGAATAGAATGCCACAATCCGTAGCAAAGGTCAACCAAGTCAGCGATCCATACTTACCAGGAATACTACTGATCATCCCAGTCAGAATACAACCAGATCGGGGAGAGTTGTTAAACCTCCTAAAAGACTAAATCTATGAAGTCAGAGACTTGTGGGGGAGAGAGGATAGTAGTCAAGTCAAGTATGTAAATATGCTTGATAAAATGTTGGATAAAGACTTGGGGGGATTTTAGTATAAGGATGTAAAGCAGGGTTGTCCAACATACAGCCAGCGGGCCAGCATCCAGCCCGCCAAAGGTTTCCATCAGGCCCGCAGCTGTAAACTGTACCCGGGGCCATTCCTCATCCTCGCCGGTGGTCCATGAATAGAGATGAGAAATTCCAGATTGTCAGACTGGCTTTTGAAAAAGATCGCAAGTCAGTTTCACAGCTGACAGATCCTGACATCGGGAACAGCAGTTTCTGAACTTCGGACAGATTCAGGTTTTTTAACAGCCCGCCGGAAAACCCCAAATCTGTCTGAAGTTCAGAAACTGATGTTCCCAATGTCAGGATCTGTCAGCTGTGAAACGGACTTGCAATTTAAGAAGAACTGATCAACCATCTGCTGAGCGTTTCTGCTCTCTGCAACTGTCAGAGAGAGAGAGAGAGAGAGAGAGAGAGAGAAAGGGGGACAGGGAGAAAGGGGCCCAGAGAGAGAGAGGGGGGGAAAGGGGGACAGAGAGAGAGAGAGGACTGAGAGAGAGAGGGGGGGCAGAGAAAGAGATATGGAAAGGGGGACAGAGAGCAAGAGGGGGGCAGAGAGAGAGAGAAAGGGGGACAGAGAGGGGGCAGGGAGAGAGAGAGGCGAAAGGGGCACATAGAGAGAGAGGGGGAACAGAGAGAGAGAGAGTGAGGGAGGCAGAGAGAGAGAGGGAAAGGGGACAGCGAGAGAGAGGGGGCAGAGAGAGAGAAAGGGGGACAGAGAGGAGCACATAGAGAGGGGGCCAGAGAGAGAGAGAGGGCAGAGAGAGAGAGCAGAGAGAGAGAGGGGGGGGGGGGACAGAGATTGAGAGGGTGACAGAGAGAGAGGGAGAGAGAGTAATCAAGATCACTTCTGACAGAATGACATCTATCCAGAATACTCCGCATTGCTACAACAAGTATGCAGGCAAAGATTGACTATTTGTGCAATGAAAAAAATGCCAGATATCTCACTAAATCAGTGTCCAATATAGTCACCAGAAAGTAAGCCAATAAATTGGTGTTCTCATTTAAAGCTTCTTCACAAAAATGCACCTTTGTTGTTGTTTTGATTAATAGTAAGATAAATTTTAATGCCTTTATCTTTCGAAATTGTCTCACTGGCCCCCCTTGTAAGATAAAAATTGTAATGTGGTCCCCCCCCACACGAAAAGGTTGGACAACCCTGATGTAAAAGGGGGGGGGTGTGGCATTGTTAATCAAGGAGAGTATTACAGCGACAGAAAGGACATTTGAGGACTCGTCGACTGAGGTAGTATGGGCAGAGGTTAGAAACAGGAGAGGTGAGGTCACCCTGTTGGGAGTCTTTTATAGACCTCCAAATAGTTCCAGAGATGTAGAGGAAAGGATAGCGAAGATGATTCTCGACAGGGGCGAGAGTAACAGGGTAGTTGTTATGGGGGACTTTAACTTTCCAAATATCGACTGGAAATACTATAGTTCAAGTACTTTAGATGGGTCAGTTTTTGTCCAGTGTGTGCAGGAGGGTTTTCTGACACAGTATGTAGACAGGCCAACCAGGGGCGATGCCACATTGGATTTGGTACTGGGTAATGAACCCGGCCAGGTGTTAGATTTAGATGTAGGTGAGCACTTTGGTGATAGTGACCACAATTCGGTTAGGTTTACCTTAGCGATGGGCAGGGACAGGTATATACCGCAGGGCAAAAATTATAGCTGGGGGAAAGGAAATTATGATGCGATTAGGCAAGATTTAGGATGCGTAGGATGGGGAAGGAAACTGCAGGGGATGGGAACAATCGAAATGTGGAGCTTATTCAAGGAGCAGCTACTGCGTGTCCTTGATAAGTATGTACCTGTGAGGCAGGGAGGAAGTTGTCGAGCGAGGGAGCCGTGGTTTACTAAAGAAGTTGAAGCGCTTGTCAAGAGGAAGAAGAAGGCTTATGTTAGGATGAGACGTGAAGGCTCAGTTAGGGTGCTTGAGAGTTACAAGCTAGCCAGGAAGGGTCTAAAGGGAGAGCTAATAAGACGAAGGAGAGGACACGAGAAGTCATTGGCGGATGGGATCAGGGAAAACCCTAAGGCTTTCTATAGGTATATCAGGAATAAAAGAATGACTAGAGTTAGATTAGGGCCAATCAAGGATAGTAGTGGGAAGTTGTGTGTGGAATCAGAGGAGGTAGGGGAAGTGTTAAATGAATATTTTGCGTCAGTATTTACAGTAGAGAAAGAAAATGTTGTCGAGGAGAATACTGAGATTCAGACTACTAGGCTAGATGGGATTGAGGTTCACAAGGAGGAGGTGTTATCAATTTTGGAAAGTGTGAAAATAGATAAGTCCCCTGGGCCAGATGGGATTTATCCTAGGATTCTCTGGGAAGCTAGGGAGGAGATTGCAGAGCCTTTGTCCTTGATCTTTATGTCATCATTGTCGACAGGAATAGTGCCGGAAGACTGGAGGATAGCAAATGTTGTCCCCTTGTTCAAGAAGGGGAGTAGAGACAGCCCTGGTAATTATAGACCTGTGAGCCTTACTTCGGTTGTGGGTAAAATGTTGGAAAAGGTTATAAGAGACAGGATTTATAATCATCTTGAAAAGAATAAGTTCATTAGCGATAGTCAGCACGGTTTTGTGACGGGTAGGTTGTGCCTCACAAACCTTATTGAGTTTTTCGAGAAGGTGACCAAACAGGTGGATGAGGGTAAAGCAGTGGATGTGGTGTATATGGATTTCAGTAAGGCGTTTGATAAGGTTCCCCATGGTAGGCTATTGCAGAAAATACGGAAGTATGGGGTTGAAGGTGATTTAGAGCTTTGGATCAGAAATTGGCTAGCTGAAAGAAGACAGAGGGTGGTGGTTGATGGCAAATGTTCATCCTGGAGTTTAGTTACTAGTGGTGTACCGCAAGGATCTGTTTTGGGGCCACTGCTGTTTGTCATTTTTATAAATGACCTGGAAGAGGGTGTAGAAGGGTGGGTTAGTAAATTTGCGGATGACACTAAGGTAGGTGGAGTTGTGGATAGTGCCGAAGGACGTTGTAGGGTACAGAGGGACATAGATAGGCTGCAGAGCTGGGCTGAGAGATGGCAAATGGAGTTTAATGCGGAAAAGTGCGAGGTGATTCACTTTGGAAGGAGTAACAGGAATGCAGAGTACTGGGCTAATGGGAAGATTCTTGGTAGTGTAGATGAACAGAGAGATCTTGGTGTCCAGGTGCATAAATCCCTGAAGGTTGCTACCCAGGTTAATAGGGCTGTTAAGAAGGCATATGGTGTGTTAGCTTTTATTAGTAGGGGGATCGAGTTTCGGAGCCACGAGGTCATGCTGCAGCTGTACAAAACTCTGGTGAGACCGCACCTGGAGTATTGCGTGCAGTTCTGGTCACCGCATTATAGGAAGGATGTGGAAGCTATGGAAAGGGTGCAGAGGAGATTTACTAGGATGTTGCCTGGTATGGAGGGAAGGTCTTATGAGGAAAGGCTGAGGGACTTGAGGTTGTTTTCGTTGGAGAGAAGGAGGAGGAGAGGTGACTTAATAGAGACATATAAGATAATCAGAGGGTTGGATAGGGTGGATAGTGAGAGTCTTTTTCCTCGGATGGTGATGGCAAACACGAGGGGACATAGCTTTAAGTTGAGGGGTGATAGATATAGGACAGATGTCAGAGGTAGTTTCTTTACTCAGAGAGTAGTAGGGGCATGGAACGCCCTGCCTGCAACAGTAGTAGACTCGCCAACTTTAAGGGCATTTAAGTGGTCATTGGATAGACATATGGATGAAAATGGAATAGTATAGGTCAGATGGTTTCACAGGTCGGCGCAACATCGAGGGCCGAAGGGCCTGTACTGCGCTGTAATGTTCTAATTCTAATTCTAATTCTAAAGGGTTAATGCTGAAGACAGTGAGAGCAACCCCTCCCATTGTAAGAGTAATGATGCCATAGTCGCATGAGGTTAGGCTGGAGAGAAGGAGAGACAGCATCATGAAGGATGCTAGCTTGTAGGCTTGGTGCGAGTGTATATAGTCTTATGTAAACAATAGATTTCTTAGTTGACCTTGTCCTGAGTCTGAGACTTTCTCCAGAGCATCCCCATTACACTAAATGCAATAACAACACACAACACTACCTACACTCCCAAGAACCCCTCAGTCACGAATCGGTGCAGAAGACTGCGATAGGGTGAGGCTGAGAGAAGAGAAAGAGAGGTCAATCCAAATAGAGAATCATGATAGACGCTACAGAGCAAAAAGTCAAACAGATCCATGACCTGGAGATCTGGTTTGGATTAAAGGTCAGGGTCAATATGCAGAAGTGATGGAGAAATCTCCATATCCTCGATCCTACATAATCTAGACAGACCAGGGATGGATAAGGAGGAATAGAAGATCTTTGGTACTGACATCACAGAAAAAAAAACAAATGGGGAAAAATCAAGAGTATCAGCTACCAGAGAGAGCTGATGAACTGGTGATGCAACCAACAATAGATCACCCAGTCGACAGTGAAAACAGAGAACCCGAGACTGAACCTCGTGTTGCTCAGTGTTAATGTAGATGCCTTAGAGATAAGACAGCTGTAAATAAAGTCCTGTTACTTTGACCCAAAGTCTGCTATCCTCATTTAATATTAACAGCACACTGACCAGTATAGTACAATAGTTGGATGCCAGCAAGGTGATTTCAGGTACAGATGATACACCGTGTTATTGGCAGGCAACCTCACTAGTTGCTGCAATGGAAATATCTTCTTGAGACCACTGCGGCCCATTTGGGATTCAAAGCCACATTTAAGCTACCTGCAGAGTGTTGGGACTCTGTGCCAGGGTACCTTTCGAGTCATCAACCTGACAGTGTTTACACTGAATGCATTGAATGCTATTAAATCCAACTGATAGTCAGTCTGATATTAAACTGAGACCATAACTAGGGCAGAAAGGACTGCAGTGTATGCTCAGTGCTGAGCTACACCAGTGGGATTCTTTAACAAAAATATTCTGCAGCAATGTATGCAGTGATCTGACAGTTAGATCATATATATTTAACTTGTCAAAATGACAACTTCATTTTCTGATGGAGGAAAATTAAGTAATTATCTACTGAAAGTAAACAACATTTCTCTATCCAACTGCAAAGCAAAGGTTTACTAATTGATCAGCTTGTTTACAAAAAGATGTCACACATCATTTCATGGTTGTTCTGACAGTCGGTTGTCTGTTGGTTAATGTTCTTTTTTGGATGTATAGCTAACGGGTTATAATTGACAACCAAATCCTTTAAAACATTAGTCATTAGTCAAGGAGCACTACAAAATAACTGGATGTCTCTCCTCCAACCAGATACTGAACTTTGGGAAAATAGATCTCGGGAGTAAATCTTTCTTTTCTGACTACAAACTACATTGACAAACCTGAACATATCCAGAAAAATCTGGATTGCCTGGATCTGTTGAAAGAGGAATTTTCCATCATTGTTAAACTCATAAAATGAAATACAAGACACCCTTCATACCCACAGCTTCCCTTAATGTAGTTCCAAAGCCTCCATTCATCAAGGTGCTCCCTTTTAGCTATGATTTATAAATGTCTATGCTGAGTTAGCGTGTAGAGGGTGATAGGGTTCGAGTTGGTCTTACTGTCATTAGGGAAAGAGAAGGAGAAAAAAAAAAGCCAGCATTGCTGCCCCTGTTCGCTTTCCATTGATCTTTGCTGGAATGTGTTTGTATGTAGATTTTGGATTAGGTTCAGTTGCGATCAGCCTATGAAGCAGCAATGTGCTGACACTCCCAATCGGATTTTTTCTCATCTGTTGCCTGATTGTGGGTGTTACTGGTAAAGTTGGACAATGGGACAGTGACCCATTACACCAGATCCATACCCAATCTTGCACCTGTTGGGAGTGGAATTTGAAGTCGGTGGAAAAGAAAATAGGACAGGTGTAAAATGTGTTGATAATTAACATTTTACAAAGTGGAAATGTGTCCAATGTTTCTTATCAATATGTTTCTTTGGTACGAATATAATGTGAATTTTTAAGATTAAATATGATGCTTCTATCTGAATAGTGGAAATATATGTGATAGCCACCTGTTGGGAATTTCGAGCAGCTTTTTGGCAGTAAGGTGGTACTTATTTTTTAATACCTAGGCCTTTAGATGGACTTGCTGCTGGCTGCAACACTTATGCTGTTGTGGGGGTAGCCTGGTCTGTCTTCTTACTGCCACAAATGCCAGACATTTCAGGGAATTGAAGAGAGAGTGCAGGAATGTGTTGCTATCCTCACCAGCCTCCTTTGAGAGAATTCTTTGCAGCCGCTTGTCTGGCTCTGCATGACTATTGATCAGCTGGAATGAAGGCCAAATCTGCCAAACAGATCAGTGAGCCCTGACAGATGGCTGCCTGCAACTGGTTATCAAGCCTGTCGAAGCCAGATGATACAGCTCTTTCAATGTTGGTGCCCGTGACAATAGTTTTGAGCATCTGTGCCAGCAACACAGACTGTGATTAGGGTATCTGTGGTGGGGATGCCATTGCAGATCATCCTGGAGCTGCCTGTACATTTATGTAATGCTCTCCAAACATCATTTATTTAAAAGCAGCACTTTAGAGATCTGAGTCCAGAGGATCTTCAGTGAAAGGCATATATCTCCTGCCTCAACTTCCAACCCCAACATCTCCTGGCTACTCAAGCTCTGTACATCAACCTATTATTTCCCTCCTCTCCCCCTATCTAGTTCTCCTTGTTCTGCTGCAGAGGACTCAAATGACGACTGTAATGGGGCAGTGTACAGGAGGGCTGATGGTCATGCACACAGAGATGCTTGGTGCAATGGCAGGCCTACCAGACAGGACATTGTTACTATCAAGGAGCATGGAGGAGTCTGGCTCCAACTTGGCACAGGGCTTTGCAGAGAGCATGGAGTACACCCTTTCCATTGTGACAGCATTAGCAGACCCAGACATGATGTAGCATCTGGTGGCCAATATCTCAGCTTCCATTGCAGCACAGGCAGAGGCCACCCAATGTCTCCATGCTGCAGTAGAAGCTCAGACTGTGGTCATGAGATCCATGCTTGCTGCTTGGAAACTCAGACTACTGCACAAGAGTGAATAGTTCAGATTTATATGTAACTTAGGAAGTGCTATTGGAAAAAGTTGTTATAGAATGTTTTTTATTGGTGGCTTTTATTTCAGGATTTTAGCCAAGAGGATGCTGTGATGGTCTGTAGCAGAAGAATTGAAAGATGGAGAATTGTGGAGCAAGGGTGATGTAGAGGATGAGATCTCAGGGGAACCGGAATCTGAGCAACTGCTCACAGACAACCTATCTGGAGCAATGTGGTCCTGGATGCTTTCTCTCTTCCTCCTCAGCCCAAAAAGATGATGAAACCCCTCTCCTTCTGTGATCTCCTGATGCGGTAATGAACAGCGAACTGTGAAATGTTGCTAATGTTGCCTGCTCCCGTCTAGAAGACATTTAGGGTGACAATGAGCTTGACAGCCACTTTCAGCATTTTTTGCACACCCCCTGAGCGATCCTCCAGTCTTTTGGGGTCAAAGTTTAAAGAGGCGGGATCCCCGTCCCTTTAAAGACTTAAAAAGGGATGGGGATCTCGCCCTGCAAGAGCTGTCAGCCAATCACAGCCGACAGCTCAGCAGTATCAGCAGCTTCACCAGGAGCGGTGGTCAGTGCCTATACTGCAGAGGCCTCAGACCCAGGCCCAGCGCTGGATTCCCAGAGAAGAGATGGGTGAGGTGGGGTCCCTGGGGCCAGTCCGGAAGGCCCTGGTGAGGCGGAGTGGGGCGGTGGGTGTTCAATCCAGGGGGTACGGGGTCTCAGGTGGTACATTTGATCCCGGTGGGGGTCCTCCGTGGGCCACAAATTGGCCACAAAAGAAGGAACTCCCCAAGCCCGCAGAGAGGGCGCCTCGTTTTCCAAGGCGTCATCCCTACACAGCGGAGGCCCCCCCACCATTGGTAAGATCCCAGCGGCGGCGGGAAGAGGCCCTTATTTCGCCTCTGGGCGGGAAGATCGTCATCGGCCTATTCCGCCCCTGGGAGAATCAAAACCGGGATTTCCGGTATCGGGTTCCATGGCGGGTGATTCTGCCCCAATTCTCCAGCCTCCTGTCACCGGCCACCACCAGCCCCCCCACCCCACCCCCCGCCACCCCACCGCAATCATGAAACCTGCCTTTGGGATGAGAATAAAATCCAGCCCAATATGTGGCATCCCACACTCACAGAAACACACCTGCCAATACACTCATTCACAATCACCACTCTTTCTCTTCCAGGACTAGATAGCACATAACAGGCAGCAGCAGGACCTGACCGAGAGAGGACAGCCACACCTGCATGAAATCACTTCCTTTGAGGAGGTAGTGCTGGCCCTGATTGGGAGGGGTTTGGGAGATGCCATGGCCACAGGCAGAGCAGGGGATATATTGCCTAGAGGTATGTGACCACTCCAGCTTCCTTACAGATCCATTCCTGATCCCTAATCCCCTAAACGTATCTCACTCCCAAACTCCATATGGTCTCGCCACTCACATCCTCCTATAGTGGCCATACACGCTGCACCCTAACACTTCCAACTTTATCACTGCAGGCTCCCAGGAGCAAGAACCATCTTGTTCCACCCCCAGAGGAACTGGAAGAGGAGAAAATTGCATCTTGCCCCTCGGAAGGAAAAAGGTGGAGACGAGTGAGAAAGAATGCACTGCGTCATTTGCTACCATTGTCACAGGCACAATCCCAGAAACCAGCACCACATGTAAGATAGAGGCTAAGTTAGAACAGGGATTCTCACAGTGGGACACATAGACACTAGTAAGCAGCATTCACGCCAGGTGGAAAGGACTTCACAGAGGCTGGTCAATTCCAGCCAGTGACCAGTGGAGCCTAACATCATGCCGTGTCTGATTACTGCAGTCACGGCTTCCAATGCAGTCATTGCAGCTTTCATGGAGTAGCAGACGACTGCAATTAAAGCTCAGGCAGCTGTCGTGGTGGCTTTGAGCTACTTTGGGCTTGCAGAGTGTCTCCGATAACCAAAGATCTGTCCTCCAGCAGGTCACTGGGCTGGCTAAACAGAGGCCCCGAGGTAGTGGCCTGGGAATCACGGAGTAGGAACCTACGCAACTCTCTCCAGATGGCAGCATTCCTGCTCTCTCCCCCACCTCTAAGGTCTCCAATATGGCACAGTAACACAGTGCTGACTCTATTTAGGTGAAGTCCTTAGAACATTTCTGGAAAAGGTGAACGGTAGGACCAACAAGTCCAGGGAACCCTGGATGTCAAGGGATATAGAGGATTGGATAAGGAAAAAAAAGGAGGCTCAAAACAGCAGAGGCCCTAGAGGAGTATAGAAAATGTAGGGGGGTACTTAAAAAATTAGGAGAGCAAAGAGGGGACATGAAAAAACACTGGTGGGCACAATAAAGTAAAATCGTAAGGTGTTTTATAAGTATATTAAGGGCAAGAGGATAACCAGGGAAAGAGTAGGGCCCATTAGGGACCTAAGTGGCAATCTGTGTGTGGAGCCGGAGGTGAGGTTTTAAATGATTACTTTTCATCTGTGTTCACTATGGAGAAGGACGATGTAGGTGTACAGATCAGGGAGGGAGATTGTGATATACTCGAACAAATTAGCATTGAAAGGGAGGAAGTATTAGCTGTTTTAGTGGGCTTAAAAGTGGATAACTCCCCAGGCCCAGATGAGATGTATCCCAGGCTTTTATGTGAAGCAAAGGAGGAGATAGCAGGGGCTCTGATACAAATTTTCAAACCCTCTCTGGCCACAGGAGAGATGCCAGAGGACTGGAGGACAGTGAATGTGGTACCATTATTCAAGAAGGGTAGCAAGGATAAACCAGGTAATTACAGGCCGGTGAGTTTAACATCAGTGGTCGGAAAAAATTGGAAAAAATTTTGAGGGACAGGATTAATCTCCACTCATAAAAGGTAGGGATTAATCAGGGATAGTCAGCATGGCTTTGTCAGGGGGAGATCATGCCTAACAAACTTGACTGAATTTTTCGAGGAGGTGATTAGATGTGTAGATGAGAGTAAAGCAGCTGATATAGTCTACATGGACTGCAGTAAGGCTTTTGATAAGGTCCCACATGGGAGATTGGTTAAGAAGGTAAGGGCCCATGGAATCCAGGGCAATTTGGCAAATTGTATCCAAAATTGGCTTAGTGGCAGGAGGCAGAGGGTGATGGTCGAAAGTTGTTTTTGTGAGTGGAAGCCTGTGACCAGTGATGTACCACAGGGATCGGTGATGGGACCCTTGCTGTTTGTAGTGTACATTAATAATTTAGACGTGAGTTTGCAGATGACACTAAAATTGGTGGTGTCGTAAATAGTGAGGAGGAAAGCCTTAGATTACAGGATGATATAGATGGGCTGGTAAGATGGGCGGAGCAGTGGCAAATGGAATTTAATCCTGAGAAATGTGAGGTGATGCATTTTGGGAGGACTAACAAGGTAAGGGAATATACAATGGATGGTAGGACCCTAGGAAGTACAGAGGGTCAGAGGGACCTTGGTGTACTTGTCCATAGATCACTGAAGGCGGCAGCACAGGTAGATAAGGTGGTTCGGAAGGCATATGGGATACTTGCCTTTATTAGCCGAGGCATAGAATATAAGACCAGGGAGGTTATGAGGGAGCTGCATAAAATGCTAGTTAGGCCACAGCTGGAGTATTGTGTACAGTTCTGGGCACCACACTATAGGAAGGATATGATTGCACAGGAGAGGGTGCAGAGGAGATTCACCAGGATGTTGCCTGGGCTGGAGCATTTCAGCTATGAGGAGAGACTGGAAAGTCATGGATAAAAGCAAAATACTGCGGATGCTGGAAATCTGAAATACAAACAAGAAATGCTGGAAATACTCAGCAGGTCTGGCAGCATCTGTGGAGAGAGAAGTAGAGTTAACGTTTCAGGTTAGTGACCCTTCTTCAGAACTGGTTCTATAGCATGAGAAGGAAGAGATACAGAATGTCATGACAAACCTGCTGCTGACACCTACTCTCTGACTTCTCTATTTTGAACCTTTTCTATTGCTAGCCTCCCCAGCAATTCCAGTGTTCCTTCTTCATAACAGGTGAGTGATCTGAGATTTGAGGTGGGAGACACCACCACCACCTGTGGCCAATCTTTCCTTACATCATGGAGTGTCTTCTTTGAAAAGATTCTAGAATGTGTAAATGCCTTCTGGTTGCCATGAGATCCAGGCAATCCAGGTGTTAACAGACAGACCATAATGCAGGAAATCCGCAATTACATATCACATGAGGATTTCTGTGAGGCACAAGCATGCACTGCTGTGAGTGAAGTAACAATTTCAGGTGAGGATTAGGCAGTATAAAGGGCCCTGCTTGGTCTATCATGGTAAACTCTTGAAGCCATTCAACACATTGAAGTGAAGCAGTTGTGACAAACTTGTATATTTTTAATGATGTAGCTGACTCTTCCTATCTTACCGATCATAACCACCCAGGGTATCAAGGACATTGTAATTACTGATGCGGCCACCTCTCTTCACTGTGCTTGGGCTGTCCTTTTAGCCGGTTTCCTTCCCCTTGTCTAATAATGGCTTTGCCCGTCATTCACATCTTGCCAACAAAACCTCGGGGATTTTGCTCCCTGAAGCTGCCCTCTCAGCCACTCAGCAAACAAGATTCCTTCTTTATAGATCGTCAAAGATTTTGAGATTGATTACCAATGGGTCAATCGTTTAGCTTAAACTGTTGGCTTACTTTTAAAAGATAGATTATTGTAGTGTTTGATCTGGGTTTGATTATATTAGTCTCGTCCACTTATCTGTGTTTTCTGTACTTGATTGCTTAAGCCTATGAGTGGAGCTGAAGAGTTAAAACTGAAACTAAAAAGAGACAGAGCTAAAATGTTCTACTAAACAGACTGTTCTGAAGAAGACATTGTACTGAGATCTGTAGAGCTGATATATTTTAAAGTGCTGTAAAGTTTGATATCTGCATTGCTCTGAGATAAATCAGATATGCATAATATACCCAGCAACCTGGCGTAAACATAACAATTTTCATTTGATGTAAATAGAAGTAACCATGAAAAATGATGCATCGATGGAACTGTCAGAATAAAATGCTACTATTTCTCTTCTTTTGGCATTTAAATATGAAAGTACTTCTACTACTAACAAGAAACTAAAATCTTAGAAAAAATAAACAAGCACAAATGTCAGAAATCAGAAGACAAAACAGAATACGCTAGAAATGCACAACAGGTCGGAAAATATATATTGTCTTGGAGAGGGTACAGTGCAGATCCACCAGAATTATACCAGGGCTATAGGGTTAAATTATGAGGATGGGTTGCATAAACTTGGTGTCTATTTCCTTGAATTTAAAGGCTGAGGGGTTGTCTAATTGAGGCATTTAAAATGATGAAGGGAATCTATAGGGTACATACAGAGAAGCTAGTTTCTTTGGTGGGGGAATCCAGAACAAGGAGACACACAATCTTAAAATTAGAGTTAAGCCATGCGTGAGTGATATCAGGAAGCACCTTTTCACACAAAGGGTAGTGGAAATCTGAATTGCTCCCCCTCAAAAGTCTGAAATTGATAGACTGCTGTTAATTAAATGGATACAGTGCAACGGTGGATAAATAGAATTGAAGCACAGAGCAGCCATGATCTAATTACATGGCGCAACAGGCTTAAGAGGCTGAATGGCCTCCTCCTGTTGCTATCTGAAAGAGAGAGGTAAATTAACATTTCAGGTAGGACCTTTCAACAGATGGAGGCATTAAAGTGTGGGAATTCCTTAGTGCTTTAGTCATAACTGTAAGATAATATCCATAAGCAGACCAAGCTTCCTATGAACCAAAACTTGTGTCCTTATATATGTTGTGTGGGTTAGTGTGTCAACATTTAATAATTAACCTCTAGCAATATATTACTCATAATATGCAGAATATTCACTATATTCTTCTGTCCATTCTGAAGTACTATCATCAATCCAATAGGCACTGGCTAAACTACCTGGTCAGATTCATTTACAGGTTACAGGTTACAATAGCCTGGTGCTCATGGTACTGAACTAGCAACCTAGAGATCAGGAATTCAAATCGCACCATGGCAAGTTCCGAAATTGATAGCACCATAGTAGTTGTTGGGTCAAGAGAGGTGATGGGTATATGGAACAGACATATGGTAGTTATATTTTCAGTACTTCCTATTTTTATAACTAAAAGTTTTTGTTTTATTCATACTTAAGTACACTTGTGTTTCTTCCCCCTCTCCTGGCATAGGAATGTAAGAATTGCTGGACAAGACCAAGGTCCAACTATTTTGTCTTTTACCAGCCTGGTAGTCATGTGATACAATGATAATGGAGTTGTTGACTAATCATAATAATCAATCTTTATCTATTCTACAATATACCCAGGCATGAGGCAAGGAAACCCTCCAGCAGGTCCAAAGTCACTTTTTCTTTCCAAGCATGCTACACTTACCATAATTACTCAAATTACTCATATATTGTATCCTAAAATATTATTTTCTGGAAGCAACATATCTAATTTGCCTTTGAATGAATCAACACTAACATTGCCCTAGAAAACCTTTTCCATAGATTTACCATTTGCTCATTGAAAATGTTTCAGTAGATTAGTTTTAAATTTGCCCTTCAGGAAGTGTATATCCTCTGGTTCTACTGTTCTGGACAAAGTGAAACAGCCATAATCAAATCCGAGGTTTGGTGCATTCACATCCAATTTCAATGCTGCATAAGATGTGTAAAATGGAGGAGAACCACAATACAATTCGGACAGTTACTGTTATACAGCTATACAAAGGAGACACAATGTTCACTGAATAATATATGCTGTTTCCAAACTAAAAGCATCCAGATTTTAAGGAGCAACTCTTTCAATAAAAAATTGTGTTCTTACTTACATAAAATGAAAAAAATTCTGGAAATGTGCAGCACTTCAGTATCTGCAATAGAGACAAACTTGATTAACATTTGATCAGAATCTTTCATCTGTGTGTTTCACTTGAAATACGAACTTATCTTTTCTTGTCCAGACGTTGGCCAACATTTACATTTATAGCATTTTCTGTTTTTATTTCATATATTACCTCACCTCCATGGGTTCTTTTTGTCTCAATTGTTTTGTTCCTTTTCCATGCCTAACAGAATTCACAAAAAATTGTAGGCTACAGCAAGGTTACAGAAATTCTTTACATGTGTGGAACGTGCTGCATTCACTAACCTAAATAGATTACGCCTCTTTCTGTCCAAACTCTGTCACTATGTTAGTAATAGTTAAGCACAGTTAAAACCTTTGGTAGGTGTCTGTTAATCGCACATCAGCCACCTACTTTTCAAGGTTATATAAAGCAATAATAAAGTTTAATTGGTGTGTACAGTTTACCAGGCGCTCCTTTCAGTTCTAGTAATACAATTTCAAGCTCAAGCCTCATTTGCACACCACAGCTGTATATTCAACTTTGTTGCAAATGTGCAGCTGACAAGCAGAAAAATTACTACCGTGGAGTTATTTACCTTGATCTGCAGAGTTTAGACTCCCACTGCTTCAAACAAGCTGAGAATCAGGGGCCTTGCAGCAGGCCAAGCTTAGCAGCTGGAAACAAATCTTTTGACATGCTGGTGCCAATCAGACACACATGGTGGATTCATTGGATAATTTATTACCTCAACCTGGACTTGCAGCCTGATAAGTCCTGGAACAGCCTGCCCCCAAAACACCACTGGATCTCTGCCACTTACAAAGGTGGCTGCAGTAAGCCAGCACTAAAGCAGTTAATTGAGCTGCTGGGCACAAGCCCTTAAAAGTTATTTTAAATTTAATTGCTAAAAAGAAACTGAAGGCAGAATGAATTGACAGAGGAATAAATGATTGAAGACACAATGACATTGCCATATCAGTAATTCTGCCTTTAAACATATAATAAAAGATTGCCTTGGAATATGAAATCAGTGTGACGGACAGTGACAGACAACAGTTAGTGCCACATTATGAGCAGATCACCCTGATCGAAAACAAATGCAGCTGGATAGTGTAAATAGTGCTGGAGTCTATCTACACTGGACTTATTTGTACTGACAACAATTATTCTGCCTTCTCACAATAGTGAAATTATACAAAAAAAACCCCACCATTTTTTAAAACTGAGTCCTTTAATTATGCATACTTCAATTTGCAAAATATTAGAAAAACATCAGGTGATGTGCACTGTATCAATACCGAAAACAGCATATTAACACATTCACATTGTCTGTATAGAAGGCACACAATTTATGGTCCATACCGCCAGGTAACATCATTACAAAGACATTGGCCCAACTCTTGAAGCCATGTCCAAGGGAAGTACCTGAAATCAGCTTTGGTCATCTCTCCTAATCTCCCTTTCTTTGGCTCGTTATTTATTTTTCTGTATGACTCTGTGGAGCACGTCTCTTATTCCGAGATTTGTGAATGTGTGTGTGGTTTGCCAAATGACCAGAAGAAACAAAGATCAAAAGACCCAGGCTGAAATCTGGAAAAAGGAAATGCTGGGTCGAGTACAAAAAAAAAGTAACAGAGGAAGTTTACAATAAAACCTCCCCTATAGAGCATTGCAAGTACAGAATATGTTCCATCTTGTTGGAACCTTCTCTCCCAGGGCAGCCAGGGATTTTCTCTGCATCAATATGAGCTGATGTCTGGAGATGCAGTTACCATGCACTTCTCTGAAGCGACAGTTGCAACATGTTCAGATGTGACAGCTAAACAAATTGGAAAAGCTGACAGCTTCAAAGAATCTGAAATAGCCCCAGCAAAGCTGACAATTCAAAAAAATGTCGAACTGAAAACCAGACCTGAAAAACGACCTATGATCAAGAACACTGCTTCAATGTCACTAAATAACAACAACATAATTATAATTCCTTAACATAGAAAACAGCCCAAGATGATCTACTAAGGTAAGGAAAATGGATGCTGACCCGGAGAAAGAGAGATTAGGTGGAGTGGCCAAAAGCTTGGTCAAAGAAGCAAGTTTTAGGAAGAGTTTTAAAGGAAAAGGAGAGGTAGATGTTGAAATATAGGGGACAGAGTTAAATAAAATTAATTCCTTTTAATTATTTTTCATTTCAAAACGGTTTTGATTCACATTCTGAAATTCAGCTTTAATTTTGTGAAAGTTGTTGGCCTCATATGGAAAGAAAAGAGAGAAGTTGCATTCATATATTGCCTTTCATGTCCTAAGGATATCCGTAAACATGTCACAAGCAATAACTTAATTCTGAAGTGTGGATACTGTATTATGGGGACAAAAGTGACAGCCAATTTGCATGCTGCAAGGTTCCACAAACAGCAATGTGATAAATAACTAGTATCTGTACTGATGGTGTTGATTTAGAGAGGAATATTATCCAGGATAACTGATAATGGAGGCTGGAATTTTATGCTGCCAAAATGAGTGGGCTGATGGCAGGGGCGTAAAATTGAGTGGGAGGCCAGAGGGGCCATTCCTGACCCCCTCCCAACCCAACTGCAATTTTACGCAGGGCGGCGGTGGCAAGAAACGGCTCCCCCACACCAGGCCTATCAAGGCCTTTAAGTGGTCAATTTACTGGCACTTAAGGGCCACCGCCCACCGCTGTGGGTATTTTACCCTTGGTGGCCGGACAGCAGAAGCCTCAAAAACCCCGCCTGGTTAAACCAGGCGGCCTTCTTGTGGGCTGGTGGGGTGCCTTCCTGTGCCCCATGGAGGGTTGCCCCTGAAGCCCCAACCACCCCCAACACACAACACTCCACCCGCAACCCCCCCCATCCAACCCCCCTTGCCTCGCCGGGGCCAAAATGATTGCCCCCGGCGAGGCCCTGAAAACTTTCCTTAGTTCTGTGGCCGTTCTTCATCTTGCTTGCGATGGCTGGGTGTAGTCCTAGCAGTGGCCACTGCTCCCAGTGGCGCTGCTGGGAATAAGAGCTGCCAGCCCGCTGATTGGCTGCCAGCTCCATTCGGCGAGACTTTCTGCCTCAAGGACATGGAAGTCCCACCCAAGGCCAATTAAAGGCCTGGGGAGCGAAAAATTCTGGTCTGACTCCCCAGGCCCGGCAGAGGTGGGCTTGCCACCGACTTTGCGGCCAGTGGACGAGACCTCCAATGAAAAATTCTGGCTGGCAAATTTTCCTCCTGTTCTTCTAACAATGCTATGGAATCTTTAATGTCCACCTGAAAGACAGATAGGGTACACTGTTGTGGTCCTTGTTGACAGATGTGGCACTGAAATCACTGTCATGCCATGAACTTGGGGTACTTGTCCACTAGTTCCCCATTAAAGGTGGCTGACAAAGTTAGGACTGGTGCATTTCATGGTAAGCGGGTTTTTAATGGTGTAATAGGTGATAATTACTTCTGAGAAACCTCTATGGTACTGAAAAAATTTATTTTACAAATGTAGAGTCTCATTCCCTCGGAATGACTTTAAAAAAATAAATTATTTTAACTTTTTCTGTTTGTCTCTTTTATCTTTCTGCCTAAATCCTATCTGTATTTCCCAATCTTTATTTTTCTTTTTTTATATTATTTAAATCTAATTTATATTTCCTGATTTATACTTCCTGGTTTTGACTCTGCGTGTCTTAGTGAGGATCCTTCAAGCTGATAGGTTGAAGAGCCTTGCTATTGCTTGCCTGTCCACTGATGCCAAAGATCCCCTGTAGAGGCTGCTGCATTGAAACAGACATCAGATTAGTGGAAATCTCTGCTGACAAGCCAGTCAAAGGTCTGTGGGCAGTTATCAGCCAAGTGTAAAATCCAGTCCATTATCTCATCCAAAAGACAGTAGCTCAGATAATTCTGAACTGACTCAGTACTACACTGAAGTGTTTGTTTAGAATGTATGCTCAAGTTCAGGAGTAGATCTTGAACCCATGGCAGTCTGCCACAGAGGTGAAAATGAAATTTCCATGGGTGTGCAGCTATGTCGGTATTATTGGGAAAAATATTGGTGTGCATAAAAGTTCATTTTTTTGGATTTGGAAGAAGCCACATGAGGTCAGATGCTGGAAAAAAATGTCCTGAAGGGCAAGTGCTTGACTGCCTGTTCCCCACCTGGAAATTTAGATTTTTGACATTTTTTTGGTGTCGTTTTTTAAATTTTTTTTTGTGGGATGCAGGTGTCACTGACTAGGCCAGCATTTATTTCCCATCTTTAATTGCCCTTGAACTGAGTAGCTTGCTAGGCCATTTAAGAGTCAACCACATTGCTGTGGGTCTGGAGTCACATGTAGGCCAGACCAGGTAAGTTTCCTTCCCTAAAGGACATTAGTGAACCAGATGGGTTTTTTCAACAATCGACAATGGTTTCATGGTCACCATTAGACTGGCTTTTAAGTCCAGATTTATTAATTGAATTCAAATTTTACCATCTGCCTTGGAGGGATACGAACCCATACCCTAGAGCATTAGCCTGGGCTCTGGATTTCTAGTCCAGTGACACACCACTAGGCCACTGTCTCCCCTGTCGAAACACACATATACATATGGAAAGAAAGCTTAGGCCACTGCTGCCTTAGCTAACCTACTACCATGTTTGTGAAATCCTCCAGAACCATTTCCGTGACGACCTTCCAGAGTACCCGCCAGGGAGCCTCTAGGCCATCCAATATTTGGTGGGCAGAACCCAGCCTTTAGTCACCCATTTCAGACAGACAGTCCATTGCTTCCATGTTAATGCAGCACCTCCCAGGCAGGAGTCCTTTTGTACCTCTAGCTGACTGACCAGGAATTAAAATTCCCCTAGAAATTCTAATTTTAAGCACTTATGCAGTAGAAAGATATTGAGAAAGAGAGAGGCAGAGAGAAAGACAGACAGGCTGGTTATTTCCTTATCCTAATGTGTCACTTAAAATAGCACAAGTTTAATTTTTGAAAGCAATCAAAGCCTCTTCCAGGGAAACAGATAGGCAGGATAGGAGGGAAATAGGAGGAAAGAAATTGGCTCAAGGTAAGTGGACCTCTGACCTCTCACCACCCATCCTTAGGGGAGAACAAGTGGGAGTGAAGTGGAGACAATAGAGGATGAATGGTAAGGTGAGTGACAATGGAGCAATGGGGATGGGAGGATATAAGCATTGAATAGGGAAGAGGTAGGGGTGGTGATGTGTGTGAGGAACTTGTAAGAGTGGGAAGATGATTGAGCAGGCGATGCATTGGGAATGAGGGGGTGGAGAAAAGCAAAATTGATTGGGAAAGGAGATGGGAAGAGTGTCACTGAGGGCTAACTTCTCCCCACAGCCCCTACTCCAAATGCATTGTCCCACCACACCACTTCCCACTCAAAAAGAAAGAAGGAAAAGACAGAAGCAAAAAGAAGATTTAAAGAGGGAGAACCAGAAGAGGAGAGAAGCACAAGAGAGTATTGCATTCAGCAGGGCCCAATCCTCCTCTTTGTGTGTTCCCAATGCTATTGGCCCAGATTGCATCCGCTGTATACAGAATGTGGGAACTTCCATTCCTGTAAGAGTTCCTGGTTCCCATACACAGAAGCAGCAATCAGGGCAATGGTGCTGGAAACTTATAAAGAACAGGAATAGAACACTATCCCAGTGCATCTTTCACCAAACACAGGAGGAATGGAATGGGGAGGAGGTCATGCTCTTCACTGATTTCAGAATACAAACTCAACAGTGTGATCAGAGTCCCAAACAATGTCAGTGCATGTACATAGCAGACAATTGGCATGTGTGCATAGTTCAGTTTCCCTGTTGCTGAAATTGGAAGGACACTGTTGCTTTCTTGCCTTCTCCTGATGCTTCCAATGGTTCAATAAAAGCAAAAGTAATGCCCTTACATAGAACTATCCACACCTTGTAGTGTGTACAGAAATTACAATTGACACCTTTGTCAGAAACACCATGACTATTCACTCATTAACCTTTGCTCCCTGTTCAAAGTTATATTCAATACCATGTTAAGCTAATTACCACTTAACGCTGTCTTAATTTAATGCAGATCACCTAGTACAGAAATTCTGATCAGCCATGCAGCTACACATTTATAAGTTTCTGAGTTTTTTACTGCACAATATTCTCCTGTCTGACTTTACCTTCTTCCATGACAGCAAAGAGAATTTTAATAAAAACTAACCAAAGGAGGAGGTTCCACACACCTCCCCATCCTCAATGATGGGAGAGCCCAGCACAGGCATGCAAAAAACAAGGTTGAAGCATTTGCAACCATCTTTAGGCGGAAGCATTGGATACAGCAAAGGTTATGGGGCCTCAACACCAGCATCTACCATCTACCCCACAATGTGAAAAATTGCCCAGGTATGCCATGTCCACAAAAAGTAGAACAAATTCCAATCTAGCTAATTACGGCCCCATCAGCCTACTCTGAATATCAACAAAGTGATGGAGGGGATCTTCAACAGTGCTATAAAGCGGCATTTATATAACAAACAATAACATGCTCACTGATACTCAGGCTGGGTTCCACCAGGGCCATTCAGCTCCTGACTTCATTATAGCCTTGACCCAAATATGGACAAAAGAGCTGAATTCCAGAGGTGAGGTAAGAGTGACCGCCCTTGACATCAAGGCAGCATTTGACCGAGTGTGGAATCAAGAAGCAAAACTGAAGTCAATGGGAATCAGGGGAAAAAACTCTCAACTGGTTGGAGTCATACCTTGTGCAAAGAAAGATGATTGTGGTTGTTGGAAGCCAATTATCTCAGCCCTAGGATATCGCTGAAGGAGATCCTCAGGGTACTGTCCCCAGTCCAAACATCTTCAGCTGCTTCATCTATATCCTTCCCTTTGTTATATGGTCAGAATTGGGGATGTTCATTCATGATTGCATAGTGTTCAAAACCATTCGCAACTCCTCAGATATTGAAGCAGTCCATGTTAACATGTAGCAAGTCCTGGACACCATTCCGGCTTAGCTGATAATTGGCAAGTAACATTTCCAACACACAAGTTTCAGGCAATGGCAGTATCATTAAAAGAAGAGCAGGAAGTTAATCTGGCCAATGTTCATCCTCAATGAACAGCACCAAAAAAACTGGACATTTGTTGTTTCTGGGACTTTGCTGCATACAAATTGTCTGTATTTGCCTATGTCATAACAGTGACTAAACTTTAAAAGTAATCCATTCTCAGCCTTCATTTACATCCTACCTTCATGCTATTGTTTGTTGTTTTTGGTGATTATTTTTTATACCTTTCAGCTATTTCATATCCTTCTTTTGCTGTAATATTCTGATGCTGGCATAGTTCTCTTCAGTGAAACAACTGTCAGTTTATATGCAGTTATCATTTTTGCTAACTTACAACCCTTGATGAATAATACTATTGAATAAAATACAGAAAAACTGTCTATCTTTAAAGGATACAACACTTAAGGAAATGACTCATAAAGATCAGTCCAGCAGTACTTTATTCATCAATCAGCAGTGTTGTGCAATTTTCTAATTTAAAGTTGAGTCATCCATTTCGACCGGATCCTACTGGCTGTAGGTTGAAATGTAGTAAATGAACTCTTCAGATCACCTTTAGCACAGTATTGTGGAACAGTGCATCAACACCGAGCAGTGAGCCTGTGCCCTTTGTCCCAATCTGCTGATCTGAGGGGAAGATGGCAGGCCGACTCAGTAGTTCTTTACAGTGTAGGGGAGGAAATCAATGGAAGCTTCACATCATGGCATTGTTTGTTATGCTGTACCTTTTTTATCAGCTTTAAAAAAAAAATCACTATCATTCATGTCTGCATTATCCCACTGATGATGTAGGAACTCATATGTGTTGCACCCATTTTTCAGACATAAAACAGGGTACAAGATGGATAAATTTAGCAATAGGATAGCCTGCGCAGGCATTGATCCCAAGGTTAAATTCCTGGTGGCCTTCTTTTAGACATCCTGAGCAGATAGATCGCATGTAAATTCAGGGGCTAACACCTGTTGAAAGGCACTGTCCAGAAATTAGCCAGCAATGAGCAGGGCAGAGGTTGGGATTTAAGCTGAAAAGTATTTCTTTATAATCCTGTTTCTGTGAAGCCAGGAGGAGCAGGAGTACTTCCCTGATTCCATAGGGATCATAAGTGTTTACCTGGTCAGGTTTTGCTGTGTTTGTACACCAACTGAGATTGTTTATACTGATTTTTTTAAATTGCTGATCAATTCAGTGATATATAAGATAAATTAGTAATATCATCATACTGTAGAAAATGCTTACTTTTTAAAGGTTAAAAAGAAATCTGTCTTCAAAGGATCGAAACAGTACAAACCAATTGTACATTGACAATGATTCATAACCAGTCCTGCCACCAGAGGGCACCAGTGCACAATCTCCAGTGAGAAAAAGAAATACAATGATTCACTAATGTTTTGGGCAGATGAAGGAAGTTGGCTCATACAGCCTACCTTTCCAAACAAGTGTGCACATGTGTGTGCTTATAACTTCATTCTCTTTCCTTTCAGAGAAAGCATTATGGAGCTGCCTATCAATCATGCTTGTTTGTAACTAATGAATCTCCTGTCATGTTGCTGATGGGAATCTGGAGGAAATGAGGTGCAGCTCAAAATTTCAATAAATAAGAGTAAATGGCATTTATTGCATGGGCTTGTCTTAACATTTTGTAAATTAAATGGAAGCAGTGGCATTTTATTGGAATGAATCTGATTAAACCTTTAATAATTAAATAAAAACAGTTGTCATTTTATTGTAATGGGATTGGGTGTTTAAACCAGTGCACATCTGTAAACTTATTAATTAAAAAAGAAAGACCTTGGATTTATATAGTGCCTTTCACAATTTCAGGACTTCCCAAAGTGCTTTACAGTCAATGAAGTATTTTTGAAGTGTACACTGTTGTGATGTAGGAAAATATATAAATGGAAGTAATGGCTATTTAATCAGAGAATTGTGAAAAACATATTAATTGAAAGGCTTGAATAAATAAAGCATGGATTCTCCCAACTGCATTAATTAAATAAAAGGCTTAGAGATTGAACTGAACAGGATTGAATTAAAATTATTAGCTATGAAATGATTGTGCCAAAAATATAGTAATGAAATGCAAGTAGTGAGTATTATTCAATTAATCATGTAGCAGGTGGAAGAGGGCTGAAGACTTTTTTCAGTTTTTCTTGAGCTACTGGGAATATTTTTTAATTAATTCATAGTGCAGATGGGAGAAGGACCTGAGGAACAGGATCAGGCGATGAAGAATTTGCGAACGGTAGTAGAGTTTGAAGAGTGAGGCCAGGTGGGGAATATTTTTTATCACTTTTTATTGTGATTTGGGTGTGGGGCCTGAAGTTCACTTGCAGAGTGAGTGTTGGCTCAGTAAATGACTGAGGCATGGGGTTGGCTGGGAATCGGATCCTGAGGAATGGGGTTGGCTGGGAATTGGATCCTGAGGATTGGGGTTGGCTGGGAATTGGATCCTGAGGAATGGGGTTGGCTGGGGATTAGATCCTGAGGATTGGGGTTGGCTGGGAATTGGATCCTGAGGAATAGGGTTGGCTGAGGATTAGATCCTGAGGAATGGGGTTGGCTGGGAATTGGATCTTGAGGAATGGGGTTGGCTGGGATTTGGATCCTGAGGAATAGGGTTGGCTGGGGATTAGATCCTGAGGAATGGGGTTGGCTGGGAATTGGATCTTGAGGAATGGGGTTGGCTGGGAATCGGATCCTGAGGAATGGGGTTGGCTGGGAATTGGATCCTGAGGAATAGGGTTGGCTGGGGATTAGATCCTGAGGAATGGGGTTGGCTGGGAATTGGATCTTGAGGAATGGGGTTGGCTGGGAATTAGATCCTGAGGTATGGGATTGGCTGGGAATCGGATCCTGAGGAATGGGGTTGGCTGGGAATCGGATTCTGAGTAATGGAGATTGACTGTTGAGTTAGCACCAGTCACCTATACTCGCCAACATGAAAGGGGGGATTTTCATATCCAAGAATAGGTGGGTTGGGGTCAGGTGGATAGTAAAAATGCAAGAAAATTGAAGTGTGAACCATAACCCGGCTCCAACAAGCCCCCTTCCATGTTTAACTGAAGTGAGCTTGGCTGTGTGTAAGTAACCTTGCAAAGGGGCAACAAAGGGGCGGCACAGTGGCGCAGTGGTTAGCACCGCAGCCTCACAGCTCCAGCGACCCGGGTTCAATTCTGGGTACTGCCTGTGCGGAGTTTGCAAGTTCTCCTTGTGTCTGAGTGGGTTTTCTCCGGGTGCTCCGGTTTCCTCCCACAAGCCAAAAGACTTGCAGGTTGGTAGGTAAATTGGCCATTATAAATTGCCCCTAGTATAGGTAGGTGGTAGGGGAATATAGGGACAGGTGGGGATGTGGTAGGAATATGGGATTAGTGTAGGATTAGTATAAATGGGTGGTTGATGGTCGGCACAGACTCGGTGGGCCGAAGGGCCTGTTTCAGTGCTGTATCTCTAAAACTAAACTAAACTAAACAGGATAGGAGATGCTACAGATGTTTTTGACACCGCATCAGACAAGGAAGACAATCACCATCCACGGCAGTGACAACATGTGTTGGTGGGACCAGCAGGTTCACAGGGGGAGGTGTATAGGAGGAGGTGCACAGTTGAGTGGGCGGGGGGTTGTGGCATTGTACAGGAGTGAAGGGACCAACAAAGGGATCAAGCTGACAGGCAACACAACCCACTTTACAGGGTATATGGTCAGAGCTTCAACTTCCTTGACCTCTGGGAAGTGCAGTGCTTCCACAGGGTGAAATTGTTGCATCAGATGATCGCAGTCAATTGCAATCTCCAAGAAATACAAGTTGTTCTTGTTGTTGTTAGTCCTGCTGGACCTGGCGTCCACTCATTACCAGTGGCTGTGACGGTCACCACTCCTCTCTATTTGTTTTCCTTCCAGACCACTACCAGAGACGTACTGAGCGTCTCGCCCAGGATGCTAGTGATGCCTTCATAGCTAGAAGGTTCAGTTTAATTATTCCGACTGGATCAGGTAACAAAAGAAAGCCATCACCGGCAACAAGACCGCCACTCACCACCCTCCCTTTCACTATACAGTCCTCAACCACTCAGCCACCCATTGTACATCCGCCCAATGGCTCTTGTCATGTGTTGACATTCATCACGAAACAAGTGACAGGACAAGTTGGCACTCAGGACGCAATAAAGGGCAAGACATGGAAGTGCTGCCAATCAATACATTTTATGTGGCATTATAAAAACGGAAACTTAAAAACACAATATTTTGTCAAACACCCATATGCAATACCCTTGGTGAATTACAATTTCTTTAACTTACACTTCCGACTGCTTCAATGTAGTACATCCCTTGTGGCTTCAGCAGAGCTAAAGCCAGATTGCTTAGTTCCCTGTCGAGTCAGCTGAGATGCTTTTGGCCTATGACATCTAGGTTTTGGAATCCGTGTGGGCCTCGCCAAAGATTGCTCCACCTGAGCCTGTGCAGGGGCAGATTCAGCCATCGGGCAGCATGTGGAGCACTGACTGATGGGAAAGGCAATGGGTGAGAAGTGGGAGCTTTGATAAGAGTTCCCATCTCCATGTTCCCTTTCATCATCATCCATTTCCTGATTCAGCATCACATCAATCCTACCATTCTGATAAAGACCAGCTTGGTGAAGATCAGTGACGTGTTGTAAGGCCACAGATAAGGTATCTCCCACTGATGCATGTCCAGCATTCTCCTTCTTAGCAATGACCCCAAAGTTCAGTATCTGCGTCCAGCTGAGCATAGCTGGGAGAGGATTGTGCTCACCAACACAATCTCTCCACAGCTGTCCCTGCTGCCAGTGTCTGCTCATGCTCACTTATGAGGTGTGGACCACCAGGTAAAAACCCATTTAACTGTCTAACTGGTCCTACTGAAGTGCACATATCTGGGCTGGTGCGTGGCTATATGTCCTGTGAAGGCGCACCCTCAGAAGGAATGGGGTCCTCTGAGGAATCGTCCTTATGCATGTCCAGCAACACTTGCTGTACACACGAGGCCCTGGAAGACAAAAGAAAGGGATATGAACTATTTCTTGCAAATTCACAATCTTCTGACCCACCTCCTGACTCCCCAAAGCCTGTCCACCATCTACAAGGCACAAATGAGGAGTGTGATGGAATACTCTCCATTTGCCTGGATGGGTGCAGCTCCAACAATACTCAAGAAGCTCGACACCATCCAGAACAAAGCAGCCCGCTTGATTGGCACACCATGCACAAACATTCACTCCCTCCACCACTGACGCACAGTGGCAGCAGTGTGTACCATCTACAAGATGTACTGCAGCAACGCACCAAGGCTCCTTAGACAGCACCTTCCAAACCCACGACCTCTACCAACTAGAAGGACAAGAGCAGCAGATGCATGGGAACATCACCACTGCAAGTTCCTGTCCAAGTCACTCAATATCCTGACTTGGAACTATATCGCCGTTCCTTCACTGTCGCTGGGTCAAAATCCCTTCCTAACAGCACTGCGGGTATACCTACCTCACATGGACTGCAGCGGTTCAAGAAGGCAGCTCATCACCACCTTCTCAAGGGCAATTAGGGATGGGCAATGAATGCTGGCCGAGCCAGTGATGCCCACATCCCATGAATGATTTTTAAAAAATCTTGATATTCACATATTCAGTCTTTTCATTGTTCAGCCATTGTTAAAATCTGCATGTCTGTCAGAGATATTTTTAATTCTATCAGCTCTTTGTCTCTTAAATTCTGGTTGGGAGGATGCAGATGTGTCGTTTATCACCATAGTCTCCTCCTCTGAATCAGTGAGATGGACTATTTGTGGTGGGCCACCTCCAGTCCTGTCCCTCTCCCTTGTGTTTTGTGTACTCATTTCTCCTATGAGGGGCAAAAAAACCAGAGGTGTGAGTGCATGAAGGTGAGGTATTTACCCGATGGATGCAGTGCATTGAGTGAGGGAGACTTTCAGATAGATACATCACATTGCATAAGGATTGGGGGCAAGTGGCAAAGGTAAATGGGGAAGGGATAACTGGAAGTGCATGGAAAGTGAATAAAGGTGATACTGAAACTGAAGTAGATGTGAGAAGTGATGTGATGAAGGCTTGGAAAGACAGACTGAGGGTCGGGATTTGTTCACCACAGGATATATGTGAATCAGTAAATGTACTCACTTTTCCTGGCCTGGCTAGGCCATTAAATCACTTCCTGTACTTTATCTAAGACCGGGGCACAATGCTCCTGCTGCTCACCTCTTCAGCCACCTCTAAACACACCGCCTTTAGTGAGCAGATGTGGGCATCACTGGCCCCGCCAGCATTTATTGCCCATCCCTCATTGCCCTCGAGAAGATGGTAGTGAGCTGCCTTCTTGAACCGCTGCAGTCCATTTGGGGTAGGTATACACACAGTGCTATTAGGAAGGGAGTTCCAGGATTTTGACCCAGCGACAGTGAAGGAACGGCGAATAGTTCCTAGTCAGGATGGTGTGTGACTTGGAAGGGAGGTTGCAGGTGGTGGTGGTCCCATGCATTTGCTGCCCTTGTCCTTCTAGTTGGTAGAGGTCACGGGTTTGGAAGGTGCTGTCTAAGGAGCCTTGGTGCATTTCTGCAGTGCATCTTAAAGATTGTACACACTGCTGCCACTGTGCGTCGGTGGCGGAGGGAGTGAATGTTTGTAGATGGTGTGCCAATCAAGTGGGCTGCTTTGTCCTGGATAGTGTCGAGCTTCTTGAGTGTTGTTGGAGCTGCACCCATCCAGGCAAGTGGAGAGTATTCCATCACACTCCTGACTTGTGCCTTGTAGATGGTGGACAGGCTTTGGGGAGTCAGGAGGTGAGTTACTCGCCTCAGGATTCCTAGCCTCTGACTTGCTCTTGTAGCCACGGTATTTATATGGCTACTCCAATTCAGTTTCTGGTCAATGGTAGCCCCTAGGATGTTGATAGTGGGGGATTCAGCAATGGTAATGCCGTTGAATGTCAAGGGGAGATGGTTAGATTCTCTCTTGTTGGAGATGGCCATTGCCTGGCACTTGTGTGGCGCAAATGTTACTTGCCACTTATCAGCCCAAGCCTGGATATTGTCCAGGTCTTGCTGCATTTCTACACAGACTGCTTCAGTATCTGAGGAGTCACGAATGGTGCTGAACATTGTGCAATCATCAGCGAACATCCCCACTTCTGACCTTATGATTGAAGGAAGGCTATTGATGAAGCAGCTGAAGATGGTTGGGCCTAGGACACTAGCCTGAGGAACTCCTGCAGTGATGTCCTGGAGCTCAGATGATTGATCTCCAACAACCACAACCATCTTCCTTTGCGCTATGTATGACTCCAGCCAGCGGAGGGTTTTCCCCCTGATTCCCATTAACCTCAGTTTTGCTAGGGCTCCTTGATGCCATACTCGGTCAAATGCTGCCTTGATGTCAAGGGCAGTCACTCTCACCTCTCCTCTTGAGTTCAGCTCTTCTGTCCATGTTTGAAACAAGGCTGTAATGAGGTCAGGAGCTGAGTCGCCCTGGTGGAACCCAAACAGTGCTTTCATAGTTTTGACTCCTCACTCAACTTCTCCATTAGATTGTGGGTACCTAGGGGAACTTGTTAGATGCATAAATCCACTGATTTCCACAAAGTTTTGAAGTAATCATTTGCAAATTATTGTTCATTATTGGACACTATCTGATCAGGTATACCATGTGCTGTGAAGATTTCTTGTCACACTCGAATGACTGCTTCAGTTGTTGTTGTGTTCATATGTTTAGCCTCAATCCATCTTGAAAAGTAATCTACTACAATTAGATAGGATTTTCCATCAAAGATGAACAAATCCATCACCAAACGTTCCCACGGTCTGGTTGGGAATTGGGTTGAAATAACAAGTTCTCTCTGATCCTGTCTGTGAATTGCACATACATGACAATTTGAAATCATGTCTTCAATGTCCTTTGATATTCTTGGCCACCACACAGACGCCTGAGCCCTTGCCCTACATTTAGTTATGCCCATTTGATCCTGATGTATTTTCTCCAAGATCTCTACACCGAGTGGCTCTGGAATCACCAATCTCTTGCCATATACCAGCAAATCATCCACTATGGTAAAGTGTCTATGTGTTCGAAGAAAATATTCATCCTCTTACCACTAGGCCTCTGCTATGGCCAACCTTGCTTGCAATTTTGACAGACATAGATGCATTCTTCATCTTGCATCTCCGCCTGACAAATTTGTTAGAGTTTATTTGAACTTGCCAGCCGTTGTGATGCAGTGACCTGCGAGTATGACTCAATTTCATTAATAAAGTTAACATCCTGTTGAGTAGGATACATACATACGTGTGAACATATGAATCAGGAGCAGAAGTAGGCCATTAGCCTGCTCCGCTTTTCAATAAGATCATGGCTGATCTGTTTGTGTCTTGATTTCCACACTCCCATTTACCCCCGATAACCTTAGATTCCCTTGCCTAACAAGAATCTATCTACCTCCACCTTAAAAATATTCAATGATCCCGCCTCCACCACCTTCTGAGGCAGAGAGTTCCAAAGTCACACAACCCTCTGAGAGAAAAAACTTCTTCTCATCTCTGTTCTAGAAGGGTGATCCCTAATTTTAAAACAGTGCCCCCTAGTTCTGGACTCACCCACAAGAGGAAACATGGAAACATCCTTTCCACATCCACCTTGTCAAGACCGTTCAGGATGTTATAAACTTCAATCAAGTCTCCCCTCACTCTTCGAAACTCCAGTGAAAAAAAAGCCCAGACTGTCCAACCTTTCCTCATAAGACAACCCTCTTCAATTCAGGTGTCAATCTAGTAAGCCTCCTCTGAACCACCTCCAATACATTTACATCCTTTCTTAAATAAGGAGACCAAAACTGCACACAGTATTCGGATGTGGTCTCAACAATGCCCTGTATAAATGAAGCAGAACATCCTTACTTTTATTTTCAAATCCTTTCATAATAAAGGATAGCATTGCATTAGCCTTCTTTATTACTTGCTGTATTATTACCTGCATACTAACTTTTTGTGACTCATGCACGAGAACACCTAGATCCCTCTGCACCTCAGAATTCTGCAGTCGTTACCCATTTATGCATACTCTCTGTTTTCTGCCAGCCAGCCAATCTTCTATCCATGCTAAAATGTTACCCCCTACACCATGAGCTCCTACTTTGTTCAATAACCTTTTATGTGGCACCTTGACAAATGCCTTCTGGAAATCCAAGTACAGTATGTCAAGGGGCTCCCCTATCTCCACAGCACATGTTACTCCTTCAAAGAACTCCAATAAATTGGTTAAACATGATTTCCTTTTCACAAAACCATGCTGACTATTCCCAATTACCTTGAGTTTTTCTAAGTGCCCAGCTATAGCCTCCATAATGATCAATTCTAACACCTTCCCCACAACAGACATCAAGCTAACTGGCCTATAGTTACCTGTTTTCTGCCTCCCCGCTTCTTGAATAGAGGGGTTATATTTGCTACTCAGTCTGATGGAACTTTTCCAGAATCTAGCGAATTTTGAAAAATTAACACCAACGCATCTACCACCTCATTAGCCACCTCTTTTGAGACCCTAGGATGAAGCCCATCAGAACCCAGGGACCTGTCAGCTTGCAGCTCCATCAGTTTGCTCAGTACCGCTTCCCTGGTGATTGTAATTTCACCAGGTTCCTCTCTTCCTTCCACCTCCTGATTTACAGCTATTACTGGAATGTTTTTTGTCTCCTCTACAGTGAAGACTACGCAAAATATTTGTTAATTTCATCTGCCATTTCTTTATTATCTACTATTAACTCCCCATTCTCACTCTCTAGGGGACCAACACTCACTTTACTTATTCTTTCCCTTTTTAAATACCTGTAGAAACTCTTGCTATCCGTCTTTACATTTCTAGCTAGCTTCCTCTCATACTCTAATTTATTTCTCCTGATTAACCTTTTAGTCATTCTCTGCTGTTCTTTGTTATTTATATACATTAAGGGGAGGCAGTGGCGTAGTGGTAATGTCAATTGACTAGTAATCCAGAGCCCATGCTAATGCTCTGGGGACATGGGTTCAAATCCTACCACAGCATATGGTGAAATTTGAATTCAATTAATAAATCTGGAATTAAAAGCTAGTCTAATGGTGGCCATGAAACCATTGTTGATTGTTGTAAAAACCCATCTGGTTCACTAACGTCCTTTAGGGAAGGAAACCTGCTGTCCCTACCTGGTCTGGCCTATGTGTGCCTCCAGACCCATAGCAATGTGGTTGACTCTTAAAATGCCCTTTGAAATGGCCATGCAAGCCACTCAGTTCAAGGGCAATTAGGGATGGGAAACAAATGCTGGCCTAGCCAGCAACGCCCACATCCCACAAACAAATAAAAAAAAATTCTGACAATCATCTGACCTGCCACTCATCTTTGCGCATTTATATGCTTTTTCCTTAAGTTTGATGCTTTCCTTAACTTGTTTGGTTAACCACAAATGGTGGATCCTCCCCTTAGAATTTTTTTATGGTAGGGATATACTTACCCTGAGTATTCTGAAATATCCCCTTAAATGTCTGCCACTGCTTCTCTATTGATCTATCTCCTAGCCTAGTAACCAAGTTCACTTCAGCTCATTCAGCTTTCATGCCCACTTGGTTGCCCTTATTTAAGTTTAAAATACTAATCTTCTTTGAATTTATCAGATGTTTCATTAATACCTTGTTTTGCAATAACAGCATCTGCTATAGCCCCAATAGAATATAATAAAGTGTTAACTTGTTCAGCTTCAGACTGGCTGTCCAATTTGGAAGCTATTCTGTATCTGAGAACTTTTTCGCCAGAGTGACCAATTTGGGTTTGATTTGGTCCTTCCATGTGCCCAAATGTTTCTGGAATTGAGAATTTAAGCTTCATTGCTTCAATTAGTTTTGCTTTCACTTCCCTGTTCTTCCCTCCAGCATCGGAAGTCTCCCATGCTTTTTCAGCTTTGCGTTGATTCTCGCTGTGGCTGTTTCAGCTTTCAAAATCTCATCATTAGGCTAAAGATTACTTCCTTCCTTATTTCAAACTCTGTTTTATAGCACTACTGTTATATACTTTTAATTCTCTTCCTGTAGAGAATCAATGTGTAATGGCGCTGACATCAGAACGGCCCTCACTACAGACTTTCCCAGTGCTGCCTGCCTGGAAAATTTTTTTTTACCTTCTTTCAGGGTTGCTCACCAGATCCCCAAACTTTGCTTGGTTCTCCAACTCACAGCCTGTGCTTGCTGGATCAGATTTCTACCGCTGATTCCCTGACTCACTGTGTCTGGAGTTCTGGAGCTTTTATTCAGCTTTTTCTTCAGTCCTGCAGTTTTTTGCTCTTTTTTCATATCAGTCTCTTTAACTTCTTTCAAATTCTTCTTTTGGCTGTACCCTAGTAAGAATCCCCGCTGGTCTCAATCTCACTGCTGATCACCATATGGTAAGTTGGTTTGGTACACTGCCACCTTAATTAGTCTAGCTGATAGAGATACTTCAGTCTGAGGTAGTTAGAACGTTGGTATTTATTATATTAGAACTATATACATCTTCACACTAGTCTGTGTGACTCCACCAAAGCTACGCTGCATCTGTCTTCAAGTCTCTCACACATGTGATCTCTTAAATCATCATAGTAGGAGGTATTGTTTACACTCTCTCAAGATTAACCCTTTCAGATCCTTATACTACATGTCCACTATGCAGCTTGAAGATGTAAAACCCAGAAAGAAAAATTTACCGCTTCAGTCAAGCTGAAATGTAAGAATCTGACCTGCTGGCTGTACTTTCCAGTTTCACTAATGCAATTCTCCCCCCAACTGCCACACCCCACTCAGAACCCACCTTTATATTAAGATTGTGCATACACAGGGTATTAAAAACAGTACTCATGTACATAGGTGTCACGCATGTCAGAGGCTGGAAATAAATGACACCAAGGAGCAATGAGATCACATATGCTGTGACAGAACATATGTGTTGGCAAAATAACTATTGGAGCTTTTGGAAAATGGATGGGACCATTTATGGATGAACTTGTGATTTTTTTTGCAGAACTGTTTGGAAATTTCTTTATGTGTTTATTTATTATTTTTAGGGTTGGAGTTGTGCAGACACAGCATGACTGCCCAAAGAACTTTGAAAAACATATTTAATGTGATTAGGTGTTCACTTCCAAGTGGAATTTTTTGTGAGATATTGAAATGCACTATGTGTGCTTTTAAGTAAGAGAGAGTGAGAGATCAGTGCAAGTTGTGGGAGATGGGGAGAGGTCAGCCACAATCGCGGCATAGTCAGGCATCGGGTGTTGTGGGGGAATCTGCGATTGCGACAGGGGAAGTGAAGAGGCTGCAATCAGAGTGGCGACTGAAGGCTTCCTTGAGGGCCGGGGTAGCAATCCTTCCCCTCTTAGCCAACAAGGAGTGTTGTAAAATACACTTAGCTTCTTGAACCAGCAGCCCCTGCCTCCCTTTTGTTGCCAGATTTTCTGAAAACTACATGGCAGCAGTTAAAATTAAATCAAGCTCGCAATTGCACTGTCTCCCATCAAAAGCCACCGCCATAGAAATGGCAACATACACATATGCGGTGGATGGGGAAGACAGACCCAGCTTTTAAAATTCATACCGCTCCTTCAACCATCTCCTGCCCATCGTGGGGGGTGGGAGTGTGGTTAATATTGAGGACTACATTTTCAATATTATGTCTAGAAAGGAAGGAATGTTACAACTTTCTTATACTTTCTCCTGTCTGGGAATCTGTTTTCAGAGGCACCAGCAGCTTGCCAGTACCTTATTCAAGTGGCCATTCTTCATGCGCGAATCTAGAAAGTTCATGTTGGCAAGGTATTTAAATACTGGTGGGGTGGGCAGCATCACAGTTGAGCCTGATCTTGTCCTCAATTGAACTTTACACACATATGTACCTTTCAGCTGGATAGTGAGTGGTGGCCAATTGTCTTTTCATCTTCCTAAGGCAGAATTTTTTTTCATGGGATGCGGGCATCATTGGATGGCCGGCATTTATTGCCCATCCCTCATTGTCCTTGAGAAGGTTGTGGTGAACCGCCTTTTGGAAGCGCTGCAGTCCATGTGGGGTAGGTACACCCACAGTGCTGTTAGGAAGGGAGTTCCAGGATTTTGACCCAACAACAATGAAGGAACAGCGATCTAGTTCCAAGTCAGGATGGCGTGTGGCTTGGAGGGGAACTTGCAGGTGATTGTGTTCCCATGTTTCTGCTGCCCTTGTTTTTATAGGTGGTAGAAGTCACGAGTTTGGAAGGTGCTGCTGAAGGAGCCTTGGTGAATTGCTGCAGTGAATCTTGTAGATGGTACACACTGTGCATGGGTGGTGGAGGGAGTGAATGTTTAAGGTGGTGGATGTGGTGCTGATCAAGCGGGCTGCTTTGTCCTGGATGGTGGTGAGCTTCTTGCATGGTTTTGGAGCTGCACTCATCCATGCAAGTGGAGAGTATTCCATCACACTCCTGACTTGTGTCTTGTAGATGGTGGACAAGCTTTGGGGAGTCAGGAGGTGAGTCATTTGCTGCAGAATTCCTAGCCTTTGACCTGCATTTGTAGCCACAGTAGTTATATGGCTGCTCCAGTTATGTTTCTGGTCAATGGTGACCCCTAGGATGTTGATAGTGGAGGATTCAGCAATGGTAATGCCATTGAACATCAAAGGAAGATGGTTAGATTCTCTTTTGCTTGAGATGGTCATTGCCTGGCACTTGTGTGGCGCAAATGTAACTTGCCACTCATCAATCCAAGCCTGAATGTTGTCCAGGTCTTGCTCCATGTGGGCATGGACAGTTTCTGAGGAGTCACGAATGGTACTGAACACTGTGCAACTCCCTCCCGACTGTATACCACTGTGCTACCACGTATGGTGGATCTGTCCTGCCGGTGGGACAGGACATACCCAGGGGTGGTGATGACGGGGTCTGGGACATTGTCTGTAAGGTGTGATTCTGTGAGTATAACTATGTCAGGCTGTTGCTTGACTAGTTTGTGGAACAGCTCTTGTAATTTTGCCACAAGCACCCAGATGTTAGTAAAGGGGACTTTGCAGAGTTGACAGAGCTAGGTTTGCCTTTGTCATTTCCGGAGCCTATGTCAATGCCGGGTGGTCCATCCGGTGTTATTCTTTTCCGACTTTTCCCTAGCGGTTTGATACAACTGAGTGGTTTCCTCGACCATTTCAGAGGGTTGTTAAGAGCCAACTACATTGCTGTGGTTCTGGAATTACATGTCGGCCAGACAGGGTAAGGACAGCAGATTTCCTTCCCTAAAGGACATGAGTGAATGAGATGGGTTTTTACCATACACGGGTAGTTGGCTTTTTATTCTAGATTTATTAATTAATTGAGTTTAAATTCCACCAGCTGCCATGGTGGGATTTAATCTTGTGTCACCAACGCGTTAGCATGGACCTCTGGATTATTAGTACAATAAAATTACCACTAATCTACCATCCCCTAAGGGAGCCAATGAAGAGACTTTCCAAGCAGGGTGGCTGAGATCAGGAACTCAATGTCTGAGGAATAATGGGGTGGAACTGAACCCATTTGCTGGCAATGCACGGTACCACTGAGTAGATCGAAAAGCAATTAAGTCATCCAGATACCAGGGAGGAGCTCAATTTTTACCAAATTGGACGCAGACAGCAGATTTTGGCAATTACCTTTACACGAGGAATCTAAGCTCTTAGCAACATTCATAACATCATTTGGAAGATCCTGTTTTAACAGGTTGCCATTCGGAATTACATCCACACCAGAGATCTTTCAAAGGACGATGTCAAGGATCCTGGAAGGATTAGATAGGTTCATTTACCATATGGACGATGTCTTAATTCATGGAGCCAATCAGAAGGAACACAATACAAAAGTGAAAGCAGTACTGCAGAGATTGGAAAAAGCAGCTCTCATATTGAATGAGAAAGTTCTTTTTTCACAGCCAATAGTAAGATTTCTTGGACATGTAATAGATGGGTCTGGCGATAAAGGACTTCCAAGAGCCTAAAAATGTAAAAGAGCTTCAGAGGTTTATGGGATTGATAAATCAAGTAGGGAAATTTCTACCAAATTCAACCATGATCAATGAGCCATTACAATAGTTGTTGAGAAGTGATAATGTTTGGTGTTGAAAAGAAGCCCAACAAGAATCCTTTGAGAAAATCAAGGTAATGCTAATATAATCAGAAGCGTTAGCATTAACATTATGAGTTATTCACCATCATAGCTGCAGATGCATCACCTACAGGATTGGGAGCAGTCTTGTTTCAAGTCTAGAACGATGGGAGACGCAGACCTTGCTTCTCATTCATTAACTGAACAGGGATACGCAGTCATAGAAAAGGAAACTTTAGCTGCAACTTGGGCATGTGACAAATTTTCAGATTACATCCAAGGTCTTCATTTCAAAACAGAAACTGATCATAAACCACTAGTTACTCTTAAACTCAAAGGAGCTTGCGAAATTACCTCCAAGAGTACAGAGGTTTAGGTTAAAACTGATGAGATTTGACACAAAAACTGAATACTTTCCAGGAAAACAGCAGACACTTTATCACGTATTTCAGCAGCAAGACCAGAAGAAAGAGACATATTGGTTCTTGAAAAAGTAGAATTTTTTGCTTTGACAACAGCAACAACCTTACCTGCTACATCTCAGAAACTGAATGAGATCAGGAATGCGCAGAAAACAGATAAAGTATGTGCGAAAATCAGGGAATATTGCTTGAATGTTTGTTAGAACCCTGTTCTAAGACAATGGCAGGAACTTTCCGCGCTCCCAAAGAGTGGGAAGGTGGTGCGGGGTGGGGAGGGGCGTAAAATGGAGTGGGAGGCTCCGGGAGCCCTTCCCGACCCGCTCCTGCCTCCACTGCAACTTTACGCGGGGCGACGGGGGGAAATAGCCTGCCCATCCCAGGCCAATCAAGGCCCTTAAGTGGCCACTTAACGGGGATTTTACCCGTGGCTGGTCAGGTAGCTCAGGCCCGAGAGAAGCCACCTATCAAAAGCAGGTGGCTTTCTGACGGTCTTGGGATGGCCCTCATGATCAGTCACCATGTGCCCAATGAAGGGCCGCCCCTGCTGCCCCAACCACTCCAACACGCCACCCCATCCCCCCAGTTGACCACCCTTGCCTCACTGGGGCCCGACCAATCACCCCGGGCAAGGCACCAAAAACTTACCTTCCTTCCAGGGCTTCCCTGACACCTTCTTTCCAATGGCTGGGTGTAGTCCCAGTAGTGGGCACTGCTCCCGGTGGCGCTGCTGGGACTAAGAACTGCTGGCCCATTGATTGGCCGGCAGCTCCATTAGGCGGGAGGATTGCGTTATGGCAAACCTGTTAAAATGCCATAGCAATTATCAATCTGAAAAGAGAAGTCAGAGACTTGAGGAGAGATATAGTATAATGTTATATAGGGTTGTTACTGTAGAATATGTAAATAGACAGGAAGTGATGTAATATAATCTGTACAGAACCTCATGGAATAGTTGTTGTGGAAGCCTTAAATGCAAGACGTGTGTAAATAAACTCCTGTTACTTTAACCCTCAGACTCATATACATATATATATATATATATATATATATTCTTTAATAAGTCAATAGTTACCAGAATATTAGCGTCCACAGTGCAGCCTGTGTCGGAGCACTGAGTGACAGACCACAACTTCATGATTTCCATGCTAATCTGCGCAGGTCCAGCATCCCAAAGTTGCAGTCAGTTTCAGGGGGGTAATAATGGTGAATGCTGAGAGTTCGCCATCAACTCCACCACCACCACCCCGCCCCCGCCACCATCTACCCCCACAAAATCTGGCCCTATGTGATGGAGAGCCATACTACACTAGTGCAAATGAGGGCAGTGTTACACTCGTGTAATGGAGGGCAGTGTAACACTAGTGCGATGGAGGGCAGTGTTACATGAGTGCGATGGTGGGCAGTGTTACACTAGTACAATGGAGGGCAATGTAACACTAGTGCGTTGGAGGGCAGTGTTACACTAGTGTGATATTGGGTAGTATGTAATGGCCGAGGCAGGAAGAGTGAACTGTTTTTTCTAGTTCCACTTCTCCACAGATCATAACATATATTTAAATGTTTACACTAACCGATAAGGTCAATCACAGACTCAATTTTTATCCCAGAATAAAATACACCAACCATGTTTCTTTAATAAACAACAAAATTATCATTTTATTATAAAACAAGACATAACCAGTAATGAAGCAAAGCATTAACGCACAGATTGAAATATGAAAGTTCCCTCTTCACCTGAGCCCCTCACACACACACAAACACACACACACACTGGTTAACTGAAAAATAAAGAGATTTTCTCTTTAGAGCTCTGTTACAAAAAAACACAAAAAAAATTACTTTGGTCAAATCATCAGAAAATCATTCCCCAGGAGTACATCAACTTCATCTACAGGCAAACTATGGACAAGCCCTATAGTTACCGTTCCAGACATTAAGTCACACTCTAAGTGCACCCGATACAAAGGTACATGTATATACTCCCCGCCAGTACTATTCACTAAAACCTTGCTATTCAGGGTGCTCTCTAGTGGAAAAGTTATGCCTTTTCCCAGCAAAAGAGTTTGGGTGGTTCCAGTATCCCTAAGTATAATTATAGGTTTATCTGCCTCACTTGAGTGATAAGGAGTTACTTTTCCATTTGACAAGAATTCCCTATAGCTCTCAAGTATCTTGTTCCGTTCCCCGCATTCACAGTGGTTTTTGTACTTGGCCTTACAGATGCAATCAGAGCTACAGCCTGATCTGTTGTACTCTCGGTCAGGGCCCCTTTCTCTGCATTACCTTTGTGTACCCCAATAAGTCCCATGGGTTTACCCTGCAACTTCCAGCATTCTGCACGATGGTGTCCCACCTTGTGGCAATGGTAATACTTAGGCTTTCGGACCTCACTTCCACCTTCAGCACTTTCCCTTCTGGCCTGAGGAGGAGATCCCAGCTGTCTCTTCTTGTCCCTGGCTACTTACCTTCCTTTCAACCTTCCACCTTCTATCCTTCTCGGGTCTGTAGGGGAGACAGACAAAGGGTTTGGGATTATAAACAAGCTCGTATTCATTAGTGATTTCCGCTGCCTCTCTGGCTGTTGAAAACTTCTGGTTCTCTACGTGAGTTCTTACTAACGGAGGGAGTGAATTTTTTAATTCTTCCAAGAGAATTAGTTCCCTAAGGCTCTCATACATGGCCGCCAACTATAGTACCCACATCCAACGAACAAAATTAATTTGCTTTACCCTCTCAAATTCTATATAAGTCTGCCCAGGCTGTCTCCGGAGATTTCGAGTTTTCTGCCTGTACGTTTCAGGGACCAACTCATAAGCATCAAGATGGCCTTTTTTGCCATCTCATAATCTGCAGAAGCCTCCTCAGAAAGCATGACATAAACTTCATGAGCTCTGCCCATCAACATGCTTGGCATAAGCAGTGTCCAGCTTTCCTTCAGCCACTTTATCTGTCAGGCTATCTTTTCAAAAGAAATGAAAAATGCCTCCACGTCCCTTTCCTCAAACTTCAGGAGGGCTTGTACAAATTTAAAGAGCTCTCCACTGTGTCCTGGGCTGAAGTTAAATCTTTCCTCACCGGAACTTTCACTGGAGTCAAGACCACCACTTTGTCTTAGTTCCATCTTTTTAAATACAAATTCCCTTACTTCTCTTTCTCTTTGAAATTGTAGTTCAAGTTTTTTTTATTGTCAATTCTCTTTCCTGTTCAAGCTTAAGTTTTTCTCATTCTATTTCTTTTTATTTTTCTTTGTCAAGTTTAAACTGCCTCATCTGCAACTGAATTTTAGCTAATTCAACTGCCTACCCTCTGGTTCACCTTCTTCTTCCAATTTCAAATTGTGTGCTATTACTTCAATTATGTCTGCTTTCTTAGCTCCTGGTTTTAACTCTAACACCAACAATTCTGCCAAATCCTTTAGCCTAGCCTTGGTTAAGTTTCTCAAATCACTCAGGGATGCATCCTTCTTCCCCAGAAAGGTCATAGCAACTGACAAAGACATTCTGGTATTGTAGACTGTACTCGATTGCACAAGAAACCTGTTTTGTTTTTTAATTTTCCTCTTTTCAATCATTACCCCACGTACAATTGCACGTCATAGGCTTTGGGTTATCCCACACAGAGTCCCCATTTATATGTTATGACTGAGGCGGGAGGAGTGAACTGTTTTTTCTAGTTCCACTTCTCCACAGATCACAACATATATTTAAATGTTTACCCAGTTATCAATATGGTCAATAATAGGCCCTATTTTTATCCCAGAATAAAATACACCAACCATGTTTCTTTAATAAACAACAAAATTATCATTTTATTATAAAACAAGACGTAACCTGTAATGAAGCAAAGCATTAACACACAGATTGAAATATAAAAGTTCTCTTTTTACCTTAGCAGTAGGGGGATCACCACGAGGCCTTGCCGCCGGCAACAGGGGGTGCGGCCTTCCCAGCATTGAGGCCTGTGGCGGGCTTCTCCCGGAGGTATTTTTCGGGCCCCCCCACTACGTCCCCTGACATCAGGGGGCCGATAAAATCCAGCCCATCGTGTCATAGAATCATAGAATGGTTACAGCACAGAAGGAGGTCATTTGGCCTGCCATGCCTGTGTGACACTCTGCAAGAGCAACACAGCTACTGCCACTCCCCTGCCCTTTCCCTGTAGCCCTGCAATTTTTTTCTCTTCAGGTAATTGTCCAATTCCCTTTTGAAGCCCCGATTGTATCCTCCTCCACCACAATCTCAGGCAGTGCATTCCAGATCCTACCCATTCACTGTGTAAACCCATTGATGGAGGGGAATATAGCACTAGTGTGACAGAGGGCACTGTTACACTAGTGTGATGGAAAGCAGTGTTACTCTAGTGTGATTGAGGGCAGTGTTACTCTAGTGTGATGGAGGGCAATGTTACTCTAGTGTGATGGAAAGCAGTGTTACTCTAGTGTGATTGAGGGCAGTGTTACTCTAGTGTGATGGAGGGCAATGTTACTCTAGTGTGATGGAGGGCAGTGTTACAATTGTGTGTTGAAGGGCAGTGTTACATGAGTGTGATGGAGGCAGTGTAACACTTGTGTGATGAAGGGCAGTCTTATACGAGTGTGATGGAGGGCAGTGTTACACTCGTGTGATGGAGGGCAGTGTTACACTTGTTAAATGTTCATGTGCTTTGTAATGAAGGTCATCAGGAACAGAATGCAGTAGATCAAGGGCTGGATAGTGGTAATGTGCGTGATCATGACACACAGGACAGAGCTATCGCATCCAAAGACCAATTGCCCAGAGTGGGTACTCCTGAGGGGTCTAGTGAATGGAGGGATGTGACAATTGTGGGCCATGCAGGAATAAGTCTGGCAAAGTTTAAATATTTGTTGAATGTTCAGGATGATGCCCAAGAAGTAAGGTCCACGGACTGGCAGAATGGGGTGAAAGAGTGGAGAGTAAGAAAGGGCAGTGCATTACTGATAGTGGGTTCGGAAGTGACCCATGCATCAGAAAATAATCACATATCGGAGAACGAGCCTCTGATAGTGCTAGAGGGAGATCACGCAGTAGTAGTTTGGTCAGACTTAAAAGTGTGAGAAGAGACCATAGCTTGAGTAGATTAGCCAATGAAATAAAGGCCATGGAACAGACTTGGAACAGAAATAAAAGCAGACGTACTCATGATCATGAAGTTTTGGTGGCTGCCAATAAACTTGGGGAAAAACTGATAAGGAAGACAAAACAAAGTGAATTAGATAGTTGGAGAAAGTTTGGAGTTTATTCTGAAGTGCCAGATAAGGGACAACCAGCTTTGTCACATAGGTGCATTTGTACTGAAAAGGTCCTTGCAGATGGGACTTATGAGACTAAAGCAAGGCTAGTTGCAGGTGTTTTGAAGAGTGACTGGGCAATACAATTGTTGGAGTGGAGTATCCCACAGCTGGAAATGTAATTTAGAAAATCTTTTTTAGTTCTTTTGACCATATATTCATCAGAGTGTAAATCAATTGACATAAAAGCCATGTTTCTGCATGGTGATGCTTTTCAGTGAGAAGTGTTTCTGAAACTGCCCAAAGAGACAGCAGATTAGGAAGAAAAATTATGGAAATGAAACAAGTGTGTCCATGGCCTGAATGATGCTTCCAGGGTGTAGTACTTTTCGGTGAGATCTGTTTTGTTGAAAATTAGTTGTGCTCAACTAAAAGCATATCTCGCAATGTTGGTGTCATAAAGGAAAACTTTCAGCCATCTTCATGATGCATGTTGATGATTTCATATGGGGCAGTACTGCAGATTTTGAGAAATATGTTATAATAAGATTACAGTAGAATTTAAAATTGGGAGTCAAGCTTGTGGGTTTTTTAATTTGTTGGTTTAGATAGTAAGCAGCATAGGTCTGGAATAACTTTAAATCATCAATCCTATTTAGGGAGTGTTACTCCTATCCCAGTTGTTACTCCTATCCCAGATAATTGTGCCAGGTCATTGCAGAAAGATAATGTTATATCTAAAGAAGAGAGAGAGAAATTGTGAAGCTTGATTTGTCAGTTGAACAGTTTGGGTACTCAGTCTGCACCAGATGCTAGTTTTGCTGTGTTAGAATGAAGGACTATGATGAAACACCCTAAAGTCAGGAAAGTTTTAAGTGCAAATAAAACATTACCAAAAATTAGTCTGAACAAATGCATGCTTAAGTTCCCATCCTTAGGAGACCGAAAGAACATAAAACTAGTCATTTTTACACATGAACATACATACAAACATACGAATTTGGAGCAGGAGTAGGCCACTCGGTCCCTCGAGCCTGCTCCGCTATTCAATAAGTTCATGCCTGGACTGATTACTCCACATTCTCACCAACCCCTGATAACCTTTCACCCTTTGCTTATCAAGAATGTATTTACCTCTGCCTTAAAAAATATTCATAGATTCTGCTTCCACCACATTTTGAGGAAGGGAATTCCAAAGACTCATGACCCCCTGAGAGAAAGAAATTTCTCCTCCTCTCTGTCTTAAATGGGCAAGCCCTTATTTTTAAACGATGACCCCTAATTCTAGATTCTCCCATATAATCTTACTTATGGGTATTGTAGTGCAGCTGGTTTCATTCCATTTCTTATGGGTAAAAATGGGGAATTTTGTCCTTTAGCTTGGAAAGCTAAGAAAATCAAAAGGGTTGTTGAAAGTACTTCGGCTGCTGAAACACTGGTTCTTGTGGAAGCAGTGGATATGGGATTCTATTTGTCAAATATTTTACGTGAAATTCTGTACAGTGGGCATACTGAAGATAGTATACCCATTGAATGTTATATAGATAATTGTTAATTATGGGATAATGTACACTCTACCAAAAATGTGAGTGAGAACAGGTTACAGTTTGCTGGCTTGAAACAAATGCTGGAAAGAAAGGAAATCTCTAAAATTAAGTCGGTGGTTGCATGTCATCAACTGTCTGATTGTTTTACAAAAATAAATGCATGTACAAAGAAATTGTTAGGGGTCCTAGAGGAGGGGCATCTTGCAATGTGCAGTTTTGTACAGAATATGGAGGTTATTGATTTAATTTGTTTTGAAATTTTTGTTGTACATATCAAATCTAATTTTTATTTAAAGAGAGAGAAATGGATCTATTAATTGTTTGTATTGTAGGCGGGTGATGGCCATTAACTGGAATTCACTTGTGCCCTATAAATAAATATAGACTGCAAATGTGGTTATTGGATCAGAATGTGCTTGCTAGTAATCAGTAACTGTGTAAATAAATGTTTATAAAAATATGCAAAAATTGGCTCCAGTTATATTGTTCACCAACTGGCTTTCTGGAATATAACATGATGAATGGCAGTTTTACACTGGTGTGATTCACTCGGTTGATGGAGGGCAGAGGTACTCTTGTATGCTAGAGGGCAGTGTTACACTATGTGATTAAGGGAGCACAGGAACAGGAGTACACCATTTAGTCCCTCAAGCCTGTTCTGCCATTCAATTAGGTCATGCTTGATCTATACCTTAGCTCCATCTACTTGCTTTAGTTCTATACCCCATAATACATTTGTCTAACAAAAATCTATCAACCTCAGTTTTGTAAGTTTCAATTGACCTAGCCTCAAGAGCTGTTTTGGGGGACAGAGTTCCAGATGTCTATGACACTTTATGTGAAAATGTCTTTTCTGACATCACGCCAAACAGCCTAGCTCCAATTTGAAGGCTATGGCTTACTCTTCTCGCACTTAAATAACTGTTTCTTAGCTACTCTTCATAAGAGTAATCAATGTTATTTATTCTTTTAATTTAGAATAGAGAATTACTAAATTTTTTGATTAAAGGATCTTAACCTTTTAATTACATCACTCTCATGCAGGCCCCCAGCTGCCAAGAATGAGGCATATTAATTTTGTCATATGAACATTGATTTTAAACTGGGAAGAAGAGAAGGCCTGTTACAAGGGTTGCCAGACACTTAGTTAAAAAAATATTTGTATACTAACAGACAGTGCTTGTGGAGACAAAGGACTATTCCCTGCTCTAATTAATCCAAATGGATTTTGATCACCAGACAGTGAAGGGGTAAAGAAGCGCATTCCAGGGCCTGCTAAGGTGATACAATCCATAAAAGCCAGGACCGGTTAAACCAGATGGTCACATGACTAACTGGCTGGTCCAGGTTTTTTTTTAACTAGCCACAGAGTGCTTGAACTGAGAAAGAGTGTTTGCTCCTGGACTGAGAAGACCTTTCCTGTCTGTTCTCATCTCTTTCTCACGGAACTCCAAATCCACTGAAGACACGTGAACCTCAAGAGAGAAAAGTCTCCTACATTGAACAAGGTTTAAGAAGAATACTGGGTCCCAACAAAAAGAAAAACCTACCGACAATCAAGGACTCTACAGCGAGCTTTAAGAACAGTAACCAAAACCATCTTCAGATATTACCTCAAACTTTTCCATTTTATTTCTTCTGCTCTTTTCTGTCTCTATCTGCATGTGTGTATCGCGTGTGCATGCTAGTGTGGGCGTGTCGCGTATCTGTATGCATTAACCAAATTAGAGTTTAAGTTTAATAAAGTTCAACTTTTCTTCTTTAAACCTAAGAAAGCCTGTTTGGCTGGTTTCTTTGCCTTACAATTGGAAAGCAGTGAACAAGGATTCACCAAGAGGGTGTTAAAAACACGGTGTGTTTAAAATTAAACTCTGTTACGGTAATATCAGGTGAAGGCTGAGGGGAAACTCTAGACCCCCTTTTCACTGGGGCGTAACAATTACATTTTCAAAGTTTAATGTAATTGAAAGTATGACTGGAGATCTTTGATATTATTACATACCCAGTTATTTTCAAAGTCATTGTTTATTTCAAAACAAAGAGGCACAAGGAAAATCAGCCAGAGGAGAGCTTGTTACTGCCTGCTAAAGGCATTCCTGCCACTCGAATGTGGAAGACCTAACTTTGACCAGCACATTCAGTAGCTCCCTTTCCAGCACAAATATGTCATCAGTTACAGACCCTTCAACTCATACACTTCATGCCACCCCATCAAGGCTACTTCCAAACCTTGCTGAAAAAGCAACAGCGACGAAAGCACAAAATGTACAATGAATTGTGTGCCCATTTTACAATGTGCCTTATTTTCTTCTCCATTGATTTCAAAATTGGGCATGGTAAAATGGGCTGCCGATTTGCTATCCCCTGTTTAGACCTTCCGCTGAAGATCAATTTTACTCTCCATATTTGCATGCGCAATGTAAATGTAATAAACAGCAATACACTATCATTTTATTTGCAACTTTTCGCCTACTGTGCCTACTTCATACCACCATGTTCCTCCTTAGTCTTGGCATGTGACATTTGAACTCTTAACCCTAATCTAGTGCTCTTCCTTGTTGTGACCCAAATATTAGGAGTATCTGAGCTGCTGTGTTCCAAAAGAAACCTCTTGGGACTGAGGTGGCCTTCATCTCACAGCAGTTAAGTCCCAAGGTGAATCTACTGCTGGCTACATCTCTTGTGCCACTGCCTGTGCAGCCTTACTCCAATTTCTTTCTGCCACTTGTCCAGGCAATTTGAGGGAGCTGGTGGGAAGATGCACATGAAATGCTATCTTGAGATGTAACAGTATTAAGTAAGCCCATTTCAGTCATGCCACGAGTACTGGGCTTTTTCTTTGCATTGTTAATGAATTGCAGAAAGGAAGACCTAATGGTACATGTGATATTGCCAGGATGTGACTTGTGGCGTCACATAGGAATCTGTGTTGGGGCTTCAATTATTCACTGTATTTATCAAGGATTTAATGAAGGGGAGGCAGTGGCGTAGTGGTATTATCACTGGACTAGTAACCCAGAGACCCAGGGTATTTCTCTGGGGACATGGGTTCGAATCCCACCACAGCAGAAGGTGGAATTTGAATTTAATTAATAAATCTGGAATTAAAAAGCTAATCTAATGATGGCCATGAAACCATTGTCGATTGTTGTAAAAACCCATCTGGTTCACTAATGTCCTTGAGGGAAGGAAATCTGCTGTCCTTACCTGGTCTGGCCTACATGTGACTCCAGACCCACAATAATGTGGTTAACTCTTACATGCCCTCTGAAATGGCCTAGCAAGCCACTCAGTTGTACCTAACCGCTACGAAGTCAATAAAAAGGAATGAAACCGGACAGACCGCCCGGCATCGACCTAGGCACCGGAAACGACAACGGCAAACCAAGCCCTGTCGACCCTGCAAAGTCCTCCTGACTAACATCTGGGGGCTTGTGCCAAAGTTGGGAGAGCTGTCCCACAGACTAGTCAAGCAACAGGCTGACATAGTCATACTCACGGAATCATACCTTACAGACAATGTCCCAGACACTGCCATCACCATCCCCGGGTATGTCCTGTCCCACCGGCAGGACAGACCCAGCAGAGGTGGTGGCACAGTGGTATACAGTAGGGAGGGAGTTGCCCTGGGAGTCCTCAACATCGACTCCGGACCCCATGAAACCTCATGGGATCAGGTCAAACATGGGCAAGGTAACCTCCTGCTGATTACCACATACCGCCCTCCCTCAGCTGATGAGTCAGTACTCCTCCATGTTGAACACCACTTGGAGGAAGCACTGAGGGTGGCAAGGGCACAAAATGTACTCTGGGTGGGGAACTTCAATGTCCATCACCAAGAGTGGCTCGGTAGCACTACTGACCGAGCTGGCTGAGTCCTAAAGGACATAGCTGTTAGACTGGGTCTGCGGCAGATGGTGAGGGAACCAACACGAGGGAAAAACATACTTGACCTCGTCCTCATCAATCTGCCTGCCGGAGATGCTTCTGTCCATGACTGTATTGGTAGGAGTGACCACCGCACAGTCCTTGTGGAGACGAAGTCCCACCTTCACATTGAGGAAACCGTCCATCGTGTTTTGTGGCACTACCACCGTACTAAATGGGATAGATTTCGAACAGATCTAGCAATGCAAAACTGGGCATCCATGAGGCGCTGTGGGCCATCAGCAGCAGCAGAATTGTACTCAACCACAATCTGTAACCTCATTACCCGGCATATCCCCCACTCAACCATTACCATCAAGCCAGGAGACCAACCCTGGTTCAATGAAGCATGCAGGAGGTCATGCCAGGAGCAGCACCAGGCATACCTCAAAATGAGGTGTCAACCTGGTGAAGCTACAACACAGGACTATCTGCGTGCCAAACTGCGTAAGCAGCATGCGATAGACAGAGCTAAGTGATCCCATAACCAATGGATCAGATCTAAGCTCTGCAGTCCAGCCACATCCAGCTGTGAATGGTGGTGGACAATTAAACAACTAACTGGAGGAGGTGGCTCCACAAATATCCCCATCCTCAATGATGGGGGAGCCCAGCACATCAGTGCGAAAGATAAGGCTGAAGCATTTGCAACAATCTTCAACTAGAAGTGCCGAGTTGATGATCCATCTCGGCCTCCTCCTGAAGTCCCCAGCATCACAGATGCCAGACTTCAGCCAATTCGATTCACTCCGCGTGATATCAAGAAACGACGGAAGGCACTGGATACTGCAAAAGCTATGGGCCCTGACAATATTCCGGCAATATTACTGAAGACTTGTGCTCCAGAACTTGCCACGCCCCGAGCCAAGCTGTTCCAGTACAGCTACAACACTGACATCTACCCCGCAATGTGGAAAATTGCCCAGGTATGTCCTGTGCACAAAAAGCAGGACAAGTTCAACCCGGCCAATTACCGCCCCATCAGCCTACTCTCAATCATCAGTAAAGTGATGGAAGATGTCATCAACAGTGCCATCAAGCAGCACTTGCTTAGCAATAACTTGCTCAGTGATGCTCAGTTTGGTTTCCGCCAGGGCCACTCAGCTACTGACCTCATTACAGCCTTGGTTCAAACATGGACAAAAGAGCTGTACTCAAGAGGTGAGGTGAGAGTGACTGCCCTTGGCATCAAGGCAGCATTTGACCGAGTATGGCATCTAGGAGCCCTAGCAAAACTGAGGTCAATGGGAATCAGGGGGAAAACCCTCCGCTGGCTGGAGTCATACATAGCGCAAAGGAAGATGGTCGTGGTTGTTGGAGGTCAATCATCTGAGCTCCAGGACATCACTGCAGGAGTTCCTCAGGCTAGTGTCCTAGGCCCAACCATCTTCAGCTGCTTCATCAATGACCTTCCTTCAATCATAAGGTCAGAAGTGGGGATGTTCGCTGATGATTACACAATGTTCAGCACCATTCGTGACTCCTCAGACACTGAAGCAGTCCGTGTAGAAATGCAGCAAGACCTGGACAATATCCAGGCTTGGGCTGATAAGTGGCAAGTAACATTCGCGCCACACAAGTGCCAGGCAATGACCATCTACAACAAGAGAGAATCTAACCAACTCCCCTTGACATTCAACGGCATTCCCATCACTGAATCCCCCACTATCAACATCCTAGGGGCTACCATTGAACAGAAACTGAATTGGAGTAGCCATATAAATACCGGGGCTACAAGAGCAGGTCAGAGGCTAGGAATCCTGAGGCAAGTAACTCACCTCCTGACTCCCCAAAGCCTGTCCACCATCTGCAAGGCACAAGTCAGGAGTGTGATGGAATACTCTCCACTTGCCTGGATGGGTGCAGCTCCAACAACACTCAAGACGCTCGACACCATCCAGGACAAAGCAGCCCACTTGATTGGCACCCCATCTACAAACGTTCACTCCCTCCACCACCGACGCACAGTGGCAGCAGTGTGTACCATCTACAAGATGCACTGCAGCAATGCACCAAGGCTCCTGAGACAGCACTTTCCAAACCCATGACCTCTACCAACTAGAAGGACAAGGGCAGCAAATACATGGGAACACCACCAAGTCACACACCATCCTGACTTGGAACTGTATCGCCATTCCTTCACTGTCGCTGGGTCAAAATCCTGGAACTCCCTTCCTAACAGCACAGTGGGTATACCTACCTCACATGGATTGCAGCGGTTCAAGAAGGCAGCTCACCACCACCTTCTCAAGGGCAATTAGGGATGGGCAATAAATGCTGGCCTAGCCAGTGACGCCCACATCCCTGAATGAATTAAAACAAATTTAGATGATGGGATAGAAAGCCAAATATCCAAGTTTGCCAATGACACAATGATAGGCAGCAAATGGATGTCAATATCGGTAAGTGTGATGTCATTCACTTTGGACCTAAAAAAGATAGATCAGAGTACTTTCTAAATGGTGAAAAGTGAGAAACAGTGGTGCTCCAAGGAGACTTTGGTGTCCATGTATATTGATCGTTAAAATGTCATGGACAGGTACAGAAAATAATTAAAAAGGCTAATGGAATGCTGGCCTTTATATCAAGAGGACCAGAATACAAGAGGGTAGAAGTTATGCCACAGCTATACAAAGCCTTGGTTAGACCACAGATGAAGTACTGCAAGCAGTTCTGGGCACCATACCTCAGGAAGGATATATTGGCCTTGGAGGGAGTGCCGTGTAGATTTGCCAGAATGATACCCAGACTCCAAAGGTTAAATTACTAGGAGAGATTACTCAAACTAGGGTTTTATTCCCTGGAATTTAGAAGATAAGGGGTAATTTGATCAAAGTTTTCAAGATATTGAGGGGAACAAGCAGGATAAATAGAAACTATTTTTGCTAGTTGGGGAGTCCAGGATTAAGGAGCATAGCCTTAATGTTACAGACAAATTTTTCAGGAGTGAAATTAGGAAAGACTCCTGCAAATGGCAGTAGATGCTCGATCAATTTTTAATTTTAAGCCTGAGATTGATAGATTTTTGTTGAGCAAACATATCATGGGATATGGGGCAAGCCAAGTACATGGGGTTAGGTCGCAGGTCAGCCATGATCTCTGAATTGTGGAACTATTCTGGAGGGTGACGGGAGGAAGCCACCAACAGAAATTGAACAGGCCTGGGTTGAAATAGCTGACACCGTCAGTGACAGAAGCATTAATAGAGAACATAGATCCAATGCTGTAAGAGGCTCAATGACCTCATACGCTCTGGCAAGCTGAGTGCTACCCACCCCCCCCCCCCAACCCACCCTCAGTACAGGTCTCGGGGCAGACACACCACCTTAGGAACCTGATGGGTACATACTGCTCCTGAACATGGAAGGGGTGTGTGCCCAGGCCACTTACTCACCCCTCAGAATGGTTCAGAGCCACAGCGCTGCTGAGGATCTGTCAGCACTGAGACATGCATCTTCTAGTGGACAGGGGCAAATGCCATTGGACAAAGAGGACACTACTGCCTTATCTTGATCTCTTTTGTCCTTGCAGGAGAAATGGGCTCATAATAACTGGGAATGGGCGATGATGGGCGGTGGGGTTCTCTGCTACCAAAGGCTAATGCCAATGGAGGAAAGAGCAATGGAGGTAGCCAGGGTTCTGGATGAGAAGGAAGTCGGCCTTGGCGAAATGGGAGCCCGTGATGCAGATGGTGATTACACAGGGCGAAGTGCTCATTAGGAGATGCAGTGGACACCACCCTGACCAATAGCAAGTTAACCACTGAGATGCATTGGGTAGTCTCAGCGTTACAGAGGCTTCTGTTCTTAGAGGCTTGGTCTCATGATCTCTTCTTGTGCCTCCCATAGGTGCAGGCATCCACCCAAGGACACCCTCTCCCTCTCCTGCCGCTGCCCCAGAGGAACCTCAGAAGACCAAGAAAGCACCGTCACACCTGACAAGCGCACCGTCCACCAGTGCAGATACTCTCACCGTGGTGAGTTCTGGTACACGTTTAGATAGGGTGGCATTGGGTGAGGAGCATAGCACAACTGTGCAGAAGGAGGTGCCAGAGGCAGACGCAGCTGTGGTCCGTTTCCCAGGGGAGGAAGGAGGAGAGACACAGCCCTGCTCAGCTGGGCACAGATGCAAGGACTCAGGAGTCATAAGAAAGGAGGCTCAAGATTGAAAAGCAGCAGGAGAAGTGCTCCCACATGTCAGAGTTCCTTGAGGCAGTGCATGAGTCCATCCAGCTCATGTGCACCACCATGGCTCAGGGCATAGAGCGGATGAGCTCCTCCATAGAGAGAGTGGCCAACCTCCTGGAGAGCTATATGCAGCATTGCTCTGAGTGGATGTAGGAGCAGCGCACTGATATGCACAGGATGCAGGCCACACTGTATAGCCTGAACTAGTCAGCGGCACTGGTGATGCAGAGATGTTTGGAATGGATGTCAGTTGCACCCCAGCTGGTGTCCCCCTCCAGCCATCTGGAGTGGCAGGCAAGGGCTGAGGATGTCATGGAGGAGGATGAGGGTGCCACCCCTCATGGGGCGCCTTCATCATCCTCGACCTCCTTGGCTCCTCTGACTGCGGGAACCTCCGTGCAGCAAGGCCAAGTGGCAGAGAGTGCCCTAGCAATGATGCAGGTGGAACAGCCTCCCAATGGGCACCTCCACAGCGAGGACTAATGCCACATGCATCTCAGCCACAAGCAGAGACTGTGAGCAGGCTGCCTCCAGCTCCTCCAAGGCCACAAGGGGAGCACTGCATAGAATTGGCCAAGTGTGGAGGCACTGAGTGGGTCTCTGGGGTATCTTCTTACTGTCTTTGTGCACTGTTTCCGTTTGTTATCATTTTATCAATAATCAGAATTCAAGGGACACGTCTGAAATTCCTTTTATTGCCAGCATGACTGAAAAAGTGATAAGAGGTGGTGAAAGAGGTCATGGGTGTGATCAAGGAGAGGTCAAAGTCTCCGGGCAGATGTTCATGCTTCATTGGCAGTAAGAGTTTAGATGTTCCAGCCTTCATCTTCAATGGATGTGTCAGCACAGTCACCTCAGAATCCATTGCATCCGATGCCCTTCATTCTGGGTCAGAGGGACTCAGTCGAAGCGTTCCTGAATCAGAACATCCCTGACATTCATGGCATCCTGATGAGACCTTCATGTCCCGCTCCGTGCCCAGCCACATCCCTGTACAACCGGAGCACCTTGATGTTCTGTATCCTCTACTTCCTCCTCCTCAATCACCTCCTGTTCCTCCTCCTCCCCCAATGAACTACCTGGTTCCTGCGCCTCGCTGTCCTCAAGGTCCATATCTCTCTGGAGGGCCATATTATTGAGGACACAGCAGACCACCACAATGACCGAGACCCTTGCAACAGTGTATTGGAGGGTGCCACCCAATCAGTCCAGGAACCAGAATCGCATTTTGAGAAGCCCGATGGCCTGCTCAATGATGGTCCCGGTGAGCAGATGGCTTTGGTTGCATTGGTTCTGTGCTTCTGTCTGGGACTCATGTAGAGGGGTGAGTAGCCATGTCTTCTGTCCCCTAGGATCCATCCACGCACTTTGGTGAGAGGAGTGAAGAACTGCGTCAGCCTGGACTAGCGGAGGATGAAGGAGTCAGGGCAGCTGCCAGGAAAGTGAGTGCACACATGAAGGAAGCTCTTGTTGTGATCGCAGACCACCTGAACGTTGAACGAGTGGAATTCCTTCCTGTTGATCATCTCACTGGTCAGTCACTGGGTGCCTTGATGGCCCCATGGGTGCAATTGATGATGCCTGGCACCTGGGGAAATCCAGTGATGGAGGCGAAGCCCACTGCCCCCGCGAGACCTCATCTGTCGTGAAATGAATGTATTGTGCAGCTCTGCCGTTTAGGGCATCAGTGACCAGTGAGATGCTGTGGTATGCAGCCATTTGTGAGGTGCCATTAATGTCCACAATTGATCCTTGGAAGGAACCAAAAGCAAAGACGTTCAAGGGCACAGTAACTTTGACGGCTACTGGCAAGGTATGGTGCTGCAAGGTGTGAGGTCTTCAGCAATGAGGGCACAGATGTCCATGACCATCTGCCTGGAGAGTTGCAGTCTCCTGTGGGACTGGGTCTCGGTCTTCTCCAGGTAGTTCCTTCTTCAGCAGTAGATCCTACATGGAGGGTGTGGCCTCCCTATCCTTCCAGCCCTTCGTTCCTCTCCTCTGCCCTCCTGATGCCCAGGTCTTCGCCCTTCCTGCGGATGGTGTTTTCCCTCATCACCACAGGGCCCAAAATCTGAGAGTCGTGTCTTCATTGCCAGCTGCTACCTTCCTTGTGCTCAGCTGGTTGCCCAGTTTTCCTTGGCAGCCTTTCCTCCTGCTGTTCTGCTCCCGCGATGCTAGTAAGGTGACGCCTCCCTGCACTGCCTGAGCGCTTAGTCCCCACTCTCTCCACAACTTGCTCAGTGCCAAAGGCACCAGTCTTCCAATAACCAAGAACCCCTCTGTGCCATTGAAACTTTTTTGGCTCTGGAGTAATTCCCTGAGGCAGCCATGACTGACTCCCCACTCTGTACCCATCTCCTTTCATCTGATCTGCCCAGACAGTGCATCTAGTCCATGCACCCCCATGAAACTCTCACTTCCCCCTGTTAACAAGTTCTTAATGAGCTCTCCAAGTACCTTAATTGACCTTAATGGGGAATCACAATCCTGGTCTCCCCTTGCCCTGGTGACTATGGCCAGTGCCAAGAACAGCATCGCAAAACCAACATGTGGCTGGCACTGGTATTTTTTGGCCTGATCCGTCTCCATTCCGGCCTCAGCAGGGAGTTAAAATTCAACCCATGGAGTTTACACAACTGAGTATGTCACCTTCATCAACTGGGCCAAGTGGATCCATTTCGGGTCCTTTGCAACTCAGTCCCATGCAGGATCTCCTTCCACTGTTTCACTCTACTGCATGCTTAGGAAAACATGAAGGTTCTTTGCCTTCCAACAGAACTAGGAGACCTTTTTCTACTTAAAGTCATTAGCATCTGTTCCCAAGCTAATTTTCAGTATGCCTAGCCCTTTAAGCTGGTGCAGTCAGTAAAATCTGCTGGAACACACTATTTCCCAAACTGCATGCTGCCAATGAGAGGCATTTACAACATTTGGAACCCACCCTCAGTGTTATAATTAAGCTGTCCCCTGGAAAATACAGAGGAGACAGAGCTAGTGCAGCCATGTAGGCAGCAGTACTCCTTTGCCAAACTTCTGTCTGGGGTCATGAACCATCAGAAAATCTGGATTTGAAGGCATTAAATTCACACAAACACAAGATTGCAGTTTAGCTTATTTCTCTTAAATTGTTAACTATCTATTTAAGTGAGCCAACTAATTTTAATTAATAATTCAAACACAGAGACATTGTATATTTAGTTTACTGAATTTGAAGTGTAGTCACCAATGTATATGAGTCCTATAGAAAGATAAACTGCCTATGGCAAATAACTTGCATCAACCTGACATTACAGAAGCCTCTTCCCTGCAGCACAAGTCCTGATTACGACCATTCTGTCATAACAGTGCCTTAAGGAGAAAAGCCATCCTCCCATCTCGTGAGAACATCTGAAAGTTATTGTTTACCAGGCAGTCTAAGCTCTTCGTGTCTAATCGAGAGCTATGGTTTGCCTCATGATTTTTTTTATATCTGCACAAAACAAAGTTCTACAGCAGAAAAGTTGATTGGAACTTTGAACTTCAGTAGGGAATATAACAGTGGTAATAGGTCTGCCGGCCATTGTAAACCCTACCCATTTGCCTTTCCATTAAAGTCAGGCAGCTAATCCTCCACTGCCCATTTTACATCCCAGAAAATTAGAAAGTTCTGCCCATTATTTACACCTTTTCCAATTACTGCTTCTATTAGAAAGTCTTGCCTTCAGGCTTGCCAGATGATGGGTCCCAGGCACAGCAGGAAAGGCGCCATGAGATATGCACAAGGGAGGCATGAGACAACCTTATACATTCACATTTCACTTGAGCCTTTCCACCTTCTGGAATTGCAACAGTAAAACCTTACCTTTCAGCAACCCTGTTGTCACCTCCTCCCTTCTGCACTGCAGCACCCAGTGCACTGCGCACAGAGGCAAGACCAAAGTATTGAGCCCTCGGAGCTTGGTCCCTCACTTCCAGCCCCTTGGGAGGAAGGGTTTAAATGAATTCCGAAAGGGCATCAACAACAGAAAGGGGGCATAGCAAGTGAACATCATTATTTTATTCGCAACTGCATCTTCATCTGTGATCTGCTAAGTGTATCTAGGTGCTCTTCATTACTCTTTTCCAAATGCTGCTACGTGGTGCTCCCCCTGCTCTGTCAGCTGAGGTGGAGGTAGGCTGCTGACCTTGTTGGCCCCTGGCTTGGGATGACCTGGGCAGTTGTCCACTGGCTGCCTGAGACCTGGAGGGTCCCAGCAAACTTAGGACCTCCTGCAAAGGTGCAAGGGCCACGTTAGTCGTCAGGGACGATGGAGGTGCTGGCGTCACTGTTAGAGGGGCTTTGGAGCTACTGTTCACACTCGGAGCACCCTGACAGGAACCTCCAGATGCAGAAGGCAGCAGGTCCTCCCCCCTTATAAGGCATTCTTGTACCTCCCTGCTGACCTGAGAGAGACATGGACCTGGTGGAGACTCCAGGTGCCTTGTCCCCCTCTCGCTTTGCCACCACTGCAAGCAGCTCATGGACAAAGTGAGGGAATGCAGGTGTGCATACATCTCCAGCAGCCACTGATTGGTCTGCTCGATGTGGCTCTCCATGAGAGTCACCAATCTCTCCATGGAGGAAGCCAAACGCTCACCCGTCAGAGACAGTGCAGCACCCAAGGCCTGGATGGACCCCTCCATCATCCTCACTTGTGTATGCAGAGCCTCTGGCATCTCTGCCAGATGTTGCCTCACCTCTTGCTGCAGCAATTCCTGTGTTGCCGCCGACACCAGAGGCACGTCATCAGCCGGGGCTCTGCATGGGCCTGGCCTCCCACAGACTTCCGACTGCCAGTGGCCTGGGCTTTCTCAGCCTCTGTCAGCTGCCCGGGTGCATCTGCGCTGTGCTCACCAGGTTGTGTGCCCGAATCTAAACGCATGTGACTACCCACCGACGTGAGAGTATCTGTGCTGTTGGAGGGTGCGGGGGAATGATCCAACGGTGCACCCTCTGAGGCTCTCTCCTACACCTCAGGTGGCCAGCTGTCACCCAGAATCTTCAGCTTCTCTCTCTTGTCATTCATCTTGACCTGCATGAGAAACCATAGACATTGAAGGATTAGGGTCTCACTACCACAACTGTGCAGCTCCATTGATGCAGTGGTGATCATGTGCAACATTGCTCTTTGGTACCAGATACACCCTTGTACCCCAGGAGATGCTCACTCTCTCTCTTGGGTGGGCACCCCTGCCTCACCATCAGCTATGGCACGGCTGCCTTGTTGCCATGCCAGTTCCATGGCCTCCTCCTCCATCAGAACATGGAGATAAGGCACTCCAGTGTCAGTCTTGGCATGCTCCTTCCTATGGTGGGCTGTCTTCTGCTGCAGACACAATGATGAACAACGTTAATCTCCCAGTGGGGAAAAGCCCCAGAGCTCTGAGGGTGATAGTCCAGTGGGCCACTCATATGTCTGCTGCATGCAAGCCCTCTCGAGGGATTGTGTATGGTCTAGCAATGACTGACATGCGCCCTTCAACGAGATGCATCCCAGCCACAGGCATCATGTCCTAATGCCCTTTCCCAATGAACATGACTGGGTGGCCACTCCCTTAAAAATAACTACTCTCTCTCGCTGAGCCGCATGCAATGCCCAAAGGGTCCAAGGTGTTTGGAGTTTTCACCTTAGTCACCCGAATGAGGTCATTGACCTGCTTCGTGGACTGGATTCACATCCTGGGGCTGGCCCCATGGCTGCTGACCTCCTCCGCAATCTTTGTCCAGGCTTGCTATTTAGGGTCTCCTCAACTCGTCCCTGGGAAAGAGGAACTCCCACCTTGCCCTTACAGCCTGGAGGGGAACCTGCAGGGTGGCATCTCATAAACCATGGGATCACCCAGGGTCTTCCTTCAGCCATGGCCAGTGCAGACTTATGATCAGCAGCCTGCCTAGTATGCAGCAGAGACAGATGACAAGATCCAGGGGCTGTGCAGGCAGCAGCCAAGTTACCGGCCGAAACAGAGGGCACTCAGAAACTTTTCTTTTCCATCCAGACAGGAGTGAATTCAGGCCTGGTGGCCCCATTAGATATGGCTCCAACAACCTGCTGTTACGAGCGATAAAGGCGCCACCGGCGTTCCCTTCCCCACCTCAGGCCCTTGATTCCATAGGCCTCACCTATCCCGTTCCTTAATTGGCCGGCTACTACCTGACCAAGGTTATGACAGTGGAGGCGGAGAATCTCGGAGGAAATCCACATTTTATAGCTAATAAACAATTGTCGATATCTGGATGCCATAGCCATACAATCTTAACTTCTGTAACCCCTTTCTCCCTCTCTTTTGGCGAAGCTCATTCGGATTTTACAAAGATACACTACTACATACATTAGGTAACAATTCCTATACCTTCTACTAAAAGACTACTACAAGAATTACTAAAATAACCAGAACTAAACTAAGAACTAACAAGTGAAGACTGAATTGAGGACTGAATTTTTATGTCAAGCGAACTATCTTATATATCCTTAATTTCCATGAACCTCCTCAATTCTATTGACCACTCTGAGTGACACATATGTTAGAAGAATTCAGCCTTTCTGTTATCAGTCACCTCTCACAGGTTATTGTTACCCTGATGACTTCGAAATAAAGCACTTCTTTCCTCTTTACCCCTCCCCTCTGCTCTCTCCTATCATCATGACTCCTTTTATTTCCCCCCTCTCAGGTACTGTCTTCCCCCAAATCCCAACCCAACTCTTCGGTAATCCTCGACCTTCCTACTCTCCTTCTGCCATCCCAGCCTTGACTCCCTCGTAGGTAAGCCTACAGCTTCCCTCTGTGTGCCACTCTTGACATCCTCTGAAGGGCCCATCAAGGCTACCTCATTAAGAGCAGCAACCCCAATTGACCAATCCTCCTCTCTCGCCAAACTTCCCTTCCAACCACACCCACTGGGAGCTAATCTTGCCAACCTCCTTCCTGTCCAACCCGCCCCTCCAACTGCTGGCCCTGTGGACTGTACCAGCAGATCAGCTCTCACTGCCCTTCTCCATGGGGGGAATTTTACCAGGTCCTTGGAGGCAGGTTTGGTGGTGGGGGAGCGAGCAAAATCGGAGAAAAATGCGTCGTCCCAGTTCTCCAATATGTTCACACCTCCTCCTGCTTTTCCAGGAGGCAGCTTCTGAGCAGTGACGGCAACCTGCCCAGCAGTGGCGGGAAGCCAATTAAGCTTGTTAACTGGGCAATCAGTAGTAAATTTCCAAGTGCAGTGCAATTTTTTAGTGTCGCACGGACCCCAGGCTGTGTCAGAACCAGAGGCAGTGGCTGTACAGTGAGAGGTCAGAGTGGCATGAAAATAAGATGCAATCTGACCACTTAATGGTGCAAATGGCAAGCCTGAGGGCATCTGCAGGCAGAGGCTTGCCGTTGTGGGTGCAGCTCCCAGAGACTGCTTTCACAGACAGTGCTCGGCTGTCAGTTACCTTAGCCTTTTCTTGCAGCCATTTCACTCTGGCCTCCTTTGAGGCTTTCTAAGCACACTGAGACTCCAGCCGCTCTGAAGACTGCCAGTGCACTGATTGGCCCTCCCTCCTCCTCAAGCTGCCTGCCATCCTTAATTGGATGGGAAACCCGGAGGTGGGCCTGCTAACTGGGCATCTTCCGGAAAATTGACCCAGAAGGCACGCGACTCTGATGGCTGGGATACAGACCCGTAAATGGTCCTGATGGCCGCAAATATTCTATGACCGGAAAATTCAGCCCCACATCTCCCTCCAGAATTTCCATTCACTTGTGAACAAGGCCCTTGCAATTCATGAACTTATTATGGATGATTGCATCAACATCATGGCCTTGACAGAATCCTGGCTGAAGGGTGATGACACTTTTCCTCTAAATGAAGCCTCCCCACCTGGCTATACTTCCAACACATTCCCCATCAAGACCATCACAGTGGAAGTGTGGCTATATCACCAAATCATACCTTGACCTGTTGTCTGACTCCTCTGGTACTTTCTCCTCCATTTAGCATCTCACCTTGTTCCATCCCTCTGACTTCTCACTCAAAATTCTCATTCTCTACCACACAATATGATAAAAAATTTCATACTGAGATATCTTCACTGCTTTCATCCCTCAGCTTCTGCAAAGAACAACTTCTCATCCTTGGTGATTTCATCCTCCATCTCAACTCATCGTGCTTGCTTATCTTATCTTATCTGCTCTCTTATCCTCCTTAAATCTCTCCTTCTATGTAAACTCCCCAACTCATATTCATGGCACCTCCTCTTGACCTTGCCATCTCACGTGGCCCCGCCACTCCCTTCAGATCAATCACAGATAAGACCATCTCTGATCACTTCCTTGTATCACTCTCCACCTACATCCTCCTTACCCTTCCCAGCCCTAATTCCTTCTGTGTCCATCTCTGGAAAAAGCTATCCCTCAATTCACTTATAACTGCACTTTCAAAATCACTTTCAAAACTGTCTAACCTTTGCCCCTCTGTTCATCACAACATATCTGCAGCTTCTAATTTGCTCAACTGTACCCTCACATTCACCTTTGATGCCATGGTCCACCACTAAAATTATAGCTATCTCTCGCTCTGTCTGTTCCCTCTGGTACAGCCCTCATCTTTTCTCCCTTAAGTCCAAGGAGCATAGACTTGAAAATATATGGCGGACAACTGGTTTAGCCATTCACCGCCAAATCTGGCTAGATCAATAAAACGCTATCAGGTCCTGCTGTCATCTGCTAAAACTGTTCACTATTCCAGGATCACCTAGAATGCAAAGATAGCCCCCGTCTTCTTTTCTCTACTGCAAATAGTCTTCTCAAATCTCCCTCCCCTGTCTCCTCCATTCTCATCTCCAACAATAAGTGCGAGGAGCTCATGAACTTCTATGTCATTAAGATTGAGACCATCCCATCAGCTCCCCTCTGCTGTGTCCCTCCCTTCCCCACTCGACCAAACTACCTCTAACGCTATCTCCTACCCGAGCCCTGAATTTGCATCTTTCTCTAGTTTCTCTCCTATCTCCCCTCATGCTCTTTCCAAGTTCATCTTGTCATGAGACCCATCCCCTGCTCACTTGAACCTATTTCCACTAAACTGCTGACCACCCAACTTCCCCTCCTGAAACCCCCATGTTGGCTGATATTGTTAACAGTTCTCTCGCTTCAATCTATCTCTCCTTCAATTCTGCTGTCATCACCCCACTCCTTAAAAAAAAAACCTTAATCCCACCATCTTTGCAAACTACCACACAATTTCTAACCTCCTTTTCCTCTCCAAAGTCCTTGAACATGTTATCACCTCCAAAATCCATGCCCATCCTTCCTGGATCTCCATGTCTGAATCCCTCCAATCAGGTTTCCTGTCCTGCCACAGTAGTGAAAAGGCTCCTATCAAAATCACAAATGATATCCTCTGTGACTGTGACAAAGGTAAACTATCCCTCCTCATCCTTCTCGATCTGTCTGCAGCTTTTGACACAGTTGACCACACCATCCTCATCCAACGCCTCTCCACTGTCATCCAGCTGGATGGGACTGCACTCGGTTGGTTGCATTCTTACCTATTTAATTGTAGCCACAGTATCATTTACTATGGCTTCCCTTCCTGTTCCCTCTGGTGTCCCCCAAGGATCTATCCTTGGTCCCCTCCTATTTCTTGTCCTCATGCTGCTCCTCGGCAACATAATCTGAAAGCACAGCATTAGTTTTCACATGTACACTGATGACACTCAGCTCTACCTCACCACCCCCACTCTGCTGTCGTTAAATTATCAGATTGCTTATCTGACAACCAGTACTGGATGAGCAGAAATGTTATCCAATTAAATATTGGGAAAACTGAAACCATTGTCTTCAATTCAACTACAAACTCTATTCCCTAGCTACCCACTCTATCCCTCTTCCTGGCAACTGTCTGAGGCTGAACCAGACTGTTCACAATCTTGATGTCATATTTGACCCTGAGATGAACTTTCAACTACATATCCACCCTATCACTAAAATCACCAATTACTACCTCCGTAATATTGCCCAGCTTCGCCTCTACCTCAGCTCATCTGCTGCTAAAACCCTCATCCGTGCCTTTGTTACATCTCGACTCGACTATTCTAATGCATTCCTAGCCAGCCTCCAACATTCTGCTCTCCGTAAACCTGACATCATCCGAAATTCTGCTGCCCATGTCCTTATTCGCACCAAGACCCATTCACCCATCACCGCTGACCTATATTGGCTCCCGGTTTAGCAACATCTCAATTTTAAAATTCAAATCCCTCCATGGCCTCCCCCCTTCCTATCTCTGTAATCTCCTTCAGCCCTACAATTCTTCAAGATATGTGTTGTCCTCTAATTCTGGCCACTTGCGCATCACTGATTTTAAGTGCTCCGCCATTGGTGGCTGCACCTTCAGCAGCCTCGGCCCTAAGCTCTAGAATTCCCTCTCTAAACCTCTCTGCCTCTCTCACTTGCATCCTTTAAAATGCTCCTTAATAGTTACCTCTTTGTCCAAGCTTTTGGTCATTTGCCCTAATATCACCTTATGTGGCTCCAAGTTTAATTTTGATTTGTAACATTCCTGTGAAGGCCTTGGGATGTTTTATTACATTAAAGGTTCTATATAAATACAAGTTGTTATTGTTGGTGTTGTTGACACTTGGACATTCCAGGTGGCTTGTATACTCCTTAGCTTTTCAATTCTTTGCCAACAAAGGTGTTGTACACAGGTCTAGATAGGTAGGAGATCTTTATGTTGTCTTAATGAATTGTCTCTGGGCCTGACCATAAGCCTCTTAGGATTAAGGAGGCAGAGAAATAAGTTATGGTTATGTGGTGCTTCACAGGGATGCCAGTGTACAGCTCAAGTGCTCAGTTGGCAATCTGGCATCAACAAGATGCCTCAGATCTCATTATCTCCCACAAGAACTGCTTGTTTCCCCACGAGCTACATGGCCTTGTTCTCAAAGGGCATAAAGGGTTTAAAGTTAGTGAAGACCCCTCGGGTAGCCTGTCTGGGTGGATGTTGTGTGCCAATTTCTCCTGTAAAGAGATAAGTAAGTAAGGACAAGGCTGATAGTTAGGGAGTGTGTAGCAAGTGGCATGGGAGAGATGAATTAACAGATGTGGGGGTGTGAGGGTGTTAAAGTGAATGAAGGGGTTTTGAGGTTTTGCAAAGCAGTTGTTGGGTGTTAGGGGAGCTTTGTAGCCATTGTATAAGTTAGGGAGGTGGAGGCACTTTTCAGCACACAGCACTATGAAGGATTAGTTGTGAAAGAGTTGCTTTAAGAAGATGAAGCATGTGTTGGTGCCCATGGTGTGCAAGAAAAAATAGAAAGTGGCATATGGTGTATTCCATGTCTGTACTTCTGAGCATGTCCTTCTTTTGCAGCACTGTTCTGCAGTCCGGGGGGGGGGGGGGGGGGGGGGGTGGCGGTAAGGGAGTTGGCAGTCTGTGCCACATCCCACCGGTGGCATGGGTGATAATTCTGGGTGACTTCTCATACCCTGCAATCTGTTAGTTCTGCCTTCAATACCCTCCAAAAGAGTTGGTGGTCTGAGTAAGGAATGCTGTTCATTCTTCTCCTCCAGCTTGGTGCCATGCCCAGCTGCCCTCGTGGCACAGATGGCATTTAAATATTCTGTTCAAGTGTAATAAAAATATTGATAAGATATGCCATGAAATAATTTGAGAGATAAATGGAAGAGCCACGCAGTAATCCTGCCTTACATTTTGTTCTGCATTGTGCTGCTGAGTAATACATGTTGAACAGCATTTAAAAGGCTATACAGAAGTTTCCTGCTGGTTCATCTGTTCACACTGGTTTTATACCAATCCACCAATGGTTATGCACATGAGCTAACCATCTGGCAAGCCTCCTCAGAAAACAGTAGAGATCCCCTCATGTTTCCCTGGAAGTTTCTGACTAGCCTTGCTGATAAATATCAATTATGGTAAGCATGCACATATTTTTTCTTTCCAAAAATGCCCTTTCTTGTTCATTATGCTTATGAACAAAACACAAGAAAACTGAGAGCTGATTGAGTAATCATCACAGCTCAAATAAACATCATGTTTACAAGGTTTAATATTCATGAATCTGCCACTGACCCAATCCAAGTGCAAATTGGGGTCAAGCAAGGCAGTGTCATCACACCAACGCTCTTTTCCATCTTCCTCACCGCAACACTCCACCTCATCTCCTTGAAACTCCCTGCGGGAGTAGATCTACTCTACAGGACAAGCAGTGAACTATTTCAGCTACTTCGCCTCCAGTCCAGAACCAAGGCCACTCCAACCTCTGTCATCGAGCTGCAGTATGCTGACGATGCTTGAGTATGCGCACACTCAGAGGCCGAGCTTCAAACCCTCGTCGATGCATTCACGGAGGAGTATGAAGGAATGAGCTTTAAGCTAAACATTCAGAAGACAAAGGTCCTCTACCAGCCTGCTCCCACAGTGCAACTTTGCCCCCCCCGACTATCAAATTCCACGATGAACCACTGGACAATGTTGATCACTTCTCATATCTTGGGAGCTTCCTCTCAGCAAGGGCAGACATCAACGATGAAACTCAGCCTCCATTGTGCCAGCGCAGCCTTTGATCATCTGAGGAAGAGTGTTTGATGACAAAGACCTCAAACCTGGCACCAAGTTCATGGTCTACTGGGCTGCAGTGTTACGTGTCCTCCTGTATGTGTAGGAAACATGGACACTGTACAGCAGACATCTCAAAGCCCTGGAGAGATATCACCAGCGGTGTCTCTGCAAAATCCTGCAAATTCACTGGCAGGGCAGGTGCTCCAGTATCAGTATCCTCTCTCAGGCCAACATCCCCAGTCTCAAGACACAGGGCATGGCTAGCGAGTTACGCTGGGCAGGCCACATCATCCACATGCCTGACACAAGACTCCATAAACAAGCTTCCTACTGCTGACTCCGTCACGGCAAGAGGCTACCAGGAGGGCAGAGGAAACGCTACAAGGATGTCTTAAAGCCTCCCTGAAAAAATGTGACATCTCCACTGATTTGTGGGAATCTCTTGCCCGAGACCGCCCAAAATGAAGAGGAAGCATCAGCGAAGGTGCCAGCCAGTTCGAACAACATCAAAATGCCCAGGCAGCGACCAAGTGCAAACAGCGGAAGCAGCGTTCAGAAATTCAAGCATCCCATTCACTCGCCTCACCAAACACCACCTGCCCCACCCGTGGCAGAGTATGCAGATCCAGAATTGGACTATTCGGTAACCTAAGGACCCACAACCCTGGAGTGAAAGAAAGTCATCCTCGTTCTCGAGGGAGTGCCTAAGAAGAAGAATATTCATGAACTGTTGATAGCTATTGTTATTGATATTGCCATGCAAATTAGTTTTACTGTTATTCATTGGTTATGATGATGCAATTGATTTCTATTAAAAAAGTGAACAAAGTAATTTGTTTACAAACATATATGGTAGTTTTTTGTTGCTGTGTTTTGAAGTTGATATTTAAAGGGAACACATTTAGTTTGGAAATAGCAGCATGTGATCCAAAGTGCCATTTTTAATTGTGAGGGAAATCATAAACCCCAAATAGAAATATTAATTTTGTCATATGGAACACTGCTTGAAACTTTTACTTGACATAGCAAATAACTTTAAAAAAACAGAACTGAACAGTTAAAAAATGGCCAAGCACATTTACATTTTGAGAAGACAAAGGCTGGCTAAGGGACAGAAGTGAAGTACCAGTCTAGCTGGAACAATGAGGGTGCACCCTGATTCAGTTAGCGAGATTGGTTTTGCCAATAGGGGTAATCAAAAGACATCGACACCCGTTTGACTTTGTAAGAGCCAAACTCCACCCACCCACCAAGTATGTCTGAAATTCCAACAACCCTCCAGGGACTGTTGTTTCAAACAAAGAGATGGTCACATGGCCTACCTGCTGGGGTAAGACTGAGGTTTTTGAATTGGGCCTCAGAAAGCAAAGAGACAGCAGCTGAACTGGAAGAGAAAAGTCTCTCTCGCTCTCTGGCTCTCTCTCGCCAGCAAAGTCCCAGGGAAACCACGGTGGCAGCTTGTTACCCTAAAGACTACAGAACTTTACAGGTGACCAGCAAGAAGACAATGGAAATCTCCCTTTGGCCTGCTGGAGCCAGAGAAGCAAGCCTGAAATTGTGCACATGGCCCCCAGAGAGGACTCCAAGACTTTGACTTCAATTATGGATATTACAATGCAGTACTTACATTCCATTCATTATCAACTTTACTTCAACCTCCAAATTATTTCTTCCCCTTTGTATCAGTGTGTGTGTGTGCCTCTCGTATGCATGTGAGCGTGAATGCATCGCATATTTTAGTAATTTTAACCGGATTAGAGTGATAAGGTTAACAAGCTTACATCTTTCTTGTTTAAACTCAAGAAAACCTATCTGATTGGTTCATTTGTAATTATATTCAAGGAACAGTGAGCAAGGGTTCACAGAGGTGGTAAGCTAAAATCACTGTGTTTTAAAGATAAACCCTGTTATGGCCAAACCAGAGAAGGTCAAGTGGGGAGCCTGAGACCCCTTCCTCACCTGGTCATAACAGTAAGTAAAATGGCCTGGCAAGCCACTCAGTTCAAGGGCAATTAGGGATGGGCAATAAATGCTGGCCTGGCCTGCGACGCCCACATCCCATGAATGAATAAAACTAAATTATACAATTGGGTACTCTCTCGAAACATGTTTTTTTCCAGAAGAGTAAATGCATATTAAACTTTCTAAACATTGTCAGCTCAGCTACATCCTTATCTAACTATGATATAATACGACTAAACTCAGGCATACTGTAACAGCTCAAAAGATTAGCTGAAGAGAGTGGTCAATGTATTTCTAATAGAATAGCAGGGAAACTTTCCACCAGCATCCACCCAAATGGCAAAAGCTCAATTGGCTTAACTGCTGCCACAGATGTGATTAAGTTCAGATTGTGTAAACTGGGCAATAACTAACTGAGACTGGTTAGGATCACATGTGAAATGTGTCTGGCAGTTCTTTGCAGTAATCCTCATGAGTGTACAGTCACTGCCCAAAACTACAACTTTATACAGTGACTATGCTTAGACCTGCATTCTTTACCTAGGGAATGATTTTGATCTACAACACATCAACACTGATTCAGTTGCTTTATTTATTACTCTTTCTGATTTTCAAAAAGACTCTTCCTTCCATATCATTAAGGACCAAGTAGTAATACAGAGTAAATGGGGTAAGAGGGTTGGGTTTGAAGTAACCTTATCAAGGAACCAAAAATACATTTCAAGATGTTTTTAATGTCTTTTTTATTCCATATAGTACGTTTATAAAATTAGAACTTTTGGAATGAGATCAGCATTATAACATAATCATAGGAGGTTTATTCCTTGATAATTTAATCTATGAGACTTACTTTTAAAATAATTGAAAGCATTTTAAATATAATTTTGAAATATATGCCTGAAATTAAATGTTCCCTTGGTCACTGAACTTTTGACAGAGGAACGATTGACTGTTTAAAAATCCTTTAGGAAACTGCTGTGTTCTATGGAGGAGAATTGGATTTTTAAGTCCTTACAGACACAATGTGAATTATATAGAACTATTAATGTTTATTTGAAAGATCTGGCAGGACATTTTTTGACGCCAGTATGAGTTTTACTAAGGGTAAATGAAAGCGAGCACAAATGGTTGACCTCTTTGGAACTCAGTGACGATGAGGTAAATTCCAATCTGTTGTTTACAGTCAAGCAGTTGCTAAAATTGCTGACAAGTAAGCCTTGTCATTGTAACTGAAAATCTGCTTGGTGTAACATCCTTCCAAATGCTATTTGTAAAATGGGGAAAAATCTATGAATATACCATCACAAATTCAAAAAACAGTCAGCAAAATGATGTCTAGGCTCTGCTCAACAAAATCACCAAATGGGAATTGTTGCTGTCACTTGCCGTCATGCATGTGACAACACAACTTCTTTGAAACTGTAACCAGCTTGCAAAGTACAGTTATAAAATTACAAAAAAGATGTGATTTCCATGAGCAATTACCACAATCGTATGCACTTTAATGTGAAATGTACAGAATACAATTAGCTACTAAGAGGTGCAGGGGTTGCGGGAGGGGAAATCAGTCTACACATTTACAGATACATTAATTCAGTCATAATCAATAGGTAAGTCAAAGACAAACCAGCATTTATATGTTCCATGCAGATTTCTTCATTAAAAATGTCAGGTACAGAGTCAGACACAGTCACAGTATTCCATCTAATCTGCAATGTACTGTCTTGAATGCTCTCAGGAAAGCAATATAGTTTTATCAAACTTATTGTCTGTTTCCCAAATGGAGAATGGAGGTCTTATAAGCAGTGCTTATACCTATCTGTAAATGGTCTGAAAATTCTTTGATAGATGGGGTTAAGTTGTCAACGTTTCATATATCTTTCAAATCAATCTAAATTTTCACAATGTCACTCTAAGGTACTCATGCAAAAGGAAATCTCAGAAGGCCATTTTTATCCAAGAATTTGCAAGGAACTGATCAAATGGGTTGTATCATGTTCTTATCCTACTAATATTATGGCATAAATCCAGAACTAAACTTTTGACAATAACAGCACATTACAATTGTTCTACCGAAAGCAATGCCTCTGGAAAACCATTATAAAGTGGAGATTTGGCTGCATATGAACATATGAAAATAATGAGCAGGAAAAGACCAGCTGGTCCATCAACAACAACAATGTGCATTTATATAGTGCCGTTAATACAGCAAAATGCCCCAATGCATTTCACAAGTGTCTTATCAATCAAAATTTGTCACCGAGCTACGTAAGGAGATATTATGGAGGATCACCATAAGCTTTACCAAAGAGGTAGGTTTTCAGGAGCATCTTAAAAGAGAGAGAGGTGGAGAGGCAGCAAGGTTTAGGGAGGGAATTTCTAGTTGAGGGTCAAGGCAGCGGAAAGCACACCACTGCTTTAGCAATTAAAATCTCGATGCTTGTCACAAAAGCGTGCTATGTTGAATGATTTTTTATTCCACTGGCTGGAAACCTGAATAAAATTTTAAAAAACAGATCAAAGGTGACTCTACTAGAAGCTAAGATGGCCACCCGAATTTGCATCACTATACTCCACATTCCAAGCATTGAGGTGGAGACGAATTATCAGCACAGTCCCCTCAAGAACAATGACCTGAGGAATCTGAGTGAACTACCTATCCTGTTCCGATTAGCAAGACAGTAAGGCCATCACCTGGACATTAAACTGGCAGAGAAGAACCACTCAAACTTAATCACTTGAACAATGGGACCCTGGTTGAGAGAAGGGAATTCTTAGACATGGACTGATTAAGTTGCAAGAGGGAATACACACTGAGCCACCTTGTTGACTGTAAAGCCCTTTTTATTTCACTAGACTCTAATTCGACCAATCTATCCTTCCCTGCTCTGTAACCTATTTGTATTTGTGTGTGAACCTCGAGTGTGTGTGAGTGTTTGCCTGTATGTGTGTGTGTGAGAGAGAGAGAGAGAGAGAAAGTTGGAGCATAGTTTATTATTTTACTTAGATCAGTTTAAGTACAATAAAGCTAATCTCTTTCTTTGTTAAACTCAAGAAAACCTGTCTAATTGCTTCTTTTATGAGTACAGCATGAAAATAGTTACACACTCACTGAATTGGCAAGTATATCCCCTTTAAAAAAGAATTAAACCTGTTGTGGTTGAACAAGAAGAGGGAAAAGAGGGAAGCCCTTTGACCCCTCCTCACCTGATCGTAACAGAAATTTGGGGACTCTATGTCTGGGATCAAACCCAAAGACAAATGAGAAATTGGAAGTGGGAAACCAAATTGATCCCTAGCAATAATTTAAAAACTTCAATACAGATTTTCTTGTTGTTTCAGTGCTAGAGTACTAAAATGTGCACATTCAAGGCCAGTCCGAGAACAGAGTGAAATAACTTGGGATAGTTTAAAAGCCCTATCGTTGATGATATAGATGGGCTGATAAAATGGCGGAACAGTGGCAAATGGAATTTAATCCTGAGAAGTGTGAGGTGATACATTTTGGGAGAACTAACAAGGCAAGGGAATATACAATGGATGATAGGACCCTAGGATGTACAGAGGGTCAGAGGGACTTTGGTATACTTGTCTATAGGCAGCAGCACAGGTAGGTAAGGTGGTTAGGAAGGCATATGGAATACTTGTCTTTATTAGCCAAGGCATAGAATATAAAAGTAGGGAGGTTATGATGGAGCTGTATAAAACGCTAGTTAGGCCACAGCTGGAGTACTGTGTACAGTACTGAGCACAACACTATAGGAAGGATGTGATTGCAGTGGAGAGGGTGCAGAGGAGATTCACCAAGATATTGCCTGGGATGGAGCATTTCAACTTTGAAGAAAGACTGAAAAGGCTAGAGTTGTTTTCCTTGGAGCAGAGAAGGCTGAGGGGGGACATGATTGAGATATACAAAATTATGAGAGGCATTGATAGGTTAGATAGGAAGAAACTTTTTCCCTTAGCGGAGGGGTCAATAACCAGGGGGCATAGATTTAAGGTAAGGGGCAGGAGGTTTCGAGGGGATTTGAGGAAAAGTTTTTTCACCCAGAGGGTGGTTGGAATCTGGAACGCACTGCCTGAAGAGGTGGTAGAGGCAGGAACCCTCACAACATTTAAAAAGTATTTAGATGAGCACTTGAAACACCATAGTATACAAGGTTACGGGCCAAGTGCTGGAAAATGGGATTAGAATAGTTAGGTGCTTGATGGCCGGCACAGACACAATGGGCCGAAGGACCTGTTTCTGTGCTGTATAACACTATGACTCTAAGAGTTAAGGAGTATAGCTAGGCATTTAGAGATAAATATCCGTCCAAAGCTAGGAAACCCGAAATCCTGAAACTTGTGGCCAACCATTTTGAAATTTACACTGAAGAACTGGAGACAGGCATAGAATCTGAAAAAGACAGAATAACATTAGTCAAGATACAGATAGAACAATGGAGACTAGAGCTAGAATTTCAGGAATGGAAGGAGGAGATAGAGTTCCAGGAAAGGGAGAATGAAAGAGCTTTCCAGAAGGAGAAGCAGGAAAGAGAGTTAAGGTAGCTCGAACTGAATAGGGGAAGACCCAATGTACCCAGTGAAAAGCAGCGCTAACTTAGGACCAAGTGCTGAGCTCTTAAAGTTCTCCCAATTAATACCAAAGTTCGAGGAGGGGGATGTGGAAGCATTTTTCATCTCATTTGAGAAGCTAGCAGAACAGCTGAAGTGGCCAGCAGAGGGCTGGACCCTGCTATTGTAAAGCAAACTAACAGGACAAGTCCATGAAGTTTCTTCCTTATTGTCCGATGAGAGTTCATCAAGCTATGAGATAACCGAAAGTACTATCCTGAGCACATATGAGCTGGTACCGAAGGCATAGCGCCAAAAATTATGAATTCTCTGAAAGCATTCTATGCTCAAGCAGTTAAAGTGATATCATAACACTGACAACCTGCAAATCCTAAAAACTAGTATAGAATCGGGGGCAATACATGTTGAGTCACCAGGCACCAGTAGGCTGCAGCCAGGCCTGTTGGAAAGGATAGCTCGTGTGCCAGCTCCCTGGAGGGCAAGGTCTCAGAGAAGTTCTGTTTCAGGGGCCTTAGATGAGGACTTTGATGAGGCGCATATAGGAAAACGGTGATGATGCAGCACACTAAGATGCTTGGTAAATTGGCAGGCCTGCCAGACAGCCTCCTGTCACTGTGTCTAGAACATGGAGGAGTCTGGTTCCAACATGGCAAAGGGCATCACACAGACTTTGGAGCCCATCCTTTCCATTGTGGAAATGCTGGTCAACTCTAAGAGAGAATTTCAGACTGACCCATGATGGAGCATTTGGTGGCTGCTGTCTCAGCTTCCACTGCAGCACAGGCAGAATACTTCTGACATCTCACTGCTGCAGTTAAAGGTCAGACAGAGGTCATGAGATCCATGACTGCTGACATGCAGGCTCAGACTGCAGCCATCATGGGGGAAAATCTCAGTGCTCATTGGGGCATGCAGGCCCTCACAGCAGTCCAGCAACTTGTCTTCCAATGCGTTACTAGGATTGCTGAGCTGCAGCCCCATGGGAGTACCAGTGGCTCCGTGATGCACAAACCTGCTGTTCTCTCTCAGGTTGACAGCATTTATGCTCCCACTACTGTCACTCCACCAGTGCACTTGGGGTGTTGCCTCTCAGCCAGCCAGACCAGACATCTGCCGCCCATACTGAAGTAGTGCAGTCTAGGCCCAGAACTGCTCAAGGGCATCCAGCAAGGCCATCTGCAGTCTCCTCCACTGAAAGGTAGAAGCCATTCACCAGCCATGCTGCAGTCACTGGGGTAGCATTGTATAGGAGTAATAGGACAGGCAAAGGCACCTACAGAACAGGCACTAAGGGAATTCGCAAGGATGAATAGTTCGTTGTTGCTTGTATAATTAAATGTATTGCAGGAAAAAGATGTTTTATGAAGATTATTGTTGGTGGCTTTTATAGCTGATTCTTGGCAAGGGGTTGTTGTGATGGGAAGTGTGAAAAGGATGTGAAGGTATTGTTTGTTGGGTTCATGTTGGGATGGGGAAGTTGTTTGAAGTGGAAGCAGAGCCCCTCAATCCACTGTGTGGCATTCCGTTCAGGTACACAGAGTCCAGGATGCTTCCTCCCTGTATCCTCCCATTCCTCCTCCTCCCTCCCTCCACATAGAGCTTGTCCTCCGCCTTCTCTGTCCCATTTCCCTGGTGCTGTTGCAGACCAGGAGGCAATGAAAGAATTGCCCCAATACCTGGGTCTGTTATCTTTGGCGACTGTCCTAAAGTGACATAAAACATCTCCAAGATCCCAGCACAGAACTACCACCAATTCTGTGTAAGGAAAAGTTACTGAAAACCACCTCGCCCACAACCTGTGGAATGGCCCTTTAATTTGCACAGGTACTGGTCCCATCTTGCAATTGTGCACTTGATCTTTGGTGAGTGATGTACGAATCCGTGGGCTGGACTTTTGAGAAGGAAATTTCCAATCAGCTGGTTCAGCTGTGGGATGTCAGGACAGGGTCGGATCACGCTGCTCCAGCACACGCAGGGGATGCATCTGTGTGCACCTTTCTTCTGCCTTCACGCTGCATGGTCTGTGCAGGAAGCAGCCGACAGCGCGGGCCACACCCGGTAAGCAGCACAACGCCTCTGTTGTGTCACTTGTTTCTAGCCAGGAACCTCTCGGGAGAAGCAATAAAACAGGGCCAATATGGGGGAGAATCACTGACAAATTCCTTTAACTCCATCAGGCAATGAAAACCACTCCATACTAGCTCTTGTCTAACAGTTTGAGCCTTTTTTTTATTCTTTCATGGGATATGGATGTCACTGGCAAGGCAAGCATTTGTTGCCCATCCCTAAATACCTTTGAGACGGTGAGCCGCCTTCTTCAACCCCTGCAGTCCATCTGATGTGGGTACTCCGAGAGTGCTGTCAGGAAGGGAGTTCCAGGATTTTGACCCAACAACAGTGAAGGAACAGCGATATAGTTCCAAGTCAGGATGGTGTGTGGCTTGGACAGGAACCTGCAGGTGTGGTGTTTCCGTGCGTCTGCTGCCCTTGTCCAACTCGGTGGTAGAGGTCGAGGGTTTGGAAGGTGCTGTCGAAGGAGCCTTGGTGAGTTGCTTCAGTGCATCTTGTATATGGTACACACTGCTGCCACTGTGCACTGATGGTGGAGGGAGTGAATGTTTAAGTTGGTGGATGGGGTGCCGATCAAGTGAACTGCTTTGTCCTGAATGGTGTCGAACTTCTTGAGTGTTGTTGGAGCCGCATTTACCCAGGCGAGTGGAGAATATTATATCACACTCCTGACTTGTGCCTTGGTGGACAGGCTTTGGGGAGTCAGGAGGTGGGTTACTCAGCACAGAATTCCAAGTCTCTGACCTGCTCTTGTAGCCACAGTATTTATATGACTGGCCCAGTTCAGTTTCTGGTCAATGGTAACCCCAGGATGTTGACAGTTAATGATTTAGTGAAGGTAATTTCATTGAATGTCAAGGGGAAATGGTTGGATTCTCTCTTGTTGGAGATGGTCATTGCCTGGCACTTTCATGGTGCCAATGTTACTTGCCACTTACCAGCCCAACATGAATGGACATATCTACATGAGTCTAGCTGGCCACTCCTCCACCAAGGCCAGTAGATTGGAGCTAGATAGATTTCAGCATGTATGAACGGATGAAGTCGGCCACAGACACTGGGTGATCAACCTTCTATGGTCAGTGAGGTTCCAAGTTTCAGAGGAAACTGGACCAACAGGCAAGTATAATCCAACAATAGAAGAGAGACAATATTGTTTAATGTCAGCTTACTTGTGTAGTACTGCACTATTACCATACTTTCACAGGTATAGCAATGGCTTGTCTTCATTACAAATAGAGACCGATGGTCTTCAAAACTTTTGGAAGTATTTCACACTATTTTCACATCTTATGCACTATAACTGTGTTTGTATTTCAACAGGTATTTTGTAGCTTTGTCTTAATTTGAGCTACAAGTTCCAGAATGCGGCTTAAGAATTATTATGAACCTAGAAATTTCAACCCCTGCACGTAATTAACTTGCAAATTCTAACCAAGAGACAGCGGGCAAATACATTCTCAATACACCTCACTTAGGTCCCAGCAGCAGTTTGGGGTTGTGTCTGGGGACATTCAAAGGATTTCCTATAACTTCTCCTGTTGCATCCTGACTAGTTGATCTCACACCAGCTGACATCAGGTATGGTTTCTGCTGTAGGCTTAGTAAAGCACTGATGAGAACTTGCAATGGTAATCGATCTCTCAAAACATCAGCCAAATTATCGGCAGGGATAAAATGATTTTACTGAGCTCAATCTTCAGCTCGTGAAGGGTTTAGGTTTTCGCTTTTCAGCGACACAGTGGGTTGGGTGCATCTCTTATGAATATTCAAACCACGATGGACAGAAAAACACCCGCTGGTCCATCCAGCCAATCCTAAACAACTGCAACGCTTTGTTGACTCCCCACCTAAAAGCCGTGTAATCTCCAGAACAAGGCAAAAAAACCATCAAAAACTGAGAGCAATTGGGGGAAAATCTGGAAAATTCTTCTCTGATACCCCACAGCCTCCACCCAGTCTTCAGCAATCAAGGTTAGTCCAGGAGATTACTTTAGTCCTGATGAATGTCATACAGTATCTACTTTTTATACAAAGTGATCTCCGCCCCAGCTGGAAACAGTTCCAGCTCTGGCTTGAATTACTTCAGCAAATCCATGTGCATTTGCCTGTCCTAGTGCTCCTATGCAATGCTACACCAGTGGCTGCAGCATGGTTCGTGGAAGCCTGCTGAGCTTCAGTAGGGGAGACTGCAGATGGCCTTGGAGGATAACCTTGAGCAGCTCTGGCCTTAGAAGGCCCAACTTTGGAAAGCACCATCTTGGCATGGGTGGTAGCAGTCTGGGCTGGCTGGTTGAATAGGTGTCAGTGTGTGCAAGCTGCAGGAGGTGGGTGTGAGGCTTGCAGCATTTCTAAGTGTGAGAGGGTGAGGTGAAGCTAGGAACGTTATGTATGAGCCGTGATTGATGGAGATTGTTGGTAGGTGAGTGATGAAGTTGTGGTACATTGAGCAGTGTGTGAGGCTAGCAGTGCAGTTGGTGGGATATGGCATTTGAAGATACATTCACTGACTTTGATAACTCTTGTGAGGTCATTGAGCTTCTTGCAGCACTGCATTCTAATCTCGGGGTTAAACTCCTGGCATTGACCACCATAGTATCTGGTCTCACTGACCTTTGCAAAGTTTGTCTGGAGGGTATACTGGCTCATTGTGGATAGATCATATCTCTCCTTCCCTCCACCTCCTGCACCAAGACTTCCAACGCAGCGTCAGAAAACCTTGCAGTCCACTCTCTGCCATATTGTGGCATTCTTCTGTCTTGCCCAGGATCAGTTGGAGAATGACTTGCAGCATCTGCTCCAGCCACAATCCACCTCCCCTTTAAGTGGTGCAGGCTGGCTTTAAGTAATGCAGGCTTTAACTGGTGCTAGCTTCTCACAGGTTTGTGCCCCCTTCTCAGGCATGCAGCCACTCAACCGCACACTTAACGCTGGCTGCACACTACCATCATTTAAATTAGCAGGCGTGCATTGGAAGCAACGGGCACAGATTAATTGTGCATTGCAATTCCCATGCCAATTTTCAGGTCCTGTCCATTTCAGGGCTTGGAAGTTGTGGCATACACTGTGAATCACCAACCTTGCTGTTTATTAATAAAAAAAATGCTTTGAATCGACATATTAGATTTTTTAGAGTCATAGAGAGATACAGCACTGAAACAGGCCCTTCTGCCCACCGAGTCTGTGCCGACCATCAACCACCCATTTATACTAATCCTACATTAATCCCATATTCCCTACCACATCCCCACCTTCCCTCAATTCTCCTACCACCTACCTTCACTAGGGGCAATTTACAATGGCCAATTTACCTATTAACCTGCAAGTCTTTGGCTGTGGGAGGAAACCGGTGCACCCGGCGAAAACCCACACGGTGACAGGGAGAACTTGCAAACTCCACACAGGCAGTACCCAGAACCGAACCTGGGGTGCTGGAGCTGTGAGGCTGCGGTGCTAACCACGGCGCCACTGTGCCACCCATAATTTTTTGAAGGGAGCAACAACAATTTTTTTTACTCAGATTCCCCCACCCCGCCCGCCCCCACCCTGCAGGACTAACACTGTCCTCCGCTGTCCAGCCACATTGTACAATACTGTACTCACCCTATCCCCTCCCACTATGCTCAATTCAGTTGCCTTCTGACCTTCACCCTTTCAGCTTTTGCGGCAGTTCATTCCTCAGCCCCCCTCACAGTGTTCCATTTCCTGGTTCCACTGCACTTAATTTCCAGTCCCCTGGCTCAGAATAGGACCATGCTAATCACCACTACCACAGTCTGGGTCTCAGACTACCCATGAGCAAAGCCATGGGAGAGCAATTAATATAACATATGTTTACAGTAATTTAAATACATCAGTACAATAAACATGAATTGTGATGTTTTGATTGCAAACACCTGTATCAGCTAATAACACTTTTTTTTAAAAAAGGTTGAATTTGGTCTCAGCAGCTGTGGATAACCGTGCTTCCTCCTCCTCCTCAATCACCTGCCCCGGCGCTCCGACCCACCTGTGCTATTGACATCACCATGGTGCTCTCTCAACTTCAATATCCAAATCTCTCCAGTGTGAATGTACTGAAATTTCTATTCCCCTTTCTGTGAGAAAGTGCTTCTTGATTTAGCTCCCAATTAGCCGAGCTCTCATTTTAAGATTATATCCCCTTGTTCTTGATTTCTCAAGCAGACAAAGTACTTTCTCCATATCTACCGTATCCATATCAAATCCTTTGAACATTTTAAACACCTCGACCACCCTGGGAAAAAGCTTCTGACTATCCACTCTGTCCATGCCGCTCATAACTTTGTAAACCTCTATCATGTCGCCCCTCCACCTCCGTCGTTCCAGTGAAAACAATTCGAGTTTTTCCAACCTCTCCTCATAGCTAATGCCCTCCAGACCAGGCAACATCCTGGTAAACCTCCTCTGTACCCTCTCCAAAGCCTCCACGTCCTTCTGGTAGTGTGGCGACCAGAATTGCACACAATATTCTAAGTGCGGCCTAAGGAAATAAGTTTATGCAACCCATCCTCACATTTTAACCCTATAAGCGCCGCTTTCATTCTGGTGAATCTGCAGTGCACCCCCTGCAAGACCGATATATCCTTCCTGAGATGCAGTGCCCAAAACTGAACACAGCACTCCAGATGGGTATAAAACAGGCATGAAGCATACCAATTTAGCAGTGGGACAGCCTGTGATCAATCGGCTCAGGCGTTAGTCCCACTGCTAAATTTGTGGGGTCCATTTTATAGACATGCCAGGCAGGCACCTAAAACAGGGATATATGGCCCTTGTAAGTATATTAATGAGGGGCCTTTTTGAAGAATCCCTCTACAAATCTTGTTCCTGTTGAGTCCAATCCAAGTCCAGAAATTACCTTTAGGCCTCTGTTTACAGCCCAGAATTCATTTTTCTCATGCCTGTAGAGGAGCAACAGGTGCCGGTGTGGAAGTGAGCAGAAAGGCATGGCACTATGCTTAATGGGAAATATAGCCAAGTTAGGAATAGTAGCTTTGCTAAGCTTTGATTTTAAGTGGCAAAAACCACAATGAAATAGTTAAAAGTAAAGGCAGAGAGGGTGAGATTGTAAAGACTAGCCGACACTGGTAATTGCAAGGACATCGGTTCTTTTATGGCCTGATTGTGTGACTCCCTGTGGTTTGAAACAAATGGACTCCTGTGAAACATGCTGTCCATCCCTGTGTGAGTGATGATAAGGAATATAGGGCCCCTCGTATATGATACGACTACTGCTTGGTGTTACTGCAGGCTGCAACTTGATAAAGATAACAGGATCACAGGACTCATGACAATTGTGGGAAGCGAAACCAGAATGTTGTTTCTCATACCTCTGCTTTTGCTAATTATCTTGCTTGTCTGTTTTCTTTTATCTTGCTGATGCAAAACAATATTATGTTCATAACAAGTATGTATTGAGAATAGAGGGTATTGTTAACCTCAGTAACAAATGTACTCCACGTTATCACCTGGTTGAAATTTAAATTGTACTGCACTGATTGGTTAAACAAGGGGGTGTAGCATGAATCTTAATGTACAAACAGTAGTATCTGTATCACGAACAACACTTACTCTAGTGGACCAGACAGACTCTGGGTGGAGTCAGTGTCGGTGCATTAGAGTAAGTCAGCCGGCTAAATGCGCAAATAAAGTAATTGATTTTACCTACACATCCGACTCGGTATATTTACTGAACCAGACTGAAGGCAAAAAGAACTCAGATTTACACCGGCAATTCACCTTAAAGATGTATATGAGGTCCAAGGTCCAATTTCAGGAACGACTCAGACCTCACTATTTGGGCACATACTGCTCACGTAACACCAAAATTGGACCCGAAAACTAGAGGCATCCAACACGTCCCAAATGCAACAATTCATTTTGAAGCAGCCCTTTCCATTCAAGTTTCCGAAAGCTGCCCAGAGGACACCAGTGACACCAAATTTCAGTACGCTAGTTACCTTTATTTTCATCAACACTTCTTGTCAATCTTATCTACAGTTCATCTTGTACCAGGTGGCACAACTCAGCAATTGCTTCTTTGCTGATCCAAAACTTCTATTTGGTTATTTTTAAGTATCTGTTTTTGTGCAAGTGTTTTGGCATTGGGTAGTTCACAGGCATAGTGCTGAATCTGCTCTGTTCCAAATGCTCCTTTTTTTCAGTTTTCTCCATCTGGTACCCCTCAATGTCATAGCTGATAATTGTATTAAATTTATCCTGCTGTCACTATGTATGCAAGAAAATAATATTCCCAATAGGCACAGAATCCTCAAAAGGCCTAGTTAAATGCATTCCCTTACAATCAGAAGAACTGAGCTAAGCCATATAATGTACCAACTAAGATTTTGTACAGAAGTGATGGACCAAACAAATTTTTTCTGTACTGAAAAATTCTACCATTATTTTAACTTTTAATGATCTGTGGTATGAATCAAATACTTCCATACTGAAGCTTCATTAACTTAAGTGTGTTTTTACTTGATTTACCAAAATTGTCTCTAACAAGTTCAAGGCACCCTATCTTTATTTGGGTAGCAAAGCCATATTTCACAAATTACACAGCTTGTTGCAAATCTTCTGATTGTATCAACGGTAAAGGCTCACCCAAAAAAAATGAATGAATGGTGAGGGCATAGTTCAGGTAGAACCATAATATTAAATGGCATTACTTATTAAAGTGTCCAACTTTATGCAAGTCAGTGTTTTTGTACAATATATTGTAGAAGCAGGCAATATCAATTTACTTGCCTGACTATGTGATTTACAGTATGTGAACTCCCTGCAGAAGTTTACCACATATATGCTTTATTATGCTGTCAGTGTATACTTTTGCTGCAAAGGCAATATTATACAGTGTCTCATGCACTGCTCATTCAGCTGCAGATTGATTAGGCCTGGTCTGGTTTTACAGCTGAAACATATGTTGAGGCTGACTGCAGGAGTCATGTGTAAAAGCAAAGTTTTGGCTGTAAAATTACAACAGGATCATCATCTGTATCCCACTTAAAGCAGCTATACTGCTTCTGATCACAGTTCTTTCTGTTTGAAAATAACATTGCCTCTAACTAGATTTAAAGTTCATGTTTTTCAAATTGGTTCTTCCGAGTAGAAAGCACTAATTCTTTCTATCCAACTAACTTCAAGAAGAATTTAGCAATCAATTAACGAGGTGTTGGCAATGGCCCTGATCTTCCCACAATAGCAGGTTAGGCAACATGCATCATAAATCCTTCAAAGAATACATTGCATTTAGCACAGTTGTGAACTAGGCCCTCACCACAAGATCTTATTTACCACCCAGAGAGGCTGTAGGGTTTCAGTGAATGGAAGTTTAACTGCAAAAATAAACTTTAATCTACATTTATTTTAAGCTGCAGTATTCATTTTTGAGATTTGAGATTGTTATCAGTTTTACAGTGTGTGTGCTCTATGAATTCATGCCACTTGAAATCGCTACATTATAAATTGTTAATAATTTAGAAATAATATTATTGGTTTATAGTTTCATGGATTATGAGGACATAAATTGTGAACCTTGAATTTTTAACTTAGTCAAAAGTTTTGATTTTGAATGAAAGCAAATTAAAGAAAGCAACTCCTGTGGACATCAGAAATTTGCAACTCACAATGCTGACTTTCTTCTGAGTAGATGTTTTGAGGTACCTATATACATCAATTTACACAACTGATTGAAACAACTGTGATTAGTAAGAAAATTAGAGTTATTAGAAAAGATTTTTTTTTGTGTTAGTATCTTTATTGAAATAGACTACCATCAAAAAGCTGGGAAGGGGATCATTTGAATTCTGAAAATGATCTCATAAATTGAATGGGCTCCACTCTTTCATTGTAGCTGAGTCAAAATCCTGGAACTGCCTAACAAACAGCACTGTTTGTCACCACACGGACTGCAGCCTTTCAAGAAAAAGGCTCACTATTACCTTCTCAAGGGCTATTAGGGATGGGCAATAAATGCTGGCCTTGCTAGCAATACCCACCAGCTGGCCTTGTTACCTGCAGCACAGAGCGTAAATACAGATCACAACACTGGTTGAGAGGATCATAAACATACTGGATGTTGAGAATTTGGTGAGAGTAGGAATTCAGTGCAGGGGGGTGAGAAATGTTTTGTTTTGCCTTTAAAACTGGTAGTGGTTTCTGAGAGCTTGAGACAGTGAATGGAGCAGCAAATTTAAACAGCATGTGAGAGCTGGCAACAGCGGAGAAGCAGAGCAACAGACACCAGAAAAACAGAGGGAAAAACTCAAAAAGTTCACTGAGCTCTTTAAGTTTCATGCCTCATGACTCATCTTCACTCTATCTTGCTTTTCTCTTACTTTGCTATTGATATCAGGCTTAAACAACCTAAACTTTGTCCTAGTGTTTAAGGTGAAAAACTTGTTTTAGACTATAGGGTTATTCTGTAAGAGAACAGAAAATTGTCTTGCCTGTGTCAAAGAGAAGCATGGAAATTACTACCTAGCTTGTCACCTAGCAAATAGTTCTGCGAAGACCTCTTCACAACTTATACACTTCTTTCTGCACCATTCGATGCTGGGTGATATAGTGGTATTAGAGTGTGTTTGACTCCATTCCTATTCAGAAATATTTCAAACACTTCTGATGTTAGCTGCAGACTATTATCTGACACCTACACTACTGGCAACCCATAAATTGCAAAACAACTTCTCAAAAGCTCAATAGCTTTGGCACTTTTGATATTGGGCATAGACTCAACATTTATCCACTTGCTAGAGCAATCGACCAAAACAAAATACTCTTTCCTTTCCACTTCAAAGAAATCAACATGTACCCATTCCCACGGTTTTCTTGTGTTTGACCATGGAATGAAAGGAAACTTGGTTGAATCATTTCTCATTCTGAGACACCCTTCACAACTTTTCAGCAACTCTTCAATGTCTCTATCTACCTTTAGATACCAAAAATAGCTTCTTGCTACTGCTTTCATACAAAATATCTCTGTATGCTCTTGATAAAGTTCCTCTAACAATCTGTCTCTAAACCTAATGACCCTTAAACCCCATAGTTTCTATGTGTGAAATACTCCTGCAATTTCTCATCATCACACTCTTTAGGACATAGGAATATAGGAGAATAGAGGCCATTCAGCCCTTCGAGCCTGCTCCACATTCAAAACGATCATGGCTGATCACCCACTTCAATGCCACACTACCCCATATCCCTTTATGTCATTGGTATTTAGAATCTCTGCTTTAAACATACTCAAGGACTGAACTTCCACAGAATTCCAACGATTCACAACCCTCTGAGTAAAGAACTTTCTCCTCGTTTCGGTCCTAATTTGCTCCCCACATATTTTGAAATTGTGTCCCCTGGTTCTAGTCTCCAGGCCAGCCATTCATAACTCATTGGCTAAAAATGTATCAGTCTTCATGGGAAATCTCAAAAGAACATCTGCATTTGCATGATCTGCTGACTTACAATATTTAATATTGTACTGATGGGCCATCAAAATCATCTGAAGCGTGCTGCTGCTAGAGATGGTACTCCCTTCTTTAAACCAAATATGATCGGAAGGGCTCGGTGGTCAGTAAAAAAAGTGAACTTCCTACGGTACAGGTGTTTATGGAACTTTGTAACACCATATATGATCCCTAATGCATCTTTGTCAACTTGTGAGTAATTTTGCTCTGACTTTGTTAAAGTAATGAAGCATTTGCTACAGGCTTCTCGACGCCATCTTCCATTATGTGAGATAACACCTAACTTTATGGTGAGGCATCACATGCTAAACCCAATTGTTTCTTGGGATTACAGTGGGTCAAACATCACTAGTTCACTTCTTCAAATGCTTTCTGACACTCCACAAACCTATTCCATCTTTGAGCAGTTGATACAAAGGAGCAAATGTTTTAGCCAAGTCAGACATGAACTTAGTATAATGCACAGCAATTCCTATGAATGTTCTAGGTTCTGCTTTGTTCTCTGGTCTTTTTGCTTTCAAAATCCCCTCAACCTTCTCCTGCATTGGGTGGATACCTTCACCATCTATTTGGTGACCCAGGTATGTTACACTTGACAAAATGAAGCAACACTTACGCTTTTTAGCTTTGATACCATACTCTTGAAGTCAATCTAGGAATTCATTCAACCTTGCAATGTGTTCTTTCCATATCTTGCTGCTAATTAAAATGTCATCCAAGAAGCAGCACACTCCTTTCCACTTTGTACCTGATCTATTACACACTGGAACACTGGGGGGAGCAGTAGATATCCCAAATGGTAACCTTTCGTATTGGTACAACCCTTTGTGTGTATGAATGGTGAGCAATTCCTTACTCTTGTCAGTTAATTCTAATTGCAAATATGCATTTCACAGATCTATCTTACTGAACACCTTTCCATTTGCTAAATTAGAAAACAAATCATCACTAGTAGCCAGTGAGTAAGTATCATTTTCATTCACCTTATTTACAGTTTGATTATAATTTCCACAAATCCATGTGCACCCATCTGCTTTTTGATCGACCAGAATGGGTGTGGCCCACTCATTACTCTTCACTTTTTTAATTGTCCCATTCTTTCTAATCCATTGCTTCTATTGCTTCTAACTGCGCATAAGGTACTGGCCTAGCTTTGTAAAACGTGGGCTGTCCATTGTCCTTTATCTTGACTTTGATTTTATCATTTGGTCCTCCATGCTCAAAGAGAACTTTGTGCTCTCAGCACTTCATCAATGTCAGACGTACTCTTACTGATCTCTCCTGTAAATAACTCAGCCCAGAACAACTGTATTTTCTTAAGCCAATTCCTTCCCATCAGGGAGACTTTGTTCCCTCCTACTACTACCAATGGCAAGTAATAGGATGGATCATCATATTCCACTCTAACAATAACTTTACCTAATAATGGAATACCGTTATTGGAATAACTAGTCACATTTACATCAGTTATATGTAAGGGAATGTGACATGGGGACTTCTTGTACTCTCCTTCCGAAATAACAGACACTGCTGCAGCTGTATCAGTGATAAAAGTAATTTGTGAATCTTCGACCTTCATTTTTACTGTGGGTGCTGGAATTATATCTTCAGCCCTTTTACTCTCATCTTCCATGTGCTGTTTTTCTTGCTCTCTGACAAGGTATAACTCTGGATCTTCCTGCTTAATAACATCAACTTCTGTTTCCATATTCATCATATGCACATTCAAGGACTTCCAGGCTCCTGAACTAGCTTTAGGTCTACCACGATCTCGACCTGGTGCATTGGTGCGACCTGGAGCTTTACCATGACCTGGAGCATTACTGTTTCCTCTACTGCTGCATGCCATCTAGATATGACTGACTTTCCCATAGGCATAGCACTTTGGCTGGAAATGGGGGCATTTAGATGGTTGCTGGCTACCAAGGCAACAGTAGCACCCAAATTTCTGACCCTGAGTCTGTGAACTAGGCTGCCGTGGCCTGGTTCCCACTGAAATCTGGTGAATCTCCCCTGCTGGCTCAGAATAAAACTTCCTTGCAATTTGCATCCGTCTCTTCCTGCCATTTCCCTGGATGTGGCCTCATTGCAGACCTTCTTCCACATCAGTTTATTGCCTGTACTCAAAAGCTTGGCCTGGATTGTACTGTTCTTTAGACCTCCAACAAACGCGTGTCTAAGGTTAGCTCCTAAGTTTGCGCCATACCCAAAATGACAAGAGAGTTTCTTTTATTCGAGAATATAATCTTAAATAGTCTCAGTTGGCAACTGCTTCCTTTCACAGAATGCAACTCACAATGCAATTTCATTCTTCGTCATGCCATATGAGTCCAGAATCTCACTAATTTCAGAATAGTCCATAGTACTGGGGTCTCACGGGCAACATTGGTCAGATGTCACCTCAAAACCATCCGACCCCATCGTGGTGTGGAAAACATTTACTTTATCCTCATCTTCTATTTTATTAGCTTTCAGCCAAATGTATAACCTTGGTTCATAATTACACTAGTACACTTTGTTAGGGTTGAATTCCCCCATTGTCCCAAAATATGTTTCAGTGCCATTTTTTTCAATTACGTACCACGCTGACTCACTGAGTTGTACCTGAACATAATGTGCACTCACAAGGAGCAATCTTTCAAATCGTCCAAACTTCCTCAAAATCAACTTTGGGAGTTTCAAAAAAAGTCACAATGTTCTTCAGACTGTAATTTCTTGAGTGAAATCTAAAAAAGAATTCAATCCCATCTCATCGTCTTCTTTCCGTGTATTGCACTGAGTGATTCTAACGTGTGGACTCATAGCAAGCAGCTATTATTGAACTAACTTTATTTACACCACCAAGATCAGAGAGGGCAGCAGAGATTGCACCTCCTCAACAGAGAGGGAAGCAGAGATGGCAGTATGACAAAATGCTCAGCTATTACAATATACTACAAGTGATGTCACAGTCAGTGCAAAGCATGGAGCGGCAGGGGTAAGTTACAGATAACAATTTACAACAACAACAAATTACATTTATATAGCACCTTTAACATAATAAAAAGTCCCAAGATGCTTCACAGGGGCAATATAAGACAAAATATGACACCAAGTCACATAAGGCGGTATTAGGAGGGCAGATGACCAAAAGCCTGGTCAAAGAGGTAACTTTTAGGAAACATCTTAAAGGTAAAATATGAGGTAGAGAGGCGGAGAAGTTTAGGGAGGGAATTCCAGAGTTTAGTGCCTAGGCAGCTAAAAGCACAGCCACCAGTAGTGGAGTGATTAAAATCAGGGACACTCATTTTTAATCACCTATGGGGGCAAGAACTGGAGCGGTCGCGCTTTGAAAATAATGCTCCCGGATGGCATGTCAGTGTCCTGATGCATCTGAAACACTCTGCTATTTTCAAAGTGAGGGCAGGGGTAGGGGGGGGAGGCAGGAATCTGTTTGCCTCCAATTAACAGCCTGTTAAGCTCCTTGAGGAGCTTGTTAATGGGCTGGGGAGGGCCAGAAGGCAACTTTCAAATCGCAGATCACCAACCCAAACAGTCCGACGCACATTAGTGCATAGCTATGTACTAGAACAATGCGGGGAGCCATCAAGCAATATTTCCACTGATGAAAAAGTTTTGGCACAGTACAGTACCTTTTAGTTGGCCGTTGGGCCACTTCTCTGCACCATGAGGCTGCTGGCTCTCCAAAGTTCTGTCCCTCTATTCTGCAAGGCCGCGGCAGGCCCCTTCATGCCTTTGTGAATCGTGCTCAGCAGGCAGCTCCCACCTCCCGGCAGAACTCGGTGCCATCGGCCTCCGGCCCAATTCGGGCATCTGCATATGAAGAGTTCCCAACCCCAGATGAAAATCAAGCCCAAGGGGTCAGAATTAGAAGGGCACAGATATCTGAGGGCTGTGGGTCTGGAGGAGATTACAGAGATAGGGAGGGACAAGACCATGGAGGGATTTGAAAAGAATTTTAAAATTGAGGCTTTACTTAACTGGGAGCCAACGTAGGTTAGCAAACACAAGGGTGATAGGTGAACGAGACTCGGTGTGTGTTAGGAAGCGGGCAGCAGAGTTTTGGATGACATTAAGTTTACAGAAGGTAGAATGTGGGGAGCTGGCCAGGTGTGTGTTCGAATAGTCAAGTCTAGAGGTAACAGAGGTATGGATGAGGGTTTCTGCAGCAAATGAGGTGAGGCGGGGAGGGGTGGAGTGGCAAGTTGGGTCATGTTACGGAGTTGGAAATAGGCCGGCTTAGTGACAATGCAGATATGTGGTCAGAAGCTCACCTTGGGATCAAATTTGTGACCAAGGTTTTAAACAGTCTGGTTTAGTCTCAGACAGTTGTCAATAAGAGGGATGGAATGAGAGGCTATGGAATGGATTGTGATGGGGACTGAGGGACAGATAGAGATGGTGGTGAGGTAGAGCTGGATGTCATCAGCACACATCTGGAAACCAGCGTTGTGTATTCAGATCGTGTCACCAAGGGGCAGCATGTAGATGAGAAACAGGAGGGAGCCAAGGATAGATCCTTGGGCAGCACCAGAGGTAACTGTGCAGGAGTGGGAACTGAAGCCATTGCAAGTGATTCTCTGGCTACGATTAGATAGATAAAAATGGAGGCAGGCAAGTGCAGTCCCACCCAGCTGGATGACAGTGGAGAGGCATTGGAGGAGGGTGGTGTGATTAACTGTGTCAAAGCCTCCAGACAATTTGAGGAGGATGAGGAGGGATAGTTTACGTTTGTTCCAGTCACATAGGATGTCATTTCTGACTTTGATAAAAAACCATTTTGGTACTGTGACGGGAGCAGAAACATGGAGCTCCAGGAAACATGGCCACACATTTGGGAGTTGACAACACGTTCAAGGTCTTTAGAGAACAAAGGGAGGTTGGAGATAGGGAGGTAACTTGCAAGGATGGAAGGACATGTTTTTTTGAGTGGGGTAATAACAGCACATTTGAAGGAGAGAGAGAACTGTTTATAATATCAGCTAAAATGGGACCTAAGAAGGGAAGTTGCATGGTCAGCAATTTAATGGGAAAATGGGTCAAGAGGGCTGGAGGTTTAGTTTATTGATTAGTGGTTAATTATTTCAAATTTAATGGTTAACATTTGTGTTTTGATGTTAGCTAACAATTAAATAGCCTTAAAGCTAAAAAGAATCATAGGTATATTTTTATCAAAAATAAATATAGACTCTGATATGGTAGGGCAAGTTGTATGTCTGGACTGCAGTACGTGGGAGTTTGTGAACAGCAAGGCTATGCCGAGCAAACATGCCTACAGTACATGTCTCTGCCTCAAACCTCTCTGTCTCAGAGTCATTAAGCTGAAGTGCGAGTTGGATACACTCAGATACATAATGTAGGAGGAGGAGTATCTGAACAGTTTGCTCCAGATCTCAGTCACACTTCATAGAGAGGTGCAGATTCAAAATAGGGTTGGTGTGACCGATAGTGTGCAGACTAAGGGAAATTCAGGTGAGGTAGAAAATGAGGGTCTGCAGAAACTGATCCTATTCAACAGGTGCAATGCACTTGCTACCTTTGAGGATAGGAATAAAGACTGTTGGAAGGACAGCCAGAATGTGGACCATGACACCTGGGAGCAGGAGGCTGTTCAAAGGGAGAAAGACGGGTATTGTAATGTGGTGGTTGTAGGGGATTCAATAATTAGGGGGATAGATAGCATCCTTTGTAAGCAGGATCGAGAGTCCCACATGGTATGTTGCCTACCAGGTGCCAGTGTGAGGGACATCTCAAACTGGCATGAAAAGATATTGGTGAGGGAGGGGGAGAATCCAGTTGTTGTGGTCCATGTTGGGACCAGCAAAATAGAAAAAAAGTAGGCAAGAGGTCCAGTATAGAGATTACCAGGAGTAAGGAGCTAAATTACAAAACAGAACCTCAAGCGTCATAGTCTCTGGATTATTATCCATGTCACGAACACGTGCTATGCCAAGTGATGACTTTTTTAATTCACCAGCTGGAAACCTGAATTAAATTTTTTTTAAAAGGGAAAAAGGAACAGATAAAAGGTGACTGCTAGCTGTTAAGATGGCCACTGCAATTTGCATCAATGTACCCTACATTCCAATGCATCAAGGTGGAGACGAATTATTTGGCCAGTCCCATCCAGAACAATAACTTGGGGAATTTTGAGTGAATTACCCATCCTGCTCCCATTAACAAGACATTAAGGCATCACTTGGGACATTAAACTGGTGGAGACAAACCATTCAAATCTAATCACTTGAACAATGGGTCCCTGGTTGAGAGAAGGGAATTCCCAGACATGAACTGATTAAGTTGCAGGAGGGAATACACACTGGGCCATCTTGTTGAATCACTGGGTGACAGTCATGTGACAGGCCCACCATCTGTGTGTTTAAGCTGGTGTTTTCTCTGCAGCAACAGAGACATGCAGCTAAACCAACAAGGGGAGACCCAAGTGGGGGTCCCTCCTCTCTCTCTCCAGTCTACCTTACTGGCTTTGAACCCTGCCTGCTGGCTGCAACTACCTAGGCCTTTCACTGCTGTGGTCAGGGACCCCATGAAGGAACTCGTCTGCATCACAGTTCTCCAGGACAACCACCGAACCAGCTGTCCACATCTGCAAGCCGGAAGCCTCAGGACCACCAAGTTCAGCTGGAAGCCAGCTGAGTCACCAAACTCCACAGACTGCATACCCCTTTTTTGCTCCGGACTCTAATCCAATCAATCTATCCTTCCCCACTCTGTAATGTGTGTGTGTGTGTGTGTGTGTGTGTGTGTGTGTGTGTGTGTGTGTGTGTGTGTGTGTGTGTGTGTGTGTGTGTGTGTGTGTGAACCTCGACTGTGTGCGTGTGTGAAAGTTCGAGCGTAGTTTATTATTTTACTTAGATCGGTTTAAGTACAATACAGCTAACCTCTTTCTTGGTTAAACTCAAGAAAACCTGTCCGATTTGTTCTTTTATGATCATATCACGTAAATAGTTAAATACTCACTGAATTGTTATGTACATCCACTTTAAAAAAAGAAATAAACCTGTTGTAGTCAAACAAGGAGAGAGACACGAGGAGAGCCCTTCGACCCCTCCTCACTTGATCGTAAGTCCTAAGCCATGTACAAATTGGCATAGGGATAAGCATATTAGGGAGGTGAACAGTTGGCTGAAGGAGTGGTGTGGGAAAGAGGGGTTCCATTTCATGGGACACTGGCACCAGTACTGGGACAGCAAGGAACTGTTCCATTTGGATGTCCTCCACCTCAACCGTGTTTGGACCAGGGTCCTATTGGAAAAGATAAATAGGGTAGTCATAAGGACCTTCAACTAGTAAATGGCATGGGGGGCGGTCTCAGATTGAAATGGTAGAATAAATAATAATTGTAAAACTGATGAAAAGGATGAGAGTAGAGTAATGGTCAGAAATTGTCTGTTAGGCACTACAGGTAAAGGGCAAACTAAAAGAAATGAGTGAGAAAAACAAAATTAGAGCAGAAGGACGAGATAGGGTACACAGCCCAAATAAGTGTTCATTATACAAACACATATAAGGTATAAGGAAAAAACTGAATACATCTTAGGTACAAATTCAACTTGGAGCGTATGACATGGTAGTCATTACTAAGACATGATTGCGAGATGGTCAGAACTGGGAAATAAATATACCAGGTTATAAGGTCTATAAGAAGGATAAGGAATCTGATGGAAAGAGAGTGATTAAGGATGAAATCAATTCTATGATAAAAGATGAGGAGAGGTAAGCATGCAGTGGTGACCTTATGAGTAGAATTAAGAAATAGAAAAGGATTTAAGGCTGTAGTGGGGATTTTGGATAGGCCCGATGGTACCAGCTGTGAAGTAGCAGAATATATTCATGCAGAGATTAGACAAGCATGTACTAAAGGCAAAATGGTTTTAATGGGGGACTTCAACTTCCATTTAATTGGGATAAACAAATCAGCTCATGTCAGAAAGGTAATGAATTTCTTGAGTGTGTTCAGGACAGTTTCCTGCAATAATATGTCCTAGAACCAACAAGGGCGGAGAAAATATTAGATTTAATTTTGAGAAACAAGCCAGATTTATCAAACAGCCTAATAGTGCGTGAATATGTATCTAATAGTGACCATATTATAATGGAGTTCAAAGTGGTGTTTGAAAGGAGAAATGCAAAACAACTATTAAGATTCTAGATTTAGGTCAAACTGACTTCAATGTGACAAGACAGAGACTGTTCACAGTAAATGGGGAAAAATTTTTAATACGCAAAATGACAGAAGATCCGTGGGAGGTGTTCAAGAAGTTAATGTCATACAGAACTAATTTATACCCCTAAAGAGCAAGAGCTCTACTTGCCAAAAAACAGCCATTTATGACTAAAGAGGTAAGGAACAAAATACACTGAAAGAAAAAATATAGAAGAATACAAAAATAACATAGATCCTGATGAATGAGGTATAAAGAACAGCAAAGGGTAAGAACTACAAAACTGGAGTATGAACAGAAACTTGGAAAAGATAACATCAACAAAAATTATAGATAATATATATTATGCCTGGGATTTCATGAGTCCCGTGGCGTTCCCGACGGCATAACTTCCGCTTCTGCCAGTTTTCCCGTTTCCCATGCAATTTAATATTTAAATGAGCCATGCCGTGAAGGGCACAGGGGACACGTGGTATTCAGCGGCGGGATGGCCTATCATTGGTGGAACCCGCCGTCACTGGGCCAAGCACCAGGATCGCCACGGCTAGAAAGCATTCTGTGCTTGTGGCCTCAAGCATCAGAAGCCTTCCTGTCATGTAATTCCCTGCATAGAAGCCTGAAGGCAAGCTTGAAATAAATCCAAAATTCTTTTGCCTCCCTTAATTTTTGTAATCCAGCACCAAAAATTCACATCATTTACTTTATTTCTACAGCAACACAAAATAATATGTCCGCCAGCAGGCATAATCCTGTTCCATGGTTCAGTGATGCCTCCCTTAGGTTCTCCTCCAGGCCGTTAGGGAAAGGGGGGAGGTCCTTTTCCCTGCAGATAGACTTAGAAGACCCTCCACTCTGACCAAGGCTGCCCGGATGGAGATAGCAGAGGAGGTCTCGAACCCTGGGTAGAGTGTCACAAATGCATCAATGACTTGCTCAATCGGCAAGAGTAAATGGTCTTGGTGAAGCTGCTCCATTGTTATTCACCCTGGCTCCGTCTCTTTAGGACAGAGGGAAAACAAGGCATGCATTGGATTGTGTGAGCAACTGTGGTGCCATACACTAAATGATTTTGTGCAAAGTTGATGATTGGCATTGTCGATGTGCTTGGACGTGTCATGCAAAAAACTGAATGAGTGACATCAATGCTTGTTTACAATTGTTGTGATGCATCTGAAAAAAAATCTTTCATTCTGTACTGTCTCCTGCAGGACAAACACACCCGCAACCAAGCGAGCAAGCCACGATAGGAGGAGGTGTCGCTGACATTAGCGTCTTGACACTGGCTGAAGAGGATGCTGCACAAATAGCAAGAGAGGAGGAAGGCAGATGGCAAGGCAGGATTCTCAAAGCGTAAGGATGAATTGTCACCTTTAGTTTTGCATCCATATGTACACACCAAAGAAAAGTGTGTGAACTCAATTAAGCTGATGCTTAATATGCCTCTGTTTGTGTCTTCACTGTAGGTGCCCGCACTCGAGTCGCAGAATGCTGTGAGGCCCAAGACGACTCCTCTGGGGAGGAAGAAGAAGACAATGCCCCAGAGGGTGCACCATCACCTGCCTCTACTTCCATCTCTGCCAGCGCAGATATATCCACATGGTCGCAGGGGGTTTAAGATTAGAATCTGGGTCACAAGCTGGTGTGCATGACACAGACATGTCCCATCAGCTGAGGGAGCATGTGCCAGCCGGGTCCACTGACAATCGGAGCACTGCTGGGGACAAGCTCAACCCCACGCTCATGATGATCCTCTGCTTGTTGCTACATGAAGTCTGCTGGATGTGCAGCAAAACCATATGGAAAATATGTTGGAGATGCCTGAGGTCATGCTTAGCTTTGCGTGTGCCATGCAGGAGTTCATGCAAGCCATGACCCAGGCATTTGAGCTTATGGCTTCCTCAGTCAAGAGCCGGGCGAGCTCCGTGGTGAGTTTGCTTGAGCACTTGAGCCATATGTGATCTGACCTGCACTCCAGCACTGTTGCCACGGGCTCCATGCAGCAGAGTCTAAGTGAGAGGGGGACGAGGAACCTGGACCTCCCTCGTGGTGATCCTTCCCCTCATGGAGACAGGCAGTTGCCATCATGCACCCAGATGGAGGAGGAGCAAGTGCCAGCTGTCCCGGGATCTTCCTCTCAGGACACCCATAGGGTAAGCAGCATCTCGTCCTTCCCCCTGACATTGACCCCCTTATCTCCAGCAGGTGAACACATAGGGGATACTCAAGCACCATTGCTGCAGATCCCCAGTAGGATGGAGCCATCAATGCCCCGTTCCTCCAGAGGATGCCCGCCACAGTCATCTACAGCAATGGGGCAGTGCACTGAGCAGACTGTCTCCACCTCAGCTGCTAATGTCGGGTAGCATCGAAATGTAGTGGCAGAAAGCATAAAAAGAAACTGTTTTGAGCACGAAGGCAGTACGGGTCTGTAAATAGTGTGCAGCTGTTAAATAAGTTTCAGTACATCTTTATTTACTTTAACATTTGATGCACTCTCATAAATCATTTGCTTGGTTTCAGATGAAAACAAAAATGTTCATTGGAGGCCTATGGCAGGAACGCATTGATGTTTGCAAAGCATCTCAGAAAATGTCCAGTTTCCATTTCTCATTGCAAATTGGATCTAAAAAAATTGGCTTATGGACAGAAAACAGTGAATCGTAGTAAATGGTTGCATTTTAGTCTGGAAGATGGTAGACAGTGGTGTTCCCCAAAGGTCAGTGCTGGGACCACTACTTTTTTGGTATATATATAAATGACTTGGATCTTGGAATACAGATTAGAATCTCAATATTTGCTGTTGACGCCAAACTTGGAGATGCAGCAAACAGTGAGGATGACACGAACTGCCTGCAACAGGATATAGATAGGCTAGCAGAATGGGCAGAGAAGTGGCAGATGGAACTTAATAGTGACAAATGTGAGGTGATATATTTTGGCAGAAAGAATGGGGAGAGGCAATATATACTTAATGGCACAGTTCTAAAGAGTGTGAAGGAACAGAAGGACTTGGGGTGCAAGTGCACCAATCTTTGAAGGTGGCAAGACATATTGAGAGAGTGGTTAGTGGGATCTTGGGATTCATAAATAGAATCATTGAGTACAAGGAAGTTAAGCTGAACCTCTATAAAGCTCTGGTTAGGCCCCAACTGGAGTATTGCATCCAGTTCTGGTCACCACACTTCAGGAAGGATATGTCAGTCCTTGAGAGGGTGCAAAGGAGATTTACCAGAATGGTTCCAGGGATGGAGGATTTTAGTTACAAGGTTAGGTTGAAAAAGCTGGGTGCGTTCTCCTTAGAATAAAGGGGATTAAGGGGAGATTTAATAGAAGTGTACAAGATTATGACAGGCTTAGATAAGTTAGACAAGGAAAAACTATTCCCATAACAAATCATACAAAGACTAGGGGACACAGATTGAATGTTCTGAACAAAAGATGCAGGGGGAATATGAGGAAGCACTTTTGTATGCAACGGGTGGTAATGACCTGGAACCTGCTGCCCACAGGGCAGTGGAAATGGAGACGATCAATGACTTCAAGAGGAAATTGAATGGCTACTTGAGAGAAATAGACTTGCACGGCTACGGGGATCGAGCCGGGAAGTAGGACTGACAGCATAGTTCTGTGGAGAGCCGACATGGACTCGATGCCATAAATGAATCTATGACTCTATGACTCTATCTATGACTCTAATTGAGCCTTCAGTCTTCAATGGTGGCTGTTTGTCGATTAATGATTATTCACGTTTTTCACTACTGACATGTCTTACATTTATGGTTCTACGGTCACAACTTAACATTGCTTGCAGTGGTGTGTATTCGCATCCATCGTAGTCCATAAAAGATTTCATCTGCCAGTCACCTCAAAGTACGGCAAAGCTTCTTTAAGATTGCAGCAATGAATAAGACCTCAGGCATATATGAATATATGTTGAGAATTTTGATGTTTCTCCTCCCAATGTTCCTTGATGAAGTGGTTTATTTTTGGCTTTAACATGCAAATATGAGGTTCTCCCTGATGTTTTTCTATGGCCCTCATATTGATGGCATCGTTGGCATTGTTGTCTTCCTCCTCACCTTCTTCATCGTCATCCTCATCTGAGGAGGCCTGCTGTTCCTCCTGTTCCTCTGCCTGCAGAATGTTGCCACGTCCAATTGCAAGGTTGTGCAAGGCACAGCAGACAATGATTATTCATGGCACCCTCTGTGGAATGTACAGAAGAGCCCATCCAGACCAGTCAAGGCAGCGGAAGCGCATTTTCAGCATGTCAATGGTGTGTTCGATGATGTCTCTGGTGGATGTGTAAGCAACATTGTACCTCTCTTCAGCAGCGCTTTGAGGATGCCACACTGGTGTCATCAACCATGTACAAAGGGGGTCACCCTTGTCACCCAGGATCCAGCCGTCTACTTCAGCTGGTTCCTCAAAAACTCCTGGAGCTGTGTGTTCCTCACAATGTATGAGTTGTGACAGCTCCCTGGGAATTGTGCGCAAACATGTATGATCCTTCTCTGGTGGTTGCAAACCAGTTGTACGTTCAAAGAGTGGAAGCCTTTGCGATTCAGAAATACAGCAAGCTGGTCCCAGAGAACTCTAATGGCCACATGTGCAGAGTTGATCACCCCTTGCACTCTCCTGAACCCAGCAATGGTGCCGATGGCCGCAGACCTTGCTGCCTGGCTGTCTTCATCTACAGGTAAGTAGATGAAATCAGTGGCACATCGAAAAAGGGCATTGGTCACCTCTTTGATGCACCTGTGGGTCACAGACTGAGAGATGCCACTTATGTCACCCTTGGATCGCTGGAAGGACCCGCTAGCAAAAAAACTGAGTGCAGCTGTCACCTTGAGGGCAACTGGCATGGGATTCCCACCAAACCTAAGCGGTTACAGGTCATGCCACAGGATCCTACAAATTTCTGTGACCATTTCATGTGACATCCTTAGGTCTCTGGCATTATCTCTCTGACATTTGTGGGTAATTTGTCCTTGTTCTGAGGATGAGATGACATGTCAGTGCCCATCTTCAATAAGGCTGTTCCTGGATGTTATCACTCGCAGCAGACCCACCTTCTTGTTCTGTCTGTTGCTGGAGTTCAGGCATCATGAGCTGAGGCAAAAGGGCGGCACAGTGGTGCAGTGGTTAGCACTGCAGCCTCACAGTTCCAGGGACCCGGGTTCGATTCTGGGTACTGCCTGTGTGGAGTTTGCAAGTTCTCCCTGTGACTGCGTGGGTTTTCGCCGGGTTCTCCGGTTTCCTCCCACAGCCAAAGACTTGCAGGTGATAGGTAAATTGGCTGTTGTAAATTGCCCCTAGTGTAGGTAGGTGGTAGGGAATATGGGGTTACTGTAGGGTTGGCATAAATGGGTGGTTGTTGGTCGGCACAGACTCAGTGGGCTGAAGGGCCTGTTTCAGTGCTGTATCTATAAAGAAACCTGCCTTGGTCGCTCCCTTTGCTCTTCTTCCTGCAGTACTAGACAAATATTGAGGCAATAAACAGCTCCCTTATATCTGCCTTAAAATTGCAGCCAGGTAGAAGGCACACCTGCTATTGTTTGTCTCCTCCCACTCTCCTTGCAATCCTTGAGTGTCCACGTGGTTTGCATTATCACTGGAGAAAATGGTGCATGCGGAGTTCAGGGCATGTTTCCCCATCTTCCAACCTCCTCCTGCAAACTTCCAGCTTGAACCCATCACCCTTGACCCACCCAATGTTACTGTCACCTTTCCCTCCATTATCATTGAACCTCCCCCATTATTGTGCACAGTGTAATCATCAACTTATTCATGCCATTCCTCCCCCCATTCCTACTCCCGTTACTATCAACATGCCAACTCTTACCTTTGGACCTTCTCACATCGACCTATTGTTGCCAAGTCCTGTTCCTTTCCATATGAAGTTGTAGAGTACCCAACCATATGTCTTGACCTTCCCCCCCGCCCCTACAGAATCCATTTACCCCCATTGACTGTGACCATTACCTCTGCAGGTCAGTACCTTCAATTTGCCCCACAGCTCCCCAACATTGACAGCACTCATCCTTCCCCTTAGGCCATTGCCGACTATCTTCTGATTGTAATGCTCTCATCAACCTACCACCCCCGCAGCCGCCCCCATCCAGCTTCAGCATCAATAGCAATCATTCAACACTCTTGATGCTCTGCTCCTCCCTCCCCTGCATGTAAATGAAAGCAAAGCTGCAATCCGCCACCATGCGGGGGGAAACCCAGAAAGACACAAACATGCCACCAACTTAATTTCTCAAAAATAGCCCACCATTGGGAATCCGAAAAAAAATACTCCCGCCTAATTAAATCACCCTGCACTCCACCAAATCCGTCCATAAAATTCCACCCTATATATTATGTTATATAACATATTAGGAAAAAGAGGGTGGTTAATTTTTTGGGGGGTTTTTTGTGTTTATTTTATTTTATTTCATCTTAGTTTGTTCAGTTTGCTTACCCACTTTTTTTCATGTTTGTACTTGCGGCTGTTCACATTTCAGTCCGTTAACACCCAATCTGTACTAATGCTTTGTCTTTCAGCACACCATTAACATATTGTTTGCCTTTGCTCCATGACCTTCTGGTCAGCTATTCTGTGACCTTGTCCTATCTACACCTTCTCCTTTATTATCTCTTGCCCCACCCCCACTTTACTTGCTTATAACCTTCTACATTTCTAATATTTGCCAGTTCTGAAGAAGGGTCACTGACCTGAAATGTTAACTCTGCTTCTCTCTCCACAGATGCTGCCAGACCTGTTGAGTATTTCCAGCATTTATTGTTTTTATTTATAGTTAAAAGCAATGTGGGCCCCTTAAAAGCTGATAATAGTGATATTATAAATGAAAATAAGGAAATGACAAACATGTCAAATAATTACTTTGCATTTGGAGTTTCAGTAGAGGAAGAGGTTAGAGACCAGACATCCCAAGGAAACTAATATTAAATTCAGGACGTGGATTCACCACCATTAGCGTAAACAAATTAACAGGAATGAAGAAAATATTAGCACTAAAGAATGACAAATACCCAGGATTTGATGGTTTTCATCCCAATGTTTTAAAGGAAGTAGGTGAGAACATTGGAAATGTCCTAACTATGATCTTCCAAAGTTCTCTCGGTTCAGGAAATGTTCCTTTAGGTTGGAAAATTTCACACTATTTGCTCCCATTTAAAAATGGTGACAGAGGGAAACCAGGGAATTATAGATGAGTTAGCCTAACATTTGTTGTCTGGATATTATTATAGTCCTTTAGGGAAGGAAATCTGCCATCCTTACCTGGTCTGGCCTACATGTGACTCCAGACTCACAGCAATGTGGTTGACTCTTAAAATAGCCTCTGTAATGGCCTAGCAAGCCACTCAGTTCAAGGCAATTCAGAATGGGCAATAAATGCTGGCCCAGCCAGCGACGCCCACATCCCATGAATGAATTTTTAAAAATAGTTTATAATTAAAGGTGGGGACGTGAATTTTGGATTCATAATGCCCCGGAGACATCCTCCTGTTGGGGGGCACGCTGTGCCTCCCGCTGTTTCTGGCATGGCCTGTGTGGTGCCCCATGCTGAGAATGGCGCTCATACAGGCATCCGCTGCGTGTGTCAGTAGCTTGTGAAGAGGTGCTATGATGACATCACTTGGCTCTACCAGCTGATGTGACATCCAACTTCCAAATTTGGGCCACAAAGGTCTATTGGACGAATTTGCTTCTCACTCACCAAATAATAAACGTTCAGCTGCAAGACAGGTCCAGCACCAATGTTACTTAAAGGGCCAGGTACCCAACTTGCAGGAAAGGTAATTTTGAATAACTTCTGCTATTGCAAAGTCTCTGGAAGCACTCTGCAGTGTTTTTGGGGATGTTGTGATGAGTTCCTGGAGTTGGCAGGGAGTGTTGCTCCTTCTCACCAGGAGGGCAGAGGATTTGGTGACCTGTTCATACAAACTCTGCCACAGGTATATGGGCTGTAATTGTCGTACTTCTGGCTCTGCAGCATGACAGGGAGATGGCGTAAAGGCTGTAGAGGGGGCAAGCTCAGTACGATGCCCTCTACAAAGTCGGAATCTGAGTCCTCCTTGCAGGAGGCTGTCTGGCAGGTCAGTCATTGCATCCAGCATCTTAATGTGCATACCCATGTTGTGGAGAAAATAACTGCTCTGAAGTCCATGGGATTAAAGTAAACAAAGGTTTATTCAAGCACCAGGGCAAGGGAGAAGTGTCTGGTGAAACATCCAGAGGCTTTTCAATGAAACAGAGTCTAGTACAAATTTATACAATACAATAACCATTACTCATTTGTCCAAACTACCCCGACACATTCCAAAACTGCAGCTTAATCAATAAACTGGATTGTATTGCCTCACTAATCATTCCCCTGTTGTCTCTTCCCCATCCTTGAGGCTTGGAGTTTTCATATTCCTATCTCAAGGACAGCATGTTTACACAGATGCGAAAGCAATTAGGCTTCTGGGTTGTACATCTTCCCATGACCATTGCCATGCATGCCATCATTCCCTGGTTCCCACAACTACAGTGCTTCCATCTTTCTTCTAAGACTGTTAACATATCCTAATGCTAAATAATCTACTAATGTTGCCCTACTGGCCCCACTTCACCCATCAGCATTTTCCTATATGATGTCCCATCGAGATCCTCATCTGAGTCCTCTGCAGCAGAACTCACCCTCTGATGAGTGGGCAAATGAACCATCCTTTCCCTCTCGTGTGGCTGCAGCCCACTCATGCCCAGTGACTCACCACATGCGGATCTTAACTCTAGGTACGTGCAGTGCTGGTTTCTGAGCTGGTGGCTGTGAGTGTCAGATCAAGTGATGGGGCCTCTTAATCAGAAGTGTAGTGTTGCTCTCTCTATTCCTCCTGGGGCTGCTGTGGCTGGGCAGGTGGCTGTTCTTTGGTGTCTGAAAACAGAAAATCAGAGCAAGAAGATTGGGGTAAGTGAAGGTGTGATGGAGGGTGATATGGGAAGCAAAAGGTCCATGGTCACACCATCTGCACCTTACTTATTAGGCCAGATAGCAGGACAAGAATTAGCTGAAAGTTGAGAAGAGGCATAAGGTAAAAACATACCGTCATCCACAATGTTCTCAGCAATGCCTGATGCCACGGGCTCTGTTGCTACTGGCCCCATGCTGCAGAGAACCATCTCCTCCATGGGATGTAGGAGATGCAAGAGCTCTTGTTCCCTGCCAGTTCTACTCTGATCCCTTCTAGTGTGTGCCACCTTGTCCTGCAAAAGAGAGGGTTGAATGTCAGTGAAGGTGTTGCATTGTGTTTGGGTGTTGTGCCTGCCATAGCTGAATAGTTGGAGGTATGTGGAAACAGCAGGAGCTGGATGTGAGGCTAGCATAATTGGAATGTATGTGAGGGTGAAGTGAAGTATCTGAATGTTAGGCATAAGTCCTGAGTACCGGGGAGTGTTAATGGGTGTGCGATGGGGGTGTGGTGCATTGAGTAGCGAGAGAGGCTGGTGGAACAGTGGTTAGGACATGTCATATGAAGATGCATTCACTGACCATGACCACCTGCGTGAGGTCAATAGACATCTTGTAGCACTGTTGCCAGGTCCTCGGGTCCAGATGCAGGGAGTTGACCTCCTTGGTCACCTGGTCCCATTCTCTTTTGAGGCTGGTGTTTGAGGGCCTCCTGGCCCCCCACCACAAAACAATGGTATCTCTCCTCCTGTCCACCTCAACCACCAACGCCTCCAACACCGCATCCATGACCCTGGAGCCTTCTCTCTGCCCTGGTGTTCCATTTTCCTTGTTTGCAATTGCAGCAATAGTATTCACACATGCTGCTTGGCTCCCTGCTGAGCACTGAGGCAGCCATCAACAGGGAACCTGCTTGGCCCAATGCTACAATCAGGTAAATGAGGTGGCTGCACCAAATTTGCGTGCTACACACCCTCACCTCAACAGGTGCGGGCAGGTTGCAACTCACAATCATGACACCCAAAAGCACAGCGCAGACCAAATTCTAGCCTGGGATGACTGAACACCTTTAAAATTTTCAGTCGATCAGGGACAGCCAGCATCAACTTGTAAAGGGTAGGACATGCCTAACAAAACTGATGGAATTTTTTGTAAAGTAGCAGACAAGGGAATGTCTATAGATGCTATTTATTTTACTGTCAGAAGACATTTGATTAAGTTCCTCATAAGCCTCATAAGAGACTATTAGCTAAAGTTGAAGTTTATAGAATTGAGGACAATTATTGGTTAGGAGATTGGCTGGATGGTAGTAGTGTTATGACCGACCACTCCTGTCAAAGTCCTCAGTCAAAATATACGATTCTGATTGTGGTGGGACCAACGCACTGTTGCTTCAATCCCGTCGTTCCACAGATTGGCTGACATATCATTTAAAACTTTCCAAATTAAACAAAGACCCACCAAATTGTACCATCTATTAACCCCCCCCGAATGAGACTAACCAAACCAGGTGTCTTTAAATCAACAAATTAACTCTTTAATTAGAAGAACTAAATTCTTAAACACTATGAACATTTAAAAATAGAAAAATTAGAGTCCTTGCAAATTTACAGTCCAACGTTGTTCGAAGTCCCCGCAGAACGTTGTTCGAAGTCCCCGCAGAACGTTGTTCGAAGTCCCCGCAGAACGTTGTTCGAAGTCCCCGCAGAACGTTGTTCAAAGTCCAGTGAATTTCAACAATTAATGACTTGCAAACACTTTCAACAGAATAATTCTGACTTTAGAGTTTTTGAGGGATAAAAGATTGTCACAGTCTAACTTCCCTTTCTTCAATTTAAGTTACCAGAGATCTCTGTCTTGATTGACTTTTTAGAATTTCGAGAGATAATAAATAAACAGACAACAATCCTATTTCCTTCAGTTTAAATGGTTGAGAGTTCTTTTTCAGTGCTGTCAGCACAGCTGTTTGTGTCTTCTGACTGTGTATTCAAACTGTCTTACTAACTGCCAGTTCAAACTGAATTGTAACAAATGTATCACATTAGGCTCACTCCCAGTGGCTGTTTCCATGGTATCAAGAATGCATCCTTTGAATCGCAGTCTCCAAATGGCTGTTTCTAAGGCAACAAAAATGCACCTTCCTGTAACTCCTAAGGCTTGCCAGCTCTTAAAGCAATACTGATCCCTTGTAAGCCTTAAAGGCAAACCGCATATTCCGGGAAAAAAACTACAGGACCATGACAGTAGACAGAGATTAGGGATAATAGGCAGGTTCTCTAATTGGCAGGATGTGACTAGTGATGTCCCACAGGAATCAGTGTTGGGGCTTCAACTATTTACTCTATTTATTAACAACCTAGATGACGGGATAGAGAGCCAAGTTTGCCAATGAGACAAACATAGGTGACATTGTAAGGAGTGTAAATAGAAACATAATATTTTGAAGAGATACTAACAGATTAAGTGAATGGACAAAACTGAAACAAATAGATTTCAATATAAGTAAGTGTGATGTCATCCACGTTATACCTAAAAGGGATAGATCAGAGTACTTTCTAGATGGTGAAAAGCTAGAAGCAGTGGAGGTCCAAAGAGACTTAGGGGTCCATGTACTAGTAGTTGTGATCTGCCCAAGGGCAGGTCCTCTGCTCATTTCGCTACACCTCACAGTCCTGCACTTTCGTCTTCAGTTGCTCATAACAGCCTCATTTTTAACTTTGTTATGGTCCTGTAGTTTTCTTTCGGGAAATATGTGGTGTGTCTTTAAGGCAGCAAAGGATCAGTACTGCTTTAAGAACAAGCAAGCCTCGGGAGTTACCGAGAAGGTGCATTTTGATTGCCATTGGATACAGCCATTCAGAGACTGTAATTCAAAGGGTGCATTATCGTTACCTTGGATACAGCCACTTGGACTGAGCATTGAGAGATGCATTTGTTACAATTTAATTTTGAACTGGCTTATGGCGCAAACAGTCTGTTCTAACAAGAAACAGAGAGACAGCTGTGTATTAGCACATGAAAGGAGAAACAGACCATTTAAACTGAAGGAAGAGAATTTAGTCTGTTTATTTATTATTATCTCTCAAAATTTTAAAAATGTCAAGCCAAAACAGAGATCTCTGATAATTTAAACTGAAGGAAGAAAGTTTTGGAACTCTCAACTGCAAATGGCAGTAGATACTGGATCAGCTGTTAATTTTAAATCTAAGATTAACAGATTTCTGTTAAAGATTTAAAGAATATGGGGCAAAGGCGGATAAATGGAGTTAGGTCACAGATCAGCTATGATCTCACTGACTGGTGGCACAGCCACAAGGGGCTAAATGGTGTACTCCTGCTCCTAGATTCCTATGTTCTCATATTCCAAAAATGAAGTTAAAATTGAGAATATTAAAATTGAAAACACCAGGTGCAGGAAGTTGATACTCAAAGGTCTTAGTTATAGAATCTTTGTAATAGTAATCAATTTTTTAATAACTGAGAGTGTCAACCCGATCAGGGCTGTGAGAGCCTGTGATATACAAGTTTTATACCATTACTTACCTAATTTCAAAACTTTACATGAGCCACAATGATTAGGTTACTGAGGACAAAAATCACAGGGCAAATTTCCTTGTGACTTCACCTACCTCAGTTTTTTTGCATCCATCTCCTTTCAGGTTGGCATACAAATTATCTGCAATATCAGATAATTTGCTACCCTTGTATGCATCAAATAAGAGAAACACATTCATCTCCTTTCCCCCTGAATAGCATACCTTTTGTCCTTTCTGCTAGTGAGAATAGGGCAAGGCATAACAACAGTAAGATGGTATTAGCTCTGAGCTTGTTCCTGTCACATCTGCCAATTTGTTATTCTGCCCCAATACCAAATCAGGGAAATTCAGCAGGGTCAATCACGTAGAACTTGGCCTACACAGTGTCCTCACACACATCATGAAATTCAATCCTCTTTTAGTGTCAGATATACTCCCAGTTTACAGTGTAAGAGGTTATAATCTAAAATTCGACTTTATAAATCCTTAAAATCAAGCAGAAGACAGGTTCAATGGGACACATAACTTCACAAAAGTAGTTAATGAATGCACATTAACATTTTAAAAATTGAGATTTAATTATTTAAATTTGATTTTGATCATAAAAGTGCACAAATCCCAATTCTCTAAATCACTTTTGTTGAAGTCTGTATTTTGTCTTGTACCACATTAGAATAAGGCATCATAATTACTGCAATACATTCCCATCGGACTAATACTACAAAAGTGAGCATTTGTAACTGTAGTACATAACATTTCAAAGAATGCAACTTTGGATTATTTGGATGACTTGCCCAGTGTCCTACCACTGTTGCCTTGTTAAATAAATGGCATCAGCAAAGGGGCAGAACAACAACGATAGTGCCAGGCATTTATACTGGTCCTGAACCTTATAGATTATGAGGCTTTCATGCAAACCCCATAGGTACCAAAAGATGTGTGAACTCTCATTTATACTGCAATCACTACCTTCCCCAGTACACAATAAAAAATGATTAACCTATTTTTCACAGCTATCATTGGCATCCCCTGTGTATCCTTGTTATGATTAGCTTGTTTCCAGTGACACCCTTCAGGATCAGCAAATGCAACTCCTGATGACCCCAATCTCATGTTAGGCAGCAAATCAGCTGCAGAGCTAAACAAAATTCTGAACCTTTGTTTTTTTTTAATATTCAGGGTCACAATTATAATCAGCATGCATCTATGCAGCATAACTTATACAACTAAATCGCATGTATAATGTATAAATTTTTGAATTAATTATCTTAAAATTGGAATAGGCAGGTTGAGAAAGTGCTTAAAAGGATACGGGATCCTGGTCTTTATAAATAGAGGTATGGAGTACAAAAGCAAAGAAGTTGTGCAACCTTTATAAAACACTGGTTCAGCCTCAACTGGAGTATTGGGTGAGATTTTTATTTGTTTGACAGAGCGGGATCGGGGCAGGCGGTTGCTTAAACAGCACCCCCTCGGGTCAGCCTGCCAGTTTCCTGATGCAAAACCATCATGCTCTGAGTTTAAAAGGCTCCACTGGAGCCAGAAGAGGCAACCTGCCTGAGTTTGTCAGTTCGTTAAGGGTCAGTTTTGAATTTTCTTTTTAAGGTGTGGGATGCATGCAGGGTCTAGACCATGACAAGGAGGAGGAGGCAGTGACACAGTTGGAGCAAGTTTGAACAGTGAGACAGCTGCGAGAGGCAGTTGTGCTGAGTGAGAAGTATTATCTGTCATATATCTTTACTCTTGACAAGGGCATTTTGTGGGCCAGCTCGGGATGGGGGCTGGTGGTGTTAGACAGGTCCTTCTGCTTACGGATCTCATTGATTTGTGAAAGGAAGGTTCAGGAAGACTCCACATTCAATGGAAAGGAAGGAAGGAGATCAGAGGAAATGGGATTAAGATGCATCGAGATAGGATTGACTAGAGATGAGGAGCAGCGTCTGCAGAGCATACGGAGGACCCCTGAGCAACAAGGGTGCCAGGATGAGAAACGAGGAGCATGAAGGCAATACCCTCAACAGAGGGTCCACCGCCAAAGGAGAAGCTGCCTGGACCTGGCAGAGTCTCAGCACTTCAGAACACTGTGCCTGCCCAGGCAGATGGTTGTTGACTTGTGTGCCCTCGTTGAGGGTCATCCAAGGCTTCACATGAAGCGTTGCCATGGCTTTCTTGTGGCTCTAAAGGTCACAGTGGTCTTGCACTTTCTTGCAACCGGCTCCTTCCAAGAAGCGGCAGCAGAAATTGGTGGCATCTTGTAGGCAGCAGCATATCATTGCATCACGGCGGTAATGGATGCTCTGTTCAGGAGGGCAGGGGATTACACTGAATTCAAGGTAAATATCAGCACTCAAGCTCAATGGGAAGTGGGATTTGCCTCCCTCGCTGGATGCCCTCAGTGCAGGGGATCATTGATTGTACAAATGTGGCCAATAAGGCACCAACTGACCAGCCAGGGAGATTCCTCAATAGGAAGGGATTCCATAACCTAAACATTAAGCTGGCATGTGACCACGGCAAGCGCTTTATTTGGGTGTTCGCACACTATCCTGGAAGCTGCCAAGATGCCATTATCCTCCAGCAATTGCAGATGCCACAGCTCTTTATGGAGAAATCGGAAATCCATGGATGACCACCAATGGATAAGGCTTATTGCTTGAAGAGATGGCTGATGACTCTGGTCACAGAGGCTGAGAGGCACTGCATTCAATGCCACCACCTGAGCACAAGGATCAGGATGGAGCAGGCCATTGGCCTCCTGATGATGAGACTCATGTGCCTTGACCGGTCAGGTGACAGCCTCCAGTATACTTCCGCAAGGGTCTCACACATTGTGGTGGTCTGCCCAGCTCTACATTACATGGCCCTCCAGAGAGGTGTGGACCTTGAAGAGGGAGAAGCGCTAGAACGACACAGCTCCTCAGAGGAGGAAGAGGAGGAAAATGAGGACGAGGAGGAGGCTGAAGGAGAACTGGGGAGCGGTCCCCATGCTTTGCAGGAATGCTGCCATGGCAGGCTCATGAGGCCGAGTGCTCAACAGGATAGCAGGGATCCCAGGGCCACTCTGATGCAGAGATGTTTGATCTGCGCAAGCCTCAATCTGCAGGACATTTGGAGAGATGAGTCTCCTTCATCTGAGTGAGAGCAGCCATCACTTAGCAGCAAAAGTCAGCAACCTTCCAATACCACAAGCACTGCAAGGTTCCAGAGTCTGCTCCTAACACCCTCTTCCCCAGCACACTCCATTGCTTTGTCAACCCTTATTTCCCATTCTCCTGCGTCTTGCCAAGATGAAATCAAAATACACAAGTCTGGCTTAGTGCAACAACATGCCCCGTAATTTATCACTTGACAGTTCATTATTACTTACAGCAGATACACCCAGGTGACCCACAAAGTTACAGAACTGACTCAGTGGCCTCCGATGATAGCCACTCCTATAAGTTGTTCCCTTGGTGGCTGAGGATGAGGTAGAGGCAGACTGCTTGCTAGTGCCTGTCAGGGACTGAGTTGCCTGTGGGGGCAATGGGAGCAGCCTCTGTCACAGGGCATAACTCTACAGATGCTTCGTCCATTGGAGGGGCCAAGAAGGCAGCAGATGATGACAGAGCCTGTGACGGGTGGCCCCCTCATTACCATCTGTTGCCTCTTCATCACTTTCAAGGCATCCTTGATCACTGGAGAGAACCATCAGCTGGAGCACAGAAGGCACCCACGCCATGCTTCTTTGCACCATTTGCTCCACTGACCAGTCATTATGTGCATGTCAGTGTGCTGTTCCTGCATCCATTCTGAGTGAGGCCACATATGGCTCTCCAAGAGGTTGCCCACTCTCTGAATGCATTCAAAGCACTGAGTCATTGTTGAGCACATGAGATGAATGGACTCCTCCATTCTCATCGCATGAATCCCTAGAGCCTCAGATAACTCCGACATGTGGGCACACACCTCACACTGTTTCTCCAGGTAGAGCCACCTGTTTCATGACTCCAGAGGCACTGCATCTCTACCCTGCTGAACAGGGCTGTGCATGTCCTCCATCCTCCAAGGGGGACTGCCCACAGCCGCCTCTGCCTCCCCCAAATCCTTCAGCTTTGACGTGATGTGTGCTTCAACCTGTGCCACCGTTTCTAAAACTGTGCAAAGACCCACTGAGGTGTGAGTGTCTGCACTGGCGGAGGGTGCACTAGAAAAATGTGATGGTGCAGGCTCCGATGTATTTTCCTCCTCTGATTCCTTGGGAACTTGTTGACGTTGTGCAGACTTCTGCGCTCTGTGGCAGGCCCTCAGTGACATGATCTGTACAACCTACTGTCCAGGCGAGCCCTTTCACCCTCCCTGACGTTCATCTCCCGTTTGTCCTGCAAGGTGAAGAAAGATACCGTTAGGACTATGCCTCTCTCCCTCTCTCCCTCACCACTCATTACTTTTCATTCGCATAAGATGTTGCAGTCTATACTCTAACCTGCTGTCCAACAGCTCTACGTTCCTGACCTATGCTTATAGGTCATCAGTGCTGCTGAGCACACATCTCTCCCATGGTCAAGAGACCGCTAAGCTCCCTCAGGATGCCCCTCTCTTTTTTGCAGGCGGCATGCCATCTGGGTTGATCTTTGAACTCACCTTGCCAGACCTAAGCAGGTCACTGAAACGTTTCCTGCACTGCACCCACTTCCTCCTCACCACTCCTCTGCTGCTGACCAAATGAGCCACCTCCAATCATGCCATCTTGGTGAGCCTTTCAGGCTTTCTGTTGCCACTGGCAGGGAACAGGATATTTCTCTGTACAGTCATTGCCTCAAAGCAATGTGTGGTGAGGGAGAGAGGCATAGTCCTAACAGTATCTTTCTTCACCTTGCAGGACAAACAGGAGATGAACGTCAGGGAGAGTGAAAGGGCATGCCTGGACAGTAGTTTGCTGCAGATCATGTCACTGATGCATTTTGAGGGACTGGCCCTTGATCTGGCCAGAGCCACAAACCACAGGGATGTTGCAGACAGAGATATGGGAATCGACTGCAGACAGGATGAAACGATCTCAACGGTATCCAGGTTAAGGGATATATGACAATGTTTCCTGTGCAATGAGCTGTCAATGCATAAGCAGTCATCTCATTATTTTAAGGAGCACCTCGAGTGAGGCGTCAGAAAAATGGGGGGCTACCCTGGCATGGGGGCTCTCGCTGCCCACTGCCCTCTGCTGAGCCCCTCCTTGCATCGTGAGGACGAATGGCAACCTCAGCAAAGGCTGCCACTCGCCCTTTAAATCAGGCCCACTATACTGCCTCCTTCCTGTGTACACTGTCACTAACTGGGCAGTGAGCACAACTCTAGGCCAATTCGCTACTTACCATATTAAAATTACAACATGTGCTTGTTGCCAACGCAGTGCGGGGTCAGAACCCAGAAATGAGCATGACATCGGGATCCCAACCCTAGAATTGAAATCCCACCCATTATGTCCAATTCTGGGCACACACTTTAGGAAGGATGTGAAGGCTTTAGAGAGAGTGCAGAAAAGGGTTCTGAGAATGGTTCCATGGATGAGGAACTTCAGATTCAAGGATAGATTAGAGAAACTGGGTTTATTCCCCTTAGAGAAGCAAAGGTTGAAAAGAGATTTGATAGAGGTGTTCAAAATCATGGGGGTCGAGACGGCAGAGTAGATAGGGAGAAACTATTCCCATTTGCAGAAGGGTTGAGAACCAGTGGACACTGATTGAAGATGATTAGCAAAAGAAGTAACAGTGACATGTGGAAAAACCTTTTCATACAGCAAGTGGTTAGGATCGGAATGCACTGCCTGAGAGTATAGTGGAGGCAGATTCAATCATGGCTTTCAAAAGGGAATTAGATAAGCACCTAAATTTTAAAAAAAATGCTGGGCTCTGGGGAAAGGCGGGGGAGTGGGACAAGCAGAGATGCTGTTGCAGAGAGCTGCCACAGACAAGACAGGCTCCTGGTCTCCTTTTGTACTGTCACCATTCTAAGATTCTGATAGTGCTCACAAGCCCTGTCTGTCCTACAACTTTTTATGAATTCTATTTGAAATTAATAAATGTGCTAATTAGAAATTACCAATCGCCTCTTTTAAAAGGGACGTGAACACCCCAGACCCGATTTCAACTTGGGGCAAAAATTGGGGGCATGGAGGCTGAAGCCCAGGAGATTTTAGCATGTTCTGATACTGACTCCTGCCTGAAGCTGGCAACAATGACAGCACCACCAACAGGTGAGAATCAAAACTCGTGAGGAATAAGGGCACCACCAGGGACCTGCATCCCTGGCAAGGTAGGATAGAAGTGGGACGGGATCAAGGAAGTCCGTGATCGGGAAATGGGGAGGCCCAGGACAAGGAAGGCCCAAGGTATTCTTGTGACGCCAAAGGGAACTTCTAAAAAGTAACAAAAAACGTGAACTTACCTGAGCCTCCTACAATCAGAATCCTCCCTGCCACTAGCTATCACTGGTGGGTTCAAGAATGTACCGGCCTTAGTCGGTCCACGATTAAATAGTGCATGCTTCCTGGTGGCTTAATCGGGATGCAGCTTTGCCAGGTAAATTTTACTCCTGTGCAAAACTTTCCTAATGATGTTTCTGGCTAATTCTGAACTGTCAATTAATTTGAATATCTTTCAAAATTGGAAGGATACATGAACTTGAAGACAAACAAATTTTGAGTCTTTAAAGTGAACAACAGACATATTCTTATGCAGTGCCCAGACAATGTACTCCAAGGATTTTGTCCAGTCACTGAATTAAGAGTCTAATTTGCATGATATGTAAAAGTATCAACTCATTTTCCTGGTCTGGTATTTAGTAAATAATGCCAGCTGCAGCAACATGGAGGAAACTTTGCAAATTACTATTTATACCAGAATCAGTTCATCCCGATCAACGTCAGGTAAGTCTTCAGGAGTTTGTTTTCAAACATTATCAAGTGAAATAAGAACAAGTACTGATATTTTTTTTTTCACTGGTTACATTGGGAAGAATTAGCCTACGCTTAATGTTTTTAGCACTTGTAAAGTGCTATTTTCAAAAGAATACAAGCTGCATGAGCATTTTATCAAGCTGTCAATTTGTGACAAATTTCATAAGAAAGTAGCAGAAACTCATTAAAATGTTATAGCTGTGCTCCAACTTCAGAACAAATCTTAAACCACCTACAGCACTGTCTTTAACGGTGCTGAGTGTATTTCTGCCTGTAATGGGCATTGCAGTTTATGATCATGGCTAGCAAGCGGATTCCTGGTTCTTTTTAATTTCAAAACTAGACTTCATTCACAAAAAATCAAATATACGTATGAGTATCTATTCTGATCAGATAGCAGTCTCACATCCAGAGTATTTTGCTCTCGCTATCTTTGCTCAAATAAATACTTAATAAAGGAAACATTTGCAGAGGTGAGGGGAAAGAGCAGGGAGTGGGACTAATTGGAAAACCCTTTCAAAGAGCTAGCACAGGTACAGTGGGCCAATTGGCCTCCTTCTGGGCTGCATAATTCTTTGATTCTATCCCTGAGGACAGATGTCATACATATACAAATATCAATGGATTCAATGGGAGGACCGTCGAACAAATGCTAATGTCCTTCTTGAAACCAGCTCCACAAGCATTCAGGCAAACCTCCTGCAAAATCAACTTCAGTGGACTGGACACTGTGTCCAGATGGCTGAAAACTGTCTCCCCTGCCAGGTCCTGTTTTCTTTACTCTCAAATGGCCAGTGTTGCAGGGGAGGACAAACAAAATGCTTCAAAGACACTCTGAATCTCTCTTTGAAGCACGACAGCATTGACGTTGATGACTGGGAGGAGCTTGCTATCAATCATTCAAAATGGCGACAACTTGTCCATCAATCATGCTTTGAGCCGAGATACCTAAATGATGAGGTAGAGCGGCAGCAGAGAAGGAAAGAAAAGGAAGCAAATCCTGCACTCTGGATCCCACTACCCTGTGGGCCATCCTGCCCCATGTGCCCAAATATCTGTGGGTCAAGAATCGGCCTGTTCAGTGACATGCCAACCCATGGCAGAAATTTGCGACCTTGAGTAGACGTCATCCTCAAATCAAAGGACAGCCAACGACAACGACGGTTCTTTATATTCATTCTTCAGGTCAAGTACACTGTAACAAGGCAGCTTTTAGGTACTTTTTTTTGCTCATTGATACATCCACATCTATGATTCATTGGGGCATGTGCTGAGGTGCATAGAGTTTGTATTATTTTTGTGTGGAAGAAAAAGCATTGAAACAAAGGCCTCATCTCCTGAAATAAGTGTTATACAGATAATACAATAGTTTAACACTTCACAATAAGGTCAGGCAATTTAGAAGATTACATGCCACAATGTCACATCTGGAATAATTGAAAATGAAACCTCCCATAATACTCATTCTTCCAGAATCTACATAAGCATGCTTATTTTCTTTGGCCATTCCACATAGCATACAACAGAGGGAGCTACTATATTACACAACATATGTACATTATATTGTTTTGTTTAAGGGAAAATAGTTAGAATGCAATCTTTTCACCTCCTGGACCCAAGTTGCATCCAACCAGACTGATCGAATCAAAGTTCCCTCCCTCTGATGGCTATTGAGGGCCTTAGTGAAATCCATTTAGGTAGTTCCTGGTATGCATAAGCTCACACCATAAAACTAGTTATAATTTGTGCACTACAGTGGTCAATCGCAGTAAGAGGGATCACAAGAATAGTTTCTGTGAAAAACAGAAAATTCACACTGCTGCCGTGGAGTGTGCTATTCTGAGAGTGAGATTGAGTCACATTTTTGAGGAAAAGTGCAAAGAAAATCTTTGTGTAATTAACTTGTGCTATACTTATATTGGCTTCAAACAGTGAAAGGCTCAACCCTTGTTGAAAGCCACATTATTTTACCGAACAGACACATATGGTTGCCAACCCTGATTGGAGGCATTCATGAGGTTTGATCACATGTTATCTAATCTCGTGATGACTGATGGCGTTACATCTGTAAATGTTAGCGCATTTACCTGATAATGGTCAGGTCTCCTGTAGGTGAGTATCTTTGCTCGTAGTTTCACGGAAGCAGCTGTTGTGCAATAAGTTCTGTTGATGAAGAGGCCATCATCTTGAAGCCCCAAACCGCAGTGCAATGTGGAGTATGACTTGGACAGCTTAGAGGGTGAACAGTATGCTGGTTCCCAAGGAAGAAAGGGAATAGTGGTTGGTCTGTTATTTTGCCTATGATTGTAAGGTCATTAAATCTTTTACAGCACTGTTTTGCTGTTGTGTGGGAGAGAGAGGTGACACTGCCACCTCCCTCTACATGGCATGAGATGTTTTTTGATGATTCTTCCCATGGGCACCCAGCAGTCTTTCTCTCCTATGCTGCATTTCAACAAGGGATGTCTGAAGGTCAGTCTCTTTAAAATTATTGCTCTTCTTTTCTGCCTCCTTGCAATACCTGGTTCCTTTGTTTTGATGTCTCTGCCTTCCTGTCCTGTAGAAGACCTTCTTCAAAAGGGTTATAAAATCTTACATGAGCTACCAATTCAGATACCTAACAGTAATCTCAGTTTTTCATAAGGATCACGACTCACCTGCCGCTCCCCAAGACTTGCACTGCAATCTTCTGTTATTTCTTGTTATTTAATAGTTGCACGAATAGCTTTCACCCTCCCCCTGCATGGATTGTTACTCTTGTGTTGCACAAAAATTGCATTACAGAAAAAAACACCATTTATAAGGGCAGGATCAGTACTGCAAGCTACCGCAGGTGGAAGCATGGGATACTGGTGCAAGAACTGCATAAATGGCTTCGTTCATTTTCAAGGCCAGTGTTGTATTAACACAAGTTGTTGTTGTTTTAAAATGTTGACCAGCTGTAAAGAAGCTGACAAAAATATTGAGCTGGTTTGCTTAGCGGAGGAATAAAATACAAGGAAAGGCCATTCCAGTTAGGAATATTGAAATTGAAGGCTGAGAAAGAATGAGAGCAACAGTGACAGGAAGAAGAACAATGCAGATGGAGGAAATGAGGGAACAACATGAATTCAAAGCCAAGAAGAAGGAGAAACAGTGCCACCATGAGGCCAAGGAGAAGGAGAAAGAACACTGTTGTACTCTTGAACAGGCAGAGAAATGTGCATCAGCTCTGAGTTCTGTAATTTTAGGCCATGGACTATGGATCCCACCATTTATTAAATCGAATTTGATGCCAAATTTTAAAGAAAGGGATGATATAAATAGTTTTATATGGGCATTTGAATTATTAGCCAGTCACCACAATTGGAACAAGAATGGGTCAGCTGACTCACGACTTCACCAAGCAGAAAGTTGCTTGTGGTGATTTCTCATGTCAATCCTGTCAATAGTATAAACTATAATATTGGTGCTTATGATTGAATAGCTGAAGCGTACAGATCTGTTCAGCATATAAAGAAATGGTTACCAAGACATAAGGTGCATGTGCCTAGGAAGCAAAAATGTAGCAGATCATGAAAGTCTTGGTAATTTACTATTAAGAGACAGATATATTGAATAGTTCCAGATGCTTTAAGAATCTCGATACTTGATCAGGAATATAAAACTCTCAAAAAGTTAGACACAGGTGGTTCATTTGATGGCCTGGCTACTGTATGCCAGCCATTGCTTAGGTGGGACATCAAATGCATTGCATCACATGGATGAACCGCTCAGTCAGTCAACTGCTCAGGTCACACTGGGTCAGAGCAGCAGAGTGCAACCCAAAGATCTGAAGACAGTAAAATAAGATGTTTCGGATACATGGTTGTGCAATGTGCATCACACTATTATGATCTTTGAGAGCTTGTCAGGCCTTCAATACAGAATATCACCTAATCTGTCCAAGCATCTAAACCTTTGTTTCAGCATGCCAGTGGTATGTTCTACTAGGATCCTTGAGGCCACATGTGCCTCAATATATTGCCATTGACCTTATTCATGTCTGTGCTCTATGATTATATAAGTAGCAGAGAGAACAGATCAAGCCTGAACTCTAGAAGTCAGGGCACTTTAATAATTATCATAGACTCCCTGCACTGCTTGGTTCAAGCATGGAAATCAAGTTGGATAGGTAAGTGTAGTATATCAAATGAGTCAACATCTTAAAGGGATGCTGCTTTGTGTTAAAGCAAAGTGACATATTGCCAAATTTTAAGTTTTTCTGCTAGCAGATCAAGGAAGAAGCTAGGAGGGATAGTGACAGCTGCTGGACTGCTTTTTTCAGGATTTTGCTGTGAAGGTCTTTTTGCATGAGGTGCTGCAAAAGCAGATTGTTCTCTTTTGAGCTAAGGGGGTGCAGTCTGATCAGCAGCACTCTTCTTAAACTAAACATTGCCAAGAGAGTCAATGACATCTCGCAGACAGGTAGGTTGTAGGAGTATGTGAAAAAAACTTTTTCTGGACATATGAAAATTAGTCAGGGTACCCAAACTTTGCTTAATTTTTAATATCTGTAACCTTATGATGGAAAGCAATAGGAGTGCATTCTCACTCTCGTCCTCCTTCTCTGACATAGCTTGCAAAGTACTCAGGGACTTTTCAGCTGGTTAAAACATTCTCATGTATACCCATGTTTACAGGCCACACTTTGTTCCCGGAACAAAAATAGGTTTCTAAAGTCACACGCACATTTTGCGAATTAGGACCAACAAGCACATTTCAACAATCTGCACTGACACAAGCGACTGGAATGCTCCATGCTCATGGAGTCTGCTTACAAGTGACAGAGTAGATTTCATGAATTAGCACTCCTAATGCAAAGCTTTACTCAACAGAAGCACATAATAGGGAAAAATATGCAGGATCACTGTCCTCTGGACCTGAATTCATAATACATGCTCGTGTCACATGCAGTCCAGGAGTACTAATTGATCAAATCTATTTGAAGTCTCACCTCTAAGCATCTGTGTTACAGTCATTTGAACAAGCACCATGCATCCTGTAATGCCTGGGGACAAATATGGTGAAATCCACTACCCACATCTGTGCAGTCATGTGTGACTGTCTACCAAAAATGCAGATCACTATGGAGGGAGTGTGTATTGCAGAACCACCTGCAATGAAACTCCCAGTGACAAAAGTCCATTCTCCTTAAGTCTCTAAGTCTTTTTCTAATGAATGCTATAACTGGGAACAGAATTTTAACATGTAGACCCACTCACAGCAGAGCAGGCCGGCAGTGGGCCAGGATCCCGAAAGATCTAGGAATGGTCTTTGCTGTGGCTTCCTGCTTCCGGGTTTCCAAACCAAACTGAGCAGGCGGGCATGATGACAATCAGCACCTGATTGTTAAAGGTTTTCTTTTTAAAGGGACCACAGCAGTTTTTACAATTCATCCATTCTCCAAGTGTCAGCACACAAACAGGAACTTCGCTGATGGAGTGCCAATGTGACAAGGTCACCACCTGCTTCTCGGACATGATGCTGCAGGCAATAAAAGACCACAGAGATCATAGATTCATCGAAAAGTTTTGACACAGAAGGAGACCATTCAGCCCATTGTGTCCGTACTTGTCCATGAAGAGCTACCCAGCCTAATCCCAACTTCCTACACTAGGTCCGTGGCCCTGTACGTCATGCTCTTCAAGAAGACATCCAAATACTTTTTAAATGTGTTGAAAGTTTCTGCCTCTACCACCCTTTCAGGCAGTGAGTTCCAGATCACAACCACTCTCTGGGTGAAAAAATGTTTCCTTATCTCCCTCTAATCTTTCTACCAATTACTTTAAATCTGTGCCCCCTGGTTTTCAACCCCTCTGCCAAGGTAAATAGGGCATCCCTATTTACTCTATCTAGGCCCCTCATAATTTTATACACCTCAATTAAAACACCTCTCAGCCTGCTCTGTTCTAAGGAAAACAAACCCAGCCTATCCAATCTTTCCTCATAACTAAAATTTTCCAGTCCTGGCAACATCCTCATAAATCTCCTCTCTACCCTCTCCAGTATAATAACATCTTTTCTGTAATGTGATGACCAGAATTGTACGCATTACTCAAGCTGTGCTCTAACTAGTGTTATATACAGTTCTAGCATAACCTCCCTGCTCTTATATTCTGTTTTGACTAACAAAGGAAAGAATGCTGCATGCCTTCTTAACCACCTTATCGACCTCTCCTGCTACTTTTAAGGATCTGTGGGTATACACTCCAAGGTCCCTCTGTTCCTCTACACTACTCAGTATCCTCCCATTTATTGTGCATTCCTTTACCTTGTTGCACCTCCCAAAATGCGTTACCTCACACTTCTCCAGATTGAATTCTATTTTCCACTTTTCTGCCCAACTGACCAGACCATCTACATCTTCCTGCAGTCAAAAGCTTTCCTCCTCACTGTCAACCACAAAGCCAATTTTGTATCATCTGAAAACTTCTTTATTATGTCCCTTACATTTGAATCTAAATCATTAATATAAGCTACAAAAAGTAAGATACCGAGTGCTGAGCCCTGCAGAACTCCACTGCTAACAGCCTTTCAATCGCAAAAACACCCATCAACCATTACCTTTTACTTCCTGCCACTAAGCCAATTTTGGATCCAATTTGCCACTCTCCCTTGGATCCCAAGGGCTATTACTTTTTTGACTAGCCCCTATGTGGGACCTTGTCAAAAACCTTACTAAAATCCCTGTGAATCATATCCACCGCACTGCCCTCATCAACCCTTCTTGTCACCTCCTCAAAAAATTCAGTCAGTTTAGTCAGACACGACCTTCTCAAATCCATGCCGACTTTCCTTGATTAATCTATGCCGTTCTAAATGAAGGTTTGTTTTGTCCCTTTGAATTGATTCCAATAATTTGCCCACAAAGCAGTTAACTGGCCTATAGTTACTCAGATTATCTCTTCCTTTTTAATCAATGGTACAACGTTGGCAATCCTCCAATAGGAACATAGGAGCAGGAGTAGGCCATTCAACCCATCGAGCCTGCCCCACCATTCAATAAGATCATGGATGATCATCCACTTCAATGCCTTTTTCCCACATTATCCCCATATCCCTTGATGTCATTGGTATTTAGAAATCTGTCAATCTCTGCTTTAAACAAACTCAATGACTGAGCTTCTACAGCCCTCTGGGGTCGAGAATTCCAAAGATTCACAAACCTCTGAGTAAAGAAATTTCTCCTCATCTCGGTCTTAAGTGGCTTCCCCCTTATTTTGAAATTGTGTCCCCTGGTTCTAGACTCCCCAGCCAGGGGAAACATCTTAGATACATCTACCCTCTCTATCCCATAAAGTATTTTGTAGGTTTCAATGAGAGTCTAGAGAATGCAGGCCCAATTTCCACAACCTCTCTTCATAGGACAGTCCCGTCATCCCGGGGACAAGTCTGGTGAACCTTCATTGCATTCCATCCATGGCAATAATATCCTTCCTAAGGTAAGGGGACCAAAACTGCACACAGTACTCCAGGTGCAGTCTAACCAAGCTTCGATACAATTAAAGCAAGACTTCACTACTCCTGTGCTCAAACCCTCTTGCAATAAAGGCTAACATTCCATTAGCCTTCTTAATTGCTTGCTGCACCTGCATGTTAGCTTTCATTGACTTATTGACAAGAACATCCAGATCCCTTTGCACATCTACACTTTCTAATCTCTTACCATTTAAGAAATACTCTGCACAGCTATTCCTCCTACCAAAGTCGATAACCTCACATCCTCTGGCACTACTTCTGTAGCCAGGGAGGATTGAAATATGATGGTCATAGATTTCATAAATTCCCCCCTTGTGTCTTTTAACAACCTGGGATATATTTCATCCAGGCCTGGTGATTTATTTACTGTCAAAGACATCAAACCCTTTACCATTCTCTCTTACAATGTTTAACCCAAACAATATTTCACACTCTTCCTCCTTAACTACAACATCATAATCAGTCCCCACTTTTGTGAAGACAGCTGCACAGTATTCATTAAGAATCTTACCCACATCCTCCGCCTCCACATATAGGTTACCTTTTTGGTCCCTATTCGGCACGGGAGCAGCTAATGCTATCGATGTCGTTGGTACCCACGTGGACCACGACACCTGAATCCTCCCCCTCCCACTGCAAGTTCCTCTCCAGCCTCAAGCAGAGGTCCTGAACCCTCACAACAGGCAAGCAACACAGCCATCAGGACTCATGAACTCAGCTGCAGAGAACTGTGTCTATCTCCCTGACTATACGATCTCCTACTACCACTACATTCCTATTTACTCCCCCCGCGTGAATGGCTTCCTGCACCACGGTGCCATGGTCAGTTAACTCATCCACCCTACAGACGCCGTTGTCATTCTTACAGGCAGCAAGAACCTCAAACCTGTTGGACAATTAGTGTAACTGCATTAGCTGCTCCCGTGCCATGGTGAAGGCTGGCAGCAGGTAAGTGCAGCTGAGGGTGGGTGAAGTATTGGTTGGGTGAAGTGCCTTCCAGGCAGTTGATACTCACCTGTCAAGCAATGATAACATTTTCTGACAGAAGGCATGCTTTGCAAGGTAGCCTCTCAGCCTGGCCATGTCTGTAGCTCTTCAGTGCAACTGATCAAAGCTTTCACAGCTTGTCAGTTTCATTGAGGCAGTCCCTTCGGCTGTGCTCTCACCTTCTCCTAACTGACGGGTTGGTACTGTTCCGCTGTTGGGAAAGAGGTATTCCACTAGGAAAATCTCTCTTAATTGTCTCTTTAATGAGTTTAATTGCCTTTCTGCTTCAGCTGCAGAGTTTTCTAACGCGTTTGCCCACCAGCCCCTGCATAAATCAGCCGGAAGCGGAAACATGTCGGCACACCGGCCCAATGTACTTTTTTCTCATTTTCAGCCTCCCATCTGCAAACCTGCCTCCAAGGCCCTGGAAGAATTCACCCCATTTTCAGTTCCAGATGACAGCAGATCAACATGAGTGACTGTTATGTGCCATGCAGCAGTATCTGGGACATCCCCATCTTTCCATCTCCAATGGCCATACACTCCGCAACTTGGATTATTTCCAATGCATCATCCTCCAGAGCCGTCAGGGTGGCTATCACTGGAGGGCCTCCCCAAGTTCTCTGTCTGTCTCTGGAGTTCTACGCTTACGTCTGAAAGGAGAATAAGCAACGAGTTATAAGTGTGAGAAGTGGATTGTGTGGAGAGGTTGGAATGACAACATTTGTGTGGCATGACTGTGAGGGGTAGGTGTGAGATGCCAATAAGATGAGGGTAAGTGTCAGTCTTGGCTGTTCAGATAGGGATGTGTGGAGGTGCCTGGAGAGACAGAAATGGGGGGAGCTGCACAGTGTGTTGGTATGAGAAGTGCTATGCAGGAAAAGACCGAGGATGAAACAGTGAGGATGTTTGCACTTGAAGGTGGCCACTCACCTCCCCTGCCCTGATGAGGTCATTGAATCATTTTGACCACTGCATCCAGCGTGACCACACTCCTGCTGCTCACCTCCTCCATGACTTCGGGCCACATCTGTTTGCTCTCCAATGTTGGCTTATTCCTCCCATCTGTTGGGAATTTTGTCCCTATTAGGGACCAAAAAGGTAACCTATATGTGGAGGCGGAGGATGTGGGTAAGGTTCTTCATGAATACTTTGCAGCTGTCTTCACAAAAGTGGGGACCGATTATGATGTTGTAGTTAAGGAGGAAGAGTGTGAAATATTGTTTGGGTTAAACATTGTAAGAGAGAATGGTAAAGGGTTTGATGTCTTTGAAAGTAAGTAAGTCACCAGGCCTGGATGAAATATATCCCAGGTTGTTAAAAGACACAAGGGAGGAATTTATGAAATCTCTGACCATCATATTTCAATCCTCCCTGGCTACAGGAGTAGTGCCAGAGGATGTGAGGTTATTCACTTTGGTAGGAGGAACAGATGTGGAGAGTATTTCTTAAATGGTAAGAGATTAGAAAGTGTAGATGTGCAAAGGGATCTGGATGTTCTTGTCAATAAGTCACTGAAAGCTAACATGCAGGTGCAGCAAGCAATTAAGAAGGCTAATGGAATGTTAGCCTTTATCACAAGAGGATTTGAGCACAGGAGTAGTGAAGTCTTGCTTCAATTGTATAGAAGCTTGGTTAGACTACACCTGGAGTACTGTGTGCTGTTTTGGTCCCCTTACCTTAGGAAGGATATTATTGCCGTAGAGGGTAGAGGTAGAACTGCAAACTGATGAAAGGTCACAAACCTGAAACATTAACCCTGCTTCTCTCTCCACAGATGCTGCCTGACCTGCTGAGTATTTCCAGCACTTTCTGTTTTTATTTAAGTCAAAGATAGTAACAAATTGAAAGAAAAAGTGTGCAATTCTGCAAAGATTAATGGTAGGTCAGAAGATCGGACAGATTTTAAAAACCCACAAAGAATGACTAAAAAAATGGAGAAATTAGAGTATGAGAGAAAGCTAGCTAGAAATATAAAAACATATTGTAAGAGTTTACAAGTATTTAAAAAGGAAAGGTATAACTCAAGTGAGCATTGGTCCTCTAGAGAGTGAGTCGGGGAATTAACAATGGGTAGCAAGGAAAAGGCAAAAGCGTTGAACAGGTATTTTGTGCGGCCTTCACTGTGTCAAAGATATTTGAGAAACAAAAGTTAAAATGGAGGGAAGAACTTAAAGCAATCACAATCAACAGAGAAGAGGTACTGGGAAAACAATTAGAGCTAAAGGCTGATAAGACTCCAGGACCTGATGGCCTGCATCCGAGGGTCTTAAAAGAAGTGACTGCAGAGATAGTCAATGCATTAGTTGTGATCTTACAAAATTCCCTAGATTCTGGGATGGTCCCAGCGGATTAGAAGACAGCTAATGTAATGCCTCTATTCAAGAAAGGAGGGAAACAGAAAGCAGGAAGCTCTAGGCATCAGTTTGCAGCTCTGATGAAAGGTCACAGACCTGAAACATTAACTCAGCTTCTCTCTCCACAGATGCTGCATGACCTGCTGAGTATTTCCAGCCTTTCTGTTTTTATTTCAGATTTCCAGCATCTGGCATAGGGAAAATGCTAGATTATATTATTCAGGAGGTTATAGCAGGGCATTTAGAAAATCATAATACAATCAGGCAGAGTCAACATGGTTTTGTGAAAGGGAAATCGTGTTTGACTAATGTATTCGAGTTCTTTGAGAAAGTAACAAGCAAAGTGGATAAAGGGCAACCAGGAGATGTGGTGTACTTGGATTTCCAAAAGACATTCCATAAGGTGCCACATCAAAGGTTACTACACAAAATAAGAGTTCATGGTGCAGGGGGTAATGAATTAGCATGGATAGAGGATTAGTTAGCTAACAAGAAGCAGAAAGTGGGGATAAATGGGTCATTTTCAGGTTGGTAGGATGTTACTACTGGAGTGCCACAGGGATCAGTGCTGGAGCCTCAACTATTTACAATCTACATCAATAATTTGGATGAAGGGAATGAATGTATGGTAGCTAAATGTGCAGATGACACAAAGATAGGTAGGAGAGTAAGTTGTCAAGAGGACATAAACAGACTACAAAGGGATATAGATAGGTTAAGTGAGTGGGCAAATATTTGGCAGATAATTTTGGAGTATAATGTGAGAAAATGTGAACTTGTCCACTTTGGCAGGAAAAAATAGAAAAGCAGAATATTATTTAAATGGAGTGGACAGGTGGGCATGCTTGACAAGATGCCTGTCATTGGAGGGCCACCCATCCCAGCCTCCCACAGCCCTGCACCTCTGACATTTGCTAAGTTCTGCAATGTCTTCAAGGTGAGAATGCAACAAGATGGGAGTATTAGGAATGGCTTGCGTTCAGAGGACTGAAGGACAACATTTGTGGAGGGTGACTGAGACATATGTGTGAGAGGGCAATAGACTGAGCCTGAGTATGAGTGTTGGCTGCTCAGATGGGGATGTGGGAAAAATAAAAGCCCATGGGATGCAGGGGAATGTGGCAAGTTGGATCCAAAATTGGCTCAGTGACAGGAAACAAATGGTAGTGGTTGACGACTGTTTTTGCGAATGGAAGGCGTTCCACAGGGCTCAGTGTTGGGTCCCTTGCTGTTTGTGCAATATATATTAATGACTTGGATTTAAATGTGAGCAGGATGGTAAGGAAATTTGCAGATGAGACAAAAATTGACCGTGTACTTGATAGTGAAGAGGATAGCTGTAGACTCCAGAATAATATCAATGGATTGGTTGAGTGGGCAGAAAAGTGGCAAATGGAATTCAATCCAGAGAAGTGTGAGGAAATGCATTTAGAGAGGGCAAACAAAACAAAGGAATAAACAATAAATGGGAGGATTTTGAGAGGGGCAGAAGAAGTGAGAATGCCTGTCTACAGGTCCCTGAAGGTGGCAGGACAGGTAGTTAGAGTGGTGAAGAAGGCACATGGAATGCTTTCCTTTATTGGCCGAGGTATAGAATACAAAATCAGGGATGTTATGCTGGAACTGTGTAAAAGGCTGGTTAGGCCACAGCTGGAGTATAGCGTACAGTTTTGGTCACCACATTACAGGAAGGACATAATTGTTCAGGAGAGAGTACAGAGGGGATTTACAAGAATGTTGCCAGGGCTTGAAAATTGCAGCTATGAGGAAAGATTAGATAGGCTCGGGTTGTTTTCTTTAGAATAGAGGAGGCAGAGGGGTGACTTAATTGAGGTGTACAAAATTATGAGGGGCCTAGATAGATTAGACAGGAAGGACCTGTTTCCTCTAGCAGAGAGGTCAATTACCAGGGGGCACAGATTTAAGGTGATTGGTAGAAGGATTAGAAGGGACATGAGGAATGTTTTCACCCAGAGGATGGTGGGTGTCTGGAATTCACTGCCCAGATTGGTGGTGGAGGCAGAAACCCTCAACTCATTTAAAAGGTACTTGGACCTGCACCAGAAGTGCTGTAAGGCTATGGACCAGGAGCTAGAAGGTGGGATTAGATGGGGCGGCTAGTTTTTTTTCAGCCGGCGCAGACACAATGGGCTGAACGGCCTCTTTTTGTGCCCTAACTTTTCTATGGTTCTGTGAGGTGCCTGCAGAGGGAGGAATGAGTGAAGCTACAAGATGTGTTGACCTGAGGTGTGCCGTGCAGAAGAAAGTTAGGAAAGTCAGAGGGCTGAATTTAGTGAGCCTGCCACGGGTACCAGCGGCAGACCCAGAAATGGGCGCTGGTCCCGTTTGTCACATGGGTGGCCGCCACACTGCAATCATGCAGTGGTCATTTTGCATAATGGAGGTGGGGGTCCCACTTAATCACACAGTGGGGGTGGGATGCATGACAACAGATATGGCGTCAGATGATTCCAGAGCAGGTGCTGGCACCATATTTAAAAGCCTGCCAGCCCTGCTTGCATTGCTGCCTTGCACTCATTTGCTGCTCGCTGCTCAAAACTATGACCCATTTTGCACAGACTGTGGACCCCCCCCCAAACCCCCGAGGCGGACCCTGCAGGATAGTAGAGGCAGGGTGCAGGGTGGCTCCACAGTTTAGTGATGCCTCTCTCCAGATTCTCCTCCAGCTTGCAAGGGAAAGGTGGGAAGTCCTCTTCCCCAGCAACAAGAAGAAGAGGTCCTCCTGCCTGATCAAGCAAGCCTTGATGGAGATAGCTGAGGAGGTCAGAAGCCGTGCGGTTACTCCCTGAAATGGGTTACAGTGCTGCAAGAGGGTCAATGCTCTCCTTCATTCTGCCAAGGTAAGTGCTTCTCACCTCTCTCCTTTTTAGGGAATTGCAAGTGCCTATGCAGCAGGAAGCGGGACTTGGGGAGGGAGGCACTACAAAGGCAATGCAGAGGGGGTCTGGCATCACCTCATCCTGATAGATGCATGGCTACCTTTCAGTTACAGGCCACCTTCTTTCACAGCTCACCCCGTCCTTAACTCTCCTGAGAGCGGACGGCAGCACATGCTATATGTGAAAGCCCAAGAGGGGATGAAGGGCTGACACTAGCAGAACTATCATGTTAATCTCTTTGTAAAGTATGACTATCTCCAACTTTCCACTTGCAGGACAAGAGGGCCCACAACAGGACGGAGACAGCCTCAACTGGCAGAGGCATTCCGGATCTGTGGCCTCACACCACAGCCGAGGAAGAGGCATTAGAATTGGCAGGGACACAGGGCGGCCGAGCCTTTTTCAATGTGGAGACTGGAGTCTCCACACAAAAGAGTGAGGATTGGCTTCCATCATTATACAGCTCACTTCTGGAGACCCACATCACATATTGTTGGCATGACGAGATCTGCAAAGCCTAACCCACCCACGTTTGTGTTTTCTCATGCAGATTGGCGTCGGCAAGAGACTCAATCAGAAGAGGGACAGCTGTCCACCGCTGAGGAGGAGGAGCACTCAGAGGATGCACTGTCACATGACCCTCCTGCACCTTCCACCAGCGCAAATACTGTCACCTCAGTGGGTTTCCGCTCGGTTGTAGAATCAGGGTCACAAGCTGGTGAGAACACCACACACAGGCCCGAGCAGCTCTGACATTCGGAGGACTGTGGGTGGCCAGGCCCATGCTGAGCCCAGGACGATGATGAGCATTGGCAAGGCAAGTGAAGGACGAGGCACCTGGAGTCTTCTCCAGCTCCTCGTCCTTCTCTGATCAGCAGGGAGGGTCAAGTGAACCTTGAAAGGGAGGAGGAGACGCTGGTCTCAACAGCTGGGTACTCCCCTCAGGGCAGTCTTGAGTGTGGATAGTGGCTCCTCAGCCCCCTGCCAGTGAGCCCACCTCCAGTAGCCGTGACACCTGAGAGTCTTGCACCAGTGCAGAAAACCCTCAGGCAGCCGGAATCCTGCAGGCCTCAGGCAGCCAGAGGATGGCCGCCGAAGTCATCACAGGCCAAGGGGCAGCCTGATCAGCAGCCTAACTCCAGCCCAGGTGCTGGCGTTGGGTTCACACTGCATAAGAGCACTCGCAAATGTATAAAGAAAAGCACCTAGACACACTTGGGGTTCACAGGTATTTAATATCTAACATATGATGCTTCATATAAAGTTCTTTTGTTCAAGCCATTAACATTCATTTTATAAAAGTGATTATTCTTTCATGCCTTAATTGTGAGCTGCTGTCTTCTCCTTTTTGGAATGCCAATGTAAGCACAGCCTCATTTAAATACAATCTCCCATGGGCACCAGTACGTGTTTCAGCTGGGTGCTAAGCCAGAACACAAATGAAAAAGTGACAGATTACATGCACTGAGGTCAGTCTTTATTGGTTTCTCTATAAGTGGACATGAGAGTGGCTGGAAACGGGTATTTATGAGATTATCTCTTGCCTCCTTGGCCTGTTGCTCAATCTGCCTGGTCTCTGGTGCAAGGACTTCAATATCTGATGCCGCTTGCTTATCTCCCTCCTCCGTGTCCTCCTCATCGGTGGAGGAGTATCGCTCAGGCATCTCGTCATCATACAAGGCCTCCCCCCTCTGCAGTGCTAGATTGTGCAGAACACAGCAGACCACCACGATACGTGAGACCCTCACTGAGGCATACTGCAGGGCTCCTCTGGATCGAGGCGACGGAATATCATCTTCAGCAGCTCAATGGCCTGCTCGATGGTCACTCGGGTGGAGCCGTGGCAAGTGTTCTACCTCTCCTCCGCTGCATTGCAAGGTTCCTCACAGGCGGCAGTAGCCATGTCTTCAAATGGGTAGCCCTTGTCCCCAAGAATCCATCCCTGAAGGCAAGCTGGTGGCCTGAAAGCTGTGGCACCTGGGACTGTCAAAGTATTTAGGCGTCATGGCTGCTTCCTGGGAAGCGGGCACACACCTACAGCAAACACTTTTGGTGGTCGCAGACCAGTTAAACGTTGATGGAATAGAAGCCCTTCCTGTTGATGAAGGCAGCCGGCTGGTCTGTTGGAGCCTTAAGAACATAAGAACACAAGAAATAGGAGCAGGAGTAGACCATTCAGCCCCTCAAGCCTGCCCCGCCATTCAATAAGATCATGGCTGATCTGTCCCAGGCCTCAACTCCTCTTTCGGGCCTGCTCCACATAACCCTCGACTCCCCAAGATTTCAAAAATCTATCTACCTCCTCCTTAAATACATTTAGTGACCTAGCCTCCACAACTCTCTGAGGTAGAGAATTCCAGAGATTCACCACCGTCTGAGAGAAGAAATTCCTTCGGCATCTCAGTTTTAATGTGTGTCCCCTTATTCTGTAACTATGTCCTCTAGTTTGAGATTCCCCACCAGTGAAAACATATTCTCAACATCTACCCTGTCAAGCCCCCTTAGAATCTTGCATGTTTCAATAAGATCACCTCTCATTCTTCTAAACTCCAATGAATAAAGACTGTCAGGGTTGGTCCAGGTAGTCACCAGCCCTCTTGAACAGGACATTGGTCACCTCCTTGATGCAGCGGTGAGCTGCTGCCTGTGAGACCCCACACATGTCCCTGGTGGATCCTTGGAATGATCCTGACACATAAAAGTTTAGTGCCACTGTGATCTTCAGGGCCACTGGCATAGAGAGACCCCCAAACTCCATAGGTCGTAACTCATTCTGCAGTGTGGAGCATAGGTCAGTGACTGCCTCCCTGGATAGGCACAGTTTTCAGCGGCAATGGCAATCGAACATTTGGAGAAAGCTGATTCAGGTCAGTACCCTCTCTGCCGCAGGTGGGCCCTTCTTGGCATGGCCGGCTGCTGCTGCTGTCATCGTGGAGCTTCATGGGCAGGCGCAGCTGCCTCCTGGGCCTCCCTCCATTGGAGTCACTGCATCACACCACAGGGGTCCAAAAATAGAGGGTGTATGCGACCCATGCCAGGTGACCAGTGGGACTACAAAGCACTGTCAACGCAGAGATGATCCTGCCTTGACAACTGAGATTTTGTTACTTCTCCCAGCAGACTCCCTGATGGCCCTCAGTGCCGACCTTTGCTGATGGCCAACCCTCTCATCCAGCAGTATGGGCAACCCACACATCTCGCCCAAAAGTTTGTTCACTTGATACAGCCACCCAAACCCGAGACCCAACACCCTTGCAGAGCCCCCGAGACCCCAACCCCCTCTTGCAGAGCCCCCGAAACCCCGACACCGCACCCCCCCTTGCAGAGCACACAACACTGCAGTCCGAAAATGGCCTCCACACCCCCGTTCTTACCCTATGCAGTGCTGGTCATGGTTGCCTACCTGTCACGGCACTGAAGCTTTGCCTTGGTGCCGCCAGCATTTAAAGGTCATGAACCGAAAGCTGCGTGAGCGTCACCCACTGTCCACTTAATCACAATCCCCCCATTGAATCACGATGAATTAGATGTGTTATGACCCTGTTATTTTCTTTTTGAAGTATGCGGTGTGTCTTTAAGACAGCCAAGAATCAGTACTGCTTCAAGAACAAGCAAGCCTCAGGAATTACCAAGAAGCTGCATTTTGGTTGCCATTGGATACAACCATACAGAGAAGGAACCAACCAGCTTCAAAAAATGCATACTGGTTACCCGGCAGCAGCCTTTCGGAGACCAAGGACAAAATATACAATGTTGCGATTAACTGTGAAACTAGTTTAAAAAACTGGCTTTTGACAGACACAGACACACAGACTATCAGCCAGCATATACTGAAGGAAATAAGAGAGCGTTCTCCCTCTATCTGTTTAAACCCTATTTGTTATACTCTCAGAATTCAGATAAATCAAGCTAGATTAATTTCTTAAAAGAAAATAACCAATTACTTTAACTACTGAACTGTAATTGCTGAATTCATCGTTGGACGGATGAGGAGTTGAAGCTTCGGATGTTGGACTTTTTTATTTCCCATCGGATGGCTGCGAGGACTCAAGCAACCTTGGACTGTTCTACATTGGAAGATTCCACTTTGGCAGCAGCGTAAATCTGCATGGACTTTATTGTATTTACTTTTTTATAATGTTGTTTATATCTTCGTAGCATTTAAGAGTTTAGTTTCTCTAATAAACAGTTAATTTGTTGATTTAAAGGCACCTGGTTTTGTTTGCCTCATTCAGGGGGTTAATAGATGAATCAATTTGGCTATGGTTTTCTTTAATTTGGAAAGTTTAAAGTGATATGTTGGGCGATCTGTGGAGGGACGGGACTGAATTGACAGTGCATTTCTCCCACCACAATCAGAATCATATATTTTGATTGGGGGCTTTGACTTGAGCGGTTGATCATAACAGATACAAATGCATTGAAATTAACAGCTGAACAATTTAAAATAAATTCCTATCACATTGGGGTGGTAAATCTGCCTTGGTGCTTTCCCACCAGTGACTAAAGCCGGAACAAACTGCCATGACGCCATATTTCAGGCGGACACTTCCGATGAGATTCTCTCCCCTCTATACCACCATTCCTGCTTCAGACAGCCACACAAAATTCTGCCCACAGTGTGCAGCTTGGCACCTGACAGTGTTATGCCACTCACCTGTCATGCCTTCCTGAGGTACTGGACCCACCTGGTCCACTGTCACTTAGAGGGGCCATACTTCTTTTGCTCACTGCCTCGGCAACTTCCATCCATGCCTGCTTGGTTGAAGAAGCTGCCTTCTTCTTCCTGCCCTTAGGAGAGCTCACCTCAGCTCCCTCAGCTTCACCCACAGGTAAGACTGGGAGACCCAGGGGGCCAGTCTTCCCAGATCTCCTCACTATTCCTGTGGGTGTTGCAGCCTGAAAAGTCCAAGTGCTGCTGATTGTATCTGACATATAGCATGGTCCCTTGAACAAGAAATCCTTCCTCTGACAAAATGTCTGCGTTATCCAACCCACCCTCCGTAATTGGTTGAGGAGTCCGGACATTGGCTGTTAATTGTTTTTTTTAATTTGTTCATGGGTTGTGAATGTCACTGGCAAGGCCAGCATTTGTTGCCCATTCCGAATTGCCCTTGAGAAGGTGATGGTGAGCTGCCTTCTTGAACTGCTGCAGTACATGTTGTGTAGGTACACCCACAGTGCTGTTAGGGAGGGAGTTCCAGGATTTTGATCCAGTGACAGTGAACTGTGATATAGTTCTAAATCAGGATGGTATGTGGCTTGAAGGGGAATCTGCAGGTGGTGGTATTTCCATTTGCCTGCTACCCTTGTCCTCCTAGGTGGTAGAGGTTACGGGTTTAGAAGGTGCTGTCGAAAGAGGCTTGGCGAGTTTCTGCAGTGCATCTTGTAGATGATAAACACTGCTCCCACTGTGTGACAGTAGTGGAGGGAATGAACATTGAAGGTGATGGATGGGGTGAAAATCAAGCGGGCTGCCTTGTCCTGGAATGTGTCAAGCTTCTTGAGCGTTGTTGGAGCTGCACTTAGTCAGGTGGAAAGTATTCCATCTGATAAAGAGAAACCAGGAGGCCCAGTACTCCAGCGACCAGGTTCGCAACCCGAAAATTGTCCTGACTTCCGAAAAAGAACTAAGTCAGGAAAATGCATCCCAAGATCATCAGCGTAATGATGACGTTGAACCCTTTCCCTTTGTCAGTTCTAATTCACGTTGTTCATCTCCCACAGGTTCTTCAAGCATGACACAGGAGCTGGAGCGGGAGGAGGCTGAGGAGTCCTCAGAAGAGGTTGTGCACTCTGAGGAATCACTGTCACGTGACTCATGCGCACTCTCCTCCAGCTCAGATACACCTTCGTGGGGCCTTCAATGTAAGTAGTTCCATTGTCACATGGTGACTCACACATCAGAATTGAGCAAGAGCAGGTGCTAGAGACAAAGACGTCAGTGGAGAGTCTCCATTGGAGAGCACAGGACACTTCAAGCTCTGCTCAGCTGGACATAGACACTGATCCTTGGCATCATCTATCAAAAGGACTATTCTGCACCAGCCTCAGAAAATTTGTGAGGTTCTGGCTGCATTTCCAGAGGCACTGCAAACCATTGGAGAGAGGCTGGAGGAGTCCATCTCTACCACAAGTGCCATGATGTCTAAGCCATTTGTGCTGATGTCCACCTCCATCAAAAATGTGACCACCTGCATGGAGAATCAGATGCGGCAGGCAACTGAGTGCAATCTGGCCCTAACCAATGGCCTGCACACTCAGTCTGCCAGCTTAAATAGGATGGAGGAAAGCCTCACCTTGGCCTTTCTGCACCTCACTGCAGTGAGCAAAGTGTTCTCCGGCTCTTGGCTAGCAGGGAAATGTGGGTAGGCCATGAGAGGGAAGATGAAGAGAGGGCACATGGCTGTGGGATAAAATAAAAACAGAACGTGCTGGAAATAATCAGCAGATCAGGTAGCATCTGTAGAGATAGAAGCAGAGTTAACGTTTCAGATATGTGACATTTCATCAGAAGTTCAGAAATCTGAGCAATCTGTTTACTAGACGTGCTGAAGGAGGAGAATAAAATGGAATTTATTCTAACTGTATCCTGGGAATTCACCTGAGAGGGGGCTGAATAAAATAGCAGGAGAGGAATTGCTTGTTCTCCATTATATTTGATATAGGACAGTGGGCAGCATAAGGGATAATTGGCCCACTTTATTGTACATTTATAGGCATCATTGGTTGTACATTGGGCAGAACAGAAATTTAGGGCTGGATTTTGTGCTGGAGGCAGGTTCCCCACCTCGAAGAGCCTGCCTCGAAGAGCTGCCAGCCAATTAGAAGGCCAGCAGCTCAGGGAGTGGTAGCCACTGCCAGTACTGCAGAGGTCTTGGACCCAGGCCCAGCGATGGAACCCCGGACCAGAGATAGGTAAGGCGGGTAAGGGGGATGGTTGTTCAGTCTAGGGAGAGAGGGGTCCTGGAGAGTAAAGTTGTTCCCGGTGTGGGTCCTCCATGGGCTACAAATTTCCCACAAAGGAGGGGCTCCCCCCTCAAGCCCACAGGGAGGGCACCTCGTTTTACAAGGTGTCCTCCCTGCGCAGCGGAGGCCCCCCCCCCCCCCGCGGCGGGTAAGATCCCAGCAGCGGCAGGAAGAGGCCCTTAATTGGCTGCTAATAGACCACTTAAGGGCCTCAATTGGCCTCTGGGTGGGAAGGCCATCATCAGCCTATTCCACCCTGCCTCGGGAAGATCGGTCAGCAACGGACAGGCAATGGGCCCTCCTCCCCACTGCAGCCATCCCCCCCACACCGTCACCCGTCGTGAAACTCCGTGCCACCCGGCCTCTGACCCCACCTCAGCGGGGCACGTAAAATCCCAGCCTTAACTGAAGTCAAGTCCATAATTTTAGATCAATGGTAATATATCAGCTGCACATTAATGAAGTGGTACTCCTTTCTGTTCATGAAAGTAGTCAGTTTGGTAACATAAGGCACTGTGGCTAAAAGTGCCTTTAATGCAGAATCCATTTAAAAGAGTGGTACTTAACATATAAAATTAATATTGAGGATATTGTAAAAAAAAGTGTGATCACTCTCTTTGAATATATGAACTGGCCTCAAAAGGCTTTAGCGCGCATAGGCAAGGAACAGGGTTGATTATGTACCCCCTGTTCATCCAATCAGTGCTAACAGCATTTCCAAACAGATAATTTTCAGAAATAATATTTTTTAGCAAACCCTTGGCTTGTGTGAAAATAGCGATAGCATTTTGTTCTAAAATATTTGCAAGGGTTATAGGCTGCCAACCAATAGAATTTAAGAAAGGGTTATTACATAATTTTAGTTTTCAAAGTTTATAGACACATACATCACGGCATCTAAACCCATACATTATTGAAATAATGAAATGCCATTTACAATAAGACTATTCTTCATAATTCACAATGTTGCAAGTCAAGAAAATGGAACATTGAATTCATGTCAATGTCAAATGAGACTCATCAGACGGCACATTGTTATATGCTTCAAAAGTGAAATAAGTCAGAAATTTTAAAATATCATAATTGACAGTTAAAGCAAAAGACTGAAGACAGGCTGAAGAGTTGACTGAAATCATAATTATGCTAATCAAAACAGCAATGCTGCTTAGCCAAGCTCTTTAGAGTAGGAGAAACTACTCTATGAGGTTATTTGGTCTGTACCAATTGGTGTAGGTAATCATCACTTTCATTTGACTACACATTGCCCAAGTACAAGAAATGAAATCCAGGTATGCAATGCTGAAACCAGGAGGTAAGACCACTCACAGGAAAATTTAAGGATGAATCATTTGCACTGAACTGAGATTTTCATGCATCAAATTCATACACAACAGCTTACACTTAACCGGAGTGGCAGTGAAATGACACAAGACAGAATTCAACTAAAATTGGAAACAAACACTGGCCAAGAGTGCAAGTGATGGCGAAAGGCTCTCCCATCAATGATGGAGTTGGCAGGGTGGCAAATATGAGCTGGGATGTAGGTTGCAGAGATAGACAATGCCAGAGTTTGGGGATGGGGTTGGAATTTAGAAACAAGAATAAGGATTTGTTGGAGAGTGAAGTTCAGTGAGGATGGAATGATAGGCCAGCAGGATAGTTCAGAATAAGATGCATGTGGGTGAGTTTTGTCCGAGAATCTGCAGGGATGGTCATCTATGACTTGATCCCAGGCAAATAGTTGTACGCACTGTAACAGTCATGTATTCAAGGGTAGTGGTAGAGAGCTAAAGCTGAATGTTGTCATCATAAAGTGGAAGCTGACCCCATACTCACAGACAGTCTTAACCTGGTGGCACATCTGAGTTGATCCTGTAGGTGCATGAGAAACCACTGAAAGAAGTACTCTGGCTACAGTAGAACTGGAATGAGTAGAACCATGACAGAAGATGGAGCGGTCTCCTGTTTCAGAGACTGTAGAGACGTTGCCGAGTATAAGCAGGGGTAGAATGCTGTGATCGTAATCGGACAGCATGTCACTAGTGACTTTGACCACAGCAATCTCAGTGCTTTGAGCAGGACACAAACTGGAGTGCAGCAATTCAAATAGGGATGGGTATTAGAGGTGAAAACAGAGCTGGCTAGTGACAATGCATTCAAAGATATTAACGAGCACGAGGAGTTTAGAAAGGAAGAGAATATTAAGGTGGTACATTAGTAGGAGAGGACGAGACTAGGCTTTTTAACAAAGGAGGTGATGATAGCAGTTTTGAAATGTAGAAACAATACCTTTGTAAAGGAAGCAGTTATTTGAGCATAAAAGTGATAAATTTAGTATTGAGCTCTATGTAAACAAATAGGCAAAATTATGTATAAGCATCTTATGCATGTACTTAAATGGCCATGAATGAATATTAAATTTTTTAAATTTTGTTTTTTTGCCATTTAAAACTCCAAACTTGATGGATGTTGCACATGGTCAGGCACAACAAGTTGCATTTATGTAGTAAATTAGTAAAAACATTAAATGTAGTAAAATGGCAATACAGAAAGGGTCAACTTTAATATATTTAAAATGTATATTTCCAAATGAGGTATTCCCCCAACACTTCAATATACCTACGATTTTTATTGTCCTCATCTATATCATTTGGATAGGTCACTAGGAAAATTCATAGGCAAACTGTGAGCTACTAAGTTTCCAAGAAATTGTACTTCTGCTGGTGTACTCACAATATTGTATTTTCAGTCTGGACAAAACTGCAGGAATTCATGTAGTGGGCTACCCAATGAGAAGGGAGTAACAATCAATGCTTTGTCCTCAGTGGGAATAACTGTGAAACTCTTTATTCCTTGTCCAGAGTAAGTCATAGCACCAAGCAATGGAAATAACAAAGCATTTCTGTTTTGGCTGAACAACCGTATCAACAAAGTCGCATTGGGATGGCAATCTGCGGAGACAATGTTCCCTGTAAAATGAGACACAAAACTCTTCCAGAAAAGCAATTGAATAGCCCTTTGAGGTTGATCCACTCAGGACAGGTTAAGGCCCAGGTGAATAATGTCCTTGTATTTGTTACCTACCCTCCAGTGACAAAGGACGCTGACTTTTATATATGTTTTAACTGCTTCAGCTGCAAGGAAGTTAGAGCTGCATCTGCCAGTCTAACATAAACTGTTTGTAAGACCTCTTTCACACAAACTTATGAGGAAGATTTTATAAGCCCATGAGGATTCCCAGTTTGGTTATTAAGGACTGGGAGGAACCTCATCCACAAGGGGAGGATAGAATGGATCAGATGAGGAAAATCCAAGTGATAGTTTTATCAATTGGGACCCTAATTTCAGTTATAATTTCACCGTGTATAATTTGAACCTTAAAGTTACTTCAGATGATAACTTCAATGCTGCCAATAATGACGATAACACAGACTCTTCAGGTGTTTCCCACAATGAAGGGATTAGAATTCTACCCGAGAATAACCATTATAACCATAACCGTAATAATCAAAGTGTTGTCAGGATTCATTATCCTATGGATCAATTAAGGTGCACTGCTTGTAAGGAAATTTTTAATTATGATAAACTCATTTTTAAAAACATCTTATGCTTAATTATTTTATCAACTTTTCATTTACCACGTGTAATAAATGTGACAAATTGGGGATTATCATGCTATTGCTTGTTATTATGAGAAATGTGAAGGAAAGAGGCAAGCAGACCATGTGGAAGGATTCCAATTCACAACCTGAAAAATGAAATTTTAGATGCAAAGGGGTCTTAACTAGCATGAACACAATCTTTATGCTGAAGTGCATAATGCAAAAAGAATCAAAAATGCTTCCTTGCAGAAAATCAAAGGCAGGAAGTCTACATGGTCTGATGATGAAGTACAACTTTTATTAGAACTAGACCTTAAATATAAAGATTGCTGCAATATTAACATTATGATTAGCAAAGACTTAACAACAGGGGCGGCACAGTGACGCAGTGGTTAGCACCACTCCAGGGACCCGGGTTCGATTCCGGGTACTGCCTGTGCGGAGTTTGCAAGTTCTCCCTGTGACCGCGTGGGTTTTCGCCGGGTGCTCCGGTTTCCTCCCACCACCAAAGACTTGCAGGTGATAGGTAAATTGGCCATTGTAAATTGCCCCTAGTGTAGGTAGGTGGTAGGGAATATAGGATTACTGTAGGGTTAGTATAAATGGGTGGTTCTTGGTCGGCACAGACTTGGTGGGCCGAAGGGCCTGTTTCAGTACTGTATCTCTAAATAAATAAACTAAAACAAACAAATAGCTGATAAAAGAAGAGCTGCTGAAATTATAATCTTAAGAGAGAGCAAGGCTGTAAATATTAACTCAACACCAATTGCACAGGTCATGGAAGTAACACCAGAAGCAACTAAATCATCCAATTTTGACAAGCAACAGAACGTATTTTCAAATCAGAATGCAAGCGACAAGATATTCAAGAACTATTGGGCCAAAAACCTGCAAGAGTAAAAGTGATTTACCATTATTGATTGTAGAAGTAGAACAGCCAATACTACATCAAAAGGACCAAGATGGTACAACACATGCTGTTAATTTACTTGAGAATATCACAGAAATTTTAATTACAAATAACAGAACCAAAAGTAATTTTAATAATAATGGTTTTGTTACATCTTTCCATAATTGTTTTAGTAGATCTTTCAATAATGGTTTCAATAAATCTTTTAACAACAGTGGTTCACGGAAAAGATATGCAAGGGAAAAATACAATTTTAAGAGGACTCAGATCCTTTTTATAAAGAATAGAAATAGATTGGGGCTAGACAGATAATGGACAATCCTGATCAAATTGAATGCCAATTAAGCAGGGAAGAATTAGAATTTTTCTGACTTCAACACTTCTGCACAAACCAGTTGCTCCCTATCATGGGTGCACTTGGAATATAACATGACTTGGACAATGAACAGAAGCCACGCAGAGGAGGAGGAGAAGGGCTCTCAACAGGAAGTCATATCCATCCAGGGTGTTCAGGGAACTATTCTCCTAACTCAACCTCGACAAGGAACAATATGCAAGACATCTGTGCTTCGGTAAGGATGTCTTCACTGAAATTTGCTGCCTGCTGCAACCACCAGGTTCTTGGACTGCTGTGACACCCTGCAAGCCCCTTTTCATAATGTAATCCACAGCCATTATAGCAGCAGTCTGAGCTTTCCAGCTTGCTATCCAGTTTTGCTCCCAATTTATCTTGGCGACCCTGGGATAGGGTAGTGTTATACTATAAGGTTAACCTTGAAAAGTTCAGACTTGTGAAATGTTTTCCCAAGATCCCAATTTGATAAATCTGGTTGCAATATAAGCTTCATTGTACTTGTGCTCTACTTCTGTCTGTGGTTGGAGTATGGTGGCATGTGCCATGGCTACATAGAATAACTTTGGTCCTCTTGGTGTCATCCTTCCACCCTTCATTTTCCTTCAAATAAAGAAAGCACTGATGACTGCCTTGAACGAAGTAATTGTGAGAGTTTCTGATAGCTGTTGGTCCACAATGAATTTTTTAAAAAATCATATAGGGCACAGCATTGCAATAAGAGGCCTGAATGGATGCTGCTGGCATGGAGCGTCACCCATTCGACATTGACATCAGAAATTCCTGTGATAGTCTGCTCATGGGCAGAATTTCCCAAGATATCTGCAGCCGGCAGGCATAGCTCCATGCGAACAGTGCTCATTCAGAAAATCAGCCCTGATGACTCCAGTTTTGTCCTTACAGCCTTTCTCTTAACGTCTGCATCCACACTATGTTTCTACAACAATATAGGAACCTTACCATGCTTCCCACTCCCTCCCACGCCTCCCACTTAAATATTCAATCTGGCTTCTTAGTCAATCACATGATTTAAGCACATTAGCTGTCTAACTTGATTTCAACCCTACAGCAACGTGGTAAGGAATCATGCGGTGAGTGTTGTAGCACAGTCAACGTTGCTACTCCTGTCATACTCAATTATCGTCAGCATAATGCTTTATACTAACAGTAATTTCCAGGGTGTAGGAAGGCTCAGCAGTCCTGAAGAGGTAAATATTCACACAATTCATTTTTCAAATGTTGTTGGATATGAGTGATATAGGGTATGATATATCATAATATATATATATATAATAATAGGATAACCACTAACCTGGAAATCAAGTTGCATCTCCCCATCAGTCTGGACAAACAAGTCTGATATAGACAATTAATCATTATTCATACACCGCTGTATGAATGTCTCTTTCCATATAAACCATGGGCAATCCTTTCACCTGAACTATTTTGCCTTCAGCAAACAATGCTGCATGAAATGTGTCAGGTGGTGTTGTTTCAAAGCTGTATACCTCTGCTTTTCTTAATGCTTGAATTAATCTGAACATATGGCCATTTGCTTAATTTATTGTACTGTGAGCCAAATCAACAGATGGTCTGAAATTATTACACAAAGAACTCCTTCTTATTGTATTATAAAGGAGAAATAATTAATTGTTGCCCCTATCTTGGGTATGTAGAACATTTATAGGCCTTGAGTATCCACGAGCTTTAAAAACGCAATCTGTGCGAAATCAGCCAAACTAGCACAAAAGATCGCGAAACTCGCGTGTAAGTTACATCAAGCATAAATGGAGTTTCTGCGATCTTTTGCGCAGTTTTAAAAATTAGCTTACCCCAATGTTGGTTAAGCCCACAAAACTGGCCACATCCCCAGATCAAAATAATGAGGATACTGAATTTCCACTGATTGCGCCCTTTAGCCGTCGTTTGAGAAGGGTCTTCAAATTGAGGTTTTTTCCCCTTAGGTGCACAAGCACCAGTAAATATATTTTAAAAGTTTTTACGTATTAAAAATATTTAATTTACTCAGAAACTTACAAGTATACACCAATGAAGCAAGCAAATGGTTCAGTATAGCTCTTTTTAAATCATTTTCAGTCATTTTAAATCAGGTTATTCACAGGGGAAGGACTAGACACAGCTGTATTAATAAAACTGAACTAGGTTACCACTTTTAAATACACTTGTGAATTTTTTTAATGTAAACAATGACGTCTATTACATTGACTGATTGCACTGGGACATGGAAGATTTTATATTTGTGATTACGAAAATGCATTTTAACAGAAACTTGAACTGTGACCTAACCAGCACAATTTCAAACACAATTTGGGCTCAATTTTCTGATTTTCCCAAAGTGGAAACTTTCCCCATTGCATCTTCCCCAAAACTAAATATTTAGAACATTACAGCGCAGTACAGGCCCTTCGGCCCTCGATGTTGCGCCGACCTGTGAAACCATCTGACCTACACTATTCCATTTTCATCCATGTGTCTATCCAATGTCCACTTAAATGCCCTTAAAGTTGGCGAATCTACTACTGCTGCAGGCAGGGCGTTCCACGCCCTTACTACTCTCTGAGTAAAGAAACTACCTCTCACATCTGTCCGATATCTATCACCCCTCAACTTGAAGCTATGTCCCCTCGTGTTTGCCATCACCATCCGAGGAAAAAGACGCTCACTATCCACCCTATCTAACCCTCTGATTATCTTATATGTCTCTATTAAGTCACTTCTCCTCCTCCTTCTCTCCAACGAAAACAACCTCAAGTCCCTTATTATTGACAATTATAACTGCAATAGCACAATTCAGCTTCATTTCATTGGGGAAAAAACTGGTGAAGTTGCTGTCCAGTCATGTGGTACTTACAGAAGGGTACATGAATAGAGCAGGATTATTGGCACATGCTGTGCTTGCCCTTCTGTTTGAGGGCCATGATAGTGTGGCGATGACCTCTGAGTATCACCTGGACTAGAAGGATTTCATACATTCTTTCTGATTACCTCGGTGAGGCGGAATTTAAAATGCCCCATGGGAGCATGTTGTAAGGTGGGAGGGGGCCATAAAATCGGGAGGGAAGGCGGGAGGGTGCAGTGCCCGTCGCCATCTCAATGTCATGCAATTTTATCAACAACGAGGAAGGCTGAGGATGGCCTTGCCATCCAGAGGCCAATTAGGCCCTTAAATGACCAATTAAAGGCCTCTTCCTGCTGCTGCTGGTATTCTACCAGTGGCAGGGTGGCCTTCTGCTGCATGGGGGACCACCTAGTAAAAGCTGGCAGTCTCCCTGCAGGCTCTGGAAGGGTGGGGCCCTCCTGATCGGGCAACCTGTGGCCCACAGAAAGTCACCCTGGCGGCAAGGACTGCCCCTGTGGAAACTCTGCCCTCACCAACAACCTGACTGGCCCTGGCAAGCCTGACCCCACTTGCCTGGGTTCTGGGGCAGTGTCCTTGATGTGGCTGTAGGCCAGTTGCAGTCCCAGCAGTGACCACTGCTCTTGGTGCTGCTGGGACTGAAGAGCTGCTGGCCCTCCGAAACGCCAGCTGTTCTTGGAGGTGAGATCTCCATCTTTAAAGGGACGGGAGCCCTGCGCCAGGCAATTAATTGTCTGATGGGCATAAAATCGCATTGGGGCTCCTGGAAACGACCAAGTTGGGGTTGCCTTCAGCTTTTTAGCCTTCCGTCAGGGCAACTGCCACCAGCATTAAATTCAGCTCATGATCTTATGAAGTTGAGCTGCTGATCTGTGTGACATTTTGGAAGGGATGGATGTTGTTAACATGTTCCACTTTCAACTCTTATAAAAGGTCATAAAAGATCTTTCTTGAGGAACAGCACCTCATTTTCTGATTAGGCCCTCTACAGCCTTCCAGACCAACATTGAGTTCAATAATTTCAGAGTATGACTGCCTTTTTATTTTATTTTATTTTTTAACCATGTGCCCGCCTCAAACTTTGTTTTTCATGTTTGTGCTTTTGGCCAAAGCTGTTCATTATTCTGTCATTAACGCTCTCTCTGGACCAATGCTTTGTCTTTCACCACACCATTAGCACTCTGTCTTTGCCTTTGTTCCGTGACATCTTTGTCATTTAATCTCTCCTGTCCTCTGCCCTATCACACACCTTTCCTTTTGTTCTCTCCGCCCCCGCCACCCGCACTTCACTTGTTTAAAACCTATTACATTTCTAACCTTTGCCAGTTCTGATGAAAGGTCATAGACCTGAAATGTTAACTCTGCTTCTCTCTCCACAGATGCTGCCAGACCTGCTGAGTATTTCCAGCACTTTCCATTCTTATTTCAGATTTCCAGCATCTGTAGAACTTTGCTTTTATATGAGAAAAAGATCTTTGCTCTATTACCAAGTGCCATCTTCATGGGCTATCATTCCAATGGATGTAGTGTTCAAGAGTTCTTTCACTAGATTAAAAATCCAGAAATGGAAATAATAGAGTGGCACAGTGGTTAGCATTGCAGCCTCACAGCTCCAGGGACCCAGGTTCTGTTCTGGGCACTGCCTGTGTGGAGTTTGCAAGTTTTCCCTATGACCACATGGGTTTCCATCAGGTACTCCAGTTTCCTCCCACAGCCAAAGACTTGCAGGTTGATAGGTAAATTGGCTGTTGTAAATTGCCCCTAGTGTAGGTAGGTTGTAGGAGAATTGAGGGAAGGTGGGGATATGGTAGGGAATACGGGATTAAATGTAGGATTAGTATAAATGGGTGGTTGTTGGTCAGCACAGACTCAGTGGCCCAAAGGGCCTGTTTCAGTGCAGTATCTCTCTATGACTCTAATTTTAGACACATACAGGACAAATGGCTATCTTTCACACAATTGTGTTATTCCAGGTCACATAATAAAGTCTGTTAAATTAACAGTAGTTAGCTGCTTTTATTCACAACATAGTTAAAATGCAACATTGGTGTAGGGTAAGTAACCATAATAATAGGTCATTGTACATCAACAACATATTTATATAGCACTTCACAGGAGCCTTATCAAACAAAATTTGGCACTGAGCCACATAAGGAGATATTAGGGCAGATGGCCAAAATCTTGGTCAAAGAGGTACATTTTAAGGAGCATCTTAAAGCAGAAAAAAGAGCAAGAGAGGCCTCCTTCTGTGCTGTGACAATTCTGTCATTCTGTGATTCTGTGATGACAGCATATTTAAAGGACAGAGAGACAACACCTGAAGGGGGAGAACGAGTAACAATATTGGCGAACATGGGCACCAGGAGGGGAATTTGGGTGGTCAGCAGTTCAGTGGGAATAGGGTTGATTGAGCAGGAGGTGGTCTTATGGACAAGATGAGCTCAGAGAGGCCATGAGGGGGGATAGGAGAGAGTCTAAAGAAAGATGCGATTTCAGGGCTAGGTCAGAGAGGAGCTTTAGAGGAATTTTGGCTGGGTGAGCTAGTTGAATGGAGGGACGTGGCAAAGGCAGCTGATTGGATGTCTTGATCTTAATGACAAAGCAGTCCATGAGCTCCTTGCTCTTATTGTTGGAGGTGAGGGTGGAGGAGACAAGGTGGGGGGGGAGGGGGGTTTAAGAAGGCAATTTGCAGTAGAGAAAAAAAGGTGGGGTTTATTTTTGGATTCCAGGAATACTGAGCAGTTTTAGTAAACAAAAACACCATCTAATAGTTCCGAAGAAGGGTCACTGACCCGAAACGTTAACTCTGCTTCTCTTTCCACAGATGCTGCCAGACCTGCTGAGTGACTCCAGCATTTCTTGTTTTTGTTTCAGATTTCCAGCATCCGCAGTATTTTGCTTTTATCTAATAGTGTTTTATGTGGCTAGATCTGGCAATAAATGGCTAAACCAGTTGTTTCGCAGATCCATTCAAGTCAAGACACCAGTATGTTGTAAAGTTGATCCATGATATGCACCCCTCAGTTGTTCAGCTTAAAAGTTGCTGTATATGATTTGTGTAGAGTTCACGCCAATAAATTCACTACATAGCGACACAGAAAATCTATAATAACAATGCTCAGTTTTTGTTTATCCAGACTGTTCTGATTGGTCAGTTTAAAGGGCGTGTCTCTTGGTGGGCTTATTTTGTGGATAGTGTCAGGCACATGTGGAGGACTGGAGCACGTGACGTACGTGTGGCTGCTATTGGTTGGTGGCAGTGGCAGCAGGGTGGGGGGCAGGGATAGGCACCAGATGTTGCACCACAGACATTTGACAAAATTATTGACTCAGCCACGGACATGGGGGCAATTAATCTGCATATAAAGTGTACGACCAACCTAATGCCACCAAAACACAGTCTGTGTTAAAACACATTTCTCCCTATTTAGTGAAATACCTGGCATTGATTTTGCTTGCACAAGTTGTCAATGTCTGCCCGCACACTTAATGTAGCGATGTGGAGAATCTGGATAGATGTCCATCTGTCAGGAGTGATCTTGATCTCTTTCTCTCCCCTCTCTCTCTCTTTATCTCCCTCTCTCTCTCTCTCCCTATCCCATCTCTGTGTCTATCTTTCTCTCTCCCAATCCCATCTCTGTGCCTATCTTTCTCTCTCTCCCCCTTTCTCTCCCCCCTCTCCCTATCCCCCTCTATGTCCATCTCTCTCTCTCTCTCCCTATCCCCTCCCTGTGTACCTTTGAGTACCTTTATCAAATCTCCTCTCAACCATCTTCTCCAAATAAAACAGTCCCAAGTTCTCCAATCTCTCCACGTAACCGAAGTTCCTCATCCCTGGAACCATTCTTGTGAACCTTTACTGCACTCTACCCATTGCCTTAACATCTTTCCTAAAGTGAGATGCTCAGAACTGGACACAACACTCCAGTTGAGGCTGAACTAGTGCTCTATACAAATTTAACATAACTTCCTTGCTTTAATACTCCATGCTCCTATTAATGAAGCCTAGGATACTGTATGATTAATTAACCGCTCTCTCACCTTGTCCTGCCATCTTCAATGATTTATGCAGATATACATCCAGGTCCCTCTGCTCCTGCACCCACTTTAGAATTGTACCCTTTATTTTATATTGTCCCTCCGTGTTCTTCCTACCAAACTAAATCACTTCACACCTCTCTGCGTTAAATTTCATCTGCCACTTGTCCGCCCATTCCACCAACCTGTCTATGTCCTTTTGAAGTTCTACATTTACCTCCTCACAGTTCATAATGTTTCCAAGTTTCATATCATCTACAAATTTTGAAATTGTGCCCTGTACACCAAGGTCTAGGTCATTAATATATATCAGGAACAGCAAGGGTCCTAACACCAACCCTTGGGGAACTCCACTACCAACTTTCCTCCAGTCTTAAAAACATCCATTAACCACTATTGTCTGTTTCCTGTCACTCAGCCAATTTCATATCCATGTTGCTATTGTCCCTTTTAGTCCATGAGCTATAACTTTGCTGATAACTCTATTGTGCAGCACTATATCAAATGCTTTTTGGAAGTCCATAAATACCACATCAACAGCATTTCCCCAATCAACCTTCTCTGTTGCCTCATCAAAAAAATTCCAGCAAGTTAGCTAAACATGATTTGCCATTCACAAATCCGTGTTGGCTTTCCCTAAGTAACTGCATTTGCCCAAGTGACTTTTAATTTTGTCCCGCATTATCATCTCCAGAATTTTCCCTACCACTGAGGTTAAATTGACTCGCCTGTAGTTACAGGGCTTATCTTTACAAACTTTTTTGAACAATGGTGTAACATTTGCAATTCTCCAATCCTCTGGCACCACCCATGAATCTAAAAAAGACTGGAAAATTATGCTCAGCGCCTCTTCAATTTCCACTCTCACTTCTGTCAGTATGCATCTGATGCATCTCATCTGGTCCTGGTGCCTTATCAACTTTAAGTTCAGATAACCTATCCAATACCTCCTCCTTATCAATTTTCAACCCTTCAAATGTCTGAATTACTTTCTCTTTCACATGACCTGCACAGCACCTTCTTCCTTGGTAAAAACAGATGCAAAGTATTCATTTCCTGCCTCAGCCATGCCCTGTCTCCATGTGTAAATCCCCCTTTTTGGTCCTTAATCGGCCCCATTCTTCCTGTCACCACCATTTTACTATTAATATGCCTATAGAAGACCTTTGGATTCTCTTTTATATTAGCTGCTAGTCTCTTTTCATACTCTCTCTTTGCTTCTCTTATTTGCTTTTTCACTTCCCCTCTGAACCTTCTATATTCCACCTGGTTCTCAGTTGTATTATCCACCTGATATCTGTCATAAGCACACTTTTTCTTCTTCATTTTAATCTCTATCTCTTTCATCATCCAGGGAGCACTGGATTTGTTTGCCCTAACTTTACCCTTCATGGGAATATACCTTGACTGCCCAAATTATCTTTTCTTTAAAGGTAGCTCATTGTTCAGTTACTGTTTTGCCTGCCAACCTTTGATTCCAATTTATCTGGGTCAGATCCATTCTTACCCCATTGAAGTTGGCTTTCCCCCAGTTAATTATTCTTACTCTGGATTGTTCCTTGTCCTTTTTCATCGCCAATCTAAACCTTATGAAACAATGATCACTGTCCCCTATATGTTCCCCGACTGACACTTGATCCACTTGGCCCACCTCATTTCCAAGAACCAGGTCTAGCAGTGCTTCCTTTCTCTTGGACTGGAAACATACTGCTGTAGAAAATTCTCCTGAACACACTCTCAGAACTCTTGCTCCTCTCTGCCCTTTATACTCCTACTATCCCAGTCAATATTAGGATAATTAAAGTACCCCATTATAACCATTCTATATTCTTGTACCTCTGTAATTTCCTTGCAAATTTGTTCCTCTACATCTTTTCCACTAGTTGGTGGCCTATAGACTACACCGAGCAATGTAATTTGATCTTTTTTGTTCCTCAGCTCCAGCTAAATAGATTCTGTCCTTGACCCCTCTGGGACATCCTCTGTCTCCAGCACTGCAATGTTCTCCTTAATCAAAACTGCCACCCCTCCCCCTTTCCTTCCTTTCCTATCTTTCCTGAACACCTTGTATCTAGGAATATTTAGTACCCAGTCCTGCCCTTCTTTGAGCCACAACATCATTCTTCCACATGACCATCTGCACCTGCAGCACACCAACCTTATTTACCACACTCCACGTATTAACATACATGCACGGCAAACCTAATTTAGACTTTATTACTTTCCCTCTTAAACTCTGACTCCGACTAATATTTTCCTTCTCTAGTACAATCTGTCTCTCCCAATTCTCTGGTGCTCTTCTTTTGTATTAGCTCCTGGTTCCCACACTCCTGCCAAGTTAGTTTAAACCCTCCCCAATAGCATCGGCAAATCACCCTGCAAGGAGATTTGTCCCCTTTGTTCAGGTGCAACCCATCTGATCTGTACATGTTCCATCTTCTCCAGAAATTGTCCCAGGAATCTAAAGCCCTCCCTCCTGCACATCTTTCCAGCCACGCATTCATCTGCTGTATCATCCTATTTTCATGCTTATTTACACGTGGTACCAGGAGTAATCCAGAGATTACTACTTTTGAGGTCCTGCTTGATAATTTCTTACCTAGCTCCCTAAATTCTGACTGCAAGACCATATCCCTCTTTCTACCTTTGTAGCAATTGGTGTCAATGTGGACCACAACTGCTGACTTTTCACCATCCCCCTTAGGGTGCTCTGCAGCCGCTCAGTGACGTCCTTGATGCTGGCACCAGGGAGGCAACACACCATCCTAGATTCACATCTGTGGCTGCAGAAATGCCTGCCTATTCCCCTAACTATTGAATCTCCTATCACTGTTGCTCGTCCAGTCTTCTTTGTGCCCCCTGTGCAGCTGAGCCAGCCGTGGTGCCATGGTCTTGGCTCTGGCTCCACTTCCCAGATGAACACTCACTTTTCTCAATATTCAAGGCCTCCTGCACTACCTGCCTTTTTCTTCTTGGCTGCCCGGCGGTCACCCATTCCCTTTGTCCCTGCACACACCTAAGCTGCAGGGTAACCACATCTATAAATGTGCTATCCACGAAGTGCTCAACCTCACAGATGCAACACAGCGATGCCAGCTGTTGCTCAAGTTCTGAAACCCGGAGCTTAAGCTCCTACAGCTGACGACACTTCCTGCAACATATGGTTATCCAGGACACGGGAAGTATCCTAGAGTTCCCACATAGCACAGGATGTTACTCAGTGGCTGGAGCAGCTCTGCCATTTCTCGACCTATTACATAATAAACCTTGGAACTACGGATAAACATTGCAACTCCTAATAAACTTTGTTACTACCGATAAATCTTTCTAAGACCAATAAACCATGCTACTACTAATAAATACTTGAGTTTTGAGAGAAAAATAAGTTTTTTAAAAAAGTAAAAAAGAGAAAAAATACTCACCAACCAATCACTTACCTGTTTCCCACTGATGTCACAGTTGATTTTCGATAGAACACTGTAGGTCAGCTCAGAATGCACACACTATCTAGGTCCCTCACAGGCCCACTCTTTTTAACCCCTCTCCTCAAAAAACCAACCCTTGACCCCACCCTCCTTGCAAACTACTGCCTCATCTCTAATCTCGCTTTCCTCTCCAAAGTCTTTGAAAGTGTTGCTGCCTTCCAAATCCATGCCCAATCAGGTTTCCGCCCCGCCACAGTACCAAAACAGTTCTTACCAAAGTCACAAATGGCATCTTATGTGACTGTGGCAAAGGTAAACTTTCCCTCCTCATCCTTCCTGACCTGTCTGCAACCTTTGACATGGTTGACCACACCATCGTCTTTTAACGCCTCTGCACTGTCGTCCAGCTGGGTGGGACTGCACTTGTCTGGCTCCTTTCTTATCTGTCCAATCGTAGCTCGATTATCACTTGCAAGGCTTCTCTTCCTGCTCCCGCACTGTTACCTCTGGTGTTCCCCTAGGATCTATCCTTGGCTCCCTCATATATCTCATCTACATGCTGCCCCTCATCAACATCATCCAAAGGCATAGCATTCGTTTTTACATGTACCCTGATATCACTCAGCTCTACCTCACCACCACCTCTCTAGGCTAAATTATCACACTACTTATCTGACATCCAGTATAGGATGAACAGAAATTTCCTCCAATTAAATATAAGGAAGACTAAGTCCCTGCTACAAATTCCATTCCTAAGCTATTAAATCCATCTCTCGCCCTGGCAAATGTCTGAGACTAACGATTGAATTTTCAGGTCCCACTCGGGGCAAGAACAGAGGCTGATGATGAAAATACTGGTGCCAACCAGCGTGACAGTCAACGAACACCGTTCGCTGCACCAGCAAAGTTCACTAAGGCAGGGGGAGCGCGGCCCTGAGATCCCACCCAATCCATTAACAACTGCAATTAAGATGTTAAAGAGCTCATTGAGAGCTCATTACTGGGCATGTTCTAATTTTTATGGGGGCGCATGGGCTGCATGCAGTGTCTAGGGCAGACCAGGGAGACGGACAAACAGTGGGAAGCCAGTCATGGCCAGCCCAGGGAATTAGGTGGGCCCCATGAAAGGGTGAATGGTGCAGAGGGGGACTCATTGGCACACAGTTCCCATCAGTTCAGCGCAGGTTGCCGGGAGAGTGGTCAGTAAGCCCTTGGGCAATGCAGGGAGTCGTCACCCTCCAGGCATCAAGGGTTCAAAAGAGGAGGAGGCAAGGCTGCCAAATGCAATTGGGGGATGACCTGAATACAAAGAAGGCAACAACTGGCAATGGGAGCAGGATTCTTGGATTTTGGGCCCAGTGATGATGAGGTGCAACACCCTCCGCAGGAAGAGCAGAGCCCCAGGCATCAGGAGGACAGAGGAGAGGGATGAGGGGCAGGAAGGTGATGGAGGCCATACCCTCAGCATAGGATATGCTGGCAAAGAAGGGGCTACGCTGAGATGACAGGGTGCTTAAGTCAGGAATTTGATGAGTGTGGGAATTCAGCGCAGTGAGGGAAGAGATACTGTTCTGGTCTTTTAAAGAAAAAGGAGTGGTTTGAGAGAGGGTGGGTGACACACCTGAGAGCTGAAGTTCAGAGGCATTAATTAGGTTAACAGTTAAGTGATTGGATGGTGAGTTTTAAGGTTTCTTTTATTTTCTCTAAAGTGGAGCAGTAGTTTGAATTAGTACTGGGGATTATATATATTAAATTAATAGCTTAACTAGTTAAACTATTGATATAAAGACAAATTATCATTGAGTAATATTTCTAAACTTCAAACTCTAATTAGTTAGACATAATACAATAGAGTTGGCAGGGCAGGTGACTTGTTGTAGCTGTAGCATGTGGAAGCTGGTCGACAACAGTGTGATCCACTGCAACCACATCTGCAGTAAGTGTCTGCAGCTCAAGGAACTTGCGCACAGAGCTGATGAGCTGGACTCCGAGCTGCGATACATCAGGGAGGGGGAAATTTACCTGGATACTTTGTTCCAGGAGGCAGTCACACCCCTTAGGCTAGGTACTTTCAGATTTGGTCTGTGGTCAGTGACAGGAGGATGTCACTATGAGTGAGGCAGGTGTGGGGATCCAGAAGATAGTGCTAGAGGAGCCTTAGCCCTTGCACTTGTCCAACAGGTTCGAGGTTCCTGCAGCTTGTGTGGATGAGAACAGGGACTGCAGAGAGGATGAGCAAACTGACTACAGTAGCGTGGTACAGATGGCCATTCAAGTGGGGAGAGTAAAAAGCAATGCAATAGTCATAGGGAACAGTATAGTTGGGGGGAAAGATACTGTTCTGTGCAGCCAAGAGCGTGAGTCCTGATTAAGAACATCTCCTCGAGCTGGGAGAGGAACTAGGAGTGGGAGGGGAAGGATCCAGTTGTTGTGTGGTACCATGTAGGTGCCAATGACATAGGTAGGACTAAGAAAGAGGTTCTGCTAAGGGAGTATGAGCAGTTAGGGGCTAAATTAAAAAGCAGAATCTCAAAGGTAATAATCTCTGGATTACTACCTGAGCCACGAGCAAATTGGCATCGGCTAAATAAGATCAGAAAGTTAAATGTGTGGTTCAAAGATTAGTGTGAGAGAAATGGGTTTCGATTCATGGGGTACAGGCACCAGTACTGGGGAAGGAGGGAGATGTACCATTGGGACGGGCTTCATTTGAACTGTGCTGGGACCAGTGTCCTGGCGAATTGTGTAACTACTGCTGTACAGAGGACTTTAAACTAAATAATGGTGGGGGGAGTGGGAGGGAGAGAGGGTTTGTGTGAGAGGAGATTTAGAAAGTTTAAGAGAAAGGAGAAGGCAATAGTGCAGGGTCGTGATACGATTAATGATAACTAGAGAGTGAGAGGAAGGAACAGAGCGAACAAGCCTAAGAGTGCACCGGCAAATAGGGTCAGAGTAGGGAAAAATAGTAAAAAGAAAGAATTAAAGGCTCTTTATCTGAATGCACACAGCATTCATAACAAGATGGATGAATTTATGGCACAAATAGAAATAAATGGATATGATCTGAAAACCAGTACAGAGACATGGTTGCAGAGTGACCAAGGCTCGGAACTATATATTCAAGGGTATTTGACACTGGAACGATAGGAAGAAAGAAAAGGAGATGTTAATAAAGGAGTCAGGATGAATGGGCCATTTTTAGGTTGGAAAACTGTAACTAGTGGAGTGCCACAGGGATCAATGCTGGGGCCTCAACCATTTACAATCTATATTCATGACTTGGATGAAGGGACAGAGTGTATTGTAGCTAAATTTTCTGAGGATACAAAGCTAGGTAAGAAAGCAAGGACATAAAGGGCTGTATTTTATGCCGCCCCAGCGGGTTGGATGGTGGCATGGGGGCGGCGTAAAATTCAGCAGGAGGCGCCAGGAGGCCTTCCCGCCCCACTCCCGCCTACGGCCAAATTTACAGCAGTCGGGCTTGTGGAGGGGTGGGGGGGGCAGTGACGGGGAGTGGGGGGAAATGGTCCGCCGCCCGAGGCCAATCAAGGCCCTTAAGTGACCACTTAACGGCCACTTAAGGGCCCTCACCCATGGGTATTTTAGCCGTGGAAAGCAGGCATGCTGGGGACTTTTACGTCGGTGGCGAAGTCCCGTCTGCTTATGGTAAAATCCAGCCCAAAGAATCTGCAAAAAGATATAGATAAGTTAAGTCAGTAGGCAAAATTTGGCAGATGGAGTATAATGTGGGAAAATGTGAGGTAATCCACTTTGGTGGGAAGAATAGAAAAACACAATTTTATTTAAATGGAGGGAGACTTGCAGAATGCTACGGTACAGAGGGATCTGGGTGTCCTTGTGCATGAACCGCAAAACATTAGCATGCAGGTACAGCAAGTAATTAGGAAAGCAAATGGAATGTTGGCCTTTATTGCAAGGGTGGGAGGGGTGAGGAGTATAAAAGTAGGAAAGTTTTGCCACAACTGTACAGGATGTTGGTGAGACCACACCTAGAATATGAGTACAGTTTTGGTCACCTTATTTATGGAGAGATATACTTGCATTGGAGGCAGTTCAGAAAAGGTTCACTCGGCTGATTCCTGGTGTGTTGGGGTTGTCTTATGAGAAAAGGTTGAGCCTATTATCTTTGGGGTTTAGAAGAATGTGAGGTGATCTTATTGAAACATTTAAGATTCTAGTGGGCTTGACAGGCTAGATGCTGAGAGGATGTTTTCCCTCGTGGAGGAACTAGGGGGGACAGTTTCAAAATAAGAGGTCTCCCATTTAAGATGGAGGTAAGGAAGAATTTCTTCCTTCAGAAGGTCATTAATCTTTGGAATTCTGTACCCAGAGAGCAGAGAGGCTGGGTCATTATATTTATTCAAGGCTGAGCTGGACAGATTTTTGATGTACAAGGTAGTAGGGGATTATGAGGGGCAGGCAGGAAAGTGGAGTTAAGGCCACAATCAGATCAGCCATGGACTTATTGAAAGGTGGAGCAGGCTCTAGGGGCCAAAAGGAATCATAGAGTCATTTACAACACAGAAGGAGGCCATTCAGCCCATCAAGTCCATGCCCGTTCTCCACGGAACTATCCAGTCAGTCCCAATACCCTGCTCGATTCCCATAGCCCTGCAAATTTATTTCCTTCAAGCAGTCATCCAATTCCCTCTTCATTGATTGTCTCCACCACCCTTGTGGGCAGTGAGTTCCAGGTCATTACCACACACTGTGTATAAAAGTGCTTCCTCATATTCCCCTGCATCTCTTGCCAAAAACCTTCAATCTGTGTCCCCTAGATCTTGTACCATTAGTTAATGGGAACAGTTTTTCCTGTCTAACTTATCTACACCTGTCACAATCCTGTACACTTCTATCAAATCTCCCTTCAATCTCCTTTGCTCTAAAGAGAACAGACCCAGCTTTTCCAGTCTGACCTTGTAACTAAAGTCCCTCAGCCCTGGAACCATTCTGGTAAATCTCCTCTGCAGCCTCTCAAGGACCCTCACATCTTTCCTGAAGTGTGGTGACCAGAACTGGACGCAATACTCTAGTTGTGGCCGAACCAGAGCTTTATAAAGGTTCAGCATAACTTCCCTACTTTTGTACGCAATGCCTCTATTTATGAATCCCAAGATCCCATATGCTTTACTAATCACTCTCTCAATATGTCCTGCCACCTTCAAAGATTGATGCACATGCACCCCCAGGTCCCTCTGTTCCTGCACACTCTTTAGAACTGTCCCACTAAATTTATATTGCCTCTCCCTACTCCTTCTGCCAAAATGCATCACCTCACACTTGTCAGTATTAAATTCCATCTGCCCATTCTGCTAGCCTATCTATGTGCTGTTGCAGGTGGTTAATATCATCCTCACTGTCTGCCACACCTCCAGGTTTGGTGTCATCGGCAAATTTTGAAATTATACTCTGTATTCCAAGATCCAAGTCATTTATATATAGTAAAAAAAAAGTGGTCCCAACAATGACCCTTGGGGAACACCACTGTCTACCATCCTCCAGTCTGAAAAACAACCATTTACTAAGACTCACTGTTTTCTGTTCTTAAGCCAATTTTCCATCCAATTGGACACTGACCCTCCTATTCCATAAGCCTCAATTTTGTTACCCAGCCTTTTATGTGGTACTTTATCAAACATTTTCTTAAAATCCATATAAACAATATCCACTGCATTCCCTTCATCAACCTTCTCTGTTACTTCATGGCCTACTCCTGCTCTAAGTTCTTATGTTCTCATGTTCCTATGACCAAGAACAAGCAGGAGACTGCGACTGTCCAGGGAGATGATCACAGAGATCTGCGCCTTCATGGTGAAATACCTCACACCTCACAGCACTGCTCACCATGCCCTGCCAATAGCCATCAAACTCACTGTGGCCTTGAACTTCTTCGCTTTTGGCTCCTTCCAAGGATCAGCTGCAAACCTTAGTGGCATTTCGCAAACGGCTGCACACCACTACATCTTGCAGGTCACTGGAACCCTGTTGACTAGAGCTGGACAGTACATTCAATTCCAGACAGATGCTGCCTCGCAGGCACAGAAGGCAGTGGGTTTCATTTCCATCGCTGGATTCCTCCAGGTACAGGATGTCATCAATTGCACTCCTGTGCTTATTAAGACACCCAGTGACAGACCAATGAGCTTTCACTCCCTCAACGTTCAGCTGGTCTGCAATCACGAGAGCTTCCTCCATGTGCGTGCTCACTTTCCTGGCACTGCCATAACACCTTCATCCTCTGCTAGTCCAGGCTTCCACACTCCACCCTACAAACTCCGTGGATGGATTCTAGGGAACAAGGAATATCCCTTGATGAGATAATTAGTTAACCCTCAATGGGAGCCCGAGACAGAGAGACAGATGTGATACAATCAAAGCCTTCTGTTCACTAGGACACAATTGAGTAGCCACCGGGGTTCTCAAGATGCAATTCCAGTGCCTGGATCGGTCAGGTGGTGCTCTCCTATACCCTTCTGCAAGGGTCTCGCTCATTGTGGTGGTCTGCTGCGCTCTCCATAACATGGCCCTCAGAGGCATGGACCTTGAAGAGGCTGAGGCCCTGGAAGGCCACAACTCATCGGAGGAAAAGGAGGAGCAAGATGTGGAAGAGGAGGTGGAGGGGGAGGATGCAGAACACCGAGGTGCCTCAGCTGCACAGGGAGGTGGCTGGGCCCGGCGTGGAGTTCAAGGGTCTTGTCAGGATGCCATTAACATCAGGGATCATCTGATTCAGGCTTACTTTGACTGAGCCTCTCTGACCCAGGAGAAACAGCATGGGCTGGAACTCAGTCTGAGCTGCCTGTGCTAACATTTCCATTGAAGATGCAGCCAGGAATGTGTAAACTCTTACTGCCAATGACAGATGCAAATCTGCCCAGAGGTTTCACCATTACTGTAGACAGACCCTTGCTCTCCTTCACCACTTCATACCTCTTTTCTTGTCCCGCCATTAATAAAAGGAGGCTCACATGTCTGATTTCATGTGTCAATATTTACATTGTGCTCATAAAACAAAGCAGTACACAGTTACAGGAAGAAGACACCCCAGTTACCCATTCAGTGCTCTGTCTGATACGATGGCCTCCGTGCTCAGCCACTTCTACCTGGTTCTCCCCTTGTGGTCTCGGAGGAAGTGGAGGCAGCCTGCTCACTTGTCCCTGCCTGCAGCTGCAAAGCATGTAGCAGTTGTCCTCTTGGTGGAGGTGCCCCAGGGGCAACCTCTGTCACTGGGCCCTGCTGCACAGAAACTCCCTCCATCAGAGGGCCAAGGAGGGGCCAGGCGCAGCAGCAGCAGAGCTCAGAAGAGGCCCAGTCACACCTGATGATGATGGCACCCTCATCCTCTTCCATGACTGCCTCAGCCCTTGGCTGGCACTCCAGATGGCTGGAGTAGAACATTAGCTGGGGCGCAACTGGCATCCCCTCCAGCCATCCCTGTGCCATCAGTGCCACTGACCAGTCAAGGGCACATTGTGTGGAATGCATCCTGTGTGTTTCACTGTGTAGTTCCTGCATACATTCCAAGTGCTAATGCATATGGCTCTCCTCCTCTCAATGGAGGAGCTCATGCGTTCTAAACCTGAGCCATTGTGTCGCACATGAGCTGGATGGACTCCTCCATTATCACCCCATCACCCCGCATTGCCTCAGGGAACTCCAACATGTGGGAGCACATCTGTGTTGCTGGTCTAGGTAGAGCCTCCTTTCCTCTGTCTCCTGAGGGCCTGCATCTGTTTTGAGCTAAGCATGGCTGTGCCTGTCCTCCATCCTTCAAGGTGGACTGCCCACAGCTGCCTCTGCATCTGGCACCTCCTCCTACACACTAGTGCTCATCACCCAGTGTCACCCTATCTAACAGCATGCGAGGGCCCACCGAGGTGACTGTATCTGAATTGGTGGAGGGTGTGCTTGTAAGGTGTGGCAGTGCTTCTTCTGAGCTCTGCTGTGGCTGCACTTGGCCTGATGATAGTGAGGGAGCTGGTCTCATTGCCTTGACGTCTGAACCTGTAGGAGACCCAGGAAGCGATCATGATAACCAGCCTAGGAAAGCAGAAGCCTTTGCACATTCTGAGATTTCCCAATGCATCTCATTCTTCAGCATGCTGTCAGACAGGGTGGAGTACAATGCAAACTCTTAATGAGCACTTTGCACTCTCTAATCACCATCTCCACCACAGATGCACATCTCGACTTGCCCGACTTCCTCATGGTCAGCGACCCTGGTGATGTCCATGGCTCCCTCCTCCATGGTGGTGATAACATGTAGGTAGGGAACCCCTCCTCCTGTCTGGGCCCTCTAGTGGGCTTTATGAGCCCATTTCTCCTGCATTGACAATAGAGAGGGAGATAAGGCACTGCTGTCCTCTTTGACCAATGCCAACTGCTTCAATTCATTAGAAGCTACAAGTTTCAGTGCTGATAGGTCCTCAGCAGCACTATGGCTCTGGGCCATTCTGAGGGATCTTTAAGTGCCCTGGGTACACACTCCTCCCATGTTCAGGGCCAGCATCTGCCCTCTGGCTCCTTAGCTGGTATGTCTGCTGGAGGGTGAATGCCCAGAGGCCTGTCCTGAGAATTTAGCATTGCACTCATCTTGCCAGAGCACATAAGGGCATTGAACCTCTTCCTACACTGAACTGGTTTCTGCGCACCACCCTTCTTCTCCCGACTGTGTCAGCTACCTCTATCCAGGCGTGCTTGATCTGGGTGCTGGCCTCCTCCTGCCACCCTCCAGGAAGAGGGCCTCCCTCTTCTCCCTCATGGCTTTGAGCAGGACCTCCAGGTCCGCATCAGCAAATCAAAGGTTGCCCTGCCATGGATTCCAGGCCTCTGCCTCTCCTGAAACATCTTGCAAACTGAAGATTGAGCAATGAAACGGCAGTCAGAATCAGGCCGGCATTTGTACAGTTCTGTCTCCGTTCCTGCCCCGTAGCTATTGATTGGCCACCGATCCATTTTCCAAGTCAATTAAGCAGGTGTCTCTGTGAAAACGGGGCTGGTGACTGAATCCCCCGGGGGCAGTTTCGAACCATGGAAACGGCCCTGTCTTCCTTTTCCTGCCCCCAGAAGGAAAACCCTGCCCTAAACCAGACTGTTCGCAACCTTGGTGTCATAATTGACCCCAAGATGAGTTTCCAACCACATATCCGCACCATCACTAAGACCACCGGTTTTCACCTCTGTAACATTGCCCAACTTCACTCCTGCTTCAGCTCATCTTCTGCTAAAACCCTCCTTCATATCTTTGTTACCTCGAGACTTGACCATTTCATTGCACTCCTGGCTGGTCTCCCACATTCTACCCTCCGTAAACTTGAGGTCATCCAAACCTCTGCTACCCTCATCTTAATTAGCACCAAATCCTGTTCCCCTATCACCCCTGTTCCCGTTGACCTACACTGGCTCCCAGTCAAGCAATGTCTAGTTTTTAAAATTCTCATCCATGTGTTCAAATCCATCCATGATAGGCCCCTGCCTATCTCTCTAATCTCCTCCAGCCCCACAACCCTCCAAGATATCTGCACTCCTCTAATTCTGGTCTCTTCACCATCCCTGATTTTAATTGCTCCACCATTGGTGGCCGTGCCTTCAGTTGACAAGGCCCTAACTCTGGAATTCCCTCTCTAAATCTCTCCGCCTCTCTACCTCGCTTTCCTCCTTTAAGATACTCCTTAAAAACTACCTCTTTGACCAAGCTTTCACCTGACCTAATATCTCCTTTTGTGGCTCAGTGTCATATTTTGTTTTATAATGATCCTCTGAAGTGCCTTGGGACATTTTATTAAGTTAAAGGTGCTATATAAATATAAGTCATTGTTGTTGTAATGTAGGTCCATGAACCCAGGGGTCATGGTGAATAGGACTTGGTGTGAGCTAGAACATGGGCAGCAGAGTTTTGGATGACCTCATGTTTATGGAGAATAGAACGTGGAGGCCAGCCAGGAGAGTGTTGGAATTGTCAGATCTGGAAGTAACAAAGACAAAGATCAGAATAACTATTTTGGACATATTCCTGCTGAACATTATAGTATGATTTAACAAGTACTGATTCCAAAATATCACAGATCACCTGTGTTTTAACAAATCAGGCCAGGTTTTTATTCTGGAGTTAAGAGCCCGATATTGGGAAAACTTCCAGGCCCCGACCCCACACTGCATGGGCCTGACACGCCCAGAGCTATTTTCAGGCTAATTAGTGGCCAAGGAGTGGGCTCACCATCCAATTAAGGACGGTGGGCGGGCTCGTGAGGCTGGAGGGCCGCTGACACATCGGCAATCCCACTGGCCTAGGTGGGAGCGACCAATGCAGGTGAAGGGAGAGAGACAGGATGCCTCAACATGGAGATGCCCTCTGAAGATAATTTAAGTGATTTTTTAATTTAAAAAGGCCACAGCTGCTTGGCCGTGATCCTGGAGGCATGTCAGCGGGGTGGGGAAGGGAGTTGGGAGGGGGTGGTGTGCCCTCGCGCGATTCAGCACAGCACCCCTCCTCCCGCCATGAGGCTACCTCATTGCATTGGCCGTGTTTTGGTTTTGTGCATAGCCTCCATGTTGACTGGAAAATCCCAGTCACCGCAGGAAACAGGTCTTAATAGTCCCCTTAATTCACCTTAATTGGCTACTCACAGTTGTGGGCAGGTAGATGTTCTGAACCCGATCTGGCCATTTTAAAAGGTCTGGATTGTGGCGCCAAACCGGCGTTACAGCTGGCAGTGAAAAATTCCAGGTCCGCCCACCTTCAATACCAACCCCATATGGATTTAACAATTCAGCCCTATGAATAAAAATCCATGAGAATCTCCCTTTCATCACAAAATACATCTACATTGTAATTGTTATATACTAATGTGCAATGATAGCATTTTAGGCAATGGTTCGTGTTATTGATTCCCTATCACAGGCATTAGATGTTAACTTCAGTTTTCAGAAGACTGGAAAGAAGGGAAGAGCATCTTAAGTGTTTGGTTAATAAGTCAAAACTTTATTCCAGAGTTTACCAGCCAGGTGCATTCTTCAAAAGACTTGGGGCTGGATTTTACCTTAGGCAGACGGGAATTCGTCACTGAAGTAAAAGTCGATGGCGAACCCGCTTCCGCCAAGCCCAGGGATCCGTCCGCATTTTACAAGTCCCCGGGTTTTAAGTGTCCCAAGGCGGAACTTCCACCCACTTGAGGGAGGAAGTCCCACCTCAGTGAGCTGCTGGCCAATTGGCCGACCGCTAGCTCTTAATCCCAGCAACGCCACCAGGAGCGGTGGCCACTGCTGGGACTGCAGCCCAGCGAAGACATGGAGCCAGGAGTGAAGGTAAGTTGGGACTGCCTCGACAGGGGGATCGGTCATGCCCTGGTGAGGCTAGGGTGGTCGTTTGTGGAGAGGGGGATGTTTTGGGTCCCTGGGGTGGGTTTGGAGGCGGGGGCGGCCCTCAATCGGTCACCCCCTGCGGCGAGCGGTAAGGCCGGTACCTATCGCTGGGCAGCCTTTCACGTCCCCAGCACGCCCATTTGCCATGGGTAAAATACCAGTGGACGCGGGCAAGGGCCCTTAAGTGGCCGTTACGTGGTCACTTAAGCGCCTTGATTGGCCTCGGGCCGTAAAGTCGGCCAGATGCAGGGATGGGGTGGCAAGGCCTCCCAGAGCCTCCTGCTCAATTTTACGCCGCCCCCATGCCACCATCCGACCTGCTGGGCGGTGTAAATTTCAGCCCTTGGTATGAGTTAGGACACAGGTTGAAACATTTTGGATGAGTTCAATGTTCTGTAGTTTACAAGATGAGAGGCAGGCTAGCAGAGTAATGGAATAGTTAAATTTAGAGATAACAAAGGCATGGATGTGCGTTTCAGCAGCATATGTGCTAAGGCAAGATGGAGTTGGATGATGTTATACAGGTGGAAGTCAGTGGTTTTGGTAATGGAGGGGATATGTGGTCAGAACCTTTGTTTTAATTCATTCATGGAATTTGAGCATCGCTGGCCAGTCCAGCATTTATTGCCCGTCCCTAATTGCCCTTGAGAAAGTGGTGGTGAGCTGCCTTCTTGAACCGCTGCAGTCTATTTAGAGTAGGTACACCCACAGTGCTGTTAGGAAGGGAGTTCCAGGATTTTGACCCAGTGACAGTGAAGGAACAACGATATAGTTCCAAGTCAGGATGGTGTGTGACATGGAGGGGAAATTGCAGGTGGTGGTGTTCCCATGCATTTGCTGGCCTTGTCCTTCTAGTTGGTAGAGGTCGCGGGTTTGGAAGGTGCTGTCTAAGGAGCCTTGGTGCATTGCTGCAGTGCATCTTGTAGATGGTACACACTGCTGCCACTGTGCGTCGGTGGTGGAGGGAGTGAATGTTTGTAGATGGGGTGCCAATCAAGCGGGCTGCTTTGTCCTGGATGGTGTCGAGCTTCTTGAGTGTTGTTGGAGCTGCACCCATCCAGGCAAGTGGAGAGTATTCCATCACACTCCTGACTTGTGCCTTGTAGATGGTGGACAGGATTGGGGAGTCAGGAGGTGAGTTACTCGCCTCAGGATTCATAGCCTCTGACCTGCTCTTGTAGCCACAGCATTTATATGGCTACTCCAGTTCAGTTTCTGGTCAATGGTAGCCCCCAGGATGTTGATAGTGGGGGATTCAGCGATGGTGATGCCATTGAATGTCAAGGGGAGATGGTTAGATTCTCTTTTGTTGGAGATGGTCATTGCCTGGCACTTGTGTAGCGCGAATGTTACTTGCCACTTATCAGCCCAAGCCTGGATATTGTCCAGGTCTTGCTGCATTTCTACACGGACTGCTTCAGTATCTGAGGAGTCACAAATGGTGCTGAACATTGTGCAATCATCAGCGAGCATCCCCACTTCTGACCTTATGACTGAAGGAAGGTCATTGATGAAGCAGCTGAAGATGGTTGAGCCTAGGAACTCCTGCAGTGATGTCCTGGAGCTCAGATGATTGACCTCCAACAATCACAACCATCTTCCTTTGCGCTAGGTATGACTCCAGCCAGTGGAGGGTTTTCCCCCTGATTCCCATTGACCTCAGTTTTGCTCGGGCTCCTTGATGCCATACTCAGTCAAATGCTGCCTTGATCTCAAGGGCAGTCACTCTCACCTCACCTCTTGAATTCAGCTCTTTTGTCCCTGTTTGAACCAAGACTGTAATGAGGTCAGGAGCTGAGTGGCCCTGGTGGAACCCAAACTGAGAGTCACTGAACAGGTTATTGCTAAGCAAGTGCCGCTTGATGGCACTGTTGATGACACCTTCCATCAATCTGGTGATTGAGAGTAGGCTGATGGGGTGGTAGTTGGCCGGGTTGGACTTGTCCTGCTTTTTGTGTGCAGGACATACCTGGGCAATGTTCCACATTGCAGGGTAGATGCCAGTGTTGTAGCTGTACTGGAACAGCTTGGCTAGGGGCGCTGCAAGTTCTGGAGCACAGGTCTTCAATACTATTGCTGGAATATTGTCAGGGCCCCTAGTCTTTGCAGTATCCAGCGTTTCTTGATATCACGCGGAGTGAATCAAATTGGCTGAAGTCTGGCATCTGTGATGCTGGGGACTTCAGGAGGAGGCCGAGATGGATCATCCAACTGGCACTTCTGGCTGAAGATTGTTGCAAATGCTTCAGCCTTATCTTTCGCACTGATGTGTTGGGCTCCCCCATCATTGAGGATGGGGATATTTGTGGAGCCACATCCTCCAGTTAGTTGTTTAATTGTCCACCACCATTCACGGCTGGATGTGGCAGGACTGCAGAGCTTAGATCTGATCCGTTGGTTATGGGGTCGCTTAGCTCTGTCTATCGCATACTGCTTACGCAGTTTGGCACGCAGATAGTCCTGTGTTGTGGCTTCGCCAGGTTGACACCTCATTTTGAGGTATGGCTGGTGCTGCTCCTGGCATGCCCTCCTGCACTCTTCATTCAACCAGGGTTGGTCTCCTGGCTTGATGGTAATGGTAGAGTGGGGGATATGCCGGACCATGAGGTTACAGATTGTGGTTGAGTACAATTCTGCTGCTGCTGATGGCCCACAGCGCCTCATGAATGCCCAGTTTTGCATTGCTGGATCTTTTCGAAATCTATCCCATTTGGCATGGTGGTTGTGCCACACAACACGATGGAGGGTATCCTCAATGTGAAGGTGGGACTTCGTCTCCACAAGGACTGTGCGGTCGTCACTCCTACCAATACTGTCATGGACAGATGCATCTGTGGCAGGCAGATTGGTGAGGACGAGGTCAAGTATGTTTTCCCCTCTTGTTGGTCCCCTCACCACCTGCCGCATACCCAGTCTAGCAGATATGTCCTTTAGGACTCGGCCAGTTCGGTCAGTAGTGGTGCTATCGAGCCACTCTTGGTGATGGACATTGAAGTCCCCACCCAGAGTACATTCTGTGCCCTCGCCACCCTCAGTGCTTCCTCCAAGTACTGTTCAACATGGAGGAGTACTGATTCATCAGCTGAGGGAGAGCGGTAGGTGGTAATCAGCAGGAGGCTACCTTGTCCATGTTTGATCTGATGCCATGAGACTTCATGGGGTCCAGAGTCGATGTTGAGGACACCCAGGGCAACTCCCTCCCTACTGTATACCACTATGCCACCAACTCATCTCAGTGTCAAATATGACAACAAGGTGGTGAGCGATTTGATTCAGCCTCACCTCAGAACATAAGAAAAGAGGAAATAGGAGCAGGAGTAGACTCCTAGAGCCTGCTCCACCATCCAATATGATCATGGCTGATCCTTGGCCTTAAGTCCACTTCTCCCCCTGCTTCCCATATCCCTTGATTCCTTGAGAGACCAAAAATCTGTCTTTCTCAGCCTTAAATATGTTCAACGATGTGACATCCACAACCCTCTGGGGCTGAGAATTCCAAAGATACACAACGCTTTGAGTCAAGAAATTTCTCCTCATCTCAGTCTTAAATGATTGGCTGCCTTTGTGGAAGAAACTAGAGCAAAATAAATCAAACTTCCTCGGATGAGTACTCGCAAACTACTTTATTAACTTGTGCACAAGGAGAACAAACACAGTAGAGCTCACATTGAGACTCAGTGCGATGTTCTAAAGAATTACAGTCAAACAGTGGCAATTATACTATTCTGCAACCAATAATCTTACAACAATATTTCAATCCTTAATTTGCATTCTAAAGCACCAATAATATTACAATTTAATTCTTGCTCTAAACGAATAAGATACAGTAATTTTCAATCCTTCGTTTACATATCTATCTCACCATTGGCCTTGCAGCTGGTACAACGCAACAACAGAAAGAGACATCAGGCTTCAACAACACTCTTCTTATCTCATCAGCCAGACATGGCATATTCCTAAGGAGCAGTTTGCGTGAGAAACATACTGACCAAGCAAACTCACACCCCTAGTCCAAGGATGGCTCACCTCAGGTTCCACACTTCCCCCCTTTTGTCCTGGAAGGACAACTGCCAGGTCTCACTCAAGTTCTATATTTGCTAGCCATTGGGCTTCATCCTTAGTGGGGTCATGATTCGGGAGGAGATGGGTTGTTGGATTGCCACCAGGACCCTGGAGATTCTGTGACCGGCAAACGGAGCGGATACAACAAGGGAAGAGTTGGATGACAACGTACAGGATGAGCTGCACAGAACCACCCCCCCCCCCCCCCCTTTGTGCTGCCAGCAAGAAGTGAAGGGCCATTGTCGCTAGATATGATTTCAGGGATTCCAAACCTAGGCCCATATTCACGTAACAGTAACTTGGCTACAGTAATAGCAGCACATAGTTGTATCCCATACATTTAGGCATTTGTATCACCATTACATAATCAATTGTGCGAACATAATACAGCCGCAAATTCATTCTTAGAGCAAATTGACCATTCATTAATTCATTTTAAGTATTTACGAATAGGTTACACAATCACCCTTGTGTGGCATAACTAATTGTCTATCTTTTATAGAGCAATTTTGAAAACTGATTGTCTTTAAGGTAGCTGTCCATCCTGTATTCATACATCCTCTCACATCGCCTAATTAATTTCTTAAGTTTCCAAATTAAGTATGTCACATATGATACCCAAAACCACCATCAGGACATGGGAGATAATTCTAAACCAGGGGTGCATCTGCACGTTTGACCCCCAGTTCCATAAGTCCTCCCACCAGGTTGAATCGTTTATCTCGACAATCTCATCTGGTAGCTTCTTCAACTGTTGTTCCAGATTGTAGTACACTACACCACTGGCTTCTAGCTGCTGTTTTTCTTTACCCAAGCGTGTGGGCAATTGCGCAATAGTATATTTATTTTACTGGAGGTAATTTGTCAAACCCTCCTTAATACTTTCTGTCTTTCGTTTTTGTATGTCTACCAACTCTATCTTCCCCACCCTGGTTGGTATTTGTGGGTTGAAACAAAACATACTGTTGTTCACCGGACAAGTCCGGTTATGTCCATACTGGTACTCCTTCGTTGTGGTGGTTAAGCAATATCTCCCCTTTCCCATATAGGCCACATGGGTTAGCCCTGGCAATGCTTTCCTAGTCTGCATGGTGTAATTTACAGTGGCATTAAACCCACATTTTGATTCTGCCGTTTTATATATAGGATGAGGACATATGACCACCAGGTTTTCCAGACTACACTCAGACAATGTTGTTCCAACTACCTCTTTTCCAATTTCCATAATGTAGGGTAAAATATCATGGTATTCTATGTAATCTTTTCCCCTTATCACCCCTATATTTTCTACTTCATGTAATTGTATCCCTAACTTATCTCTCAGAATTACAGGTATTCCCAACACTACTCCAATACTCATAGATCTTGTATTTACACACTCCTGACCTTTCCATACCTTAAGTTTTCTGAGTTGGCACCTGATAATTTTATCATTTGTGTGACTAGCTAAGTCCTCCAACTGGGTGTAATTTATCCAAACTGGTACCTATCCTGCATCAATTTGCCTCCAATTTTCCTTCGTTTGTTCTAACATCCACGGACCATATGTACTACAAACACTTTCATTATTTGAAATGTCGTGGACCTCCTTTACCTTTTCTATGATATCATTAATAGTGTGAGCATGACCTTCCCGTACTCTCACCAGTCCTGTCACTGTTTTTGACAGATCCTGTCCTCCTTTAGCTACACCACTTCTGTGCCTTTTGTTCCTTTTTAAAAAATATCCTTTACTAGCTGACTGAAAGTTCTAACCTTCTGGTCCACATTTTCCAAATCTATAGTATTGACAATTGAAGTTCGTGTATTAAGGACTGTGGCTGCGTCATTCACTAAACTACGTTTATGGCTCTTTCCCTTTATTATTTTCTCATTACCAAATTCCTGTCTCAACAATTGTTGCAGTAATACTCTTGGATCTTCTCAGGGCACCAGTCAGGTAGCTGGATATCTGAGATATTCAATATTACCGGTACCAACTCAAGCTTTATATTATCATATACAATTTTATTACTTTTTATTATTGCAAGTCCATTTTCTGGTCCTGTAGTCAAGGCCGGGCAAGGGAGACCAGTCACTTGTGGCTGTTGGGTCGTAACCTTACTTGTTAGTAATTCGGATGTGGGGTTAACTGTGGTGATTGGAGCTTGTTGTCCGTTTAATAAATTTTGAGTGCTGGTTTGATTTCTGGGCTCCTTCCCTTGTACACCCCCCAATGATTTTGACACAAAAGGTCCCTGGAGGGCCTTTGCTGTCAAAATGTGACACACCTGGTAGATTAAATTGTCCACTAAAGTAAAAGCAAAATACTGCAGATGCTGAAAATCCGAAACAAAAACAAGAAATGCTGGAAATACTCAGCAGATTAAATTGTCCGCCAGGCATATAGTAGTTCTTTGCAGGATATTATATAAAGGGGCTGGCTTTAAGTCAAATCCATCAGTAAGGTTCCTGCGATACCCAACAAGGCCCAAAAATGATCTCAGAGCCTTAGTATCTTGTGGTAGGGGGAGTTGGAAGTTTGAGGATTGTCTGTACTCGCATCTGCTCTGTCTCACGCTTTCCCTGTGTTATCACTATTCTCAAATAATAAACCTTTTCTTTCAATATCTGTGCCTTTTCCGGGTTAACTTTCACTCCAACCTTCCAAAGGAGTTGAAGGAGCTCCTCCAGTATGTCAATTGTCTCATTGATAAAGATGCTGTGATATTTAATGTCTGCAATTAAGTTTTTAAATTCTTAAAGCGGCTGGATCTCTTGTTGGGCATCAGTTCTCACGTGGCCTTGGAACCTGCCGTCACCTGCTTAAAAAAAACACAAAGAATCCATTGTGGCTCTGCCCCTGAGCCCAATGGGTTAATTTGTCCAATTCTATCTGTCAATTTAGAAATTTAAGGTTTAAAAATGTCCATTATATATAAATTTTACTCTCAGCAATGCAAAATTGTGTGGTGGATTAAATGGAAGAACAGTAGCTGCAGCGGGGTTTTTTTTCTCCAAGGGGGCGGAGCAAAATCTTCTCAGCTGCGTCACTTTACAAAACCTTTTCTTCTCTGATCGAAAAGAACTATACTCCATTTTAATCTATTTTTTTTCTCAATCCTTTTGGTATCCTTAGGGTTGGAAAACAACAAAATCATTTTGTAACATTATCAACTTCAAAGGAAACCATCTCCATCAGGAAAGACAGCATTTTAGATTAAACTCCAATTGTTTCCAAATTTTTTTTTTTGCATCTTTTGTAAGAGGTTTCTAATCCAAGGATTTTTTATATAACAAAGATGATTCCAAATTCCAATTCACTGCAATAAATATTTAAAAATCAAAACTGCCAATGTAATATGAGTGAGTCTTATGTCTGGAACTTAAGACTCCCCCAAAACTTGACATGCTAAACTTGAAAGTTCATTGTGGTCATAAATGAAATTTCCAGGGGTTTTTTTCAACTTAACAGGTCAATTAACCTTAATCGTATAAACTTAACTCAGACTTATTAACTTATAATACTTATTAACTACACACAGAACAGAATAGCACGTGCTTTTTTAAAAAAGATATATAAATTACGTCATTTTTCTTGTTCTTTCTTCAGGCGCCTTTTCAAATGCCTGTAATAAAACCAAAAACTAAAGAAAAAGTTATTTAACATTCTTAACACAAAAGATTTAACACCAACTCCTTACACAAACTTTAAACAGACAGAATCTTTCCTATATCTCCTTTGTTTATCCTTCTCTCCCTTAAACCAATATCCAATTCCTGACATTTGCTACTTAAAACAGTCAGTAAAACATGTCTTTAATTTAAACTCCAAAAAAAAAACTAGAACAGATTTTAAACTTGAATTCCAATTAAAGCAGTGTTTTGAACTTCAAATTGGATTTCTGCCAAACCTCTTCAGACCTTCAAGGCTGAAGCTTATCTCTTAGAAAATTGTTCATTGCCTTTTCACAGTTGCAAAACCAACTTTTAAAATCAAAATAAAATTTTAAACTTAAAATATAATTCAATTTTATATCCCATTCCTGGGTGCACAACACTAAATAGAAATGAACACACTCAACAATCACTTTTCACACTCATTCAATTCCAAACAAATTAATAGACTCATGCTTTCAACATTAAAGCCAGACAACAAAGAGTTAACGACAGTCCACAGAACACAAGCTGTAGATCCCAGACATTCAATTCATGGAAGCTTCCAACATTCACACACTTGAATCAAAAGACACAGTAGCTTGTTTTTACTCACTTGAAATTTCCTCCTCCTGCTCAACAGGAGGTTCAGACTCCTTAGGAGCCGGCCCCTTTTCTGTTTGCGCGACCAGGATCCTGGCTTTGGGTGCCTGTCTCACTTCCTCAGTCCTTCGTACACTTTCCTGACTCTTCCGCGACTCATCTAAGCGCTTCAGCATTTGGTCCTTATTAAAGGTACCGTTGGGCGGGAACATCCTTCCCCTACCCTGAGTCCATTTCACCCATCTCGGGACATATAGAATGCTTTCAGGCCCATAATGTATCTACATATATGCATTGGGTGTTCCCTTGGGGGGGACCCCAGTCCCCTTCGTTAACGAATTTCCCATAATTACAACAAAAGCTAATTAGACTTTACCTTACCGGCCGACTTCCAAATTACCTACCAATCTCGTCGACCTGGTTTTAACGGGGCCTCTAACCCCGCGGGGAACTTGAACCACCCTCAAACTCCTCCGGATCCGGACGGGGACTCTAACCCCGAGGGGGACTCTAACCACCCTCTGAGGGGAACTCTAACCTCCCTCAACCCTTGACGTCAAACCGGGGACTCTAACCTCGAGGGGGACTCGAACCTCCCTCAAACTCTTCTGACTTACCTCGGTAGTGCTACACAGGTGAGCATGTACGTTTCCTCGGTCAAAACCTCGTATTGCCGAAATCAGGCAGCCGTGGTCATCGAGCCGTTGACCCGCGAGGCACCACGCTATTCTCCCGTGCTAGCACTCCGGGGGTTCGTCATCTCGGTGGAACCTCCAAGAAACTGTGGAAGAAACTAGAGCAAAATAAATCAAATTTCCTCGGATGAGTACTCGCAAACTACTTTATTAACTTGTGCACAAGGAGAACAAACACAGTAGAGCTCACATTGAGACTCAGTGCGATGTTCTAAAGAATTACAGTCAAACAGTGGCAATTATACTATTCTGCAACCAATAATCTTACAACAATATTTCAATCCTTAATTTGCATTCTAAAGCACCAATAATATTACAATTTAATTCTTGCTCTAAACGAATAAGATACAGTAATTTTCAATCCTTCGTTTACATATCTATCTCACCATTGGCCTTGCAGCTGGTACAACGCAACAACAGAAAGAGACATCAGGCTTCAACAACACTCTTCTTATCTCATCAGCCAGACATGGCATATTCCTAAGGAGCAGTTTGCGTGAGAAACATACTGACCAAGCAAACACACAGCCCTAGTCCAAAGATGGCTCACCTCAGGTTCCACACCTTATCCTGAGACTGTGCCATTGAGTCATTGGAATACTTATTAGCTGAGTTCAACTGCCATTGTTAAGGATTCTTGCCAGGTCAGCCGAATAAATAGAAAACCAGGTAGAATATTTCACCAAGGGAGAAAATAGGCCATGAATGTAAGGAAATGAAGGGAAAAAAATGACTGTCAGCTTCCCCATCTCATATTGATCTTCTGTTGCATTGGCCAATAGTATTCATGAAAGCTGCTGTGGACACTTCAGTAACTTGACTCCTCCACCTATCTTACCAAAGGAGACTGTGTTTTGGCAAAATAAACCTTCAATAGGAAATTTCAGTGAAAACTATTTGTTATAGAAAATAAGAATTCTTTAATCTGGTACAGCTCAGAAGTAAATGAAAACAATTAGTATTAAACAAAAACAATTTACATTTCCTTAACTATTTTCTTCAAAAAAACTTTCTCCACAAATAACTACAAGTTTATATTTTGCACAAAACAATATGGACACAAAATAGCCTGAGATAAATATTCCTCCCTCTCCCCAAAGTAGATGGCCTTGCTCCTAGACAGCAAACATTAAAGTGTCAAATATGGCAGGCTAGTTATTAATTACGTTTGATCCCAATAGTGATCACAATTGTATAAGAAGTCAAGGAATAACTAGGGGAAGAAACAATTATTTGAAGATGAAATAAACGAAAGATTTTTTGAAGTACAATTGAAAAAAGGTCACTTTGCGTTTAAAGTCTTCGAAAAAGTATATTTTATTAGCATCTGCATCTGGTTTGGAGGCAAAATTAGCTAATTGGTTCATGAACACAGCTTTATAATTAGTGTTTTCCGGAACAAAATGAAAATAATCTTACCAGAGCTCAGCTATACTGAGGTTCAACAATGATCAAATAGAAGATGGTAGTTATGTCTTAACTGAGGTGAGACGTGGATGTGGGTTTTCCAATTGGCTACGTTTGCTGACAACGCAACCACTAGGTGGTGTAGTACAGGCATTTGTGCAAATGCAACCTCATCGGTAGAAATGTCACTGGCTGTGACGTCTCAGGCAGCTGCCAGTAAGAAAGATGGTGCAGACTCAATTTAACACATAAAAAGGAACCCAAACCCCCTCACCCCTCAATAGCCGCGATCGCCACTTCCCCAACAGTACTCTCTCGCAATCGCCGCATTCAGTTTCCCGCTGCCTCCCATGCCCGCCTTCTCGCCATTCCATTCTGCCGGTCCTGACTGCTTGCAGCTCCATCCCATCATTCTCTTCCACGTCCCGCCGCTTGCTCCCCGCCTTGCTGCCTGGAGAAACGGCGGGTTGGTGGGGGAGGGGGAGTGAGCGGGTGCTACTAGCGAAATGGGATGAAGCAGAGACCAGTGGGCAGCAGCGAAATGGAGCAGCAAGCAGGAGAGAACAGTGGGAGGGAACGGGAAGAGAAGCAATGATTGAGGTTGCTTTCCAGAACTCGCGCTGGAAGCTGATGTCCCTTTGTGTGATGACACATTCACTCGCATGCGCACATTTGTACTAGCAAGCTGGCAAAGTTTGGGTGCATTTTGCACATGCGCAAGGATGAATGTGTTCCGCGCATGTGCGTAGTTCAGACCGCAGTGATGACGTCGGCACTTGGCTGTGTGGTCAGGAGACACTCTGTTTCTAGTTAGAAGGAATTGATGCTAGAGGCTGGGTGTGAATTGAATATATAATATAGTTTCAATAATTGATTTTTATATTTTTCTTCCGTGTTCTGTATCACAGCTTATATCTCACCAAAAGGCAAGAAATTAATCTCCATTCCAATTCCTTAGTCATAAATCATATCTACATTATATGACACAGCAAAATTAAAATAATTGCATTAAGCTTTTGTAAGGATTGCTGTAACTGTTTGTTTATATGTTAAGTTAAGCACAAATAGGTTTATGCTTATGTAATGGAGTCCAAGAGCTAAATTTACAGCTACCAGCAGGGGTCCTTTTCACAGGGCCAAAAAGGGAAGGGAAACCCCACCACAGCCCTTCAGACCCCCCAGCAGAAATCAACTGCGCTCGGGCACTTAAGTGCCAGCACTATGGTCCCCATCCATTTAAGAAAGAGAATCCCACCTCCAAGAACTGCCAGCCAATCAGAGGGCCGGCAGCTCAGTAGTATTGACGGCGCCACCAGGAGTGGTGGCAATGCCAGTACTACACCAGGCCTGGGACCAGGCCCAGCACTGGAGCCCTGGACCACAGGTAAGTGGAGCGGGGGTCGCCAGGGCCAGTTCAGCAGGCCCCACAAGTGGAGGTAAGAGTGGTTATTGAGGGCAGTGGACGGTTACCGGAGGGGCGGCCTTTGCCACCAGCGGCCCTTCGTGGGCCACCAGCTGCCCATGGAATACGTACCCCCAATCCCGTAGGGAGGCTACATTATTTTACTGGGTGACCTCTCAACGTGGCGAAGGCCATTCCACCACTGGTGTAATTTCAGTGGCAGCGGGAAGTGGCCCTTAAGTGGCTACTAATTGGCCTCTGGGCGGGAAGGCCATCTTTGGCCTTTCCTGCCTCCGTCTTTATTGTAGGGTGATGGCAAGTCATCAAGCCATCCGCCTTCCGTCACTTTTCTATGAGCCCCCTGCCTCCCACCTGGTGACCCATTAAATTCCGCCCCATGTGTGCAGACCTGAGCAGTTGGCCTATTGAATGTACAGCCATCAAGACTGTTGTGAACACGGCCAAGGTCGTTCGAAAGCGACAAGACCAAAACATTGAAGGGAAGGCTGCAGTGCTCGCTATTGACGAGAAGGCCTCACATCTGTGTCTGCACCTTGGAAGATGGGATCTGGAGATCTACCTGAAAAGTTCAGAAATCTGAAGGACTTTGTGGCTGCAGCTGGTACTATTTGGGAGGACTGCCCAGAAGACCCGTAAGATCTATCACTATTGCGTCTGATAATTAATGTGTAATCTTTAAGCAATATACATATTGACCGTGATTTAACTGTTAGTTCATGTTTAATATATGTTTTTTTATTCGTTCATGGAATGTGGGCATTGCTGGCTAGGCCAGCATTTATTGCCCATCCCTAATTGCACTTGAGAAGGTGGTGGTGAGCTGCCTTCTTGAGCCACATGCAAATTGGCATAGGGCAAATAAGATTAGAGAAATGACTACGTAGCTCAAAGACTGGTGTGGTAGAAGTGAGTTCAAGTTTGTGGGACACTGGCACCAGTACTGGGGAAATTGAGATGGTCTACAACTGACCCGTGCTGGAACCAGTGTTCTAGCAAGCTGCATAACAAGGGAAGTAGAGAGGATTTTAAACTAAATAGTGGGGGCAAGGGATCAAATTTGGGAAGATGTGGTAAATCAAAGAGTAGAGACAAGGGAAGAGAGAAATATATTAATATGGGAAATGATAAACAGACCATGACAGGAAGGGACACAGAGTACAAGTCTAAGAGTAAATCAGCAGATAAGGTTAGATGTTACAAAAATAATAAAAGGACAAAACTAAAGGCTCTGTATCTGAATGCACGTAGCATTCAAAACAAAACAGATGAACTGATAGCGCAAATAGAAATGATAAGTACGATCTGATAGCCATTACAGAGACATGGCTGCATGATGACATAGATTGAGACCTGAATATTGAAGGGTACATGACATTTAGGAAGGACAGGAAGCTAGGAAAAAGGTGGAGGGATGGCTTTGTTAATTAGTGATGGTATTAGCACAATACAGAGTGATGACCTGTCTTCAGGAAATCAGGATGTAGAAGCAGTTTGGGTAGAGATGAGAAATGATAAAGGCAAGAAGTCACTTGTGGGAGTGGTTTACAGGCCTCCTAAAAGTAACTACATGGTAGGATGGGGGATGAAGGATAAAATAATGGGAGCTTGTCAGAAAGGTACAGCAATAATCATGGGGGATTTTAATCTACATATAGACTGGAAAAATCAGATGAGCAAAGGTAGCCTAGATAAGGAGTTCATAGAATGTTATCAGGACAATTTCTTAGAATAGCACATTCTGGAGCCAACTAGAGAGCAGGCTATACTAGACCTGGTATAAAAACAGCAAGTGCTGGAAATACTCAGCAGGTCTGCCAGCATCTGTGGAGAGAGAAGCAGAGTTAACGTTTCAGGTGTGTGACCTTTCATCAGAACCAGTTCTGATGAAAGGTCAGTGACTGAAACATCAACTCTGCATCTCTCTCGACAGATGCTGCCAGACCTGCTGAGTATTTCCAGCACTTGCTGTTTTTATTTCAGATTTCCAGCATCCGCAGTATTTTGCTTTCATATTATTATAATAGACCTGGTATTGTGTAACGAGATAGGATTAACTAATGACGTCATAGTGAAGGCGCCCCTAGGCAGCAGCGATCATAATATGTTTGAATTTTACATTCAATTTGAGGGAGAGAAGAGTGGGTCTAAGACTAGTATTTTAAACTTAAATAAGGGCAATTATGAGGGCATGAAAGCAGATCTAGCTAAAGTGAACTGGCAAATTAGTTAAGTGCTAGGTCAAAAGAGATGCAGTGGCAGACATTTAAGGGGATATTTCAGAATACACAGAATAGGTACATTCCAACGAAAAAAGAAAATTCCAAAGGGAGGATCCACCATCTGTGGTTAACTAAAAAAGTTAATGATAGTATCAAACTTAAAGAAAAAGCATATAATTGCACAAAGATGGGTGACAGGTCAGAAGATTGGACAGAATATAAAAAACAGCAAAGAAAGACCATAAGATTAATAAGGAGGGAAAAATTAGAGTATCAGAGAAAACTGTCTAGAAATATAAAAACAGATCGTAAGAGTTTCAATTGATATTTAAAACAGAGAGTTAACAAACTGAGTGTTGGTCCTTTACAATGTGAGTCTGGAAATTAATAATGGAAAATAAGCAAATGGCAGATGAATTGAATAGGTATTTTGCATCGGTCTTTACCATAGAGGATACAAGTAACATCCCAGAAATAGCTGTAAATCTGGAAATGGAAGGGAGGGAGGAACTCAAGAAAATTACAATCACCAGGGAAATGGTACTGAGCAAATTGTTGGAGCTGCTGCTGACAAGTCCCCAGGTCCTGATGGACGTCATCCTAGTGTCTTAAAAGAAGTGGCTAATGAGATAGTTGATGCGTGGTTTTAATTTTCCAAAACTCCCTAGATTTAGGGAAGGTTCCATTGGTTTGGAAAATAGTGAATGTAGCTCCTTTATTCAAAAAAGGAGGGCAACAGAAAGCAGAAAACTACAGGCCAGTTAGCTTAACACCTGTCATAGGGAAAAGTGTTAGAAGCTATTGTTAAAAACGTTATGGCAGGGCACTTCAAAAAATTCAAGCTAATCAGGCAGAGTCAACATGGTTTTGTGAAAGGGAAACCATGTTTAACCAATTTAATGAAGTTCTTTAAAGAAGTAACATGTGCTGTGGATAAAGGGAAACTGGTGGATGTTCCGTATTTAGATTTTCAGAAGACATCTGATAAAGTGCCACATCAAAGGTTATTGCGAAAAATAAAAGCTCATGGTATAGGGGGTAACATATGGGCATGGATAGAAGATTGGCTGGCTAACAGGAAACAGAGAGTAGGCATAAATGGGTCACTTTCTGGTTGGCAAGATGTAACGAGTGGTGTGCCGCAGGGATCACTGCTGGGGCCTCAAAATTTTACAATTATATAAATGGCTTGGATGAAGGGACCAAAGGTATGATTGCTAAATTTTCTGATGATACAAAGATAGGTAGGAAGGTAAGCTGCGAAGAGGACATAAGGAGGCTACAAAGGGATATAGATAAGTTAAATCAGTGGGCACAGATCTGCAAATGGAGTATAATGAGAGAAAATGTGAAATTGTCCATTTTTGCAGGAAGAATAAAAAAGAAACATATTATCTAAATGGTGAGAGATTGCAGAGCTCTGAGATGCAGAGGGATCTGGGTGTCCTAGTGCATGAATCGCAAATGGTTTGTGTGCAATGGGTGGGTTTGTCGAATGAGGAAAGGTTGAACAGGCTAGGCTTGCATCCATTGGAGTTTAGAAGAATAAGAGGCAACTTGATTGAAACATATAAGAAGCTGAGGGGTCTTGACAGGGTGGATGTGAAAAGGATGTTTCCTCTTGTGGAAAAATCTAGAACTAGGGGTCACTGTTTAAAAATAAGGGGTCGCCCATTTAAGACAGAGATAAGGAGAAATTATTTCTCTCAGAGGGTCATGGCTCTGTGGAACTCTCTTCCTCAAAAGGCAGTGGAAGCAGAAGATTTGAATATTTTTACAGCAGAGGCAGACAGATTCTTGATAATCAATGAGGTGAAAGGTTATTGGGGGTAGGCAGAAATGTAGAGTTGAGGTCACAATCAGATCAGCCACGATCCTGTTCAATGGCGGAGCAGGCTCGAGGGCTGAATGACCTACACCTGCTCCTAATTCTTATGTTCGTATGTATTGTCATGTAGGCCCCCACCTGCCAAGAATGAGGCATATTAATTTCCCCACATGGACATTAAATTTCAAATTGTTGATGGGAAGAAGAGAAGGCCTATTACAAGGACTGCCAGACCTTGGCTGGAAAAAAACATTTACATACTAACAGACATTGAAAGAAGAGAAGCGCATTCCATTCCCTTCTAAGATGATACAATACACAGAGCCAAGACGTGGTCAGACCAGTTAGTCACATGACTAACTTGCTTGGCAACCTGGGGGTTTCTGAATTATACAGTTTGAACTGAGACCCTGCAGAAAGCTGAATGCTCTAGGACTGAAGAACACCTCCTGTCTGTCTGCGTGCTCCCATCTCTTTCTCACAAGCCTCTGAATCAACTGAGGACACATGAACCCCAAGAGAGAAAAGTCTCCTACAGCAAACAAGGTTTAAGAATAATACTGGGCCCCAACGAAAAGATCTACCTACAATTAAGGACTCTACAGTGAGCTCGAAGAACCGTAACAAAAACTCTTAAGATATAGCCTCAGATTTTCCACTCTATTTTTCTTCTGCTGTTTTCTGTCTCTATTTGCATATGTGTATCGCGTATGCATGCTAGTGTGGATGTGTCGTGTATCCGTAGCCATTAACCAAATTAGAGTTGAAGTTGAAGTTTAATAAATTTCAACTTTTCTTCTTGAAACCTAAGAAAGCCTATTTGTGCTGGTTTCTTTGCCTTATAATTGGAAAGCAGTAAAGAAGGATTTGCCAAGGGGGAGCTAAAAACAGCATGTTTAATAATAAAACCCTGTTACAGTAAGACCAGGCGAAGGCTGAAAGGGAACCTTAGACCTCTTTCTCACCTGTTTGTAACAGAAATTTGGGTGCTAGACTTCGGGATTGACCTCCAGACAAACGAGAGAAATTGGAAGTGGGAAGCCAAATTGTTCCCAAGCAAAAAAAAGAGCAAGAGCAAGATGGTTGTGTGTAATTGAATACTAATATATCTGCAATTGAAGCTTGTAGCTCTCCATGCCAGGGTGAAGTAATTTGGAATAAGTTAAAAGCAATGTCTATGGAGGTGTTGAGGAAAATGGCTGAGCAGTGTGAGATCACTGTATGTTGCAAGGCTAGGAAGTCTGAACTGCTAAGACTAGTGGCGAATCATTTTTCCCTTGAATTTGAAGAAGCAGAAACAGTGTTAGAAGCAGACTCCGACAGGGTATTGTTAGCAAAGATTCAATTGGAACAGAGGAAACTTGAATTTGAGGAGAGGGGCGGCACAGTGGCGCAGTGGTTAGCACTGCAGCCTCACAGCTCCAGCGACCCGGGTTCAATTCTGGGTACTGCCTGTGTGGAGTTTGCAAGTTCTCCCTGTGTCTGCGTGGGTTTCCTCCCACAAGCCAAAAGACATGCAGGTTGGTAGGTAAATTGGCCATTATAAATTGCCCCTAGTATAGGTAGGTGGTAGGGAAATATAGGGACAGGTGGGGATGTGGTAGGAATATGGGATTAGTGTAGGATTAGTATAAATGGGTGGTTGACGGTCGGCACAGACTCGGTGGGCTGAAGGGCCTGTTTCAGTGCTGTATCTCTAAACTAAACTAAACTAAAGAATATTCCGGAAGAAATACAAAGAAAGAGAGTTGAAGTAGCTTGAGTTAACTAGGAGGTGACAGAATAACCCCAGTGAAAGCATGGCTAATATGGAGGAGCATAATTCAGGGTTGGGCACAAAATTGTTAAAACTCGCTCAACTAATTCCAAAATTCATTGAGGAGAGTGGAGAAGAATTTTTTGTCTCTTTTGAGAAACTGGCAAGGCAGCTAAAATGGCCAGCTGAGACCTGGTCTCATTTACTACAAAGCAAGCTAACTGGAAAGCCCATGATGTTTATCCCCTGTTGCCAGATGAGAGTTCATCAAATTATGAACTGACCAAAAATGCTATCCTTGGGGCATATGAATTAGTACCCGAAGCCTATTGCCAAAAGTTTAGAACCTTTAAGAAGCAAGCTAATCAAACTTATCTGGAGTTTGAAAGAAGTAAGCAGCTGGCTTTTGTGATCAGTGGCTGAGGGCTCTTAAAGTAAAGCTCAGTGATGAGAATCTCAGGGAAGTAATTCTGTTCGAGGAATTTAAAAATTCTCTTCCACTCGCCATAGAGGAACAGCAGGTTCAGAGAGCCTTGCAAGCGGCCGTTCTAGCTGATGAGTTTGCTCTCATTTATAAGTCAGTTTCCCAGGGGAAAACCTTTCCTAATCACCACCACAGATCTGAAAAGGACAAAGGGTGGGAAGATGATAACAGCCCAGGCAGTCAAAGAACAAAGAACAGTACAGCACAGGAACAGGCCATTCGGCCCTCCAAGCCTGCGCCGATCTTGATGCTTGCCGAAACTAACATCTTCTGCACTTCCAGGGCCCGTATCCCTCTATTCCCTTCCTGTTCATATATTTGTCAAGATGTCTCTTAAATGTCGCTATCGTATCTGCTTCCACCACCTCCCATGGCAGCAAGTTCCAGGCACTCACCACCCTCTGTGTAAAGAACTTGCCTCGCACATCCCCTCTAAACTTTGCCCCTCTCACCATAAACCTATGTCCCCTAGTATCTGACTCTTCCACCCTGGGAAAAAGCTTCTGACTATCCACTCTGTCCATGCCGCTCATAACTTTGTAAACCTCCATCATGTCGCCCCTCTACCTCCGTCGTTCCAGTGAAAACAATCCGAGTTTTTCCAACCTCTCCTCATAGCTAATGCCCTCCAGACCAGGCAACATCCTGGTAAACCTCCTCTGTACCCTCTCCAAAGCCTCCACGTCCTTCTGGTAGTGTGGCGACCAGAATTGCACACAATATTCTAAGTGTGGCCTAACTAAGGTTCTGTACAGCTGCAACATGACTTGCCAATTTTTATACTCTATGCCCCGACTGATGAAGGCAAGCATGCCGTATGCATACTTGACTACCTTATCCACCTGCGTTGCCACTTTCAGTGACCTGTGGACCTGTACGCCCAGATCTCTCTGTCTGTCAATGCTCCGAAGGGTTCTGCCATTTACTGTATACCTCCCACCTGCATTAGACCTTCCAAAATGCATTACCTCACATTTGTCCGGATTAAACTCCATCTGCCATTTCTCCGCCCAAGTCTCCAACCGATCTATATCCTGCTGTATCCTCTGACAATGCTCATCATTATCCGCAACTCCACCAACCTTTGTGTCGTCCGCAAACTTACTAATCAGACCAGCTACGTTTTCCTCCAAATCATTTATATATACTACAAACCGCAAAGGTCCCAGCACTGATCCCTGCGGAACACCACTAGTCACATCCCTCCATTCAGAAAAACACCCATCCACTGTTACGCTCTGTCTTCTGTGACTGAGCCAGTTCTGTATCCATCTTGCCAGCTCACCTCTGATCCCGTGTGACTTCACCTTTTGCACCAGTCTGCCATGTGGGACCTTGTCAAAGGCTTTACTAAAGTCCATATAGACAACATCCACCGCCCTTCCCTCATCAATCATCTTCGTCACTTCCTCAAAAAACTCAATCAAATTAATAAGACACGACCTCCCCTTCACAAAACCATGCTGTCTCTCGCTACCCTTCTTAAACAAAGGATCAACATTGGCTATTCTCCAGTCCTCTAGGACCTCACCTGTAGCCAATGAGGATGCAAAGATTTCTGTCAAGGCCCCAGCAATTTCTTCCCTTGCCTCCCTCAGTATTCTAGGGTAGATCCCACCAGGCCCTGGGGACTTATCTACCTTAATGCTTTGCAAGACACCCAACACCTCCTCCTTTTTGATAATGAGATGACTGAGACTATCTGCACTCCCTTCCCTAGGCTCATCATCCACCAAGTCCTTCTCCTTGGTGAATACTGATGCAAAGTACTCATTTAGCATCTCGCCCATTTCCTCTGGCTCCACGCATAGATTCCCATCTCTGTCCTTGAGTGGGCCAACCCTTTCCCTGGTTACTCTCTTGCTCTTTATATATGTATAAAAAGCCTTGGGATTTTCCTTAATCCTGTTTGCCAATGACTTTTCATGACCCCTTTTAGCCCTCCTGACTCCTTGCTTAAGTTCCTTCCTACTGTCTTTATATTCCTCAAGTGCTTCATCTGTTCCTAGCCTTCCAGCCCTTACAAATGCTTCCCTTTTCTTTTTGACTAGGCTCACAATATCCCGTGTTATCCAAGCTTCCCGAAACTTGCCAAACTTGTCTTTCTTCCTCACAGGAGCATGCTGGTCCTGGATTCTAATCAGCTGACGTTTGAAAGACTCCCACATGTCAGATGTTGATTTACCCTCAAACAGCCGCCCCCAATCTAAATTCTTCAGTTCCTGCCTAATATTGTTATAATTAGCCTTCCCCCAATTTAGCACCTTCACCCGAGGACTACTCTTATCCTTATCCGCAAGTACCTTAAAACTTATGGAATTGTGGTCACTGCTTCCGAAATGCTCCCCCACTGAAACTTCGACCACCTGGCCGAGAAAGGAAAGCAGGAGACACAGGAGGCCCTCCTCCAGCCAAAAAGTAAGGTGCTGTGAGCAAAAATGAGACCTGGAGACCTGTGTGCTTCCACTGTAATAAAGCAGGGCATTTAAAAGCTGACTGCTAGAAACTAAAGGGAAACCTGGTAGGGTTGATCAGGGCACACACGCTCAGTGAAGAAGAAGGGATCCTGACGGAAAGCACCGCAGAACAAGCTGTGGCTTTAACTGCAGTAAGAGTGAGACCCAGGAAGCTTAGTACTGCAAGTGCAGGAAAATTTAATATGATTCCTGAAGGTTATCAGCATTTTGTGTTTGAAGGGAAAGTAACCCCATACCCCTCGAGTAGGGCCAGCAAGCCCATAGTAATTTTCAGTGACACAGGGGCCACTAGATCCTTTTTACTGGGAAATGACCTGATCTTTCCCCCAGAGAGTACAGTGAACACCAAAATGGTGGTGAATAGTATTGGAGGGTAGTGTATGCCTGTACCTGTACACTAGGTGCGCCTGGAGTGCGACCTAGTTTCGGGACCGGTAACCATAGGGATTGTCCCTATTGTGCCTGTAGACAGGGTTGACCTGTTCCTAGGTAATGAGCTGGCGGGTGTAAAGATGGTTGCCCCCCCCCCTCCCCAGTAGTGACAGAAAGACCGCAGGACATCAGTGAAACAGGGCCATAGCAGGAGATACACCCCTATAGTTTCCCTGAATGGGTGGTGGATCAGGCCATGATCAAACCAGCTCCACCAGAGGAGACTGAATCAGCACTGCAGGCAGATGACCAGGTCTGTCTGAGACTTTCTTTGGAAAGTTAGAAAACCCAGGGAATGAATTGAATGGATTTTCCCGAGGTGAGGCTCAGCGAGCTGACCCAGTATTCTGAGAGTTAGCACAGACTGCCCAGTCTGAAAGTGAAGCAGAGGGGTCCCTGATTGCTACTATTTAAAGAATGAGGAACTGATGAGGAAATGGAGTGCTCCTGACAGACCTGAGAGCAAGGAGTGGGCAGTAGTTCACCAGTTAGTGGTGCCACAGAGGTACCGAGAGAAATATTAAGAAGGGCCCACGAGACTACAGTGGTTGTACATGCCAGTATACGAAAGACCAAAGCCCGCATAAGACAGCAGTTTGACTGGCCAAAACTCCACAAAGATGTGGTGGAGTACTGCAAGAGTTGCCACATGTGCCAGGTTGAGGGGAAACTCCAACCTACAGTGAAACCTGCATGCCTAAGTCCTGTACCAGTGTTAGCATGACCCTCCAGCAGAGGGCTGGTGAACTGTAAAGGATCCCCGCCGAGAACAAAAGGGCTCTGGCAGGCACAAGGCTGGCAGAAGTTTAGAAAGTGAGGGTGAAAGAGTGACCAAGAGGGCAGGTTAAAGGAAGTCCGGGAGGAATCCCAGATGAAAACTCCTACTGTCTGGTCAGCCAACCCTGAAAAGTTTGAAAAGTTAGACCCCACATCCTCCTATGTAAATGCAGACACTAGAAGCACCCCACCAGAGTTGCTAACAGCATTTACAAGAGGCCGTAGAGACAAAATAAAGACTTCTAAGGGATACAGAAACCACGAAGGTGATGCCTCACCTGGTCAAAGTGCCACAGGGGATTACAGTAGAGTCTGCACAAATATCTGAAGGCAGGAGTGTTCCAGAGGACAAAGGGGAGATTAGCAAATAATCCTCCCCTGCAGTCAGAAAAAAGAAAACCACCCATCCCCCTAAAGTCAAAAGCCTTTGCATGACTCAGTAAAGCACTGAAAGAGAGTTCACCTGCCCACTACTGACTCTCTTGGGGAAAAAAACTCCAACTTAGGGCTAATTAAATCTAACCCCCCCCCCCCCTCCCCTTGGCAGACATCAGCAGGATCAAAGGCCCTTGGCAGTCATGGAAATGGGCAAACTGAAGAAAAATTCCCCCAAAGAACATGTTTACTGGGATGGCAAAATAGGGGTAATTAAAGCAGCACTGGCACCATGCAAAGACAGGCAATTTTAATAAGCTTTGGGATTTATGAATGAATGGAAATGAATGAGACAAATGCATGTTTTTTTCTGCATCTTATATTTTCTCTCAATCCTTTTAATGAAATGTGCTTTTCTCAAATTGCATTTCATTCCCCTGGGTGTGGAGGTGTCATGCAGGCCCCCACCTGCCAAGAATGAGGCATGTTAATTTCGTCACATGGACATTAAATTTCAAATCGTTGATGGGAAGAAGAGAAGGCCTATTACAAGGACTGCCAGACCTTGGCTGGAAAATAACATTTAGATACTAACAGACATTGAAGGCAGGGAAGCACATTCCATTCCCTGCTAAGATGATACAATACACAGAGCCAAGACGTGGTCAGACCAGTTAGTCACATGACTAATCTGCTTGGCAACCTGGGGGTTTCTGAATTGTACAGTTTGAACTGAGACCCTGCAGAAAGCTGAATGCTCCAGGACTGAAGAACACCTCCTGTCTGTCTGCCTGTCCCCATCTCTTTTTAACAAGCCTCTGAATCAACTGAAGACACATGTACCGCAAGAGAGAAAAGTCTCCTACAGCGAAGGTTTAAGAAGAATACTGGGCCCCAAAGAAAAGCAAGATCTACCTATAATCAAGGTCTCTACAGTGAGCTCGAAGAACCATAACAAAAGCTCTTCAGATATTGCCTCAAACTTTTCCACTCTATTTTTTTCTTCTGCTCTTTTCTGTCTCTATTTGCATGTGTGTATCGTGTATGCATGCTAGCATGGGATGTGTCATGTATCTGTAGGTGTTAACTGAATTACAGTTTAATTTTAAGTTTAATAGATTTCAACTTTTCTTCTTTAAACCTAAGAAAGCCTGTTTGTGCAGGTTTCTTTGCCTTATAATTGGAAAGCGGTGAACAAGGATTCACCAAGGGGGAGATAAAAACACGGTGTTTAAAAATAAAACCCTGTTACAGTAAGGCCAGGTGAAGGCTGAAAGGGAACCCTAGACCTCTTTCTCACCTGGTTGTAACAGTATGTTCCTATGTTAAACTGCTGTAGTCCACTTGTGTGTCGGTACACCAACAGTGCTGTTGGGAAGGGAGTTCCAGGATTTTGACTCAGCAACAGTGAAGCAACGGCAATATAGTTCCAAGTCAGGATGGTGTGTGGCTTGGAGGGGAACTTGCAGGTGGTGGTGTTCCCATGCATCTGTTGCCCTTATCCTTCTAGGTGGTAGAAATTAGGGGTTTGGAAAGTGCTGTCGACGGAGCCTTGGTGAGTTGCTGCAGCGCATCTTGCAAATGAACACACTACTGCCACTGTGCAATTGTGTTGAAGTGAGTGAATATTGAAGGTCGTGGATGGGGTGCCAATCAAGGGGGCTGCTTTAATCTGGATGGTGTCGAGCTTCTTGAGTGTTGTTGGAGCTGCATCCATCCAGGAAAGTGGAGAGGATTCCATCACACTCCTGACTTGTGCCTTGTAGATGGTGGACAGGCATTGGGGAGACAGGTGGCGAATTACTCTCCGCAGGATTTCTTGCTTCTGACCTGCTCTTGTAACCATAGAATTTATGTGGCTGGTCCAGTTCAGTTTCTGGTCAATGGTAACCTCCAGGATGTTGATAGTGGGAGATTCAACATTGGAATGCCATTGAACATCAAGGGGAGATGGTTAGATTCTCTCTTGTTTGAGATGGTTATTGCCTGGCACTTGTGTGGCGCGAATGTTACTTGTCACTTATCAGCCCAAGCCTGGATGTTGTCCAGGTCTTGCTGCAGCTGGCCACGGGCTGCTTCAGTATCTGAGGAGATGAGAATGTGCTGAACATTGTGTCAAATGAACAGATGTTGGGCAGATGATCAAAAGCTTGGTGAAAGAGGGAGGTTTTATAGAGCACCTTAAAGGAGGAAAGAGAGGTAGAGAGGTTTAGGATGGGAATTCCAGTGACGATTTATACCTTCCTATAAGGCATCTTACATATTACCTTTATTTGATTGTGTGGGTCTTACTTTCTGAAATGGGTCCTGAATTACCATGAAGAACAGGCATTTCACCCGTCACTATAAGAGTCAAGCCTCCTTAGCTTAGCCCATCTGCAAATAATAAGCTTTATTAAATCTCAGTTATTCCATGAAAGTTGCACAAATTAGATTATTAAAGGGCAATTAAGATAATATTCATAGTGATAGGTGCAGATGAAAAAGGCCATTCAACACATTGAGTGCCTCCCTCCATAGAAATGTACATTTTCATTATACAAGTTAAGTATCTCTTGAATCATGCAAGAGTTTTTTGAAAAACATTCTCTTTTTATACTTTTTGCCCAGGCAATGTGCATAAAGAAAAATCAGGTTGGAGGATTGTTAACAATTAATAACCTCCGCAGAAGACCTTCATTCTGTGAGAAGGAATGTTGCTGGAGTTCCACCACCTGATATAATGCCTGCTGAGAATTATGCACCTCATATTACCTCTGCCCACCCTCCTCCTCCACTATACAATGATTGATTGCTACAATCATATTTTAGATAGTAAGGTTCCTCTGTCTTATTCAATTCCATCGCTTAGTATGGCTTCAACATTTCCATGTTCATTAATCTTAATGGCCCTGATAGTCCATGATCCACTCTACCATCTTAAGCAAAGTAAGCACTGCTCACTGGCTCCAGAAACCTCTGATCTTAGAAGACTTTCCATGATAAGATAATTGAAGAATAGTACAATAGATAAGGGAGAACCAGTGGATGTGGTGTATTTGGACTTTCAGAAGGCTTTCGATAAGGTCCCACATAAGAGATTAGCATGCAAAATGAAAGCACATGGGATTGGGGGTAAAGTACTGACATGGATAGAGAACTGGTTGGCGGACAGGAAACAAAGAGTAGGAATAAACGGATCTTTTTCCGAGTGGCAGGCAGTGACTAGTGAGGTACCGCAGGGATCAGTGCTAGGACCCAGTTATTCACAATATATATTAATGATATAGATGAGGGAATTAAATGTAATATATCCAAGTTAGCAGACGACACAAAGCTAGGTGGGAGTGAGAGTTGTGAGGAGGATGCAGAGAAGCTCCAGAGTGATTTGGACAGGTTGAGTGAGTGGGCAAATACATGGCAGATGCAGTATAATGTGGATAAATGTGAGGTTATCCACTTTGGTGGCAAAAACAGAAAAGCAGATTATCTGAATGACGATAGATTGGGAAAGGGGGAGGTGCAGCAAGACCTGGGTGTCCTTGTGCACCAGTCACTGAAAGTAAGCATGCAAGTGAAGCAGGCAGTTAAGAAAGCAAATGGTATGTTGGCCTTCATAGCGAGAGGATTCGAGTACAGGAGCAAGGATGTCTTGCTGCAATTATACAAGGCCTTGGTGAGACCACATCTGGAGTATTGTGTGCAGTTTTGGTCTTCTTATCTGAGAAAGGAAGTTCTTGCTATGGAGGGAGTGCAGCGAAGGTTCACCAGACTGATTCCTGGGATGGCAGGACTGACGTATGAAGAGAGATTGGGTTGATTAGGCTTGTATTCGCAAGAGTTTAGAAGAATGAGAGGGGATCTCATAGAAGCCTACAAAATTCTAACAGGACAGGACAGACTAGATGCAGGAAGGATGTTCCCGATGGCGGGAGAGTCCAGGACCAGGGTGTCATAGTCTAAGGATAAAGGAGTAAGCCATTTAGGACTGAGATGAGGAGAGATTTCTTCACCCAGAGAGTGGTGAACTTGTGGAATTCTCTACCACAGAAAGCAGCTGAGGCCAAATAATTAAATATATTCAAGAAAGAGTTAAATATAGTTCTTAGGGCTAATGGGATCAAGGGACATGGGGAGAAAGCGTTAACAGGGTACTGAGTTTGGATGATCAGACATGATCATATTGAATGGCCGGCAGGCTCAAAGGGCTGAATGGCCTACTTCTGCTCCTATTTTTCTATGTTTCTATGAGCACTGCTCACTGGCTCCAGGAACCACTGATCTTAGAAGACTTTCCATGATAAGATAATTGAATAAAGTAGATTGGTGTCCATGTGAATATTGAGTGCTATTAGGTCCAGCCAAATAAATGTTGCATTTTCATGAAATGCCTCTTTTCCAGGAAGGCCATTTTCCTTGTGACCAACTTTGTGTAAAGAAACTGACTTTTTCAAATTTGGTGGGCCTCACCTGCATTATGTGGAAAGTACTGCATACCTTACAATGGGCACACCAGATGTGGCACTGGAGGAAATACTGTCAGTCCTGCATTTTTCTTTTATGCCACCAAAGAGGGCGGGCAGAAGAAGTACCATCCCAATTTTGACCCCCACCTGCTCTGTTCATGGCCCCAGTGTAATTGAAACCTCAAGGAAATTCAGGGTCAAGAAGTCTGAAAAGGAAAGCAATACTGACTAACTTTTTGATTTAATTCCACAAAATGCTACACAAGTTCATCATTGATGACCTTAAGACCACCTTTTGCTCTGTGTACTGGAAAATCTTGATAGAAGAGTAACAATAGGCAATTGGAAGCAGAGGAATGACAGTGAGATCCTGAGATGTCTATCATATGTTACGACCGAGGCGGGTGCAACGCACTGTCAATTCAGTCCCACCACTCCACAGGTTGCAGCATATTTATTCAAGTTTTCCCACCAACCAGAAAACAGCCAAATTAAACACTCTAGTAACCCCTGGAATCAAACAGACCAAACCAGGTAATTTTAGACAACAACAGATTAACTATTTATTAAAACTAAATCTTAAACACTATCAAGATAAACCTATGTCTAAAGACCTTATAACTTCTTATTTTAACCTAACTCCCCCATTCACACACATACACTCAAAAATCACAGTTAACTGGTTTCTTTTTTGTAAATGTTTTAAAAATTAGCTGTTTCTTAAGAATAAATAAATAGCTAAGTGTTTGTGCATTATGTTCCTAATGGATGAGGTATTCTAATGTGAAAATAATCAAATGCCAAGCAAAGTCCCCATGCAGATTTGATGAAGTAGTCTGAAAGTCTGTTCTTAATAGGCATTCAAAACCCTTTGGCTGTAGCAGGTATCAAACAGTTCTTTCAATGATGAGCACGGCAATAGGTCAATTGAATTTTAAAACTGACATTTTCTCAGTCAAAACTTTGCTTCAAATTCCAGCAAACACCATCAGTCAAGAGAGATTCAAATGATGAAGCAAATACTTCCTGGCTTGGAAGTAAAGAAAAGGACTTTTGCTACCTTCAGCAATACAAATGGTCTGTTCAAAAAAAAAATGGACTTTTTTTTCTCCTTGGATTTGAACTCCATTTACCATTGTTCCTCTCACCTGACTAATCCATTGATATCTTCCTGCAGTCTTATCTACCACATGGCCAATTTTTGTATTGAGTGCAAACTTCTTAATCATACCCCCTACATTCAAGCCCAAATCATTGACATGTAGCACAGAAAGCAAGAGACCTAGTACTGAGCCCTGCCGAACCCTACTGAAAACAGCCTTCTTGTCACAAAAACACCCCCATCGACCATTACCCTTTTCTTCGCGTCTGAGTCAATTTTGGATCCAACTTGCTATTTTGCCTTGGATCCCATTGGCTATTCCTTAAGTGACCAGTCTGCCATGTAGGACCTTAAGAATTCATTCCGCATCAACCCTCCTTGTTACCTCCTCAAAAAATTCAATCATTTTAGTCAGACAGGACCTTCCCTCAACAAATCCGTGCTGACTTTGATTAATCCATTTCTTTCTAAATGAAGATATGTCCTGTTGCTCTGAACTTTTTCCAATAATTTTCCCACCACCAAGGTTAGGCTGATTGGCCTGTAATTACTTGGTCTAACCCTTTCTCCTTTTTTAAACAGTAGTGCAACATTAACTGTCCTCCAGTCCTCTGACACCGCATCTATAACCAGAGAGGACTGGAAAATTGCTTCCCTTAACAGCCTAGAATATATTTCGTCCAGGCCTGGTGACTTATCCAATTTCAAAGATGTTAAACCCTTTAACACTTCCTCTCTCACTATGTTAATTTCATCTAATATTTCACATTCCTCCTCCCTGATTGCAATGTCTATATCACTCCTCTCTTTTATGAAAACAGATGCAAAGTATTCATTCAGAATGATACCAGCTTCCTCCGCATCCATACACAGGTTACTCTTATAGTTCCTAATAGGTCCCACCCTTTTTCTTTAAGGGAACATAATTGCTCTAAAATAAAAACTGAAAGTGCTGGAAATACTCAGCAAGTCTGGTAACATCTGTGGAGAGAGATAATGTTTCAGGTCTGTGACCTTTCATCAGAACTGCCTTTAACACCAGGAGGGAAATAGAAAGCAATGAAGGTGAACAAGGTAAAAGAGACAAATGGAAATCTGTTAGAGACAAGAGCAGAACTTCTTCAAGGCAGGCATTCCTGGAAGAGAAGTGGCAGTGAATTAAACACTAAAATAAAAGCACAATATTGCAGATGTTCTGATGAAAGGTCACAGACCTGAAACGGTAACTCTGCCTCTCTCTCCACAGATGCTGCCAGACCTGCTGAGTAATTCCAGCACTTTCTGTTTTTATTTCAGATTTCCAGCAACAGGAGTATTTTGCTTTTATATAATTGCTCTGAACCCTCATTATCTCTTCCTTGAATGCCTGTTATGAGCAGGTAGTTAATCCTTTTTTTCTCAGAACAAATTTCCCTGTTTTTTTCAACCATCTGTCCGTAAATAGATTAGTGATTGATTTCTTTCCATCTCTTAAACCCTGATAATAAACGACTGCAACGACAACATTGTTTGATTTAATTCTAAGAATTAGGATTTATTTACACAGTTAAACTCAGGAAGGGATTTAACTTTGCCACACACACTTACAAACATTCAGGGAAAGGTTAAAGGCATAAAAAGGCAAGGACATTTACTAAATAGAACTACAAACTAACATGAATTTCAGTTAAAACTAGTGTCAATTTAAATATCAAAAATAGTCCAAAAACTGGGGATCACCAATTAGAAATGCCAAATAGGGGAGAAGCTGTTGAAAATATCTCTTCTCCTACAAATTTCTTCTTCTTTGCACTCTCAGATATAACTGGAGGTAGCTTAATTTTGCTGAAGTCACCTTGTGCTCAGATGGAGAGGAAGCTAGCAGAAAGCAGGATTTCTTGCTATTTTTGCAGATTGTTTCTTTAATTTTCATCGCTATTTGCAATCTGGGTCTTCTTTAATTTTCTGGCCTTTGCAGACTGTGTCTTAGAGAGAGGTGTGCAGCGTCAGGCAGCTGAGCTAATCTCAACAAAGGCTGTGTGGATTGAAAACAGGCTATATACTCAAACTGTTGCAGTTTCAAGTCCAGGCAGGTTGGATAGGGGTTTCCTGGTCCTAAAGCTAGACTCTTTCAAGTTGTTGTCCCAAGTAACCTCTCTGCTCCATTTTAACAATCGGAACATAGAAGTCAAAAATTAAACATGTACAAAAATGGTGGTTGACATTAATACTCAAATGCACAAAACACAATTTACAAGGGGGTTCTCATCTAATCATGACTGGTCTCCCACTGGTCTGACACTGATTTACCTTCAAATTGCTGTTTCCAGTTCACTTTAGCTAAGTCACATCTCAGCTTAGTAAACCTAGCTTTTCCCCAATTGAGAACTTTTATTCCTGGTATAGCTTTGTCCTTTTCCATAACTTTCCTAAATCTAAATGAATTATGACCATTTCCACCAAAGTGCTCCCCAATTGATACCCCTTCCACTTGCCCAGCTTCATTTCCTAAATGTAAGCCCAGAACCCAGGGATTACTACCTTTTCCATCTCTGTCCTAGCTCCTTAAACTCTGCCTTCAGGACCTCATCCCACTTTCTGCCCATGTCATTGGTGCCAATATTGGTGCCACGACCTCTGCCTGTTCACAATCCCCCCTTGAAATATCTTGAAGCTGCTCAGTGACATCCTTGACCATGGCACCAGGGAGGCAATGTACCATCCTGGAGCCATGTCTGCGGCCACAGAAGCACCTATCTGTTCCCCTCACTATCGAATTCCTTATCGCTATTGCTCTTCCAATCTTCTTCCTCCCTCACCAGGCAGCTGAGCCACCCCACAGTGCCTTGTACTTGGCTCTGTCTGCATTCCCTGGAGGAATCATCACTGTCATCAGCATTCAGAACTGAATACCGATTGGAGAGCGGGATGCACAGATGGCACCCCTGCCCTCTCTGCCTGGTCCTCCTTGTCCTTCTGGCGGTCACCCATTCTCTCTCTGCCTGCACATTTTTAAGCTGCACCTTCAGAAACGTGCTATTGATGAAGCTCCAGCCTTGCAAATTCTCCGTAGTGACTCCAGCTGCTCTAGCTGGTGATATTTCCTGCACATGTGGTCTTCCAGGCCACAAGAAGTGTCCAGGATTTCCCACATGGCACAGGATATGCATTACAAGGGGCTGAGGTTCCCTGCCTTGCCTTTACTTTCTAGGCTATTATCTAGAAACACTTAACAGCTACTCACCAATTGGCTCCTTCCCTGGTTGGGATGTCACGATAGCTGTTTTGCAGATGTTGCTTTTGTTGTCAGAGATTTTATTGGAGGCTCTCTCTCCCGCTTTAACTCCTCAGTCACTGTGCTCAGTTTCCATCCAGGTCCACCGCTGCCATTGCTGCCTGCAGTCTCTCAAATTCTCTGAGTTAAGTACTCTGTCGAAACCAGCATATTCCAACTGCAGTACACCATCTGGAGGTAGTACCGAATTCCAGAAATCGATCTAAATTATGAAGTCATGGTATCATCCAACTTATGCCCTTGGGATGGGCAGAATGACCTACTGTGCTGAAAATTTCTAAGGCTCCATGAGAGGAAGAAACAGGTCTATGCAATTAGTTTTGGGTTGCTCCAGCAAACAGCCAGCACAAAATCAACTAGACCTGACAACCTGCAACCTCGGGTTTTAAAAGAGGTAGTTGCAGAGATAGTGGATGCATTGGTTTTGATCTTCCAGAATTCTTTAATTCTAGGACAGTTTCCAAGGAATTGTTCATTCTTCCTGTCATGCTGCAGGCCAAGAGGAATAAAAACTACTGCACCCATGGCTGGGAGCAAGCTGTCTGAACAAAAGCCTTCTAGTCACAACCAGGCCTTCTCCACATAAGAACATTAGAAATTGGAATAGGAGTAGGCCATTCGGCCCCTTGAGCCTGCTCTGTCAGTCTATAAAATCATGGCCGATCATTGTGACAAAGTTCCTTGTGACAAACACCATCTAGCAGGCTTCGAACTACCACTGCGAAAGTGGTCCTTGCTAAACAGGTTCAGGACAAGCCAGGGCCCTGCACAGCCAACCTCCACTGCTGGGGCCTCTGTACAAACCCCTTATTCATTTGTGGAAAGACAAAAACAATGTTACCGAGGAGTATCCCCTCTACAGACTAAGTGGTGGACTAATCACCTTAAACTCAGAAAATGAGAAGGTTATCACTTGCCCCCAGGGATTTGCATTCACTAAATAAATAAATGGCTGATCTAATCATGGCCTTAACTCCACTTTCCTGCCTGTCCCTCAATAACCCTTTACTCCCTTTCAGATTAAAAATCTAACTCAGCCTTGAATTCATTCAATGACCCAGCCTCCACTGCTCTCTGGGGAAGAGAATTCCAAAGATTAACAACCCTTTGAGAAAAGAAATTCCTCCTCATCTCTGTCCCTTAAAAGGAGACCCTTATTTCAAAACTGTGCCCCATAGTTCTCGATTCCCTGACAAGGGGAAACTCTGTCTCAGCATCTACCCTGTCAAGCCCCCTCAGAAATCTTATATATTTCCTGTATTACAACAGTGACTACACTTCAAAAAGTACTTTATTGGCTGTAAAACGATTTGAGACGTCCCGTGGTCGTGAAAGGCGCTATATAAATGCAAGTCTTTGTTTCTGCTTTTATTTCAATAAGATCACCTATCATTCTTCTAAACTCCAATGAGTATAGCCCAACCTGCTCAACCCTAATAAGGCAAACCCCTAATCCCAGGAATCAGTCGAGTAAACCTTTTCTGAATTTCCTCCGATGCAAGTATATCCCTCCTTAAATAAGTAGACCAAAATTATATGCAGTACTCTAGCTGTGGTCTCACCAACGCCCTGTACAGTTGTAGTAAGATTTCCCATTTTTTATACTCCATCCCCCTTGCAATAAAGACCAACTTTCCATTTACCTTCCTAATTACTTGTTCTACTTGCACATTCACTTTTTGTGATTGACATACATGGACACCCAGATCCCTCTGCAGCATTCTCTCCATTTAACTAATATTTTGCTTTTCTATTATTCCTACCAAAGTGGATGACCTGGCATTTTTCCACATTATACTCCATTTGCCAAATTTATGCCCTCTCACTTAACCTATCTGTATCCCTTTGCTGACTTTTTGTGTCTTCCTCACAACTTGCTTTCCTATCTATCTTTGTATCCTCAGTAAATTTGGCTACAATACAATCAGTCCCTTCATCCAAATCAATAATATAGTTTGTAAATAGTTGAGGCCCAGCATTGCGCCCTGTGGCACCCCACCAGTTACAGTTTGTCAACCTGAAAATGACCCATTTATTCTGACTCTTTGATTCCTGTTAGTTAGCCAATCCTCTATCCATATTACCCCCAACACCATGAGCTCTAATCTTGTGTAGTAACCTTTTATGTGGCACCTTATCAATTGCTTTTTGGAAATCCAAATACACTACATCTACTGGTTCCTCTTTATCCACTCTGCTTGTTACATCCTCAAAGAAGTTTGTCAAACATGACTTCCCTTTCATAAAACCATGTTGATGCTGCATGATTGTATTATGATTTTCTAAATGTCCTGCTACTACTTCCTTAATAATGGATTCCAGCATTTTCCCAATGACAGATATTAAGCTATAGTTTCCTGCTTTCTGTCTCCCTCCTTTCTTGAATAGAGGCATTACATTTGCAGTTTTCCAATCCACTGGGACCTTTCCAGAATCTAGAAAATTTTGGAAGATTACAACCAATGCATCCACTATCTCTGCAGCCATTCCTTTTAAGACCCTAGGATGCAGGCCATCAGATCCAGGAGAGTTGTCAGCCTGTGGTCCCATTAGTTTTCCTGGTACTTTTTCTCTGGGGATAGTGATTGTTTTAAGTTTGTCCCTCCCTTTTTTCCCTTGATTTTCTGCTTTTAGTGTCTTCCACGATGAAGATAGACATAAAATACCTGATCACAGTCTTTGCCATTTCCTTGATTCCTGTTATTAATCTGTCAGTCTCATACTCTAAGGGACCAATGTTTACTTTAGCTACTATTTTCCTTTTTATATACTTGTAGAGCTCTTACTTTCTGTTTTTCTATTTCTTTCTGGTTTACTCTCACATTCTAATTGCTCCCTCTTTATTTTTGTTTCTAGTCATCCTTTGCTGGTTTCTCAAATCTCACCAATCTTCTGGCCTACCACTAATCTTTGCACAATTGTACACCTTTGCTTTCAATTTCATACCATCCTTAACTTTCTTAGTTAGCCAAGGATGGTGCATCCTTCTCATAGAGTCTTTCTTTCTCAATGGAATATATCTTTGTTGAGAGTTATGAAATATCTCCTTAAATGTCTGCCACTGCTTATCTACCGTCTTACCTTTTAACCTACTTCCCAGTCCATTTTAGCTAACTCCATCTTTATACCTTTGTAACTGCCTTTATTTAAATTTAAGAAACTAGTTTCAGACCCAAGTTTCTCACCCTCAAACTGAATGTGACATTCTATCATGTTATGATCATTCTTCCTTAAAGGATCCTTTACTATGAGATCATTAAATAATTCTGTCTCATTTCACATTACCAAGTCTAAAATAGCCTGTTCCCTGGTTGGTTCTAAGAAATTGTCCCGAATACACTCTATGAACTCATCCTCAAGGCTACCTTTGCCAATTTGATTTGGCCAATTGATATGAAGATTAAAATCACCCACGATTATTGCAGTACCTTTGTTACAAGCTCCCATTATTTCTCGATTTATACTCTTTCCTGCAGTGTAGCTACAGTTAGGGAGCCTATAAACTAATCCCACCAGTGATTTTTTTTTCCCTTGCTATTTCTTATCTTCACCCAATCTGATTCTACATCTTGATCTTCTGAGCCAAGATCATTTCTCACTACTGTACTGATCTCACCCTTTATTAATAAAGCTACCCCAACTCCTTTTCCTTTCTTCCTATCTTTTCAATACGTTAAATACCCCTGAATATTCAGTTCCCAGCCTTGGTCACCTTGCCACCATGTCTCTGTAATAGCTATCAGATCATATCCATTTATTTCTATTTGTACCATAAATTCATCTATCTTGTTACGAATGCTCTGTGCATTCAGATATAGAGCCTTTAATTTTGCCTTTTTACTATTTTTCCTGACTCTGACTCTGGTTACCATTACCCATATCGCTCCCTGCACTATTGCCTTGTCCTTTCTCTTTAACTTTCTAAATTTCCTCAGGCCTGAACCCTCCTCCCACTATTTAGTTTAAACCACTCCCTGTAGACTTCATGAACTTTAAATAGCAGTATAAACCTCCAAACACTTCTACTAACTCAGTACCAGCCAATAGAAATCAATCAGCCACTGACCTGAAAGTAATTGATGATCCCTTGCAGGAGGAGAGGAGGTTCTTCTTTCTAAATGCACGTTCAGCTATGTGAGATGTTATGAACGCTGGACTTTGTAGTAAGATTATGTTTTAAAAACTGTGAACTTTAATGTAGTGACCTCACACCAAGTCTGCCCAGAAACAAGCCAGGGATCTTGGTTACCATGTAAACAAGGAACCCAGATCAAAGACCCTTTTGAAAGCAGAATGCAACATTGTAATGCCTGAAGAACAATGGCTTTCGCTCTCCCAGACTCTCAGATTGTAAACAGTGAGCCAGTGGCTCTAAAGGTGCAAGCCCAAGTTGAAACTTTTAACACCTGGAAACAACGGAAGGCCTGGGTGGTTCTGTGGTGGCCAGACTTGTGGACTCCACAGATTGAAAAAGACAAATGGCTATTGACTTTTAAATCTGGATAAATTCAACAGGCTTTCAGAAGTCTGGAAGCAGTAAGGAAGACCAGAAGAAACAAAAACCAGCACTGGCAGCCTCAGAAGAGAGAGAGAGAGAGAGAAAAGACATCTGCTCTCAGAACACTGATACAGCAAAAGGCTGCTAAGACTTGAACCCAATTCAGAAGCAGAGGTTTGCGGAGGTAAAAAGACCAGCAGGGTCATCAGAGATTTCCTTATTCACAGAAGTCTAGGTCAAATGTGCTCAAAGAAGTGAGTGAAGAGGGCATTGACTTTGAGAAGTACTGGGAGATCCAACCCATTGCAACTGGGATGAGTTTAGGACTTTTAACTACAAAAATATCGCTTCTATGAGGACATTGTGTAATGTATAAATGTGGTGTGTGGCTTTCAATTGTTTTAATAAGTTAAAAGGAAATACTTTTCCCTGTGATGTAGTGTATTAGCTACTTACAAAGTACCATTTAATTAATGTTGATTTCTAATTTAGTTGTTATATTAAAAGTCTTAAAATGTGAAATCTTGTTGTGCACTTCTTTAAATTGGTTTTGGGAGTTCATATCTCATGTTTCAACATTAGTCGCACTGAGGTTAAAACAGAGATTAAGAAAGGGTGTGAGCTGAAACATTCAGGTCAAAAAATGGCACTGCTGGCATCAAAGCAGCAATACATGCAGAATAATGTCACGATCTATCTACTCTGCACACTTCTGGCACATGCTCCCTGTGCTATCAACTTACCCAAAATGGAATCTGATGGATCTGCCCAAGAAGTGTGTGCACATAGAACAGACGCCATTTTGGTACTGAAATGGCATCCAGAGCACCAAAAATAGGGGCACTACACAATTCAATTTGTAGTGATAGAAACACATATTTGCTGAGTGCCAACGACCAATATTCATATGCACTACTTTGTAACTATTGGTAAGTTGAAGCCATCCACTCATCAAACACTAGCAACACTCAGAAGTGATTGGAAAACAACACAAAAACAATAAAGTCAACATTTACATGTGTTGAACCTTGTAACATGTGAGGGAATAGCCAGAATGGTGTTGATATTTGGAAAGGAAAATAATTCACTGAATCATTGTATAAGGAAAGAAGTTTCAAGGGAGATTACACAGAATCACATTGAATTGTACAGCACAGAAACAGGCCATTTGGCCCAACAGGACTATAGTGTGTGGATGCTCCACATGAACTTCCTCCCACCTTACTTCATCTCACCCCATCAACCTAGCTTTCTTCCTCATATACATATCTAGCTTCCCCTTAAATGCATCTATGTTAACCACTCCATATGGTAATGAGTTCCACATTCATTGATGTTGCTCAATGACTGAACAGAATGATAAGATGGGATGGATTTTCCTTTAGGGGCAATGCTGTAAAGAAAGATATTACATAGTGTAGCACAATCCCATCCCAAAAATGAACAAAGTGTCCCACCCAGAAAAACTGCCAGCACCCGTTACAACCTAACCTGAGTTCATTCTGTCACATGTAAAAGGGGCCAGGTGTCACAGCCAAGCTTTCTGCACAATTTCGCTAAATTAGAGCACTTAGCCTGACGACCAGAGACAATACCATTATAAAAGTATTACATCAGAGTGGCATCCCAGCTTAGTGGAGGCCATTGTTGGAGAACTTATTGCAAGAGAGATTTTTGGTGGGGTTGCTCTGGGCTTAACTGGAGAGTTTTCCTGCCATTTAAAGTGAGCGCTAGACACTTTTAAATTTAATATTTTGAGTGGAGAAATAGATTTCCCTTTGGAATCACACTGTTCCCAGGTTACGAAGAGGAAAGGGAGACTAGATTGGAAAAATGTAGCATGAGGCAGCACAGAGGACGTTTGTTTCCAATATGTTCATATCTACTCCACAAAATTGAAAGACATTGAAGGACTTACTTAAAATATTAAGCCCATCAGTGCCTCAGAAGGTTGCACTTTCCTGTGAAAGTAAAGTGATTTATGACTTGAACCCCTTATAGGGACTAAACCAAATCAGGAGCACATCCCTATGAATCTCCTTCAATTAAGTTCAAACCAGACAAATTCTAAGACACTTATTTGGGTCCCAAGAAGTGAACTAGTTTTCCCTCAAAGAAAGAAAACTAACAGAGAATATTACCATCTTTTGGATAGCCTATTTTTAAAATAATTATGGCTGAGTCATAAATATTCCAGATATTATAAGGGTCTGGGAAATTCTCTTCAATACGTATCTCTTCACTTAAAGAGACACAGAGAGGGGGTTCTTGTAGTTGGATACATGAGGCGATTTATTAACTTTTTTATATTTATTAAAAAATTTAACATGCAACATACTTTTAAGTGGATAAGTATACTACAATACCAAAGATTACTAAGAGATGTAAAACATAATCTTATTTCTAAAATAGAATCCAAAATTTCAACCTTGACAATGTTACAGCAAAATATCTTAGAATATCCATCAAAATTCAAAGTAAACTGTTACCTTAAATTCCCCGAGTAAGCTTCCTGCTTAACAAGACAAAACGACAAAACACCCTCGGTTAAGAGCAGAATTCTCTTCTCATGCAGTCAGCCGTTCTTGCCATAGAGAAGCACTGATGAGGAATTTCAATACCCTTGATTTTTCAATTCAAAACTCTCACGTTTGTACAGTTTCTAATCTATTAACTCATCTTTTGGAATGTAGGTGTTATCTTTCTGTGCTTGTTTTTCCTGCTTTCGTTATCCATATATGGTAATATAATGAGCTACTTATTCCCAATTAATCATCTGCTGAGAATTCCCTTCTCATGAAGTTGTGAGCTTTTATCTGGTCAAAATTTTTGTCGTGTTTTATAGTAACACTAATACATAACTTTATAACTGTGTTTTATACTTAAAAGATTTTTAATCAAAGTTGTGCAGTAACTTTTTTTTCCCTTTTGGGTTAAATTGGGTTTACGTAGCATCTGTTTTTGTAGGTAACATTCCATCTTGTGATTGATCATCTGTGATGGTTCTTTGATGGTACCTTGTACCATCTCCTTAAGTCAGTCTGTCTATATCATTAACATTATCAACTAATTACAATTATAGTTATCAGTACTGACCATGTATAGCCTGTATCATTTAAACTTAAAAGGTGTTTCTGGTACACATTCCATTGTAACAGGGATGTTCATGGATTTTTAACTCTGCCCTTAAAGGGAATTTCAGTGAGTCTTGAAAACTGACCATTTATTAATCTTTAATTCTAAAAGGTACAATGTATTAATTATATCTAAATTCTACCTAATTAAGCTGATTATACTTACAGTTCAACGTAAAAGCTCTTGGAAGTTATGCCTCCTGCTGGCTAAATGTCTGTACCCCACATCAACAATCAGCACAGTATTATTTCTAACAGTGAAAGTGAATGCACTGAATTTTTCACCGCTGGATCTTTTCAGATCACAGAATCACAGAATCAGAATCACAGAATAATACAGTGCAGAAGAGGCCCTTCGGCCCATCGAGTCTGCACCGATGCATTAAAACACCTGGCCTGTCTACCTAATCCCATTTGCCAGCACTTGGCCCATAGCCTTGAATGTTATAACGTGCCAAATGCTCATCCAGGTACTTTTTAAAGGATGTGAGGCAACCTGCCTCTACCACCCTCCCAGGCAGTGCATTCCAGACCGTCACCACCCTCTGGGTAAAAAAGTTCTTCCTCAAATCCCCCTTAAACCTCCTCACCTTAAACTTGTGACCCCTCGTAACTGACCCTTCAACTAAGGGGAACAGCTGCTCCCTATCCACCCTGTCCATGCCCCTCATAATCTTGTACACCTCGATCAGGTCACCCCTCAGTCTTCTCTGCTCCAGTGAAAACAACCCAAGCCTATCCAACCTCTCTTCATAGCTTAAATGTTCCATCCCAGGCAACATCCTGGTGAATCGCCTCTGCACCCCCTCCAATGCAATCACATCCTTCCTATAATGTGGCGACCAGAATTGCACACAGTACTCCAGCTGTGGCCTTACCAAAGTTCTGTACAACTCCAACATGACCTCCCTGCTTTTGTAATCTATGCCTCGATTGATAAAGGCAAGTGTCCCATATGCCTTTTTCACCACCCTATTAACCTGCCCTTCTGCCTTCAGAGATCTATGGACAAACACGCCAAGGTCCCTTTGTTCCTCCAAACTTCCCAGTGTCAGGCCATTCATTGAATACTTCCGTGTCACATTACTCCTTTGAAAGTGTATCACCTCACACTTATCAGCGTTAAATTCCATCTGCCACTTTTCTGCCCATTTGACCATCCCATCTATATCTTCCAGATAACCGTAGTTACATTACTTATGCAACAGCCTATCCCTGTATAAAAGTCACAGATGTTCTATTTGGGCAGGCCCCTCAACTCATCAATGGAACCCATAAAATAAAGAGAGTGAACAGTCCAATTCTGTACACAAGCATGGTTGCCACAGGGGCAGAGAGCAATTAAGAGCGTGTGGCCTAGAGCACTACCGACAAAAAATCCACAATTTCATTAATAGGAAAGGATTTCATTCTGTTAGAATCCAAATATTATATAATGCCAATCATTTTATCCGACACATTAATACCTATGCAGGAAGCTAGCCAGAAAGCTGTCACAGTGCTTTTATTATGCACCAATCCATGATATCAGCTCTGATGTGTCAAAAGCATGCATCAGGATGGCTGATTGGCTTACAGCTCCAGTAGAGCATCTGCAGACAGAGGGGACAGCATATATATTGAGACCCATAGAACAGGACTTCTGATCAAACAGACAATTGGCACTCTGCAGCCTCGTTTCCGATGCCGAAATAAATCCAGTGGAGCCTGCAGTAAAGTGCAGCAAAATGGTCCAGATTCATTGTAGTTTGCTAAATTAATAAAGATTAGGTATTAGATAGGCTGGCTGTATTTAAAATTGATAAGTCACCAGGACTGGAAAAGATGCATCCAAGGATACTGAGGGAAGTAAAGGTGGAAACTACAGAGGCACTGGCCATAATCTTCCAAACTGCCTTAGATACAGGAGTGGCTCCAGGGGACTGGAGAATTGCATGTGTACACTCTTATTCAAGACAAGGTGTAAGGATAAGCCCAGCAAATACAGGCCAGTCAGTTTAACCTCAGTGGTGGGAAAGCTTTTAGAAACAATAACTCGGGTTAAAATTAATAGTCATTGGACAAATGTGGATTACTTAAGGAAAGCCAGCATGGATTTGTCAACGACAATTTGTCTTTAACCAACTTGCTTGAGTTTTTTGATGAGGTAATGAGAGGGTTGATGAGGGTAATGTGATTGATGTGGTGTACCTGATTTCCAAACAGTATAAAGTGCCACATAACAGGCTTGTCAGCAAAGTTAGAGCTCATGGAATACAAGGGACAGTAGTAGCATGGCTACAAAATTGGCTGAGTGACAGGAAAGAGAGAGTAGTGGAGAACGGTTGTTTTGGGACTGGAGGAAGGGATATAGTGGGATTCCTCAGGGGTCGATGTTAAGACCCCTGCTTTCATTGATCTATATTAATGACCTAGACTTGGGTGTACAGGACACAGTTTCAAAATTTTCAAATGACAAAACTTGGAAGTACTGTGAACTTTGAGGAAGACAGTGATAACTTCAAAAGGACATAGACAGGCTGGTGGAATGGGCAAACAAGAGGCAGACAAAATTTAATGCAGAGAAGTGTGAGGTGATTCATTTTGATAGGAAGAATGAGGAGAGGCAATATTAAATAAAGGGTGCAATTCTACAGGGGTGCAGGAGCAGAGGGACCTGGGGGTATATGTGCACAATTCATTGAAGGTGGGAGGGCAAGTAGTGGAGGCGGTTAATAAATCATACGGGATCCTGGGTTTTAGAAATAGGGGCAAAGAGTACAAAAACAAGGAAGTTATGATAAACTGTATAAAACACTGGTTTGGCCTTAACTGGAGTATTGTGTCCAGTTATGGGCACTGCACTTTAGGAAAGGTGCGAAGACATTAGAGAAGGTGAAGAAGAGATTCACATGAATGGTTCCAGGATGAGGAACTTCAGTTACACAATAGATTGGAGAAGTGGGGCTGTTCTCCTTGGAGAAAAGATGATTAGAAGAGATTTGATAGAGGTGTTCATAATCATGAGGGGTCTGGACAAAGTAGATAGGGAGAAACTGTTCCCATTGGTGGAAGGATCGAGAACCTGAGGACACCAATTTAAGATGTTTGGCAAAAGAAGCAATGGCGACATGAGGAAGAACTTTTTTATGCAAGTCGTTGGGACCTGAAATGCACTGCTTGAGAATGTGGTGGAGGCAGATTCAATAGAGGCCTTCAAAATATAATTATCTGAAGAGTAAGAGTTTGCAGGGCTACGGAGAATAGGCGGAGGAGTGATACTTAGGTGAGACATGATGGGCCGAAAGGTCTCCTTCTGTCCTGTAACAATTCTATGATTCTACGTGCTGCTTAATGTTGTAGTGCAGAGGGGATTAAGACTTTCTGAGGCAGAAGAGGATGAAGATGAGGAAGTGAGGGAGATGGCCTCACTATGAGCAGATAGCACAGGAAGGAGAGAAGGTGATGCAAGAGATGCATCAGCTTGCAGGCAGAGAAAGGAGGTAGCACCTTAAATGAAAAAAGACTTGCATTTATATAGGAAACACGGCAGCTAATTTACACACAGCAAGCTTCCACAACAGCAATGCGATAATAACCAGATAATCTGTTTTCATTGATAAATGAAATACGTTTTTTCCTCATGGCCCCTACACTGCCTCAACTGCTGTATAAAAACATACATTCCAAACCTTGCTTCAGTAATAGAAAACTCGCATTCTCACAACTAAAAAAAACACTTATTCCACTAAGTTTCATACATCTAGAAATAGGAACTAGAAAAAGCCTAAGTGGACAAGCAGTTTTTTCATTCTTTAACAATGTTCCCAAATGAACCAACAATTTCAAACCCTTCAAATACAACTAACCCTATCCACCATGTTTACCCCTTGTGACTAAATTATCACTTTCTTACTCGAACTCTTGTACTTCTGTAAGGTGTGCCCTCACTAATAAAACATTGAGAGGTTCATAGGTGGAAATATTCCCCTAGATGATTCAAGGACTCTGGTGACACTTATCTCAGTGACGCTACTGCTCCTGAAGAACCCACTTCTGGTAAGCTTTTGCTTGCAATGTACAGGATGCTGAGCTCAGGTCCAAAACTCACTCATGTGCTAGCACTGTCGAGGGTTGTAAGGAGGTCAACTCATTGTTACTCTCATAAGAGACAGTGACATCTGTTACTGCTTCTTGCAGCCTATTGGTGCTAGGTGTAGACTCAGAGGCGCTGCTGGTTGTTGGGGGGGGATGAGACTAAACAGGTTCAATTAAGGCTTGCAAATCCTGTAGAAGTGTCTCATTAAGACTGAACTCAAGGCTTCTATTGAAGCCACTACAGTCCTTATCACCTGCTCCTGAAACCTTGATGCCACACTCTCCAGGTTGTTTTGTATAGCATGACAAACTGCCTGCATTGTGTTGCAGATGCATGTAGTGGACTTCTTGCATTTTTCCCATCTTCTCAACCAAATGCAATGCCTCCAATGCCTGCAGATTAGATCAATACTCTTGAAATCATTGATCTTTTGAAGAATGGGTCCCTAGGGCAGTCATTTCTCCACTCTCTGGACAGGAACAAGCTTGTTCCTCTTCTTCCACTTTCAGGTCCTTATGCTCATTAGTGCTTGATGCTTCACCAAATGAAAAATGCTCTGGCTCAGTAACTACTCCTTTTCAAATGGGTGTAGCTGGGCTAGTGTTAGAATATGTAGCATGCCATGACAGATTTGCTGAGAATAGGACAGAAGTTTTGAAGCCATATATCCTGATGCTTTTCACATGCATTCTCCTCTTGCTGTGCACAAACACCCTGAAAAGTCAAAAACACAAAAGCTTCTTCAGTCACATGTCTCTTTGAAATAATAACAACCAAGCCAAAGCCCATTTAAAACTTTGAAATTTTAGATAAAATTGGAAGTTAATGTGCCCTGCCTTGACCAATGTCTTCTTGTAAATGTTTCCCCTCTGTTCCATCTCCACACACACATACACATTCTTCTAAGACCTCCTCCAGTTGCATTTTGTGCCTTTGGTTTTGTATAACCTTTTCCTTTGCCAGCACAGAAAATAGTGATGAAGGAACCTAATTGACAATTACATTTCTTTTCACCAAGGCCATCATTAAAATTCTTGTAGGTGCAGGTTCCATGAAAAACCTCTTCTCCAAGACTAGCACAACCCCCTTATAGCAGGCATTATGAGTTTAGATGGTAGCATGGTGCAATGCTTCAATATAAGGGGAGACAGTAGCACAGTGGTACTGTCACTAGACTAGTGATTCAGAAGCCCAGGCTAATGCCCTGCAGACACAGATTCAAATCCCACCATGGTGGCTGGTGGAATTTAAATTCAACTAATTAATAAAAATCTGGAATTAAAAACATGAAATTATCATCTTTTGTTAGAAAAACCGATCTGGTTCACTGACGTCTTTAGGGAAGGAAATCTACTGTCTTTACCTTGTCTGGCCTACATGTGAATCCAGACCCACAGAAATGTGGTTGACTCTTATCTGTCCTCTGAAATAGCCAAGCAAGCCACTCAGGTCAAGGGGAATTAGGGATGGGCAACAAATGCTGGTCTGCCAGTGACACACACATCCCATGAAAGAACAAGAAAAATACTGGTTCCAGAGGTTTCACCCAGTTTATAACACAGAGAAGACATGATGGATAGGGACCAGAGTCAAGCTTTTGTTATTCTTACAGGATTTGCTTGAGGAATAATGGCTTCACTTATTTTTGTCAAACTTGTGATATCATTAAACCTCTTGTTGCGCAGTATGGCAGTTTGTCGAATGCACATTCAAAATAAATAAGTATCCTTTTTCAGATATGCATGATCCTCGGGTGTACAAGCAACACTACAAACAAAAGCAAGTTGTGCAAACAACAATATCATATGTTGGTTCACCAACAGAATAGGCACAACTCTCTAGGTCACTGTTTCGCAAAGTGTGGCAGTGCTCCATTGGTGGGACCCACGGCCTGTCTAAAATTGCAATGGGGTCTGTCCAAACCTTGTACAAACTGCAGGTGCATACTGGGAAATGTACACTGAATCCTAAGCACAATTGAAAAAAATTGCAAAGCAAATAAAGTCCGTATTGGTAAGAAAGGCTGAGCTGGAAAAAACGAATGCTATCAGCTTTGCTGTATTCCATTGGAGTGTTAAGTAAAACAAGCAGCACTAAAACTGATATGGAGTTTCAGTCCAAAGACAGCAGCAAAAAAATCTACTGGAATTTTTTGCAAAGCAATTTACAAAATCATTTGTTTGCAAATGAAACCTCCAAAATGTGTAGGAGTGAAGCACTGCCAGTGATCATTATGAGACGAACTGCTGCTTAAAACTCTACTTTGTACTTATACACAGTATGGAGGAGGGGAGATGGAGGATTATTATTCATTCCAGTTCAGGCATAACCCTAATCTGTCTTGCCACCAGAATTTATTCTTTCGTACAGCACAACAATTTACATTTATATAACTCCCTTTAACATAAGAAAACATCCCACAGTGCTTCACAGATCATAAGACAAAAATTGAGATCGAACAAAAGGAGGGGATATTAGGACAGTTGCCTAAAAATAAGGTCAAATAAGCAAGTTTTAAGGATGGTCTTGAAGGAGAGAGAAGTGGAGAGGTTTAGAAAAGCAATTCAACAGCTTAGGGTCTAGTCGACTTAAGCCAATACTGGGGCGACGGGAGCAGGGGAGCACATGTAGATCCGTGCAAATTTTACCTACAATCATTACAACATTCTGAGTGTGCTACAAATATGTCAGACAAGGCAAAAAAAACTGAAATTAATGAGATAGCAGGTAAGAGAGACAAATAGAAGAGAAATGGAAGCAACAGATAATGCAATAAATAACATGGAATATTTACCTAATATCTGTTTTAAAAAAGTATACTCCGAATGTTTGAAAAACTTAACAAATAAAGTGTCAAAATTCAAACTACTGGGGGAGAGGAGAGAGCATGTCTTCAGAATTCTCAAGAAAATAAGTTTTGTGCCTTCAGCATATTAAACCACCTTCGTAAACTTCAAAATTGCCACTAAGGGAAGGAGTCAATGAGATTTTCTTTGAGAGGTCCTGCCTGAAATAAATGAGAAAACTATTAATGGACCAGAGGCTGGACAATACTGGAATTTCCATCTTTGGAGATATTGTCTATGATTACTAATTGGATCAGATCAAAACTCTGCAGTCCTGCCACATCCAGTCATGAATGGTGGTGGACAATTAAAAACTAACGGGAGGAGGAGGCTCCGTGAACATTCCCATTCTCAATGTTAGCAGAGCCCAACACATAAGCACAAAAGACAAGGCTGAAGCGTTTGCAACCATCTTCAGCCATAAGTGCCAATTGGTCCCTCGATACCTGAGTCATCTTCCTGGAGTAAGACAGCTTCTACTGCCACATCGCTCACGTCAATAACTACCTTGAATGATCGGTTCAAGTTTGGGGCTGCTAACGCAGATAAATTTGTTAGAATAACCTTCAATTTCTTGAAAGCCATCTGGCACAGTTCTGACCACACTATCTTGACATTTTTCTTTAATAAATCGGTCAATGGTGCAGCTAGGGTGCTGAAATTATGGACAATTTTTTTAATAGAATCCATACATCCCCAGGAATCGGATTATCTCTCTCTCTTGGTCTTGGGAAAGGGGAAATCCTTCAGGGTTTGTACTTTAGCTGTCCTTGGCAACACCCAACTTTGACCTACAACATGTCCCAAGTCGGTCACTTTGGCCTTAGCGAACTTGCATTTGGCTAAATTTACCACTAAGTTAGTGCTTTATATATCTTTGAATAATGCCCTTATATGATTTAGGTGGTCTTCCCAGATGTTGCTATAGACCAGCAGGCCATCAATGTATACAACACAGTTACTTAAGCTAGCCACCGTTTGATTTGACAATCTTTAAAATGTTGCCAGGGTGTTCATTAAACCGAATGGCATGCCTTTGTATTGGAATAGGCCATCTGGTGTTACAAAAGCCAAAATTTCCTTAGCTTGGGTGGTCATGGGGACGTGCCAGTACCCTTTTAATAAATGACTTTTACATATGTAAGTGGAATTGCCTGCCCGGTCAATGCAATCCTCGATGAGGAATCGGGTACGAGTTGGTTCGGGCCACTGCACTAACTTTTTGATAGTCAATTCAAAGTCTCTTGGAACCATCCAGCTTGGAAACCAATACAACAGTTGCTTTGACTAGTCTCAATCGTGTCGTTGTCTAATATGCACTTAATCTCCTCTCAGACTTGAGCCAATTTATTGAGGTTCAGTCGGTATGAGTTCTATTTCATAGGTGGGGTCTCCCCTACATCCACATCATGAATGACCAAAAAAGTGAGACCCAGATTGTCCTCACATCCTTCCCCAAACTCTATCAGTTTTGTTATGCCTTTCCTGTGCCCATCATTTAAATAATCAAGTACTGTGTCTAGCCTCCCTAAGACTTCTGTGTTAGCTAGTTTCACAGTAGAGGGCTCAATCTGGGAATTTTCCAGGTCCCCTTCTTCCCCAGTTCCTCCTCACTATCATTTCCATCCACATCTGTCCTCAGTACCTGGCATACATTCACCGGTTTGTCTTGTTCCCGATTATAATATCTCTTTAACAAGTTTATGTGGCACAGCCATTGTTTCTTTCTCCGGTCAGGGGTACTGAGCAGGTAATTGAACTCACTGATCTTTTTCCCCACGTGGTATGGGCCACTCAAGCTATCTTTCAGGGGGTTGCCCAGTAATGGCAACAGCACCAGGACCTGACCCCTTGTTTGAATATCTGAGCCTCAGCATGTCTCTCTGCCTTTTCATGATCTGCTGGGAGGCTTTAAGGTGTTAAGTTGGCTCTGATCATGGTTTTCAGGGTTGGGTGATAGTGTTCCAGAGCCCCTTGTGACTGCGGGTGGTATACTGAGGATTTTAATTGTTCGATGCCAAGGCTATGCATAACCTCCTGGAATACATGGGACATAAAATTTGATCCTTCATCCAATTGGATCTCTTTAGGCAGTCCGTAATGGATGAAAAACTGGGTCAGCCCCTTGACCAAGGCTTTTGCTGTGACTTTTCATAGGGGTATGGCCTCTAGGAATCGGGTAGCTAGGTCCAAGATAGTTAAGAGGTATCGAAAACCCATCCTAGTTCTCGGTAAGGGTCCTAAACAATCTACCAGAACCCTGCAAAAAAGTTCATCAAAAGCAGGTATAGGTATTAGTGGGCTGGGCTTGATTGCAGGTTGTGGTTTCCTAACAACCTGACAGGTATGACAGGCCCTACAGAATTCAACCACATCTTTGTGGAGGTGATGCCAGTGAAAGTGCTAGCTTATCCAGGCATGGGTCTTTCGGATATCGACATGCCCAACCATTGGGATTTCATGGGCAATCCTCAAGAGTTCCCTTCGATAGCCAGGAGGAACTCAAATTTGGTGGACCACTGTCCACTCCTCCTCTGCAGGTCACTGAGGAGATCTCCACTTTCTCATCACTAGCCCATTTTTCAAGTAATAGTATTCGGGAACCCCTTCGCTTCTGCTTCAGTCAGGTTCTGCTTGTTGAGTCTCAATCAAGAAGGATCTGCTGAACACCTTCTTCTCCTCACTTAAATCCCGAAAAAAGGTTGTGGCCAGCCAGACCACTGGGTCATTGTCCGAATTATTGGCTCAGCTCTCTCTTATGGAGTTCGCTTAGCCATGTACTTGGTCACTACACTGTCAAGGGATATTCCAGGGACTTCCTCCTATAACTGTTCCATCTCCCTGGCCTGATTTGGCTTGACTAAGACTACTGGGCAGGCTTTCACTCTACCCCCAGCCAAATCATTACCCAACAGCAAATCTATTCCAGCCACAAGCAGACTAGGGACAATCCCTACCATAACCGGTCTAGAGACTAAGTCACACTGTGTGTGGACTCGATACAGGTACCTGCCTTCAATGCCTTTTTACCAAAACCGTCGCATTCACCAAGCTGTTTGGTGGGAAGGCCATGCCTTTATTCAGCATAAATGATTGGGTGACCCCTGTATCCCTGAGCAGGACAATTGACTTGCTCGACTCATTAGTAAGGTACGGGGACACCTTTACCTTGAAGACAAAACCTTGGTAACCCTTGGGGATTTTATCTGTTTCTGGCACACCCATGGTGGTATGCCTAGAGGGGTCAATCACCATGGTTAGGACCCAACTTGTCTGCCATGCCACCTGTTAAGGCACCCTTTCCTGTACTGGCCTTGTGAACTCAATTTTCAGCAATTGGCTTTCACACGCCCTGCTTTACTACAGTGGGAATACATAGGTCTTCGGGAATCATTCCTACATCTGCACCTTCCTTCCTGATCTGTGGAGAGCCCCGTATTCCCACTTCGAACAACAATTTTTTTTTCTTTTTGCTATTCTTTCTGTGATCTACTCCTCTTGCGCTATGTGGGAAATCAGGGATGCTTCCAGTGTCCCTGACGACCATGTGTGCAGGAAATGTATCCAGCTGCAGCTACTGGCTACCCACATTATGGAGTTGGTGCTGCGGGTGGATTCACTGTGGAGCATCCGCGATGCTGAGGACGTCGTGGATAGCAGATTTAGCGAGGTGGTCACACCGCAGCTAATGGCTGCACAGGCAGAAAAGGGATGGGTGACCATCAGGCGGAGTAGCAGCCGCAGGTAGGTAGTGCAGGAGTCCGCTGTGGCCATTTCCCTCTCAAACAGATATACTGCTTTGGATACTGTTGGGGGGGGGGGGGGGGCGGGGGATGGCCTCCCTCCCAGGGGAAAGCAGCAACAGCCATGTTTGTGGCACCACGGATGGCTCTGCTGCACAGCAGGGAAGGAAAAGGAGTGGAAGAGCTATAGTGATAGGGGATTCTATCGTAAGGGGTACAGATAGGCGTTTCTGTGGCTGCAAACGTGACTCCAGAATGGTATGTTGCCTCTCTGGTGCTAGGATCAAGGATGTCATGGAGCAGCTGCAGGACATTCTGAAGGGGGAGGGTGAACAATCAGAGGTCGTGGTATGCGAGGGATGCGATCCTGCAACAAGAATTTAGGAAGCTAGGTAGCAGATTAAAAAGCAGGACCGCAAAGGTTGTAATCTCTGGATAACTTCCGGTGCCATGTGCGAGTGAGTACAGGAATAGGAGGATAGAGTAGATGAATGTGTGGCTGAAGAGATGCAGCAGGAGGGTGGGTTTAGTTTCCTGGATCACTGGGAAGGTGGGACCTGTACAAGTTGGACGGGCTGCACCTGAATCGGAATGGGACCAACATCCTTGCTGGGAGGTTTGCTAGTGCTGTTGGCAGCAGGGGGGAGGGGGGTAAACTAATTTGGCAGGGGGATGGGATACAGAGTGGAGGTACAGTAGGGGGTGATGCTCAGTCAAATAAAGAAGAGAAACTGAGTCAGTCTGGAAAGCAGAGCAAATATAGACCTGTTAATGCACAAGGGAAAAATGCAAGGCTGGATTGCATCTATTTTAATGCAAGGAGTCTTACTAGTAAAACAGATGAATTGAGGGCATGGATTAGCACATGGGATTATGATATTGTTGCGATCACAAAGATATGGTTCAGGGAGGGGCAGGACTGGCAGCACAATATACCAAGGTATAGAATCTTCAGGCATGACAGGGGAGGGAATAAAAGAGATGGCATTGCACTGTTGATCAAGGAGTCAATTACTGCAGTAAGGAGGGATGATATCTTTGAAGGTTCCTCAAATGAGGCCACATGGGTAGATCTTAAAAACAAAAAGGGGGCAATCACTTGGAGGGGAGTGTACTGCAGGCCTCCAAACAGTGAGGGAGAGACAGAGGAGTAGATATGTGGTCAAATCTCAGAGAGGTGTAAAAATAATAGGGTAATAATAGTATGGGATTTTAACTTACCTAATATCAGCTGGGATAGTCTTAGTGTAAAAGGCTCAAAGGGGTCGGAATTCTTAAAATGCATAGAGGAGAGCTTTTTGAGCCAGTACGTAGAAAGTCCTACAAGAGAAGGGGCAGTACAGGACCTAATCCCAGGGAATGAAGGTAGACAAGTGGTAGACGTGTCAGTAGGGGAGCATTTCGGGGATAGTGAACATAACTTTTAGTTTTGGTGACTGCAGCTTGACAGTAGCGAAGGTGCAAGAGCGAGCTTACAGCTGGGAAGTCAATTTCAGTGTAAGTTTAAAAGTTAATTCCCTTTTGTTTTCGGAGGACCAGGGAACTGCTGGGTAAGTAAAAACTATATATTTGGGTGGTTTATAATCTCTTTCTTTCTGTCCGTTGGATTGCTAACCTAACAAGTTTTGACATTGTTTTTTGTTTTTTCAGTAGATTTGTTGGGAATTTAGAATAGAGGGAATGGAAGTTAAGGCAGTTGTATGTTCCTCCTGCAGAATGTGGGAGGTAAGGGTCGCCAAGAGTGTCCCTGCTGACTGCATCTGCGGGAAGTGCACCCAACTCCAGCTCCTCGAGAACCACGTTAGGGAACTGGAGCTGGAGCTGGATGAACTTCGGATCATTCGGGAGGCGGAGGGGGTTATTGAGAGGAGTTATGGGGAGGTAGTCACACCTCAGGTAAAAGAAGTAGGTAGATGGGTTACCGTCAGGGGAAGGAGAGGGAACCAGCAGGCAGTGCAGGGATCCCCTGTGGCCGTTTCCCTCAACAACAGGTATACCGTTTTGAATACTGTTGCGGGGGACGACTTACCAGGGGTAAGCAATGAGGTACAGATATCTGGCACAGAGTCTGTCCCTGTTGCTCAGAAGGGAAGGGGGAAGAGGAGCAGAGCATTAGTCATTGGGGACTCCATAGTTAGGGGAACAAATAGGAGGTTCTGTGGGAACGAGAGAGACTCACGGTTGGTATGTTGCCTCCCAGGTGCCAGGGTTCGTGATGTCTCGGATCGTGTTTTTGGGATCCTTAAGGGGGAGGGGGAGCAGCCCCAAGTCGTGGTCCACATAGGCACCAACGACATAGGTAGGAAGAGAGATGGGGATTTAAGACAGAAATTCAGGGAGCTAGGGTGGAAGCTTAGAGCGAGAACAAACAGAGTTGTTATCTCTGGGTTGTTGCCCGTGCCACGTGATAGCGAAGCGAGGAATAGGGAGAGAGAGGAGTTGAACACGTGGCTGCAGGGATGGTGCAGGAGGGAGGGTTTTGGTTTCCTGGATAATTGGGGCTCTTTCTGGGGTAGGTGGGACCTCTACAAACAGGATGGTCTTCACCTGAACCAGAGGGGTACCAATATCCTGGGGGGAAGATTTGCTAGTGCTCTTCTTCAACGCCAGGAGCATCCGGAATAAGGTGGGTGAGCTTGCAGCATGGGTTGGTACCTGGGATCTCGATGTAGTGGCCATTTCGGAGACATGGGTAGAGCAGGGGCAGGAATGGATGTTGCAGGTTCCGGGATTTAGATGTTTCAGTAAGAACAGAGAAGATGATAAAAGAGGGGGGGGGTGTGGCATTGTTAATCAAGGAGAGTATTACAGCGACAGAAAGGACATTTGAGGACTCATCGACTGAGGTAGTATGGGCCGAGGTTAGAAACAGGAGAGGTGAGGTCACCCTGTTGGGAGTCTTTTATAGACCTCCAAATAGTTCCAGAGATGTAGAGGAAAGGATAGCGAAAATGATTCTCGACAGGGGCGAGAGTAACAGGGTAGTTGTTATGGGGAACTTTAACTTTCCAAATATCGACTGGAAATACTATAGTTCGAGTACTTTAGATGGGTCAGTTTTTGTCCAGTGTGTGCAGGAGGGTTTTCTGACACAGTATGTAGACAGGCCAACCAGGGGCGATGCCACATTGGATTTGGTACTGGGTAATGAACCCGGCCAGGTGTTAGATTTAGATGTAGGTGAGCACTTTGGTGATAGCGACCACAATTCGGTTAGGTTTACCTTAGCGATGGGCAGGGACAGGTATATACCGCAGGGCAAAAATTATAGCTGGGGGAAAGGAAATTATGATGCGATTAGGCAAGATTTAGGATGTGTAGGATGGGGAAGGAAACTGCAGGGGATGGGAACAATCGAAATGTGGAGCTTATTCAAGGAGCAGCTACTGCGTGTCCTTGATAAGTATTTTCCTGTCAGGCAGGGAGGAAGTTGTCGAGCGACGGAGCCGTGGTTTACTAAAGAAGTTGAAGCGCTTGTCAAGAGGAAGAAGGCGGCTTATGTTAGGATGAGACGTGAAGGCTCAGTTAGGGCGCTTGAGAGTTACAAGCTAGCCAGGAAGGATCTAAAGGGAGAGCTAAGAAGAGCAAGGAGAGGACACGAGAAGTCATTGGCGGATAGGATCAGGGAAAACCCTAAGGCTTTCTATAGGTATATCAGGAATAAAAGAATGACTAGAGTTAGATTAGGGCCAATCAAGGATAGTAGTGGGAAGTTGTGTGTGGAATCAGAGGAGGTAGGGGAAGTGTTAAATGAATATTTTGCGTCAGTATTTACAGTAGAGAAAGAAAATGTTGTCGAGGAGAATACTGAGATTCAGGCTACTAGGCTGGATGGGATTGAGGTTCACAAGGAGGAGGTGTTATCAATTTTGGAAAGTGTGAAAATAGATAAGTCCCCTGGGCCAGATGGGATTTATCCTAGGATTCTCTGGTAAGCTCGGGAGGAGATTGCAGAGCCTTTGTCCTTGATCTTTCTGTCGTCATTGTCGACAGGAATAGTGCCGGAAGACTGGAGGATAGCAAATGTTGTCCCCTTGTTCAAGAAGGGGAGTAGAGACAGCCCTGGTAATTATAATCATCTTGAAAAGAATAAGTTCATTAGCGATAGTCAGCACGGTTTTGTGACGGGTAGGTCGTGCCTCACAAACCTTATTGAGTTTTTCGAGAAGGTGACCAAACAGGTGGATGAGGGTAAAGCAGTGGATGTGGTGTATATGGATTTCAGTAAGGCGTTTGATAAGGTTCCCCATGGTAGGCTATTGCAGAAAATACGGAAGTATGGGGTTGAAGGTGATTTAGAGCTTTGCATCAGAAATTGGCTAGCTGAAAGAAGACAGAGGGTGGTGGTTGATGGCAAATGTTCATCCTGGAGTTTAGTTACTAGTGGTGTACCGCAAGGATCTGTTTTGGGGCCACTGCTGTTTGTCAATTTTATAAATGACCTGGAAGAGGGTGTAGAAGGGTGGGTTAGTAAATTTGCGGATGACACTAAGGTCGGTGGAGTTGTGGATAGTGCCGAAGGATGTTGTAGGGTACAGAGGGACATAGATAGGCTGCAGAGCTGGGCTGAGAGATGGCAAATGGAGTTTAATGCGGAAAAGTGCGAGGTGATTCACTTTGGAAGGAGTAACAGGAATGCAGAGTACTGGGCTAATGGGAAGATTCTTGGTAGTGTAGATGAACAGAGAGATCTTGGTGTCCAGGTGCATAAATCCCTGAAGGTTGCTACCCAGGTTAATAGGGCTGTTAAGAAGGCATATGGTGTGTTAGCTTTTATTAGTAGGGGGATCGAGTTTCGGAGCCACGAGGTCATGCTGCAGCTGTACAAAACTCTGGTGAGACCGCACCTGGAGTATTGCGTGCAGTTCTGGTCACCGCATTATAGGAAGGATGTGGAAGCTATGGAAAGGGTGCAGAGGAAATATACTAGGATGTTGCCTGGTATGGAGGGAAGGTCTTACGAGGAAAGGCTGAGGGACTTGAGGTTGTTTTCGTTGGAGAGAAGGAGGAGGAGAGGTGACTTAATAGAGACATATAAGATAATCAGAGGGTTAGATAGGGTGGATAGTGAGAGTCTTTTTCCTCGGATGGTGATGGCAAACACGAGGGGACATAGCTTTAAGTTGAGGGGTGATAGATATAGGACAGATGTCAGAGGTAGTTTCTTTACTCAGAGAGTAGTAGGGGCGTGGAACGCCCTGCCTGCAACAGTAGTAGACTCGCCAACTTTAAGGGCATTTAAGTGGTCATTGGATAGACATATGGATGAAAATGGAATAGTGTAGGTCAGATGGTTTCACAGGTCGGCGCAACATCGAGGGCCGAAGGGCCTGTACTGCGCTGTAATGTTCTAATTCTAATTCTAAAAACTCTCAGATTTAAGGTAGTTATGGATAAGGACAAAGATGGGCCAGAAATAAAGGTACTGAATTGGGGGATGGTCGATTTCAATATGATAAAACAGGATCTGGCCAGAGTGGACTGGGAGCAGCTACTTGCAGGAAAGTCTACATCAGACCAGTGGGAGTCATTCAAAGAGGAAATAGTGAGGGTTCAGAGCTAATGTGTACCCGTTAAGGTGAAGGGTAGGACCAACAAGTCCAGGGAACCCTGGATGTCAAGGGATATAGAGGATTGGATAAGGAAAAAAAAAAAGGAGGCTTATGGCAGACTCGGAGCGCTGAAAACAGTGGAGGCACTAGAGGAGTATAGTAAGTGTAGGGGGGTACTTAAAAAAGTCATTAGGAGAGTAAAGAGGGGACAAGAAAAAACACTGGTGGGCAAGATAAAGGAAAATCCTAAGTCGTTTTATAAGTATATTAAGGGCAAGAGGATAACTGGAGAAAGAGTAGGGCCCATTAGGGACCAAAGTGGCAATCTGTATGTGTAGCCGGAGGACATAGGTGACGTTTTAAACGATTACTTTGGATCTGTGTTCACTATGGAGAAGGATGATGTAGGTTTAGCGATCAAGGAGGGGGATTGTGATATACTTGAACATATTAGCATTGAAAGGGAAGAAGTATTAGCTGTTTTAACGGGCTTAAAAGTGGATAAATCCCCAGGCCCAGCAGTGATGTATCTCAGGCTGTTATGTGAGGCAAGGGAGGAGATAGGCTCTGACACAAATTTTCAAATCCTCTCTGGCCAAAGGAGGTACCAGAGAACTGGAGGACAGTGAATGTGGTGCCATTATTCAAGAAGGGTAGCAGGGATAAACCAGGTAATTACAGGCCGTTGAGTCTAACATGGCGGGCAGCCATAAAGGCGCGGCTAAAGTGTGGCGAGTCGAAGAGACTTAGCAGTTGGCAGGAAAAAAGACAGAAGCGCAAGGGGAGAGCCAACTGCGAAACAGCCCTGACAACCAATTTTATCTGCAGCACCTGTGGAAGAGTCTGTCACTCTACTATTGGCTTTTATAGCCACTCCAGGCGCTGCTCCACAAACCATTGACCACCTGCAGGCGCTTACCCATTGTCTCCCGAGACAAGGAGGCCAAAGAATAAGAAGACTTTATCAGTGGTTGGGAAAATATTGGAAAAAATTCTGAGGGACAGGATTAATCTCCACTTGGAGAGGCAGGGATTAATCAGAGATAGTCAGCATGGCTTTGTTAGGGGGAGATCGTGTCTAACTAACCTGATTGAATTTTTCGAGGCGGTGACGAGATGTGTAGATGAGGGTAAAGCAGTTGATGTAGTCTACATGGACTTCAGTAAGGCTTTTGATAAGGTCCCGCATGGGAGATTGGTCAAGAAGGTAAGAGCCCATGGGAACCAGGGGAATTTGGCAAAGTGGATCCAAAGTTGGCAGGAGGCAGAGGGTGATGGTCGAGGGCTGTTTTTGCGAGTAGAAGCCTGTGACCAGTGGTGTACCACAGGGATCGGTGCTGGGACTCTTGCTGTTTGTAGTGTAAATTAATGATTTAGACGTGAATATAGGAGGTATGATAAGCAAGTTTGCAGATGACACGAAAATTGGTGGTGTCGTAAATAGTGAGGAGGAAAGCCTGAGATTACAGGACGATATAGATGGGTTGGTAAGATGGACAGAGCATTGGCAAATGGAATTTAATCCTGAGAAGTGTGAGGTGATGCATTTTGGGAGGACTAACAAGGCAAGGGAACATACAATGGATGGTAGGACCCTAGGAAGTACAGAAGGTCAGAGGGATCTTGGTGTACTTGTCCATAGATCACTGAAGGCAGCAGCACAGGTAGATAAGGTGGTTAGGAAGGCATATGGGATACAAAGAACAAAGAACAGTACAGCACAGGAACAGGCCATTCGGCCCTCCAAGCCTGCGCCGATCTTGATGCCTGCCTAAACTAAAACCTTCTGCACTTCCGGGGTCCGTATCCCTCTATTCCCATCCTATTCATGTACTTGTCCAGATGTCTCTTAAACGTCTCTATGGTACATGCTTCCACCACCTCCCCCGGCAACAAGTTCCAGGTACTCACCATGCTCTGTGCAAAGAACTTGCCTCGCACATCCCCTCTAAACTTTTCCCCTCTCACCTTAAACCTATGTCCCCTAGTAGCTGACTCTTCCACCCTGGGAAAAAGCTTCCGACTATCCACTCTGTCCATGCCGCTCATAAGTTTGTAAACCTCTATCATGTCGCCCCTCCACCTCCGTCGTTCCAGTGAAAAGAATCAGAGTTTATCCAACCTCTCCTCAAATGCTAATGCCCTCCAGACCAGGCAACATCTTGGTAAACCTCTTCTGTACCCTCTCCAAAGCCTCCACGTCCTTCTGGTAGTGTGGCGACCAGAATTGCACGCAATATTCTAAGTGTGGCCTAACTAAAGTTCTGTACAGCTGCAGCATGACTTGCCAATTTTTATACTCTATGCCCCGACTGATGAAGGCAAGCATGCCGTATGCCTTCTTGACTACCTTATCCACCTGCGTTGCCACTTTCAGTGACCTGTGGACCTGTACGCCCAGATCTCTCTGCCTGTCAATACTCCTAAGGCTTCTGCCATTTACTGTATACTTCCCACCTGCATCAGACCTTCCAAAATGCATTACCTCACATTTGTCCGGATTAAACTCCATCTGCCATTTCTCTGCCCAAGTCTCCAACCGATCTATATCCTGCTGTATCCCCTGACAATCCTCATCACTGTCCGCAACTCCACCAACCTTTGTGTTGTCCGCAAACTTACTAATCAGACCAGCTACATTTTCCTCCAAACCATTTATATGTACTACAAAGAGCAAATGTCCCAGCACTGATCCCTGCGGAACACCACTAGTCACATCCCTCCATTCAGAAAAGCACCCTTCCACTGCTACCCTCTGTCTTCTATGACCGAGCCAGTTCTGTATCCATCTTGCCAGCTCACCTCTGATCCCATGTGACTTCACCTTTTGTATCAGTCTGCCATGAGGGACTTTGTCAAAGGCTTTACTGAAGTCCATATAGATAACATCCACTGCCCTTCCTTCATCAATCATCTTTGTCACTCCCTCAAAAAACTCAATCAAATTAGTGAGACACGACCTCCCCTTCACAAAACCATGCTGCCTCTCGCTAATAAGTCCATTTGTTTCCAAATGGGAGTAAATCCTGTCCCGAAGAATCCTCTCTAATAATTTCCCTACCACTGACATAAGGCTCACCAGCCTATAATTTCCTGGATTATCCTTGCTACCCTTCTTAAACAAAGGAACAACATTGGCTATTCTCCAGTCCTCTGGGACCTCACCTGTAGCCAATGAGGATGCAAAGACTTCTGTCAAGGCCCCAGCAATTTCTTCCCTTGCCTCCCTCAGTATTCTGGGGTAGATCCCATCAGGCCCTGGGGACTTATCTACCTTAATGCTTTGCAAGAGACCCAACACCTCCTCCTTTTTGATAATGAGATGATTGAGACTATCTACACTCCCTTCCCTAGGCTCATCATCCACCAAGTCCTTCTCCTTGGTGAATACTGATGCCAAGCACTCATTTAGTACCTCGCCCATTTCCTCTGGCTCCACACATAGATTCCCTTCTCTGTCCTTGAGTGGGCCAACCCTTTCCCTGGTTACCCTCTTGCTCTTTATATACGTCTAAAAAGCCTTGGGATTTTCCTTAATCTTGTTTGCCAGTGACTTCTCATAACCCCTTTTAGCCCTCCTGACTCCTTGCTTAAGTTCCTTCCTACTGTCTTTATATTCCTCAAGGGATTCGTCGTTCCTAGCCTTCCAGCCTTTACGAATGCTTCTTTTTTCTTTTTGACGAGGCTTACAATATCCCGCGTTATCCAAGGTTCCCGAAACTTGCCAAACTTTTCCTTCTTCCTCACAGGAGCATGCCGGTCCTCGATTCTAATCAACTGACATTTGAAAGACGCCCACGTCAGATGTTGATTTACCCTCAAACAGCCGCCCCAATCTAAATTCTTCAGTTCCTGCCTAATAATGTTATAATTAGCCTTCCCCCAATTTAGCACCTTCACCCGAGGACTACTCTTATCACTTGCCTTTGTCAGCCGAGGCATAGAATATAAGAGCAGGGAGGTTATGATGGAACTGTATAAAACGTTAGTTCGGCCCCAGCTGGAGTATTGTGTACAGTTCTGGGCACCACACTATAGGAAAGATGTGATTGCACTGCAGAGGGTGCAGAGGAGATTCACCAGGATGTTGCCTGGGCTGGAGCATTTCAGCTATGAAGAGAGACTGAAAAGGCTAGGGTCGTTTTCCTTAGAGCAGAGAAGGCTGAGGAGGGACATGATTGAGGTATACGAAATTATGAGGGGTATTGATAGGTTTGATAGGAAGAAACTTTTTCCCTTAGCAGAGGGGTCAATAACCAAGGGGGCATAGATTTAAGGTAAGGGGCAGGAGGTTTAGAGTGGATTTGAGGAAAAGTTTTTTCACCCAGAGGGTGGTTGGAATCTGGAATGCACTGCCTGAAGAGGTGGTCGAGGCAGGAACCCTCACAACATTTAAGAAGCATTTAGATGAGCACTTGAAACGCCATAGCATACAAGGCTACGGGCCAAGTGCTGGAAAATGGGATTAGAATAGTTCAGTGCTTGATGGCCGGCACGGACATGATGGGCCGAAGGGCCTGTTTCTGTACTTATAAGTCTATGCATCTATGACCTGTACTTGCTTCTTACTAAATCAGGAAATTTGGCAGATTTTCACCTCTCCCTACTGGGTTTCTCAGGAGTGGGCATAGCATTCCCCATTGGTATACCCTTGGCATGGGAAGACGGTGGCATAGCGGTAATATCACTGGAATAATCCAGAGGCCCAGGCTAATGCCATGGGGACACACGTTCAAATCCCACCACAGTAGCTGGTGGAATTCAAATACAATTAATTAATAAAAAAAATTCTGGAATTGAAAGCTAGTCTAAGTAATGGTGCCAATGAAACTATCGATTGTTGTAAAAACCCTTCTGGTTCACTAATGCCCTTCAAGGAAGGAAATCTGCTGTTCTTACCTGGTCTGACCTGTATACAACTCCAGATCTACAGCAATGTGATTGACTCTTAACTGCCCTCTGGCCTAGCAATTCAGTTGTCAAGGATTATTTGGAATGGGCAACAAATGCTGGCATTGCCAGTGATGCCCATATCCCATGAAAGAGGAGCACAGGATAGAGCAGAGAAGAGTTATGCAACAATTAAGCCCCACCAGATATTGCCTCCTCCAAGCAACGTACAGGCATCACAAGCCATATGAAGACTTTACTGAGGCAAGAAGATGATTGCACTTCACACAGAGGCAATAAGGCAGCTCTGTCACTGTATGCATGAAGACTTGCAGCCACTCTCACCTGCCCAAACTGTGCTCTCTGTGACTATGAATGTGACTACTGCACTCAATGTTTATCATACTGGCTCCACCTGTTTTGAACCTCTGTCGAAGTTTCTTCTTTTCAGGCTGGTTGTGTATCATTGACTTCTTTTGGAATGCTCAGTTCCCTCTCTGGGGATGTCACTCACAAATTGTCACCGTGATCACTGTCTTCTTCCTTTGATCATCATCTTCTCATCCTATCTTAACCAACCCAAAACATACATTATCTCTCTGTCCTGCATACTATTAGTTTATTCTGTCCGATTCAAAAACTTAAATATTAACAAACAACTGTGATCCATCAGAGGCTTTTACTTCTGTTCAACTAAACTTTTAACATTTCCTAATCTTTCAATTTCTTACTCATGAGAATCGTTTTTGCAGAGTTGCTTCAAAAGTACCTTTTTCATGCTTTCTGGGAAGTTTCCTAACACTTTCTCAGTTACCTTCTCACCTCTTCTTACTTTAGGGGTGAACATAAGCAAGCTTTTTAACTTAATTTTTATTAAGACAAGCTCAATTACAGGAATTACACATTAGTGAACAAATCAAGATTATTAACTACAACATGGATGCTAAGAGGTCAGTCAGCTGGACAGGCATTTGTCCTCAAATTTGATTGCCAGATGCCAATTAGTTTTACAAAGGTGAAGTACAAGATTTCTCTTTTCTAAGAGTCTGTTCACGAACAGGGTATTGTTTCAAAGCTCTTTGTTAGTCTTTCTGTTGTAAGGCTTATACTACATCTTTGCTAGGTCTGGATCAGGATACCGAGCTGTTATACCAACAGTTCCAAGAATTTTACTGTTTGTTAGCCTTTGTTACAAGACAGATACCATGCTAGTCGGCTCACTATTCCATAAGTTTGACTGGTCTTGTTTAGACTTTTCTGAGAAGACACCATCTCCATTAACTTTCAGGTGACACCTGGATGTACTGATCCTTTGTATAAGTTTCAATTTTGCAGAATTAGGGCGGCACAGTGGCACAGTGGTTAGCACCGCAGCCTCACAGCTCCAGCGACCCGGGTTCAATTCTGGGTACTGCCTGTGTGGAGTTTGCAAGTTCTCCCTGTGTCTGCGTGGGTTTCCTCCGGGTGCTCCGGTTTCCTCCCACATGCCAAAAGACTTGCAGGTTGATAGGTTAATTGGTCATTATAAGTTGTCCCTAGTATAGGTAGGTGGTAGGGAAACATAGGGGACAGATGAGGATGTGGTAGGAATATGGAATTAGTGTAGGATTAGTATAAATGGGTGGGTTGATGGTCGGCACAGACTCGGTGGGCCGAAGGGCCTGTTTCAGTGCTGTATCTCTAAACTAAACTAAACTATCTATAATAGGGCTTAGAATGCCAGCTTTCCTACAACCTCAGTACAGTGAAATGGTAAAATCAACCAGGGTTACTGCTCTCATGAGCCCTAAAGGAAAGAATATTTCTATATGGACGTTAGATGAGGTCACAATTGTGCTATTATATCCTAATGGTAAAATAGCCCTATCACATATGAAGGATGAATTATTTCAGGGTTGCCACTACCCTTGAAACCTCAACCCAATGTATTTCTTTACCTCCAGGAATATTGGGAGGAAATATTTTGGTGCAGTCTTGGATTGGCCAAAGTGCGATTGATAGACAATGATCTTGAATGCTCCACACACATTTACAACAGCTTGTGCATTATAAGGAATTGCAATTGCACTATGGCATCTTTGTGACAAACATGCGTAATGCAATAATTTTGTCTCACATGATAATATGGCAAACCACATGGAACCATGTTTTGGTAAATGGCCCACCTGGTGGGAATTTTGATTTTATTTGTTCTTTGGGATATGGGAAACAATGTCAAGGCAATATTTATTGTTTGAGGACATTTAGAGTCAACTATGTAGTGTGGGACTTGAATCATATGGAGTCAGGCTAAATGGGAGAGGGAGGTTGGTGGTTCCTTTCTCTGAAGTAAACAAGTTGGGTTTTACAATTCAGAAAGTGCTGGAAATGCTCAGCAGGTCTGGCAGCATCTGTGGAGACAGAAACAGAGTTAATGTTTCAGGTCTATGACCTATCATCAGTTCTGATTCGATTTGTATGATTACATAGACCAGAGAAACCAATAAGAATAGATTTTCTGCCCATTGACTATGAGTGAGTGAAAAATCTAGCACTATGCACTCATGAATAATAAATACAAGTGAATGAGAGAGAGGGAAACAGAGACAGAAGAATGCAGGCAGACAAAAAGTTAAGCCTTAACACAATCATTGAAAGTTGAGAGAAATCTTGAAGAGGAACATCCCAACTGAAAGATATTTCTGTAAGTTATGTAACCTATTATTTAGGATAATGCTTATACATTGTACCGTCTTTAACTGTTCCTTATTATTACTAATCGGGTATACAGCGAGATAGGGTCTCTGAGCTCATACCTGCTAATATACTTGTTAGTCTATGCTCTGAAGGCATTGACAGCTCTGCTGGTGGTGAACATTACAACATTACACTTCTGAAGAATTAACATTGAAAAACAAATTTTAATTAATAGATTTGACCACTGGACCATCTTCCAAGCAAATATATAAACATAAGCAGGAAAAACTAACAACTTTCAATATTTCTTGAAATTAAGATGGATATTTACTCAATCCCGGATTCTTAGTACATTTTAGAACTAGTCAACTGCAGCATGTAGACCAATGCAATGGGGTTGATGACTTATGGAGAATAAAACCACAATGTGACATCAGGGTACATAATCCATAAATATGTAGAATCCAACAACTGTGAATTGTATTTCTGTTTTTATTTTCTGTTATATATAATTCATTGGACAATAAATAAAGATCTGTGGAAGAAAACAGAGGCCTTTGAAACATGGATGCTAAGATGAATGCTTAAAATTCCTTATATAGATCATAAGACAAATGAAGAAGTGCTTGAAATTGCAAGAGTAAAAAGAACTCTAAAAAGTGACATCCGGAAAAGAAAATGTCAGTATTTCAGTTTGATCAGTGATGAAAAGCTACAGAGATCTCTTCTAGAGGCAAAGTAGAGGGCAGCAGAAAGAGGCGTCGACCTAGGCATAGTTGCATGATGAATGTCACAGAACGGTTGCAGACGAGCTACAGTGGATGTGTGAGGATGGTGCAGATAGACGAGAATGATATACCATGACAGCAGATCTCCTGGCAGGAATAACTACAAGCATCAGTAGTAGCATAACTAATTCCAATTTTTAAAACTTTTATTCAATGAGATTTTGTACCTTCTTCTCACCAAATTTCTCCACTCCCCTCCTCAGTGTTAACTCCATGGTAGGCTTCTTCTGGTCCACTGCAGAAGCTGCCAACGTCCAGCATTTAAGCATTGATGAAGACTGCAAGCAGACTTTTCAACCATGATGGGCATCACAGCTCCATATAATTCTGACCTCATCAGAGTCTGCTAGCAATTGGAAGTGTGAACTTGGTTAATTTGCCTTTCTTTAATCCAGGATAGTTAACCCAGCATCGGCTTCCTTGCTGTATTTGTAATGGAGAATCCAAATAAAACTTCAGAAAGATTACGGTTGGATTGTGTCTGCAGTTTGGGGCTCTCTAGTATCGGAAGGCAATAGAGACTGTACAGCACATTCGCTAGTGTACTGTCTATTATGAAGAAATCCAAATAGAAGACTTGAAAATTTGGGGCAGTTGTCATTAGAACTGAAGAGGTTAAGAGGTGATTCGATAGAGTGGTTTAGAATTATGAAGCAATAGCACAGCATAAATGGAAACAGATTCTTTCCAGTGATTGAATAGTCCACAACAAGGGAATATAAGAATAAATGTAAGAGATTTAGGACAAAGAACAGGAGAAACTTTGTTTACACACAGGACTGTGAAGTTGTGGAATAACCTACCAGAGTTAGTGCATCAATTTTAACCAGAGTGTGGGAATGGTTAGTGAGCCCTGAAGCAGGCAGTGCACCTGAAGGCAAGTGGTGTCGAGACGCAGATGGTTTTAATTGCTGGCCTTCATTTGCACTTTGCGTGCCAACTTTCCGACCAAACAGCAAAGAATTCAGTAGGAATGGGCTTCCTGGTCGTTAAAATAGTATCGGTTGGAAGCAGCCACAGAGGACCAGAGGGTCCCTGATGGCCCCTGATTGTAAAGTAAGTTGATAAGCAGGTTGGAATCCCAGAGCAGGAGAAGCCAAGGTTTTCTTGTAAGATCATAAGATCAAAGAAATAGGAGCAGGAGTAGGCCATTCAGCCCCTCGAGTCTGCTTCCCCATTAAATAAGATCACGGTTAATCTGATTGTGGCCTTAACTCCACTTTACTGCCGGTCCATCATAACCCTTGACTCCCTTGTAGATCAAAAATCTGTCTAACTCAGCCTTGAACATATTCAATGACCCAGCATACACTTCTCTCTGGGAAGAGGATTCCAAAGATTAACGATCCTCAGAAAGAGAAATGCCTCCTCATCTTCATCTTAAATAGGAGACCCCTTATTTTGAAACTGTGCCCCTAGTTCTAGATTCCCCACGAGGGGAACCATCGTCTCAGCATCTACCCTGTCAAGTCCCCTCAGAATCTTATATGTTTCAATAGGATCACTTCTCATTCTTCTAAACTCCAATGAGTATAGGCCCAACTTTCTGTGCAACAGTTTCAACAGCCAATTTTATCTGCAGCACCTGTGGAAGAGTCTGCCACTCTAGAATTGGCCTTTATAGCCACTCCAGGCACTGCTTCACAAACCACTGACCACCTCCAGGCGCTTACCCATTGTCTCTCGAGACAAGGAGGCCAAAGAGAGATAGGCCCAACCTGCTCAACCTTTCCTCATAAGACAAACCCTTCATCCTAGGAATCAGCCTAGTGTACTTTTTCTGAACTGTTTCCAATGCAAGTATATCCCTTCTTAAGTAAGGAAACCAAAACTGTACACTGTAATCTCGGTGTGATCTCACCAATGCCCTATACAGTTGTAGCAAGACTTCCCTAATTTTATACTCCATCCACCTTGCAATAAAGGCAAACATTCCATTTGCCTTCCTAATTTCTTGCTGTACCGGCATGCTAACTTTTTGGGATTCATTTACAAGGACACCCAGATCCCTCTGTACCGCAGCATTCTCTATACTCTCTCTCCATTTAAATAATATTCTGCTTTTCTATTTTCCCTGCCAAAGTGGATAATCTCACATTTTCTCACAGAACACTTCATCTGCCAAATTTTTCCCCACTCACTTAACCCATCTATATCTCTTTGCAGACTCTTTATGTCCTCAATACAACTTGCTTTCTCACCTATATTTGTATCGTCAGCAAATTTGGCTGCAATACATTCGGTCCCGAATGCCATATTTATCCCAACTCTCTGTTTCCTGTTAGTTAGCTAATCCTCTATCCATGATAATATATTATCCCCAACATGAGCTCTAATCTTGTGTACTAACCTTTAATGTGGCATCTTTTCAAATGCCTTCTGGAAATCCAAATATACTACTGGCTCCCCTTTATTCACCCTGCTTGTTACATCCTCAAAGAACACTAATAAAATCGTCAAACACAATTTCCCTTTCATAAAAAACCATTTTGGCTCTGCCTGATTGCATTATGATTTTCTAAATGTCCTGCTACTATTCCTTAACAGTGGATTCCAGCTTTTCCCAATGACAGACATTAGGCTAACTTGCCTATAGTTTCCTGCTTTCTGTCTCCCTTCTTTCTTGAATCGAGATGTCACACTCATGGGAAGTGCAACAATGGAAATACAAAAATAAACCGGAGTTATAAAAAATAGAACAATTTAAGAAGACTGGTACACATGCCTTCAACTAGAGTCATACAGCATAGAAACAGGCCCTTTGGCCCACCGCGTCCATGCCGACCATAATGCCTATCTATACTAATCCCACCTGTCTGCATTAATTCCATATCCCTCTATGCCTTGCTCATTCAAGTACCTGTCCACATGCCTCTTAAATGTTGCTACTGTTCCTGCCTCCACCACCTCCTCTGGTAGCTCATTCCAGATACCCACTATTCTTTGTGTGAAAAATGTACCCCTTTGATCCCCTTTAAACCTCCTCCCTCTCAGCTTAAATCTATGCCCTCTAGTTTTAGTCACCCCTACCATGGGAAACAGACTCTGGCTATCTACCCTATCTATGCCTCTTATAATTTTATATACCTCTATCATGTCCCCTTTCAGCCTCCTTCTCTTCAGGGAAAACAGACCCAGCCTATCCAATCTCTCTTTATAACTCAGCCCTCCAAACCAGGCAAGATCCTTGTGAATCTTTTCTGCACCCTCGCTAGCTTAATCAAATCTTTCCTGTAGTGCGGTGACCAGAACTACACACAGTACTCCAAATGCGGCCTAACCAACGTTATGTACAACTGACGTCCCAACTCTTGTACTCAGTGCCTCGGCCGATGAAGGCAAGCATGCCATACGCCTTCTTCACCACCCTGGCTATCTGTGTTGCCACTTTCAGGGAACTATGTACTTGCACCCCAAGGTGTCTCTGCTCAACAACGCTCCCCAGGGCCCTGCCATTCACTGTATATTTCCTGCCCTAGTTTAATTTCCCAAAATGCATCACTTTGCACTTGTCTGCATTAAATTCCATTTGCCAATCCCTTGCCCACTTTCCCAGTTTATCTATATCCTGTTGCAACCTTAGACAACCTTCTTCATTGTCCACTATACCACCAATTTTGGTGTCATCTGCAAACTTATTAATCATGCCCCCTACATTCACATCCAAGTCATTAATATATATGACAAACAACAGAGGGCCCAGCACCGATCCCTGTGGCACGCCACTGGTCACCGGCCTCCAATCTGTAAAACAACCCTCCACTACCGCCCACTGCCTCCGATCACCAAGCCAATTTTGTATCCAATTTGCTAGCTCACCCTGGATCCCATGTGTTCGAATCTTCTGGACCAGCCTACCATGTGGGATCTTGTCAAAGGCCTTGCTAAAGTCCATGTAGATGTCCATCGCCCTGCCCTTGTCAACTCTCTTGGTCACCTCCTCGAAAAACTCAATCAAATCCGTGAGACATGATTTCCCACGCTCAAATCCATGCTGACTATCCCTAATCAGACCATGCCTTTCCAAATGCATATAAATCCTGTCTCAGAATCCCTTCCAATAACTTTCCCACCACTGATGTAAGCTCACTGGCATGCAGTTCCCTGGCTTATCCCTGCTACCCTTCTTAAATAAAGGCACAACATTAGCTATCCTCCAGTCTTCCAGTACATCATCCGTGGCTAACGATGATACAAAATTCTGTGCCAGGGCCCCAGCAATCTCCTCCCTTGCTTCCCATAGCATCCTAGGATACACCTGGTCAGGCCCTGGGGATTTATCCACTTTAATGCGCTTCAAAACCTCCAACACCCACTCCCTTGTAATGTTGATATGCTCCAGGATATCACTGTTCCCTCCCTTGAACTCACTAGCTTCCATGACCTTCTCCACGGTAAATACGGGTGAGAAATATTCATTTAAGACCTCGCCCATTTCCCGTGGCTCCACACATAGATTACCACACTGATCCTTAAGGGGACCTACTCTCTCCCTAGCTACCCTTTTACTCTTAATATACTTATAGAATCTTTTAGGATTCTCCTTCATCTTATCTGCCAGGGAAATTTCATGGCCCCTTTTCGCCCTCCTAATTTCCTTCTTAAGTGTAATCCTACATCCCCTATACTCCTCGAGGGACTTGCTTGATCCCAGCTGCCTATACCTGACATATGCCTCCTTCTTTGTCCTGACCAGACCCTCAATATCCCTCATCAACCAAGGTTCCCTAAACTTGACAGCCTTGCCCTTCCATCTAACAGGACCATGCCGGCCCTGAACTCTTCCTATCTCACTTTTAAAAGCCTCCCACTTTCCAGACGTCCCTTTACCTGTAAACAGCCTCTTCCATTCAACTTTTGAGAGCTCCTGTCTGATGCCATTGAAATTAGCCTTCCCTCAATTTAGGACTTCAACCTGAGGACCAGTCCTATCCTTTTCCATAACTACCTTGAATATAATAGAGTTATGGTCACTGGTCCCAAAGTGCTCCCCCACTGACACATCAGCCACCTGCCCAGCCTCATTTCCTAAGAGGAGGTCGAGTGTAGCCCCTTCTCTAGTAGGGCCATCCACATACTGCTTCAGAAAACTATTCTGGACACACTTAAATTCTTCCCCATCTGATCCCTTAGCACTAAGGCAGTCCCAGTCAATATTAGGGAAGTTAAAATCACCTATTACAACCCTATAATTCCTACACCTATCTGTGATTTCCCTACATATATGCTCCTCCACTTCCCTTTGACTATTGGGGGGCCTATAGTCTAATCGCATTAAAGTGATCACCCCTTTCTTATTTCTAGGTTCTACCCATATGGCCTCGCTGGACGTTCCCCCCGGGATATCCTCTCTAAGTACTGCCGTGATGTCCTCCCTAATCAATAGTGCAATTCCCCCTCCTCTCTTACTTCCACCTCTGCCACGCCTGAAGCATCGGTACCCCGGAACATTGAGCTGCCAGTCCTGCCCATCCCTCAACCACGTTTCCGCAATATCTATAATATCGCAATCCCATGTACCGATCCATGCTCTGAGTTCATCTGCCTTACCTGTAAGGCTTCTTGCATTAAAGTAAATGCCTACCAGACCTTCCACGCTCCCTGTCCTGCCCCTGCCCGGCCTGCCTACTGGACCTGCTTGCTTTAACCTCTACATTTGCCTCAGCTGAGAGACTACTACTTTGGGTCCCACCCCCCTGCAAGACTACTTTAAACCCTCCCGAGTAGTACTAGCAAACGTCCCCGCAAGGGTATTGGTCCCCTTCCAGTTCAGATGCAACCCGTCCTTCTTGTACAGGTCACCTCTGCACCAGAAGTGATCCCAATGATCCAAGTAGCTGAAGCCCTCCTGCCTACACCAGCTGTTCAGCCAGGCATTCATTTGCCTTATCCTCCTAATCCTACCCTCACTAGCACGTGGCACAGGGAGTAATCCTGAGATTACAACCCTAGAGGTCCTGCTTTTTAACCTTCTGCCTAACTCCCTATATTCACTTTGCAGGACCTCATCTCGCTTCCTGCCTATGTCGTTAGTACTAATATGGACCACGACCTCTGGCTGCTCACCCTCCCCTTTCAGAATGTCCTGTAGCCGCCCCGAAACATCCTTGACCCTAGCACCAGGGAGGCAACATACCATCCTTGAGTCTAGTTTGCGGCCACAGAAACGCCAATCTGCACTCCTTACGATAGAATCCCCTATCACTATAGCTCTTCCACCCCTTTTCCTCCCCTGCTGTGCAGCAGAGCCCTCCGTGGTGCCACGAACATGGCTGTTGCTGCTTTCCCCTGGGAGGTCATCCCCCACAACAGTATCCAAAGCGGTATATCTGTTTGCGAGGGGGATGGCCACAGGGGACTCCTGCACTATCTACCTGCGCCTAATACTCCGTCTGGTGGTCACCCATCTCTTTTCTGCCTGTGCAGCCATTACCTGTGGTGTGACCACCTCAATAAACGTGCTATCCATGACATCCTCAGCATCACGGATGCTCCACAGTGAATCCACCCGCAGCTGCAGCTCCGTAATGCGGGTAGTCAGTAGCTGTAGATGGATACACTTCCTGCACACATGGTCGTCAGGGACACTGGAAGCGTCCCCGATTTCCCCCATACCGCAGGAGGAGCATATCACGGGGCTCAGCTCTCTTGCCATGACTTACCCTTAGACTAATTAGTTAATCCCGTAATTAAAAAATACTAATTACACTAGGAGCCTTGTTCTACCCACTCCAATCTAAAGTCCTTAAAAAACACTTTAGCAGTACTCACCTTATCACCAGAAGTTTTTTTTCCAACAAAAAAAAAACTTTACCCTTTTTTTAAAAAGATATTTAAAACAGCTGCTACTCACCAACCAATCACCTTGCAGCTCTCCTCTGACATCACTGTTGGCTTTTTTTTTTCAAAACTGGCGCACTGCAAGAGCTCCTCTCCACTCCGCTCCCAGAAGGTAAGAGACTGGGCCTCGATCCTCGGGTTGAATTTATAGGCTCTGCTCTTGGCGTTCTCCCCACAGGTCCACTCCACTCCGCTCCCGGTAGGTAAGACAGAAGGCAACTAGATAGAGGACAAGGTGACATGACACATACCTTTTCCTGCACTGAAGTACACATTGATGTCTGCTAGAACTGAAACTTATTAACCCCTTCTGCACTGAAATTAAACAGCTCATCGCACATGGTTCACGAAGTGAACTAAAACAAAGGCACCAGCAGATGCTCCATCTCGTGTTACAATCACAATAATAAAGTGCGAACATCCCTCATCTTATCAAAATGGGCTGAAATACAAAGCTATTGTATAGTCCCTCAGGAAACGAAAACCTAAAGTCTCATGGGAAAAACTAACACTTTATGAATTTACCTTTAAAGGTAATTGTCACGACCAGGTGAGAAGGGATCTAGGGGTTCCCTCTCAGCCTTTGCCTGGTTTAACCGCAGCAGGGCTTAATTTTCGAAACACTGTGTTTTTAGCTCCCCCTTCAGTGATTCCTTGTTCACTGCTCCAACTGTAAGGCAAAGAAATCAGACACGTTTCCTTAGATTTAAACAGGACGAATATGCGACGCGACCACGCTAGCATGCATACGCAATAAACACACACGCAGATAGAGACAGAAAAAGTAGAAAGAATAAGGGGAAAAGTTTGAGGCAATATCTGTTAGTTATTTACTGTCCTTTGAGTTCAATGTGGAGTCTTTGGTTGCCAGTAAGTCCTGCTATTTGTTGGGGCCCAGTTCACGCTTCAATTTGTTTTAAAGTCAGAGTCTTTTCTCTCTTGAGGTGTACGTATCTTCCGTGGGTCCGGTGGCTTGGGAGAAGGCGAGAGAGAGACAGCCAGGAAAGCAGCTTTCTTGTTCCAGCTTCAGTTCCTTTCTGTGTGGCACAATTCAAAAAACCCCAGGTTGCCCAGCAGGTTAGTCATGTGACTAGCTCCTTATTTGGAACTGTGAGGTTTGTGGATTTTATTATCTTAGCAGGCCCTGGAATGCGCTTCCTTATACCTTCAATGTCTGGTGACCAGAATCCATTTGGGTTAATTGGATCAGGGAATAGTCCTTTGTCTCCACAAGCAGTATCTCTTAGTATGCAAATGCCCTTCCAGCCCAAATGTCTGATGATCTCTTTAACAAGTCATTTCTTCACTCCAGCAACAGTTTAAAAATAATGTTCATATGATGAAATTAATATGCCCCATTCTTGGCAGGTGGGGTCTGCATGACATCGTCTTTTTGGAGAACAAAGGCAGTCATGAGTCAGCAGTCATCAAATCATCAGATCAGTCCGAGATCTCCGGCCAGAGAGAACATCGAACGCCGTCTTGAATTCTAGCACAAGGCTGAGACAGAGAGAGATCAATTCCAACTAAGACAGTTGAACCCGCTGAGACAAGTTGGCAACCAACTACAGCAGAGAAATAAGAGAGTGCCTTTTGAACAACTCCTCCAACTGTGAAAATTGAACTAAGAAATACCTGCAGCCTCCTCAAACTGAAGTGTTGACTACCAAAAGACTTTAGCAACCCAGCAAGGGCAAGACAACCAGCAAACAGGCCTGCAACTTTAAAAAACTTACCTTCCAAGAGGGTCCCACATGTTTTTCCTGAAAATAGCAGACTTTTACACCTTGAACTCTGAACACCTCTTACACTTTACCATCCATTATTTTCTTGAGTGCACGTGACAGAGTGAATGCGTGTGTGGGTGGGGTGTTGTGAACGTTTTGGGTGATTATAGTTCAATAAATATTTAAGCTTTGTTTTAAACTCACAATAAACCTGTCACTGCCTTAACAGATATCTTTGCAGCATCCTTAAACACGGGTGAGGTCCCGGAGGACTGGAGAATTGCTAATGTTGTCCCCTTGTTTAAGAAGAGTAGCAGGGATAATCCAGGTAATTATAGACCGGTGAGCCTGACATCAGTGGTAGGGAAGCTGCTAGAGAAGATACTGAGGGATAGGATCTATTCCCATTTGGAAGAAAATGGGCTTATCAGTGATAGGCAACATGGTTTTGTGCAGGGAAGGTCATGTCTTCCCAACTTAATAGAATTCTTTGAGGAAGTGACAAAGTTGATTGATGAGGGAAGGGCTGTCGATGTCATATACATGGACTTCAGTAAGGCGTTTGATAAGGTTCCCCATGGTAGGTTGATGGAGAAAGTGAAGTCGCATGGGGTCCAGGGTGTACTAGCTAGATGGATAAAGAACTGGCTGGGCAACAGGAGACAGAGAGTAGCAGTGGAAGGGAGTTTCTCAAAATGGAGACGTGTGACCAGTGGTGTTCCACAGGGATCCGTGCTGGGACCACTGTTGTTTGTGATATACATAAATGATTTGGAGGAAAGTATAGGTGGTCTGATTAGCAAGTTTGCAGACGACACTAAGATTGGTGGAGTAGCAGATAGTGAAGGGGACTGTCAGAGAATACAGCAGAATATAGATAGATTGGAGAGTTGGGCAGAGAAATGGCAGATGGAGTTCAATCCGGGCAAATGCGAAGTGATGCATTTTGGAAGATCCAATTCAAGAGTGAATTATACAGTAAATGGAAAAGTCCTGGGGAAAATTGATATACAGAGAGATTTGGGTGTTCAGGTCCATTGTTCCCTGAAGGTGGCAACGCTGGTCAATAGAGTGGTCAAGAAGGCATACGGCATGCTTTCCTTCATCGGACGGGGTATTGAGTACAAGAGTTGGCAGGTCATGTTACAGTTGTATAAGACTTTGGTTCGGCCACATTTGGAATACTGCGTGCAGTTCTGGTCGCCACATTACCAAAAGGACGTGGATGCTTTGGAGAGGGTGCAGAGGAGGTTCACCAGGATGTTGCCTGGTATGGAGGGCGCTAGCTATGAAGAGAGGTTGAGTAGATTAGGATTATTTTCATTAGAAAGACGAAGGTTGAGGGGGGACCTGATTGAGGTGTACAAAATCATGAGAGGTATAGACAGGGTGGATAGCAAGAAGCTTTTTCCCCAGAGTGGGGGATTCAATTACTAGGGGTCACGAGTTCAAAGTGAGAGGGGAAAAGTTTAGGGGGGATATGCGTGGAAAGTTCTTTATGCAGAGGGTGGTGGGTGCCTGGAACGCGTTGCCAGCGGAGGTGGTAGACGCCGGCATGATAGCGTCTTTTAAGATGTATCTAGACAGATACATGAATGGGCAGGAAGAAAAGAGATACAGACCCTTAGAAAATAGGCGACAGGTTTAGATAAAGGATCTGGATCGGCGCAGGCTTGGAGGGCCGAAGGGCCTGTTCCTGTGCTGTAATTTTCTTTGTTCACTGTTTGTTTATTTAGTCAACAAAACTAGTTTAACAAAAACACTATCTGTGGTCAGTTGGGAGGTGTTACATTTGTGGTTTTCCAGTTCGCTGGGACTTTTCCAGAATATGGGGAATTTGGGAAAATTACAATCAATGCACTATCTCTGTAGCCACTACTTTTAATACCCTAGAATGCAGGCCATCAGGTCCAGGGATCTTGGCAGCCTTTAGTTCCATTAGTTTTCCTAGTAATTTTTCTCTAGTGATAGTGATTGTTCCAAGTTCCTCCCTCCCTTTTGCCTCTTGATTTTCCATTATGCTAGCGATGCCTTTTGTGTCTTCTACGGTGAAGATAGATACAAAATACTTGTTCAAAGTCTCTGCCATTTCCTTGTTTCCCATTATTAATTGCCCAGTCTACCCTCTGAGGGACAAAAGTTTACTTTAGCTGTTCTCTTCCTTTTTATATATTTGTAGATTTTACTGCATTTTTATATTTCTTGCTAGTTTACTCTCATATTCTCATGTCTCCCTCATTATTTTTTAACCATCTGAATGGCCTACTCCTGCTTCTATGTTTTGTTCTTTGTTGGTTTCTAAACTTTTCCCAAACTTCTTGCCTATCACTAATCTTCGCAACATTGTATGTCTTTTCTTTCAATTTGATACCATCCTTATCATGGTTAGCCACGCATGGTGCATCCTTCTCATATGGATTAGATCTTTGTTGAGAGTTGTGAAATATCTCCTTAAATTTCTGCCATTGCTTCTCTACCATCTTAAATTTTGATCTATTTTCCCAGTCCACTTTAGCCAACTCTGTTTTCATACCTCTGTAATTGCCTTTATTTAAGTTTAAGACATTAGTTTCAGACCCAAATTTCTCACCCATAAACTGAATGTGAAATTCTATCATGTTATGATCACTCATCCCCAGAGGATCCTTTACCACAGTCATTAATTAATTCCATCTCATTACACATTTCCAGACCTAAAATAGCCTGCTCCCTGGTTGGTTCCAGAACATATTGTTCTAAGACACTATCTTGAATACACTCTATGAACTCATCATCCTCAAGGTTATCTTTGCCAATTTGATTTGTCCAATTGACATGCAGATTAAATTTACCCACGATTATTGCAGTACCTTTCTAACAAGCTCCTATTATTTCTTGACTTATACTGTGTCTTACAGTATGGTTACAGTTATGAACTACTCCCACCAATGACTCCTATCCCTCCGAAATGTCAAATATCCTTGAATATTCAATTCCCGGCCTTGGTCACCTTGCAACCACATCTCAGTAATAGCTATAACATACTCATTTAGTTCTATTTGTGCCATCAATTCATCCAACTTGTTAGGAATGCTGCATGCATTCAAATAAAAAGCCTTTAATTCTGTCTTTTACCATTTTTCCCTACTCTGACCTTATTTGCTGGTGCACTGTTATGTTTGTACACTCTGTCCCTTCCTGCCACACTCTGGTTATCATATTGCTACCCTGCACTATTGCCTAGTCCTTTCTCTTTAACTTTCTAAATTTCCCCTCATGTGAACCCTACCGCCCACTATTTAGTTTAAAGCCCTCTCTACAGCCCTAGTTATACGATTCGTGAGGACACTGGTCCCACCACAGTTCAGGTGAAGGCCATCCCAATGGTACTGCTGCCTGAGCCCCATGAATTGAAACCCATTTCTTCCACACCAATCTTTGAGCCACGCATTCAACTCTCTGCTCTTATTTACCCTATGCCAATTTGCTCGTGGCTCAGGTAGTAATCCAGAGATTATTACCTTTATGGCTCTGTTTTTTTAATTTAGCCCCTAGGTCATAGCCATACCATCATTTACAGCATAGAAGGAAGCCACTCGGTCCATCAAGTCCATGTCAGCTCTCTGCGGAGCAATTCAGTTAGTCCCACTCCCCCTCTCGATCACAGTAGCTCTAAGTTTATTTCCTTCAAGTACCCATCCAATTTCCTTTTGAAATCATTGATTGTTTCTGCTTCCACTACCCTCATGGGCAGTAGGTTCCAGGTCATTACCACTCGCAGCGAAAAAAAAGTTCTTCCTCACATTCCCCCTACAGAATTTTGCCCAAAACCTTCAATCTGTGTCCCCTAGTCCTTGTACCATTAGTTAATGGGAACAGATTTTCCTCGTCTAACTTATCTAAAGCTGTCATAATCTTGTACACCTCCATCAAATATGCCCTCAATATCTTTTATTCCAGGGAGAACAAACCCAGCTTTTCCAACCTAACCTTACCTTGTAACTTAAAATCCCCCATCCCTGGAACCATTCTGTAAATCTCCTCTGCAGCCTCTCAAGGACCCTCACATTCCTCCTAAAGTGTGGTGACCAGAACTGGATGCAATACTCTAGTTGGGGCCTAACTAGAGCTTTATAAAGGTTCAGCATAACCTTCCTGCTTTTGTACTCAATGCCTCTATTTATGAAGCCCAAGATCCCATATGCTTTACTAACCACTCTCTCAATATGTCCTGCCACCTTCAAAGATCAGTGCATAAGACCCACGCCACCCACCCCCCCCCCCACCCCACCCCCACCCCAGGTCCCTCTGTTCCTGCAAACTCTTTAGAACTACGCCATTAAGCCTATATTACCTCATCCTATGCCTTCTTCCAAAATGCATCACCTCACATTTATCTGTATTAATTTCCATCTGCCAATTGTCTTCCCATTCTGCTAGCCTTTCTATGTCCTGTTGCAGGCAGTCGGTATCATTCTCCAAGCTTGATATCATTGGCAAATTCTGAAATGTTACTCTCTATTCCAATATCCAAGTCATTAATATATAGCAAAAAAAGCAGTGGTCCCAGCACTGACCCTTGGGGAACACCACTTTTTTTTTTATCCAATTGGACACTGACCCGCCTATTCCATGAGCCTCAATTTTGTTAAGCAGTCTATTATGTGGTATTTTATCAAATGCTTTCTTAAAATCCATATAGACAACATCCAGTGCATTCCCTTCATCAACCTTCTCTTTAACTTCATCAAAAAATTCAATTAGGTTAGTCAGGCATGACCTACCTTTTACAAATCCATGCTGGCTATCCTTACTTAACTCAAACCTCTCCAAGTGCCTGTTGATTTTGCCCCTCATTATTGTTTCTAAAACCTTACCCACCACTGATGTTAAACTAACTGGCCTGTAGTTGCAAGGACTGTCCTTACACCCTTTCTTGAATAAGGGTGTCACATTTGCAACTCTTCAATCCTCTAGCACCTCCTCCCTATCCAGGGAAGATTGGAAGATTATGGCAAGCCCTTCCACTATCTCCAGCCCCACTTCCTTTAGCAACTTGGGATGCATGCCATCCAGAACAGGTGACTAATCTACCCTAATCATAGCCAGCCTTTCCAGTACCTCCTCCCTCTGAATTTTTACCCTATCCATTGCCTCTATTCTTTCCATTTCGACCAATATTTTGTCAGATTCCTCTTCCTTATTAAACACTGATACATGGTACCAATTAAGGATCCTAGCCTTGCCCTGTGCCTCTAAGCATATATTATCCTCGTTGTAACTAATAGGCCCCCCTCCACCTCTTAGTCGTTACATGCCAGATGATGATTTTTAGGTTCCCTTTTATGTTGACTGCCATTCTATTCTCATATTCTCTCTTTGCCAGTCTTATTTTCCTCTTCACCTTCCCTCTCAACTTATTGTATTTAGCCTGGTTCATAATTCATACCCTCTCAGCAGAACCTCTTTCTTTGTCCTACCTATATCGTTGGTACCCACATGGACCACGATAACTGGATCCTTCCCCTCTTACTCCAGCCCCAAGGAGATGAACTTCACCCTGACACCAGGCAGGTAACACAGCCTTTGGGACTCACGGTCTCAGACTCATGCTCTCAGCTTCAGAGAACAGTATCTATCCTCCTAACTATACTGCCCTTACTACAGCTAAATTCCCTTTTACTCCCCTACACCACGGTGCTGTGGTCAGTTTGCTTATCCTCCCTGCAGTCTCTGCTCTCATCTACACAGGCTGCAAGAATCTTGAACCTGCTGGACAAGTGCAAGGGCTGAGGCTCCTCCGTTGCTACCTTCTGGATCACCATACCTGTCACACCTTCCTGTCCCTGAGAACGGACCAAATCTGAAGTGCCTAACCTAAGGGGTGTGACTGTCTCCTTGGAATAAAGTATCCAGTTAACCTCCCCCCTCCCTGATGCAGTGTCCGAAGCTCAGACTCCAGCTCATCAACTCTGAGCCAAATTTCCTTGAGCTGCAGACTCTAATTACATATGTGGCTGCAGTGGATCACATTGGTGTTCACCAGCTTCCACATGCTACAGCTGCAACACATCACCTGCCCTACCATCTCTATTGTGTTTTATTTAACTCATTAGATTTCAAATTTAGAAATATCACTCAATGATTATTTGTAGTTATATTAAGTAGTTTTACTAGTTAAGCTATAAATTTAATATAATACCTATATCTCCCCAGTACCAGTTTAAACTACTGCCCAGTTTAAAGAGGAAAAAAACCTTAAAACTCATCAACCAATCACCTAACTTCACACGTAATTAATGTCTCTGGGCTTCGGCTCTCAGGTTTCGCTATCTCCGGCTTCCCGTCTCAGACCACCCCTTTTTCAAATTCCCTGAGTTAAGCACTCGATCTCACAGTATTAAGTCAAGCTGGAATTCTTGTTCCTTGCACTCTTGCTCCTCTGGTCCTACTTTAAAAATAAAACTCATCTTCCTGTGACCATAATACCACTGAATTCCATGTTAAGTTTGAAAGTGACATGCTCCAATCACAAGCAAGAATCTTAAACTTAAACAAAGCCAATTATATCGGCATGAGGGGAGAACTGGCCAAGGTAAATTGGGTAAATAGACTAAAAGGTATGGTGGTAAATGAACAGTGGAAAACCTTTAAAGAAACAAATCAAAATGTTCAACAAAAATACATTCCTTTGAAAATCAAAAACTCAGCCAGACCCATTTGTGGCTTACTCAGGAAGTTAAGGATAGTGTTACGACCAGGTGAGAAGAGGTCTAGAGGTTCCCTCTCAGCCTTTGCCTGGTTGAACCGTAACAGGGATTAATTTCAAAACACCGTGTTTTTAGCTCCCCCTCAGTAATCCTTCTTCACTGCTTTCTAATTGTAAGGCAAAGAAATCAAATCAGACAGGTTTTCTTAGTTAAACAAAAAAGGTGGAAGTTTATTCATCTTAAACTTTAATTTGGTTAACGACTACTAATACGTGATGCGGCCATGCTAGCGTGCATACGCGATAAACACATACGCAGATAGAGACAGAAAGTGGAAAGAATAAAGGGGAAAATTTTGAGGCAATAGCTGGGTTGTAGTTACAGTCCTTTGAGTTCAATGTGGAGTCTTTGGTTGCTGGTAAGTCTTGCTGTCTGTTGGGGCCCAGTGCACCCTTCAACCTGTTTCGATGTAGGAGTCTTCCTCTTGAGGTTTAAGCAACTTCAGTGGGTCTGGAGGTTTGTGAGAAAGCTAGAGCGCACCAGCCAGGAGAGAGGCTGTCTTGCTCCAGGTTCAGTTACAATCTGCCGTCTGTCTTCAGACTGTCCTGTGAGCACAATTCAAAACTCCAAGTTGACCAGCAGGTTAGTCATGTGACTAACTGTTGAAACAAACTCCTGCGTTTATGATTTCAAAACTCTCATTGGGGGGTGTAGTGCTGTCTCTTCCCCCAACAAGATGTGGATCACCATTGCCCAGTCCAATCTCTGTTAATTGAATCAGTGAGCAATTCTTTTGTCTCTCCAAGCACTGTGTCTTAGTATGCAAATGTTTTTCCAGCCAAATGTCTGGTGATCTCTTTAAACAAGTCATTTCTTCACTCCAGCGACAGTTTAAAATTCATTTTCATGACAAAATTAATATGCCTCATTCTTGGTAGGTGGGGATCTTCAAGACACCTCCACACCCAGCAGAATGAAATGCAATTTTTTTTAAAAGAGCATTTCATTAAAAGGGACAAGAGAGAAGAAACGTACAAGAAAACACACATGCATCTCTCTCATTCATTCAGAAATCCTAACAGTTGTTACAGTCTGCCTTTTCTTGGTAGCAGTGCTGCTTTAAACTGCCCTTTTTGGCATCCCAATAAACGTGGTATTTGGAGAAGTTTTTCAGTTTACACATTTCTATGACTACCATGGGTGTCTTTGTTCTTGTTGAGGTCTGCAGGGGGAGGGTTAGATTTAATTAGCCCTAAGTGGGAGTTCTGCTCTTGGGCGTCAGCAGTGGGTGGTTCTACTCTGAACTCTTTCAGTGCTTTGCTGAGTCATGCAAGGGCTTCTCACCTTAGAGGATGGTTGGTTCCCTTTTCTCCTGACTATGGGGGCGGATTCATTGCTAATCTTACCTTAGTCCTCTGAGACACTCCTGCTTGCAGGTATTTATCCAGATTCTGCTGCACTCCCCTACGGCACTTTGACTGGGTGAGGCATTACCCTCATGGTTTCTCTGCTCTCGAGGACTTTCTTTGTCCTACAGGTTCCATGTAAATGCTGTTAGCAACTCTGATGGGGTGCTTCTAGTGTTTGCATTTACATCGGAGGGTGTGGGGGTCTAACTTTTCAAATATTTTGGGGTTGGCTGACCAGACAGTAGGGGTTTCCATTTGGGAATCCTCCCAGACTTACTTTAACCTGTCCTCTTGGTCACTTTTTCCCCTTTCCTTTCTAACCTTTTCCCAATCTGTCCTCTTTTGTTCTCGGCAGGAGTCCCTTACAGTTCACCAGCCCTCTGCTGGAGGGTCCTCCAAACACCGATACAGGACCTAGGGGTGCAGTTGTCACTGTAATTTGGGGTTTCCCCTTAACCTGGCGCATGTGGCAACTCCTACATTACTCCGCCACATCTTTGTGGAGTTTTAGCCAGTCAAACTGTTGTCTTATGCGGGCTTTGGTTTTTCATATACCAACATGTACAGCCACTGCAATCTCATTGGCCATTCTTAATATTTCTCTCCGGTACCTCTGTGGCACCACTAACTGGTGAACCACTGTCCACTCCTTACTCTCAGGTCTGTGAGGTCAGTACCTCATTCTTTAAACAGTAGAAATCATGGACTCCCTCTGCTTCAATTTCAGATTGGATAGCCTGTGCTAACTCTCTTGCTGAGCCTCAGCTAGGGAAGATTCATTTAATTCATTCCCTGGGTCTTCTAACTTTCCAAAGAAAGTCTCAGACACAGAACTGCTAGTCATCTGCTGCAGTGCCAATTCAGTCTCCTCTTGGGGAGCTGGTTTGATCATGGCCTCATTTATTACACATTCAGGGAAACTGCAGGGGACCGTCTCCTGCCACTGTCCTGTCTCTCTGACCTCCTGTGGTATCTTTTTCACTACTGGGGAAGCTATAATCTTCGTCCCTGCAAGATCATTACCTAGGAAGTCAACCCCATCTACAGGCAAACTAGGGACAATCCCTACGGTCACTGATCCCGAAACTAGGTCGCACTCCAAGTGTACCTGGTGGAAAGGTACAGGCATACACTGCCCTCCAATACCATTCACCACCATTCTGGTGTTCACTGCACTCTCTGGGGGAAAAGGTCAGGACTTTTCCCAGTAAAAGGAATCTATTGGCTCTTGTGTTCCTGAAAATTACCATGGGTTTGCTTGCCGCACTCGAGGGGTATGGGGCTACTCTCCCTTCAGACTCAAAACCCTGATAACCTTCAGGAATCCTATTAAATTTTCCTGCACTTGCAGCGGTAAGCTTCCTGCGTCTCACTCTTACTGCAGTTAAAGCCACAGCTTGTTCTGCTGGGCTTTCCATCAGGGTCCCTTCTCCTTCACTGAGCGGGTGTGCCCTGATTAACCCTACAGGTTTCCCCTTTGTTTCCAGCAGGCAGCTCTTAAATACCCTGCTTTATTACAAATCAAGCACACAGGTCTCCGGGTCTCACTCCTACTTACAGCACCTTCCTTTTTGGCTGGAAGAGGGGCCCTGTGTCTCCTGCTTTTCTTTCCCTCCCAGGACAGCTTGAGCTTCCATCACCTTCCCACCCTTTGTCCTTTTTGGATTTGTGCAGGTGATTGGGAAAGGTTTTCTCCTGGGAATCCGACTTATAAATGAGAGCAAACTCATCGGCCAGAACTGCGGCTGGCCGGTCTCTATGTTCTTCTACATGTGTCTTTATGGAGAGGGAAGAGAATTTTTAAATTCCTTCAGCAAAATTACCTCACTGAGATTTTCATAGCTGAGCTGCACTTTAAGAACCCTCAGTCACTGGTTAAAATCCAGCTGCTTATTTCTCTCAAACTCTTGCTTTTTGAGGGTTCTAAGCTTTTGGTGATAGCTTCCGGTACTAACTCATATGCCCCGAGGATAGCATTTTTTGTCAGTTCATAATTGGATGAACTCTCATTTGGCAACATGGAATAAACCTCATGGGCTTTTCTGGTTAGTTTGCTTTGTAACAGGAGTCCAAGCCTCAGCTGGCCACTTTAACTGCCTTGTCAGTTTTTCAAAAGACACAAAAAAGGCTTCCACATCTCTCATTGAATCTGGGAACAGTTGGGAAAGTTTGAACAATTCTGTACCCAGCCTTGAATAACACTCCTGCATATTGGCCTTGCTTTCACTGGGATTACTCTGTCGCCCCCTCGTTAACTCAAGAGGCTTTAGCTCTCACTCTCTCTTCACATTTCTTCTGGAAGGCTCTTTCTCTCTCTCTCTCCTCTCTTTTTCTTCAAGGCTCTTTCTCTCTCTCCTGTCTCTATTTCTACTGTCTCTCTCTTTCTCTTTCCCTGTCTTCTAATTCAAGTTTCCTCTGTTCCAATCGTAGCTTTTCTAGCAATACCCTGTCGGGGCCTACTTATAACCATGTTACTGCTTCTTCAGATTCAGGGGAAAAATGGTTGGCTACTAGTCTAAGGAGTTCAAACTTCCTAGCCTTGCCATGTACAGTGATTCCACACTGCTCAGCCATTTTCCTCAACTCCTCCATAGGCAGTGCTTTTTACTTATCCCAAGTTACTTCACCCTGGCTTGGGGAGCTGCTAGCTTCAGTTGCAGACATGTTAGTATTCTAGCACACACAACCACAAGAAAACCTGTATTGAAATCTTTTCTCCTTTTGATTGGGGTCAATTTGGCTTCCCACTTCCAATTTCACATTTGTCTGTGGGTCAAATTCTGGACAAGCCCCCAAATTTCTGTTACGACCAGGTGAGAAGGGATCTAGGGGTTCCCTCTCAACCTTTGCCTGGTTTAACCGTAACAGGGTTTAATTTTCATACACTGTGTTTTTAGCTCCCCCTCACTGAATCCTTGTTCATTGCTTTCCAATTGCAAGGCAAAGAAATCAAATGAGACAGGTTTTCTTAGAGTTAAACAAAAAAGGTGGAAGTTTATTAATCTTAAACTCTGATTTGGTTAACGACTACGAATACGCGATGACGCTAGTATGCACACACTGTCCTGTGAGCACAATTCAAAACTCCAAGCTGGCCAGCAGGTTAGTCATGTGACTAACTGTTGAAACAAACTCCTGTGTTTGTGGATTTCAAAGCTCTCAGTGGGGGGTGTAGTGCTGTCTCTTACCCCAACAAGATGTGGATCACCATTGCCAAGCCCAATCTCTGTTAATTGCATCAGTGAGCAATTCTTTTGTCTCTCCAAGCAGTGTCTTAGTATGCAAATGTTTTTCCAGCCAAATGTCTGGTGATCTCTTTAAACAAGTCATTTCTTCACTCCAGCAACAGTTTAAAATTAATGTTCAAGACAAAATTAATATGCCTCATTCTTGGCAGGTAGGGGTCTTCACGACAATAGTATTAGATAAAAAGAAAAGGTTAACAATTTTACAAAAAAAGAGTAGCAAGTCTGTGGATTGGGAGTGTTTTAGAAACCAGCAAAGAGCCACCAAAAACTTAAAAAAGGAAAAAAATAGAATGAGAGTAAACTAGCCAGTAGCATAAAAACAGATTGTAAGAGCTTTTATAGGTATATCAAAAGGAAGAGAGTAGCTAAAGTAAACAATGGTCCCTAGGAAGCAGAGACAGGAGAAATTATCATGGGGCATGTGGAAATGGCAGAGGCATTGAACAAATAGTTTGTGTCTGTCTTCACAGCAGAAGACACAAGTTTCAATCCAAAAATAGGCAGTAACCTAGGGGCTAAAAAGAGCGAGGAAATTAAGGAAATTTGTATCAGCAGAGAAAAAGGATTGTAGAAACTTAAGGGACTGAAATCTGAGAAATCTCTAGGACCTGATGGTGTACATCTTAATGTTCTAAAAGAGATGGCTGTAGAGATAGTGGATGCACTAGCTATGATTTTCCAAAATTCCTTAGATTCTGCAACAGTCCCATCAGATTGGAAGTTGGCAAATGTTGCACAACTTTGAGAAAGGGGGAAGAGAGAAAACAGGAAACTACAGTCCAATTAGCCTAACATTAGTCATTGGGAAAATGCTGGAATCTATTATTAAGGAAGTCTTAACAATGCACTCAGAAAAGCACAGTATGATTAGTAAAACCATGTTGACTTATTCTAAAGGGAAATCCTGTTTGACAAATATATTAGTTTTTTGAGGATGTAACTAGTAGGGTTGATAAAGGTGAACCAGTAGCTGAAGTATTCCTGGATTTCCAAAAGGCATTCAATAGGTGCCACACAAAAGGTTAATTGGCAAGATAAGGGTTCATGGAGTTGGGGGTAATATATTAGCATGGACAGATGATTGGTTAACAGACAGTATGCCCACTCGTTGCTTCAACGGGGCATTTTCAAGTTGGCAAGCGGTAAATAGTGGAGTGCTGCAAGGATCAGTGCTGGGACCTTAGCTATTTACAATTTATATTAATGACTTAGATGAAGAGACAGAGAGTAATATATCTAAGTTTGCTGATAATACAATGGTAGGAGGAAAGGTAAGCTGTGGAGAGGACATAGAGAGGCTGCAAAGAGATTTAGACAGGTTAAGTAAGTGGGCAACAAGATGACAGATGGAGTATAATGTAGGGAAGTGTGAAGATATGCACTTTGGTCATAAGAATAGAAAAGCAGAATATTTTTTAAAAGTTGTGCAACTTGTAAGTGTCGATGCTCAAAGAGAGTTGGTTGTGCTTGTACAAGGAATGCAGAAAGTTAACCTGCAGGTACAACAAGCAATTAGGAAGGCAAATGGCATGTTGGCCTTTATTGCAAGGCGACTGGAATACAGGAATCAGGAAGTATTGCTACAATTGTACAGGGTTTTGATGAGACCACATCTGGAATACTGTGTGCAGTTTTGGTCTCACATTTAAGAAAGGACATACTTGCATTGGAGGCAGTGCAGTGAATGTTCACTCGATTGGTCCCTGGGATGAGGGGTTGTCCTATGATGATTAAATAACTAAGTAAATTGGGCCTGTATTCTCTGGAGTTTAGAAGACTGAGAGGTGATCTCATTGAAACATAAAAGATTCTAAAGGGGCTGGATAGGGTAGACATTGAGAGATTATTTCCGCTGGTCGGGGAATCTAAAACACAGGAGCACAGCACCAGGATAAGGGGCCGATCATTTAGGACTGAGATGAGGAGAAATTACTTCACTCAAAAGGTTATGAATCTTTGGAATTCGCTACCCCAGAGGGTTGTGGATGCTCCATCGTCAAATACATTTAAGGCTGGGATAAACAGATTTTTGGTCTCTCAGGGAATCAAGGGATATGGCAAGTGGGTGGGAAAGTGGAGTTGAATCCCAAGATCATCCATGATCGTTTTGAATGGCAGAGCAGGCTCAATGGGCTATATGGTCTACTCATGTTCCTATTTCTTGTGTTCTGTGTCTCTTCTGTGCTATTCTGTTCCTGGAGGTCTTTGCCTGGCTGGGATGACACCACTGCTCCCCAAATAGGTTAAAACCCTGGGCTCCAATATCATCTGATGCATATTTAAAGAGGACCCGACTGCATAAGGTTAGGTGTTGTCATCATTGCAATTTATAATTAGTTGGTCAGAGTATTTCCAGCATTTCTTGTTTTTATTTCATAATAAATATATAGAAGGATTCTCATGGAACGTCACTATCTACCATCCTCCAGTTTGAAATATAATCGTTTACCATGAGTCGCTGTTTTCTGCCCTTAAGTGGGTGGTACAGTGGCGCAGTGGTTAGCACCGCAGCCTCACAGCTCCAGCGACCTGGGTTTGGTTCTGGGTACTGCCTGTGCGGAGTTTGCAAGTTCTCCCTGTGACCGCATGGGTTTCCGCCCACAGCCAAAGACTTGCAGGTTGATAGGTAAATTGGCCATTGTAAATTGCCCCTAGTGTAGGTAGGTGGTAGGAGAATGGTGGGGATGTGGTAGGGAATATGGGATTAATGTAGAATTAGTATAAATGGGTGGTTGTTGGTCGGCACAGACTCAGTGGGCTGAAGGGCCTGTTTCAGTGCTGTATCTCTCTATGACTCTAAGTCAATTTTTTATGCAAGCTGACACTGACCCTCCTATTGACTCAATTTTGGTAACCAGCCTTTTATGTGGTAATTTGTCAAAATCTAAATAGACAACATCTATTGCATTCCCTTCATCAACCTTCTCTATTACTTCATCAAAAAATTCAATTAGTCAAGCATGATCTGCCTTTCACAAATCCGTGCTGGCTATCCTTAATTAGCTCAAACCTCTGCAAGTGCCTGTTGATGTTGTCCCTGATTGTTTCTAAAACCTTACCCATCATTGATATAAAACTAACTGGTCTGTAGTTGCTAGGACTTTCCTTACACCTTTTCTTGAATAAGGCGGTCACATTTGCCACTTTCCAATCCTCTGGACCACCCCCTTATCTAGGGAAGATTATGGTAAATCCTTCCGCTATCTCCACCCCCACTTCCTTTAGCAACCTTGGATGCAAGCCATACAGACCAGGCAACCTATCCACTCGAAGCATAGCCAGCCTTTCCAGTACCCCTTACCTATCAATTTTCACTCTATTCATTACCTCTACCATCTTCACTTCTACCAATATTTTGTCAGCATCCTTTTACCTAGTAAACACTGATACAAAGCACTCATTAAGCATTCTAGCCTAGCCTTGCACCTCTAAGCATATATCACCCTCTTTGTCCCGAATAGGGCCCACCCCACCTCTTATTCGTTCAATGGTATCATCTTCTTCCCAGAAGGTTGATTGCCATGGATCTCTACCTCTGTCTGCCCTGTGCTGTCCTTACACATTCTTCATAGGGCAAGTGCATCCAGTCCGTTATATGTCATCCATTTGCTACTCTGCTTTCCTCTTCTTCGTTTTCTGTCGATCTTTCCTTCCAAAAATTCTCTGTCTACCTTCTGCTCCAATGATGAGACCGAAGTATACTTACGACTGCTCAATATTTACATATCAGCAGAAGATTTTTGGGTTCCCTTTTATTTTGACTGCCATTCTACTCTCATATTCTCTTTGCCAGTCTTGTTGTTCTCTTCACTTCCCCTCTCAACATATTGTATTTGACCTGGTACTCACTTGAAGAATTCACTTGACAGGCATCATACACCCTCTTTTTTTTGTTTCATCTTATTCTCTATCTCCCTTTCATCCAAGGAGCCCTGGCTTTGGTTCCCTTACCTTTCGCCCTTGTTGGAATGTGCCTAGCCTGTACCTGAAGCAGCTTCTCCTTAAAAATAGCCCCTTGTGCTGTTACAGTTTTTCCTGTCAGTCTTCGGTTCCATTTTACACTGGCTAGTTCCCTTCTCATCCTATTGAAGTTAGCCCTCTTCCAATTTTGACATTCTACTTTAGATTGTTCCTTGCTCTTCTCCATTACTGGTCTAAACATTATAATACAAAGATCACTCTTCTCCAAGTGTTCCTCCACAGACACTTGACCCACCTCATTCCCCAGCACAAGATCCAGCAATGCTTCCCTCCTCATTGGACCAAGAACATACTGGTCAAGAAATTTTGACATCAGAAGTCCATTGTCAACATCAAATACACCCAAGCTCAGGGATATATTGGAGTAGGTGCATAATAAAGCTTCAACTCCAACATTAGAAGACCACTCTGTTTCTGCACCAGTGACATTTCAACTTTCTTGCACCAACCCCAACATTGAGACCAGTCAGTGACATTGCCAGATTGTGCCAAATGAGAACCATTTTCACACTTATTTCATGTAAAATCCTGTATCTGCCTGGAGAGAAAAGTTTAATCTCATCCTACATGAGATTTTAAGTCAAAAGCCGTATATCTGAGGCATTGCCTTGAAACAAATATTAACTGCAACGCCTTGCCACAAAAAGGTACGCTTTTAAAAATAAACCCAGTGACCCAAAATACCATCATTCATATTTTAATAATTGAAAAGTATTGAACAATGGAATGATGTAATTTTGAAAAATGGCAGTTAGTGGAAGATCATAAGCAACGCCACTTGCATGCATGACTGGCTGTCCATTCTCCCAATCTAGATCTAATTTGCATACCTGTGGGAAAAAAAGCTGATTTAATTTTTTCTACTCAGCTCCTCTCCCAAAGATGACTGTAGTGCCCTTACCATTACCCCGTCTAAAAACAGCTAACTCAGCAGAGTCCTGGGCTCAAACCTGGAGCCTTTCTTTAAAAAAAAGTTCACACATTCACTGGATAAACTTGAACATCAGGGACTAGACGGACATATTTTTAAATGGCGTATTCTTAACAAAGACCAAAAAGACCAAAGGAAACAACACAATAGGCATGTTCTAACGGTTTACTTAAAACAGGCCAAAATATATTCTCACTGTACCAAACTTTCTATGATTGTGTATCAGGTTTGATCACAATCTATCCAGCTGCTATTAAATTAAGCAGTCGATTGCCTTACATATTAACAATTCCTATGATTTTTCTCAAATACTGGTGTCTTATAATTGACACAATGACAAACAAGGATTTTTTTGTAAAGAATCAATCTTTTAATTATTTTAAAATTTTGGTCCAGCTATTGCACCTTTAAAAGGTACAAAGACATTGTCATGTGAAAAGGAACCAAAACAGAAACAGAAAATTTGAACTGATTAGGAAACAGTAACCTGATGTCCAATCAGTGCAAGGATATAAAGTGCAATTCCTAAATAAAGATATTACACAATATTGTTCATTTGTTCTCAAATATTAGGGGAAAAAATGCACCAGTAGCTACAGGGTTAATGTCCTGTCACAGAGAGTTGAGGCAGATCTATATAAATTAAACTATGTTATGGATTATTTACCAAATTACATCATTCCATTGTTCAATTATTGTATCTTTTTCTAACAGTCTATTATAAGATAGCCCCCTGAACAGATGTCTCTTCCCACTATACATACATCTCTGGCAGAGAGGACACGCAGATGACCAATCGCTTGGAGGTGACTCACTCGTTAATTTTCCCATTCAGGTTTGTTACCAAGTGCATTTTTATGATGAGGACACAGCCAAGATCAGGAGTCACCAGGTGGGGAATCCTGGCTGCAGAATAAGAGCATCATTGCACCGATTTCTGGATCATTCAGCCACCCTATACAACTAACACAATAGTAACTTTTGTTATTTGGAAGTTGATGTTATGTTGGTGGTAGCATGACATAAAAATTGTGCTTAGTTTCCCTCAGAAAGAAACACCAAACAAACTATCACACACAAACACAACTACAGGGATGGGGCACATATTCCCCCAATAATTTTCCCCTTTGCACATTCCCTTATCTGGTTCAATTACCACATTTGCCACATATACCACCCTAATCTATTCATGCATGGTTACAAATCTATACCCATGACTTGCCACATGTTCCTGGTATAACACTGTCAGAACTCTTCATATCTGGAATACTACACAAATAAATGCAGTCCAGATTCAATTCTTAAAAACTGTGAATTGTCACACCACTGTAAGAACTACTAGTTTAGAGAACAATAAATATTTACAAATCTGTCAGAAATTTCATCCCAATTGCAAATCAAGTTCAGCCCAACTGAAGGTAGAGAGACCAGTTATGTGGCAATGTAGTGCTATGTTGTAGTGCTAATGAAGTACCGCTAGCAAGATCTGAAATCAGATTACTTACCAGTTTCAGTATTGTTACGACCGATGTGGGAGGTGTGCACTGTGTCTTCTTAGTTCCACTTCTCCACAGGTCACAACATATATTTAAATGTTTACCCAGTTACCGTAACGGTCAATTATAGACTCTACACTTTATCCCTGAATAAAATACACCAAACAGGTTTCTTTAATAAACAAAATGATCAGTTTATAAAACAAGACATAACCAGTAATGAAGCAAAGCATTAACACAGATTGAAATATGAAAGTTCCCTTTTACCTTAGTCACACATGCACACACCATTTAACTGGAAAAAATAGAAATTTGCTGTTACAAAAAAAGACAGAAAAGAATACTTTGGCCAAATACTTGATAAATCTTGAAGACAAAAAGAGAAGATATGGAAAGACGTCAGATGTCCCTTTTTTGGTTTGCCTCCAAATATGCATAGACAGCTGTCAATGGGATCTTTCTCTGGAGCAATTCGTTCAGGCGGCATTGAGGATTATCCGGAAGATTTTTCCAGCGTTTCAAGAGAAATGCGGCAACAGGATTTTCAAGCAGGCCTTTCAGGACGAATGTAGCATCAATTTCTCTATTCTTTACACTAGTTTCTAACTAGCTTCTCAGAGATGGAAAAACTGGCAAGCTTTTCAACAAGATGGAACAGGCTGAGCTGGGGTGACTGCTCTCCTGGCTGGTTTTTAAAACTCCAACTGACTGTCCAAAGCAAAACCAAAAACAACCGAGTCAAGCTTCCTGACCCCTATAAATCTTGACCTGTTACTTCTCTGTAAACATCTCCCCCAAGGCAAAAAAAAAACCTGCTGGGTATTTATCTGGAGACAGGTGACTTCCAGTACATTTTGTTTGCAAATAAGACCTCTCAGTCCTTTCAATGACCCCAGTGAAATCTCCCCTCAAGCTCCTTTATTCTAAGGAGAACGACCTCAGCTTCTCCCACCTAACCTTGTAACTAAAATCCCTCATCCCTGAAACCATGCTGGCAAATCTCCATATGCACCCTCTCAAAGACGTTCACATCTTTCCTAAAGTGTGGTGACTAGAACTGGATGTAATACTCTAGTTGTGGCCTAATCAGAGCTTAATAAAGGTTCAGCATAACTTCCAATTTCCACCTTCTCTCGCCTTTACATGGTCCATCTCCGACACTTCTGTTCCCTTCCTTGACTTCTCTGTCTCCATCTCTGGGGATAGGCTGTCCATTAAAATTCATTATAAGCCCACCGATTCTCAGATACCTCAACTACACTTCTTCACACCCTGTCTCCTGTAAAGACTCCATTCCATTCTCCCAGTTTCTCTGTTTCTGACGCATCTGCTCTGATGATGCAACCTTCCACAGCACCTCTGATATGTCTTCCTTTTTCCTCAACCCAGGGTTCTCCCCTACTGTGGTTGACAGGGCCTTCAGCCTTGTCCGGCATATTTCCCACACTTCTGCCCTCATGTCTTCCCCTCCCTCCCAGAACCGCGAAAGGGTGCCCCTTGTTCTCACTTTCCACCCCACGAGCTTTCACGTCCAGAAGATCATCCTCTGCCATTTCTGCCACCTCCAGCATGACGCCACCACCAAAAGCATCTTCCCCTCCCATCCCGTCAGCATTCCGAAGGGATTGTTCTCTCCGCAACACCCTGGTCCACTCCTCCATTACCCCCAACACCACGTCCCCTTCCTGCAGCACCTTCACATGCAATCACAGGAGGTGTAATGCCAGCCCTTTTACCTCCTCTCTATTCACTATCCAAGGCCTGAAACACTTCTTTCAGATGAAGCAGCGATTTACTTGTACTTCTTTCAATTTAGTATACTGTTTCACTGCTCACAATGCCATCTCCTCTACACTGGGGGAGACCAAATATAGATTGGGCGACTGCTTTGCTGAACACCTCTGCTCAGTCCGAAAGCATGATCCCAAGCTTCCGGTTGCTTGCCATTTCAACACTCCCTCCTGCTCTCATGCCAACATTTCTGTCTTTGGCCTGCTCTAGTGAATATGAATGCAAGCTCGAGGAGCAGCATCTGATCTTTCGATTAGGCAGCCTTGCGGACTGAATTTTGAGTTCAATAACTTCAGAGAATAACTGACTTTTTTTTATATTTTATTTTTTAACCATGTACCTGCTTTTTATGTAGTCAGAGCTGCTCATTATTCTGCTATTAACAGTCTCTCTGAACTAATGCTTTGTCTTTCACCACAAGCATTAATACACGCTTTGCCTTTGGCCCAGGACAGCTTTGTTATTTAATCACCCTGTGCCCTGTCAAATACCTTCCCCTTTGTTCTCTCCCTCATCCCCCTCCCCTTCACTTGCTTAAAACCTAATTCTTTTCTAACCTTTGCCAGTTCTGATGAAAGGTCACAGACCTGAAATGTTAACTCTGCTTCTCTCTCCACAGATGCTGCCAGACCTGCTGAGTATTTCCAGCACTTTTTGTTTTTGTTTCAGCGTAACTTTGCTGCATTTATACACGACACCTCTATTTATGAAACCCAAGGTCCCACATGCTTTGCTAACTACTCTCAGTATGTCCTGCCACCTTCAAAGATCTGTGCACATGGACCCAATGGTCCCTCTGCCCTTACACTCTTTACAACTGTCCCATTTCTAAATTGCCCCTCCCTACCCCTTCTGCCAAAATGCATCACCTCATACTTGTCTGTATTAAATTCCATCTGCCAGGTGTCTACCCATTCTGCTAGCCTATCTATGCCCTGTGTCATCCTCAGTTTGCCACATCTCTTAAGTTTGGTATCATTGGTAAATTTTGAAATTTTACTGTGCATTCCCATATCCAAGTCGTTTATATATATCACAAAGGCAGTGGTCCCAGCACTGACCCTTGGCGAACAGCTCTCAACCTTCACTGCTAAAGAAAGCAACCTCAGCTTCTCCAGAAAACTGATTCCCTCATCCCCGACATAATTCTCGTAAATCTCTCCTCCAGTCTCCCAGGCCTTGACATTCTTCCTAAACTGTGCTGCCCAGAATTGAACAGAGTACTCCAACTGAGGCCTAACCAGTGTTTTATAAAGGTTTAACATAACTTCCTTGCTTTTGTATGTGTCTCTATTAATAAAGCTAAGGATCCCATTTTTTTTTTCAAACAATAGCCTTATCAAGTAGTTTTTTTTTAATTCATTCATGGGATGTGGGCATCGCTGGCCAGGCCAGTATTTAGTGCCCATCCCTAATTGCCCTTGAGAAGGTGGTGGTGAGCTGCCTTCTTGAACCGCTGCAGTCCATTTGGGGTAGGTATACCCACAGTGCTGTCAGGAAGGGAGTTTCAGGATTTTGACGCAGCAACAGTGAAGGAACACTGATATAGTTCCAAGTCAGGATGGTGTGAGACTTGGAAGGGAACTTGCAGGTGGTGGTGTTCCCATGCATTTGCTGGCCTTGTCCTTCTAGTTGGTAGAGGTCGCGGGTTTGGAAGGTGCTGTCTAAGGAGCCTTGGTGCATTGCATCTTGTAGATGGTACACACTGCTGCCACGGTGCTTCAGTGGTGGAGGGAGTGAATGTTTGTAAATGGGGTGCCAATCAAGCGTGCTGCTTTGTCCTGGATGGTGTCGAGCTTCTGGAGTGTTGTTGGAGCTGCACCCATCCAGGCAAGAGGAGAGTATTCCATCACACTCCTGACTTGTGCCTTGTAGATGGTGGACAGGCTCTGGGGAGTCAGGAGGTGAGTTACTCGCCTCAGGATTCCTAGCCTCTGACCTGCTCTTGTAGCCCTGGTATTTATATGGCTACTCCAGTTCAGTTTCTGGTCAATGGTAGCCCCTAGGATGTTGATAGTGGGGAATTCAGCGATGGTAATGCCGTTGAATGTCACAGGGAGATGGCTAGATTCTCTCTTGTTGGAGATGGTCATTGCCTGGCACTTGTGTGGCACGAATGTTACTTACCACTTATCAGCCCAAGCCTTGATATTGTCCAGGTCTTGCTACATTTCTACATGGACTGCTTCAGCACCTGAGGAGTCACAAATGGTGCTGAACATTGTGCAATCATCAGCGAACATCCCCACTTCTGACCTTATGGCTGAAGGAAGGTCATTGATGAAGCAGCTGAAGATGGTTGGACCTAGGGCACTACCCTGAGGAACTCCTGCAGTGATGTCCTAGAGCTCAGATGATTGACCTCCAACAACCACAACCATCTTCCTTTGCGCTAGGTATGACTCCAGCCAGCGGACGGTTTTCCCCGATTCCCATTGACCTCAGTTTTGCCAGAGCTCCACTATGCCATACTCGGTCAACTGCTCCCTTGATGTCAAAGGCAGTTACTCTCACCTCACCTCTTGAGTTCAGCTCTTTTGTCCATGTTTGAACCAAGGCTGTAATGAGATCAGGAGCTGAGTGGTCCTGGCAGAACCCAAACTGAGCATCACTGAGCATTTTATTGCTAAGCAAGTGCCGCTTGATGGCACTGTTGATGACACCTTCCATCACTTTACTGATGGTTGAGAGTAGGCTGATGGGGCGATAATTGGCCGGGTTGGACTTGTCCTGCTTTTTGTGTACAGGACATACCTGGGCAATTTTCCACATTGCAGATGCCAGTGTTGTAGCTGTACTGGAACACCTTGGCTAGGGCAGCGGCAAGTTCTGGAGGACAGGTCTTCAGTACTATTGCCGGAATATTGTCAGGACCCATAGCTTTTGCAGTATCCAGTGTCTTCAGTCATTTCTTGATATCACATGGAGTGAATCGAATTGGCTGAAGTCTGGCATCTGTGATGCTGGGGACTTCAGGAGGAGGCCGAGATGGATCATCAACTTGGCCCCTCCGGCTGAAAATTGTTGCAAATGCTTCTGCCTTATCTTTCGCACTGATGTGCTGGGCTCCCCCATCATTGAGGATGGGGATATTTGTGGAGCCACCTCCTCCAGTTAGTCCTGCCACCTTCACAGATCTGTGCATACACCCCCATGTCTTTCTGTTCCTGGCCTTGCCAGCAATGCACACATCCAGTGAAGGAATAAAAAAAGCTTTTAAATTGTATCATCCAAGCTTATATTGCCTCTCCTCATTCTTCCTACCAAAATGTATCATTCACACTTCTCTGCATTGCATTCCACCTGCCTCGTGTCTGCTATTTCACCACTATGTCCTCCTAAAGTCTGTTACCATCCTCCTCATTGCTTACTACATTTCAGAGTTTTATGTCATCTTCAAACCTTGAAATTATGCCTTGTATATCCAAATCCAGGTCATTAACAAAAAGAACAGTCTTAATAACGAAAACTTGGGAAACACCACTGTATGCTCCAGTCTAAAAAAACTATTTCACCACCACTCTCTACTTTCTGTTTCTTAGCCAATTTCATATTCACACTGTCACTATCCCTGTAATCCCATGGGCAGAAATTTTACCCTAGGTGGACGGAGGTCGGTGGCGAACCCACTTCCACCTTGCCTGGGGATCCGACCCGTATTTTGGAGAGAGGCGGGACTTCCACCCGCTTGAGGTGGGATGTCCTGCCTAATGGAGATACCGGCCAATCAGCGGGCTGGCAACTCTTAGTCCCAGCAGCACCACCAGGAGTGGTGGCTACTGCTGGGACTGCAGCCCAGTTTGAATAGAAGATGCCCGGGAGCTGGGAAGGAAGGTAAATTTTGGTTGCCTTGCGTGGGGTAATCGGTCAGGCCCTGGCGAGGCAAGGGTGGTCGTTTTGGGGGGGGGGGGAAAAAGGAGGACATGTTGGGTCTTCGGGGTGGTTGGGGTAGTGGGGGCGGCCCTCCATCGGACACAGGGTGCCCGATCACGAGGGCCACTCCGGGAACGTTGGGAAGCCATCTGGCTTTGTTAGGCGGCTTCTCCCAGCTCCAGGAGGCTGGCTTGCCACGAGTAAAATCCGCGTGAAGGCGGGCAAAGAGGCCACTTAAGGGCCTTGATTGGTCTGGGGCAGTCGGGCCATTTTTCGCCGCCGCCGCCCTACGTAAAGTGACAGCAGAGGTTGGGAAGGTCTCCTGGTGCCTCTCGCTCCATTTGACACCACCCCCCCCCTTCCCCGCCACCATCCCGCTCATCAGGGTGGCGTAAAATTCTGGCCACTGTCTTCAATTTTATAGGATCATAGGAAATAGGAGCAGGAGTAGGCCATTTGACCCGTCGAGCTTGCTCCGCCATTCAAACAGATCATGCTGATCATCTCCCTGTACGCCATTATCCCCCACTTATCCCCATATCCCTGATGTCGTTAGTATTCAGAAATCTATTGATTTTTGTCTTGAACATGCTCAATGATTGAGTTTCCACAGCCCTCTGGGGTTGAGAATTTCACAGATTCACCACCCTCTAAGTAAAGAAATTCTTCCTCATCTCACCTCATTCCGAGATTGTGTCTCCTTGTTCTAGACTCACCAGCCAGAGGAAACATCCTGTCCACATCCACCCTGTCACACCCTGTAAGAATTTTGCAAGTTTCAATGACATCTCCTCTCATTCTTCAAAGCTCTAGAGAATACAGGCTCAGTTTCTGCAATCCCTCCTAAGACAATCCCACCATCCCAGGGATTAGTCTGGTGAACCTCCGTTGCATTCCCTTGATGACAAGTATACCCTTCCTTAGATAAGGAGACCAAAACTATACACAATACTCCAGGTGCAGTCTCACCAAGGCTTTATACAATTGCAGCAAGACATCTTTACTCCTCTACTCAAATCCCCTTGCAATGAAGGCCGACATACCATTTGCCTAAATTGTTTGCTGCACCTGCATACTAGCTTTTAGTGACTCATGAATAAGGACACCCTGGTCTCTTTGGCCATCAACACTTCCCAACCTCTCACTATTTAAGCAATACTCTGCCTTTCTGTTTTTTTTCTACCAAAGTGGATAACTTCACACTTATTCATATTATATTCCATCTGCCATGTTCTTGCCCATTCAGTCTGACCAAATCCCCTTGAAGCCTCCTTGCATCCTCCTCACAACTTACATTCCCTCCTAGTTTTGTGTCATCCACAAATTTGGAAATATTGGTCCCGTATCCAAGTAATTTATAATAGATTGTGAACAACTGTGGCCCAAGCACTGATCCTTGCGGTATCCTACCATTAATAGCCTGCCATCCTGAGAATGACCCATTTCTTCCTATTCTCTGTTTTCTGTCTGTTCACCAATTCTCAATCCATTGCAGTATATTACCCCCAATCCAAAGTGCTCTAATTTTGTTTACTAACCTCCTGTGTGGGACCTTATCAAAAGCCTTCTGAAAATCCAAATACACCACAGCCACTGGTTCTCCTTTATCTATGCCACAAGTAACATCCTCAAAAAACTCCAACAGCTTTGTCAAATATGATTTCACTTTCACAAATCCATGCTGACGCTGCCTAATCATATCATTATTTTCCAAGTGTCCAGTTATCTCATCCTTTGTAATAGATTCCAACATTTTCCCTACTACTGACCTCAAACTAACAGGTCTGTAGTTCTCCGTTTTCTCTGGCTCCCTTCTTAAATAGTGGGGTTACATTTGCTACTTTCCAGTCTGCAGGAACCTTTCCATAATCAATAAAATTTTGAATGATAACCACCAAAGTATCTACTATCTCTAGAGCCACCTCCTTCAATATTCTGGGATGTATCTCATCTGGTCCAGGAGATTGATCAACTTTCAATCCAATTAATTTTTCGAGTACTACCTCCTTATTGATACTAATTACTTTGCTCCTCATTTTTACAAGTCCTTTGGTTCCCTAGTATTTCTGAGAGATTTTCTGTGCCTTCCTCTGTGAAGACAGATAAAGTAATTGTTTAGTCTCTCCGCCATTTTCTCATTCTCCAACACAAACTCTCCTGTATCCGCCTGCAATGGACCCACATTCGTCCTTGGTAATCTTTTCCTTTACACATACCTAAAGAAGTTTTTACAGTACGCTTTTATGTTTCGAGCTAGCTTAGGTTCATAATCTCTTTTCCCTTTCTGTATCAATTTCTTGGTTTTCTTTTGTTGGACTCTAAATTGCTCCCAATCCTTGGGCTTACTACTTTTTCTGGCGACCTTATAAGCCACTTCCTTGGACCTAATGCAATCCTTAATTTCTTTGGTTAGCCACAGTTGATTCACATTTCTTGTTGGGTTTTTGTGTATTAAAGGAATGTAGATTTGTTCTAAACTGTGTAATACTTCTTTAAATACTAGCCATTGCCAGTCTACCTTCAAATCTTTTATGGTATTTTCCCAATCCACCATAGCCAATTTGCCCCTCATACCCTCATAATTTCCTTTGTTCAGATTTAACACCCTAGTTTCAGAATAAACTATATCTCTTTCAAACTTAAATGAAGAATTCTATCATATTGTGGTCACTATTTCCTAATGGCTCCTTTACAGCAAGGTTGTTAATTAGCTCTTTCTCACTGCATAATACTAAACCTAAAGTAGTCCAATCCCTAGTTGGTTCTTCAACATACTGCTCCAGTAATCCATCTTGTACACACTCCACGAATTCATCCTCCACAGCATTAGTGCTAATTAGGTTTGACCAATCTAGATGTAAATTGAAGTCGCCCATTATTACTGTATTGGCAATGCTACATGCAGCTCTAATTTCCTGATTTATACCGTGCCCAACATTACCACTACAGTTTGGTGGCCTATATACAACTCCCAATGTTTGCTGCCCCTTGCTGTTCCTTAGCTCCACCGAAACTGATACTACATCTTGCTACTTCGATCCAAGATCCTCTCTCACTAATGTACTGATCTCATCCCTTATTAACAGTGCTACCCCACCTCCTTTTCCCCTCCGCCCATCCCTCCTAAACGACGAATATCCCTGAATATTCAGTTCCCAGGCCTGGTTACCCCGTAATCACATTTCCATAATGGCAATTAAGTCATACCCATTTACCTCTATTTGTGCTTTCAAATCATCTGCCTTGTTGCGATGCTGTATGCATTCAGATCGAGTGCCCTTAACTTTGTCTTAACATTACTGCTCATTCCGATGCTATTTGACGTTTACCTTCGTCTCGTCTGCCTCTCAATTTTGCTTGCTACTTCTTTATTTCCTGTTACCAGTTTTGCTTCCTCCAATCTGAGCTCTCTCTTACGTTCCCAACCACCTGACAATTTAGTTTAAACCCTCCCCAACAGCACTAGCAAATCTCCCTGCGAGGAAGTTAGTCCCAGTCCTGCTAAGGTGCAACCCGTCCATCTTGTACAGGACCCACCTACCCCAGAACAGATCCCAATGCCTCAGAAATCTGATGCCCTCCCTCCTGCACCAATTCTCCAGCTACGTGTTAAATTTCTTAATCTTCCTATTCCTATGCTCACTGGCACGTGGCACTGGGAGTAATCCTGAGATTACTGCTTTTGAGGTCCTGCTTTTTAATTTCTTTCCTAACTTATTCCTCATCAGACAACCCTGTCACCTGTCAAGACTGAGGCACATATTATTTCATCACATGAACAAAAACTTAAAATTGCAAGCCCTGACTGGAAGGACATTTGTGTAGTACCAATATTGAAACAATGGGGACCCAGTAGTTGCTTCCCCAATATACAGAAGTGGTCAGACCAGTTTAGTCACATGACTACCTGGCTGTTGCAGAGTTTTGAACTGAGAGTTTTAAATTGGAGAAAACAGGATTTGAACTGAAACAAAGCCATGTGCTCGTGCAGTAAAGATCTCTCCTGAAACTGAAGCAAGAATTACAGCCTCTCCTGTCTGCCTGCTTCCATCTCTTTCCCATGGAACTGAATATTGTGAAAACACGTGAAACTCAAAAGAGAGAAAGGTTTCCTACGTGAACAAGGTGTTAAGACGACTACTGGGCCCCAACGAAAAGCAAGACCATATCTTCACTCAAGGACTACAGCAACCTCGAGAAACAGTAACAAGATATTGCCTCAAACTGTGATACTTATCTTTTCATCTGCTCTTTTCTGTCCCTATTTGCATGTGTGTATTGCATGTGCATACTAGCGTGGGCGCGTCGTATATCTGTAGGTGTTAACTGTATCAGAGTTTATGTTTAAGGTTTAATAAATTTCATCTTTCTTCTTTAAACCAAAGAAAACCTGTTTGTGTTCATTCCTTTGCCTTATAATTGGAAACTGTGAACAAGGACTCAAAAAAAAAAAGGGATGCTCAAAACATTAAACCCTGTTACAATATAACCAGGTAAAGTCAGCACAAGACCCCGAGATACATTTCTCACCTGGTCGTAACACTCTTAACTATGCCGTAGGTACCAAAGTGGACCACGACCTCTGGCTGTTCACCTTCCCCCAGAAGAATGTCCTGCAGCCGCTCTGTGATATCCCTGACCCTGGGGACACATTTATTGTGGTACTGTTGAAAGTGTAGATACACAACATTCAAAGAACTCAATCAAGCCCGCCAAACACCATTTTCCTAACAAATGCATGTTGACTTTCATTTATTAGCCTATACTTTTCCACATGCCACTAAATTTTGTCCCAGATTATCTCAGAGTTTTCCTACCATCAACGAAGAGCTGATTGGCCTGTAATTGAAAGGTTTATCATGCTCCCATATTTTAACAGGGATCTACATTTGCAATCCTCTAATCCTTGGGCACCACCCCCACATCTAATGAGGATTGAAAGATTGTAACCAGAGTCTTTACAATTTCAACCCTTACTTCCCTCATTAGAAAAATACATCCACCCCGCTCCCGCACTACAAAACCGCACCTGCCCTTGCACCCGCATTACAAAACCGTATCCGCCGCAGTACCCGCATTACAAAAGCGCATCCACCCCTGCAACCGCATTACAAAAGTGCACTCACACCTGCACATATATTAAAAAACATTCTCCCCTGCACCCGCATTACAGGCATGCACCCTTTCACCCGCATCGCAAAACTGCATCCACCCCTGCACCCGCACCGCAAAACCGCATCCACCACTGCAACCACATTACAAAACTGCATCCACCTGCATTACAAAACTGCATCCACCTGCATTACAAAACTACATCCACCTGCATTACAAAACTACATCCACCTGCATTACAAAACTACATCCACCCTCCCACCCGCATTACAAAACTACATCCACCCTCCCACCCGCATTACAAAACTACATCCACCCTCCCACCCGCATTACAAAACTACATCCACCCTCCCACCCGCATTTCAAAACTACATCCACCCTCCCACCCGCATTACAAAACTACATCCACCCGCATTACAAAGCTACATCCACCCGCATTACAAAGCTACATCCACCCGCCCACCTGCATTACAAAGCTACATCCACCCGCCCACCCGCATTACAAAGCTACATCCACCCTCCCACCCGCATTACAAAACTACATCCACCCTCCCACCCGCATTACAAAACTACATCCACCCTCCCACCCGCATTACAAAACTACATCCACCCTCCCACCCGCATTACAAAACTACATCCACCCTCCCACCCGCATTACAAAACTACATCCACCCTCCCACCCGCATTACAAAACTACATCCACCCGCATTACAAAGCTACATCCACCCGCATTACAAAGCTACATCCACCCGCCCACCTGCATTACAAAGCTACATCCACCCGCCCACCTGCATTACAAAGCTACATCCACCCGCCCACCTGCATTACAAAGCTACATCCACCCGCCCACCCGCATTACAAAGCTACATCCACCCTCCCACCCGCATTACAAAGCTACATCCACCCTCCCACCCGCATTACAAAGCTACATCCACCCTCCCACCCGCATTACAAAGCTACATCCACCCTCCCACCCGCATTACAAAGCTACATCCACCCTCCCACCCGCATTACAAAGCTACATCCACCCTCCCACCCGCATTACAAAGCTACATCCACCCTCCCACCCGCATTACAAAGCTACATCCACCCTCCCACCCGCATTACAAAGCTACATCCACCCTCCCACCCGCATTACAAAGCTACATCCACCCTCCCACCCGCATTACAAAGCTACATCCACCCGCATTACAAAGCTACATCCACCCGCATTACAAAGCTACATCCACCCGCATTACAAAACTACATCCACCCGCATTACAAAACTACATCCACCCGCATTACAAAACTACATCCACCCGCATTACAAAACTACATCCACCCGCATTACAAAACTACATCCACCCGCATTACAAAACTACATCCACCCGCATTACAAAACTACATCCACCCGCATTACAAAACTACATCCACCCGCATTACAAAACTACATCCACCCTCCCACCTGCATTACAAAACTACATCCACCCGCCCACCTGCATTACAAAACTACATCCACCCGCCCACCTGCATTACAAAACTACATCCACCCTCCCACCCGCATTACAAAACTACATCCACCCTCCCACCCGCATTACAAAACTACATCCACCCTCCCACCCGCATTACAAAACTACATCCACCCTCCCACCCGCATTACAAAACTACATCCACCCTCCCACCTGCATTACAAAACTACATCCACCCTCCCACCTGCATTACAAAACTACATCCACCCTCCCACCTGCATTACAAAACTACATCCACCCTCCCACCTGCATTACAAAACTACATCCACCCTCCCACCTGCATTACAAAACTACATCCACCCTCCCACCTGCATTACAAAACTACATCCACCCTCCCACCTGCATTACAAAACTACATCCACCCTCCCACCTGCATTACAAAACTACATCCACCCGCCCAGCTGCATTACAAAACTACATCCACCCTCCCACCTGCATTACAAAACTACATCCACCCTCCCACCTGCATTACAAAACTACATCCACCCTCCCACCTGCATTACAGAACTACATCCACCCGTCCACTTGCATTACAAAATGTGTTTTGCCCTAAATCTGTTCTGTGATTAAGGGGTCGCATAAAAATGAGACACGAGGATAGGAACCCCAAACCCTAAGAAATATAACCCTGATGTATTTAAATACACAAAAACACTTCTGCCTCTCCACCCATTCCCCCAAAAGACCCACAAAACGCCGCCTTTGTTCATTTCCGCTCAACCTAACCTGATGCAGAGAGGGGGAAGGGCAGCTCCGGGAAGGGCGCACGTCAACACACATATCCACCCATCACGCATGCGTTCAAGCCTCGCCATGGCCTCCTGGGGCCTGTAGTTCCAGTTATTATTTCACCGCGCCATTGAGAACCTTTCGCAGGAGGGGAACTACAACTCCCGGCCTGCTCCGCACACCATCCTTTCCATTCGAACGCCTCAGCCCCAGAGCCAATCAGGTGGCGGTTAGAGCGCAGGACGTCAAGTCTCCGGGTTCGTTGGTGTTGTCGCCGGGTTCTAAGCGCCGCCTCCCAGTTCCATTTCCGTCAATCAAGAGGAACTTGATTATTCCGTCCTACGCAAACAGCCATTCGTGGAAAGAAAGGGCCAGCCCTGCCTTGTTCTGCCTACATTTTGTACTGGCCTTATTTTTTTTCTCCTTCTTAAGCAATGCAGAATGAGTGGTACGTAACCCTCCCTCTATCCCTCCCTCCTTTAAAAAAAAACAAGAGGGAAAAAGTCAATTTACCTTGGTGACAAGCTTTCTGCTAATTGATCAGCTTGACAACAAGAATCTACAGTAGTGAGTTGTCTGAGACAACCCTCTTTGGGGTGTTACTTTGTATCTACTGGGTCGGGTTTCAAACCACGTTTCTGTTTTTTCCTCCCCTCCCTTCCTGGGCAATTGATGGCTTGATTGAGACAACTATGTGAAAGTAGAGTGCAGCTCATAAAAAAAATGAACTTATTTTATTATGATTATTTGTGTTTTTTTTGTTCGCAGATCAAAAGGAGGAAAGTATGGCCACCCTAACTGAAGGAGGGAAACCTGGTGAATATTTGCAAATCAAAACATCAGGCTCACAGGTAATGGAAACTAATTTTTCAAATCAAGACTTATATGTGTGTAAAATATTTTATTTTATGTGTTTCGATAAAAATGCTTCCTGTGCCACAACTGCTGTTGCTGAACTAATGTTGCTAACCACTTGTCTGTGTTGCATTTGTACGTGAAGCCATTTTTTTCTGCAGATCTGAGGACCTACTTCCTGATTTTAACAAACTACAAATGCACGATTTTAAATTTGTTTAAATGATTGAAATGCAAGTGTTTTATAGTTAATTACTGTGTACTTCCTGAGTGAAGCCCCTTTTTGTGCTAATGTAAATTCACACCCACTCTTTCCTCCCTAAACCCGCCCACTGTGTGTCTGTGGGTAGGACACCCAGCCCTCTCCTCTCGCCCTGCTCGCAGCGACTTGCAGCAAGATCGGATCCCCGGGGCCGGCGGAAGGCGCAGCCGCCTCCAACACACTCCAGACCGGGCAACTTGTAATCGATCAGAGCTCGGGAGCGGTCCAACAGCAGCAACTCGAGCTCGTCACCGCTCAGCTCTCTGGAAACGGCTGGCAGATTATTGCCGCCGGCCCTGCAACAACGAAAGACAGCGCTACGCAACACCAAGTGGCGGCTGCCGCCACCAGCAGCAACGGCAGCAGCATTACAAGTGGCCAGGATGGCACGGGATCGCCCAGCAAAGCCAGGCCCATCGTCTCAGCAGCAGGCCAGTTTAACGTGGTGCCGGTGCAGAGTCTCCCAAACTCTACCATGGTGGTCAGTGCAGCAGCAACTGCTACCGGGGCTTCAGGCGGTGTCCAGTATCAGGTCATCCCGCAAATCCAGACAGTGGACGGGCAGCAGCTTCAGCTCAGCTCGGCTGACTTACAGCGGCAGATCCAGATCCTCTCGGCGGGACACGGCCAAACCATCATCGCCCCGCTGACAAGAAGCAACACTTCTGCAAATCTGGTTCCGCAGAATAGCTCACCGCAGACCACCACAGTCCCAATCCAGATCAGACCCGGCCTGTCCATCCCTCTGCAGCTACAAGGCATTAATATTTCCGGGGCTCAGACTCAAATGGTCGCCACCTTACCTATTAATATAGGAGGTGGCGTGACTTTGGCCGTGCCCATAAACAGCATGGCGGCGACCACCGGAGGAGGATCCATTCAGTTTGTCCAGCCTTCAGATGGCGGGATCTCGAATGGGAGTCAGATCGTATCCACGCCCATCTCCACCGCCTCTTTGAACAACACGCCCGAATCTCCTCCTCCTCCTTCTACATCTACCTGCGTTACTACCGCCTCCCCAGCGCTGTCTTGCAGCGCTTCACTGGTAAATTCTTCAGACACTGCTCAGACCGTCTTCGCCAACACATCCAGCTCCGAAAATACCGAAGAGGAGGCGGCGGCAGTTGTGCCTGTCTCCGAAGCAGAAGGTACAAACATTGCTCAGTCCAATGGCTTGCAAGAACAGGGTCAACTTCAGCAGGTGCAGCTGGCTGTTGGACAACAGCTACCATCTCAACTACAGCAGCAAATCATTCAGACAATTCCACATCATGCTGTTCAAACCATCCAAGGTGCTGCAATCCAAGGCCAAACTGTACAAACTGTCCAGCCACAGGGCTTGCAGAATGTTCAATTATCAACATTGCAGAATCCAACTCAGGTGATTATCAGGGCACCAAGTTTGACACCATCTGGGCAAATAAACTGGCAAACCATACAGGTGCAGAACATCCAGAACCTTTCAAATGTACAGATCCAGAATGCTCAGCAACTGACTGTGACTCCAGTGTCTTCAAGTAACTCTGGTGAAACTGCTATTGCCCAAATTACCCCTGTTACTGGCGGTACCATTAATTTAAGTGCTGCTCAACTTGCATCAGTTCCAAACCTCCAGACAGTCAACATTGGCAGTTTGAGTTCAGGAGGAGTCCAGGTGCAAGGAATACCAGTGGCCATCACCAATCTAGCAGGTATGACTATGCTTTGAAAGTATTTCTTACAGATAATATAAATGTGTGTAAGATTGCTTTTAATGTAGTTTTTTCAAAGTATAAGTACTTGCTGTTGGATATTTACAACAACAATTATTTGTGAATCACTTGTTAAACATTTAGCATGTTGTAAGAACTAATCTTGGATGTCTTTGGGGGGGGGGGAGGGAAAACAAAGGTTATTGTGCTTTAAGGAGTTGAATGACATCCCCAGAGCTAGAAATCTCTCCGTATAATAAAGGCTGCAATCATATGTGCAATTTGAAATTGAATACAAGATTATTTTGTTCCTAGAACTCCAAAATTAGAGTTTCGAAGTCTTTATTCTGAATTTAATTTTTGCAGAAAACCTTTTTATAGCAGTTGTTTTGCAGAGAATGTGTTGGCAAGAGGAAAGTGGGTCAATCTTCAGGGAAGTAAGTTTCAAGTAGTTTGTCTTTCCTTTTGATTATTTCTTAAGTATCTTGTGTTCTATTTAATCAAACCTATAAGTAGCTAATGGTTACACATTACCTGGTTAAAGATGAATTTCCTTCATCAAAATATGTAGCACAACATTTTGCAAGGGCTGAAGAAAAGTTGTACATTATTTCTGTTGTATTAAAGTGACAGACTGATGCATTCCAATACAACTTATATCAATGTGGTGTGTTAATAAAGGGAAAATGGTTTTCCCAACACTTGCTCCTTTTAAGTTGAATGTTTCCACATCATCAGTAGTGATGTTTTGATTTCTGTAGGTGTAAATGTTTCAATAATTGTTGTAATTTAATAAAATGGCTTTAGTTGATTCTTGGCTCGTGGGTTATAAGAATGTTGTTTTGTATACTAAGCGAAAATAATAGGGTCAAGCTGCAAAATTAATTGTAGGCCCAGATCATTTAACCATCCTGATAATTTGTTCCTTATGTAATATGTATCTTTGGTACTTTGCTAAGAGATGGATTGGAAATGGACATGAGAGGCAATGGCAAAGACTTCTGAGGATCAAAAACTCCAACACTAAATAATTTTTAGGTTAAAACTTTATAGTGACCTAATAAGAGGGTGTTTTTTAAATGTTAGTTCAAAGAAATCAGGACAAAAGAAAATATCAAAGCTTTCTACCTCAAACTGAAAAATAACCAGGTCTGACTTCTCGATGCGGAAAACTTCCGAACTGAATTTTATCTATTCAAAATGTTACGACCAGGTGAGAAAGGTGTCCAGGGGATCCACCTCAGCCTTCATCTCATCGTAACAGGGTTTAATTTTAAACACACTGTTTTGAGCTCCCCCTTGGTAAATCCTTGTTCACTGCTTTCCAACTATAAGGCAAAGAAACCAGCACAAACGGGCTTTCTTAGGTTTAAAGAAGAAAAGTTGAAATTTATTAAACTTAAACTCTAATTCGGTTGACGCCTATGGATACACGACGCGCCCACGCTATCATGCATACGCGATACACACATGCAAATAGAGACAGAAAAGAGAAGAAAAAATAAAGTGGAAAAGTTTGAGGCAATATCTGAAGAGTTTTTGTTATGGTTCTTTGAGCTCAGTGTTGAGTCCTTGATTGTAGGTAGATCTTGCTTTTTGTTGGGGCCCAGTATTCTTAAACCTTGTTTGCTGAGGGAGACTTTTCTCTCTTGGGGTTCATGTGACTTCAGTGGATTCAGAGGCTTGTGCGAAAGAGACTGGAGCAGACAGGAGAGATCTTCTCCGTCCAGGAGCAAACAGTCTTTCTGAGTTCAAACTCTGTGGCTAGTTCAAAACACCCTGGAGCAGCCAGTTAGTCATGTGACCAGCTGGTCCAACCAGTCCTGGTCCCTGTGGATTGCATCACCCCAGCAGGCCATGGAATGCGCTTCCCCATCCCCTCACTGTCGGGTGATCAGCATCCATTGTGGGTTGAATGTGTCAGGGAATGGTCCTTTGTCTACATGAGCACCGTCTGTTAGTATGCAAATGTTTTTTCCAGCCACAGCTGATCTGTTCAACAAGTCTTCCTCGCTCCAGCACTTCCTAAATGAATTTTATCTATTCCAAACATCTTTTCAAATACATTTTTTGTTTTTTACTGAGATTTGTGTAATTACAAATGCACAGAAAGTTGAATCTCAACTGTACTTTAGACTGCAAAGCATGACTAGATAGCTTGTTTTGGCAAATGCTGTCGTGTCTACCGCCGTATTATCTCATTCTGCAGCTTTTATCATGTTTTGAGTTGGTCTAAAATTACAACAAATGTTTGATTTGTTGCTTTGCTGACACGATAAGTTCAATTTTCCGTAATGCTTCTTCCTGACTAGTCTGTAAATCATACAATTTTCAGTCTGTACCATAACAGTTTAGTGATGCTCCAAATTGAGGCTTAGGTGATTTTACTTAAACAATTCATGACAAAGTATAATTTGATTATTGTCCAGTTACTGAGTAGATTACACATATAGAAGGAGAAATGTTCTAAATCCACGTTCTTTAATGATGAGATTAACTATCCAGTTCATGGTTAAAAGTCCCATAAACAGTATACTAATCAAGGAGTAGAGATTATGTATTAAGCTCCTGTTAATGCTGTGGGTGCATAATAAGAAAATGTTTCAGTAAAGCCAGTTAGTTCTGAAATAAAAAATGAATTCATTTATTTCAGATTTCCAACATTGCAGTATTTTGCTTTCAGTTCGTTCTGAAGGCTGGTGAGGTACATTTGAGCCAAGCTGCTTTGTGAATAGCTTCTGTACCCTCACATGATTATGACTGCTTTTAAGGAAAAAATGCAAGAGTGAACAAGGAAATGCCACATTTCTACATTTGCCTTTCAATTGCGAGTTAGGCAGCATAACCATTTTCTTCACACCGTAAAAGTTATTTCTAATATATTCTTGAAAAGTTAAGTAGGCACAAGATAGAGCACTTTGCTCTTAAAAACACAGGCATAATCATGTGAGTGCACAGAAGCTTTTCACAAAGCAGATTGGCTCAAATATCCCTCCCCCATCACCCTGTCCCCGTTTTCCCCATCGCCAATCTCCCTTTCCTCTCCAGAATACTTGCATATGTTGTTGCCTCCCAATTCTGTGCCTTCCTTTCTCACAGCTGAATGGTTGAACCTCTCCAGTCAGGTTCTGTTTCTGCCACAGCACTGAAGCAGCCATCATCAGTCACAAATGTCATTCTGTGTGCCTTTGACAAAAGTAAATGATCCCTCCTCAACCTGTCTGCAGCCTTTGGCATATTGTCCATACTATCCTTCTCCAAATCTCTTCTCTGTCTTCCTGCTGGGTGAGGCTGTCCTTGACTGGTTCCATCCTTTATAGAATCATTGAATAGTCCAGCACAGAAGGAGGCCATTATCTATCTACTCATAGCTCGAGCATCATCTGCAGTGGTTTATAGAACATAGAACAGTACAGCACAGTACAGGCCCTTCGGCCCACGATGTTGTGCCGAACCTTTAACCTACTCTAAGATCAAACTAACTACCTACCTTTCATTCTACTGTCATCCATGTACCTATCCAAGAGTCGCTTAAATGTCCCTAATATATCTGCTTCTACTACCACCGCTGGCAGCGCATTCCACGCACCCACCACTCTCTGTGTAAAGAACCTACCTCTGACATCTCCCCGAAACCTTCCTTCAATCACCTTAAAATTATGCCCCCTGGTGATAGCCCTTTCCACCCTGGGAAAAAGTCTCTGGCTATCCACTCTATGCCCCTCATCATCTTGTACCCCTCTATCAAGTCACCTCTCATCCTTCTTCGCTCCAATAAGAAAAGCTCTAGCTCCCTCAATCTTTCTTCGTAGGACATGCCCTCCAGTCCAGGCAGCATCCTGGTAAATCTCCTCTGCACCCTCTCTAAAGCTTCCACATCCTTCCAATAATGAGGCGACCAGAACTGAACACAATATTCCAAGTGTGGTCGAACCAGGGCCTTATAGAGTTGCAGCATAACCTCGCGGCTCTTAAACTCAATCCCCCTGTTAATGAAAGCCAACACACCATACGCCTTCTTAACAACCCTATCAACTTGGGTGGCAACTTTGAGCGATCTATGGACGTGGACCCCAAGATCCCTCTGTTCCTCCACACTACCAAGAATCCTGTCTTTAAGCCTGTATTCCGCATTCAAATTCGACCTTCCAAAATGAATCACTTCACACTTTTCCAGGTTGAACTCCATCTGCCACTTCTCAGCCCAGCTCTGCGTCCTGTCAATGTCAATGTTTCTCTTCCTAAACCCATACAGTTAGCTTAGGAGTCTCTCCTCAAAAAAAACAACCCTTGACCTCATTGTACTTGCAAACTACCATTACATCTCCAATTTCCCTTTTCTATCCCAAGTCCTTGAATGTGTTGTTACCTCCCAAATCCGTTCCCATCTTTCACAGAACTCTTATGTTTGAATATCTCCAATCAGGTTTTCACCTTTGCCGCTGTACCAAAACAGCTCTTATCAAAGTCACAAATGACATCCTATGTGACTGTGACAAAGATAAACTTTCCCTCCTCATCCCTCTTGACCTGTCTGCAGCCATTGACATGGTTGATAAGTCCATCCTCCTGCAACAACTCTCACTGTCGTCCAGCTGCATGGGACTGCTCTCACCTGGTTCCATTCTTATTTATTTAATCGTAGCCAGAGAATCACTGGTGGCTTTTCTTCCTGCTCCTGCCCTGTTACCTCTGGTGTCCCAAGGATCTATTCTTGGCCCCCTTCTATTTCTCATCTAAATGCTGCCCCTCAAGGACATCATCCAAAAGCTCAGCATTAATTTTTATATACGTGCTGATGACACTCAGCTCTACCTCACCACCACCTCACTCGATTCTTCCACTGTCACTAAATTATCAGACTGCTTATTCGACATCCAATACTGGATGAGCAGAAATTTCCTCCAATTAAATATTGGGAAGACACAAGCCATTGTTTTCGGTCCCCACTCCAAGCACCGTTCCCTAGCTACTTACTCCATCCCTCTCCCTGGCAACAGTCTGAGACTAAACCAGTTTGTTTGCAACTTTGGTGTCACATTTGACCCCGAATTGAGCTTCCAACCTCATATTTGTGGCATCACTAAGACCGCCAATTTCTATCTCTGAATCATCGCCTGATTTCCCCCGTCTCAGCTCATCTGCTGCAACCCTCATTTATGCCTTTGTTACCTCCGGACTTGTCTATTCCAACACACTCTTGGCTGGTCTTCTACGTTCTACTGTCTGCAAACTTGCGGTCATCTAAAACTCTGCTGCCCTTGTCTTGCCTCTCACCAGGTCCTGTTCCCCTTTTACCCCTATGCTTGCTAACCTTTTTTGGCTGCTGGTCAAGCAATGTCTTGATTTTAATATTCTCATCCTTGTTTTCAAATCCCTCCATGGCCTCACCCCTACCTATCTCTGGAATCTCCTCCAGCATCACAATCCTCCAAGATATCAACACTCCACTAATTCTGGTCTCTTGTGCATCCCTGATTTTAATCGCTCCACCATTGGTGGCCGCACCCTCAGTTGCCTTGGCCCCCAAGTTCTGGAATACCCTCGTTTTCCTCTAAGGCACTCCTTAAAACCCACCTCTTTGACCAAGCATTTAGTCATCTGACTTAATACCTCCTTTTGTGGCTCAGTGTTATACTTTGTTTTATACTGCTCCTGTAAAGCGCCTTGGGACGTTTTATTATGTTAAAGGCGCTATATAAATATAAGGTGGTCGTTGTTGTTGAGCCACCCAAGGATCTTCTGATGGCCCAGCATATTTCTCACCTGCGTGCTGCCCCTCAACAATAACATCTGAAAACACAGTGTCAGTTTGCACATGTACGCTGATGACACCTAGGCTCTACCTTAGCACCATCTCTCCCAACCCTCCACTGTCTTTGATTTGTTACGCTATTTGTTTGTCTAATATAGTCCTGGATGAGCAGAAATTTCTTCCAATCAAATATCGGGAAAACTGAAGCCATTGTCTTTGGTCCTTGCCACAAACTCTGTACCCTAGCCACAACTCCATCCCTTTCCCTGGTTGCAGACTGTGGCTGAACATGATAGTTCACAACATTGACATTCTGTTTGACCCTAAACTAACTTCCAACCACTGCATCACCCAAGACAACCTACTTTCACCTTTGTAACATCGCCCATCTCTGCCCTTGCTTCAGTTCTTCTGCTGCTGAAACTCTTCTCTATACCACTGTTATCTTATAGACTTGACTATTTCAGTGTTGCCCTGGCCGGCCACTCGTCTTCCATCCTTCATAAACTTGAAATGGTCCAAAGCTCTGCCCATATCCTAACTCGCGCCAAGTCATGTTCACCCACTACCCCGTGCTCACTGACCTACATTGGTTCCCAGTCATTCTCAGCCTTGATTTCAAATCCATCCATGCCATCATCTCTTCCAACTCTGTAACTTCCTAAAGCCCTCCAAATCTTTGCTTTCTTCTAATTCTGGCCTCTTGCCCATCCATGATTTTAATTGCTTGACTATTAGTGGCTCTGCCTTCAGCTTCCTAGACTCTGAGGTCTGGAATTCCCTCCCTAAACCTCTCCACCTCTCTAACACTGTCTCCTCTTAGACCTGTCCTAAAATCTCCTCATGTGGTTTGGTCTCAATTTTTTATTTGCTATTGCTCCTGTGAAGCACCTTGGAATGTTTTGCCATGTTAAAGGTGCTATTATATATATATATATATATATTATATATATATATCACACCCGCAAGTTTTATATATATATATATTTATTGTACAGCATGTATTAGGCATTCATGTTCTATTACTGTCACAAATGTATAGATATGCTTGTGTTAGTTTAAAGCATGATTCAAACAGTGGCGGCTGATTCTAAATGGTGAATTAAATAAAAATAAAGATAACATTTCATGTTCCTGGAACACGCTAATTTGAAGATGAGTGTTTCAGTGTATTTGGCATGCAACTATAGCTGGGTTTCCAGACAAAATCAGATAGCACAAGTCATTATTACTTCGTATTTACCCATCTGGATCACTAATGTCCTGTAGGGAAGGAAATCTGCTGTCCCTACCTGGTCTGGTCTACATGTTACTCCAGACCCACAGCAATGTGGTTGATTCTTAACTGCCCTCCAAATGGCCCAGCAACCCACTCAGTTGTCAAGGGCAGTTAGGGATGGGCAACAAATGCTGGCCTTGCCAGCATCTCCCACATCCCATGAAAGAAAAACATTATTTGCTCTTAATGGGAAAGGAAATGTTTCTGATTCCCAAGATGGATGGATGGTTCTGGTACCCCAAAAGGTAAAAGAATCTATATGTTTTTTCCAGTTCAATTAGTTCTACTTCCTAAGATTGAGTTACCCAGGGCAATTCATAACGCAAGAGTTACATCACTAGTTATTTCGAGCTGATGCTGAAACTGGGGAGGTGGTGGCATAGTGGTAATGTCACTAGACTAATAACCCAGAGCCCCAGGCTAATGCTCTGGGGACATGGGTTCGAATCCCACCATGGGGATTAATAAATCTGGAATTAAAATATCTAGTCTAATGGACCATAAAACTATTGTCAATTATTGTAAAAACCCATCTGTTTCACTAATGTCCTTTAGGAAAGGAAATCTGCTGTCCTTACCTGGTCTGACTTACATATGACTCCAGACCCACAGCAATGTTGTTGACTCTTAAATGCCCTCCTGAAATGGGCTACCAAGCCACTCAGTTGTACCAAACTGTTACAAAGTCTAAGAAAAGGAATGAAACCGGACAGACCACCCGGCATCGAACTAGGCACTGGAAACGACAACGGCAAACCAAGTCCTGTCGACCTTGCAAAGTCCTCCTTACTAACATCTGGGGGCGTGTGCCAAAATTGGGAGAGCTGTCCCACAGACTAGTCAAGCAACAGCCTGACATGGTCACACTCATGCAATCATACCTTGGACAATGTCCCAGACACCACTATCACCATCCCTGTGTATGTCCTGTCCCACCGGCAGGATAGACCCAGCAGAGGTGGCGGCACAGTGGTATACAGTCGGGAGGGAGTTGCCCTGGGAGTCGTCAACATTGACTGTAGCTCCCATGATGTCTCATGGCATCAGGTCAATCATGGGCAAGGAAACCTCCTGCTGATTACCACCTACCGACCTCGGCTGATGAAGAAGCACTGAGGGTAGCAAGGGCACAGAATGTACTCTGGATGGGGGACTTCAATGTCCATCAGCAAGAGTGGCTCGGTAGCATCACTACTGACCGAGCTGGCCAAGTCCTGAAGGACTGGGTCTGTGGCAAGTGGTGAGAGAACCAACAAGAGGGAAAAACCTGCTTGACCTGGTCCTCTCCCATCTACCTGTCGCAGATGCATCTGTCCATGACAGTACTGGTAGGAGTGACCACTGCACAGTCCTTGTGGCGACAAAGTCCCATCTTCACACTGAGGGTACTCACCATCGTGTTATGTGGCACTACCATCGTGCTAAATGGGATAGGTTTCGAACAGATCTAGCAACTCAAAGCTGGACATCCTTGAGGTGCTATGGGCCATCAGCAGCAGCAGAATTGTAGTCGACCTCAATCTGTAACCTCATGGCCCAGCATATCTCCCACTCTGCTATTACCATCAAGCCAGGGGACCAACCCTGGTTCAATGAGGAGTGCAGGAAAACATGCCAGGAACAGCACGAGGTGTAGCTAAAAATGAGATGTCAGCCAGGTGAAGCTACAACACAGGACTACTTTTCCTGCCAAACAGCTGAAGCAGCATGCAATAAACAGGGTTAAGCAATCCATAACCAATGGATCCGAACTAATCACTCCAGTCCTGCCACATCCAGTCATGATTGGTGGTGGACAATTAAACAACTGACAGGAGAGGAGGCTCCACAAATATCTCCATCCTTAACTGATGAAACTTTAACTCTGCTTCTCTCTCCACAGATGCTGCCTGACAATCTGAGTATTTCCAGCACTTTGTTTTTATCCCCATCCTCAACGATGGGGCAACCCGGGACATCAGTGCAAAAGACAAGGCTGAAGCATTTGCATCCATCTTTAGCCAGAATTGCCGAGTGGATGATCCATCTTGGCCTCCTGAGATCCCCAGCATCACAGATGCCAGTCTTCAGCCAATCTGATTCACTCTGTGATATCAAGAAACTGCTGAAGGCACTGGGTACTGTAAAGGCAATAGTGCTGAAGACTTGTGCTCCAGAACTATCCACGCCCCTAGCCAAGCTGTTCCAGTACAGCTACAACATTGGTATCTACTCGGCAATATGGATAATTGCCCAGGCAAAAGGCAGGACAAATCCAACCTGGCCAATTACCGCCCTATCAGTCTACTCCTGATCATCAGCAAAGTGATGGAAAGGGTCATTAATAGTGCTATCAGGTGGCACTTGCTCAGCAATAACCTGCTCAGTGGTGCTCATTTTGGCTTCTGCCAGAGCTTCTGTCAGCTCCTGACCTCATTACACCCTTGGTTCAAACATGGACAGATGAGTTGAACTCCAGAGGTGAAGTGAGAGTGACTGCCCTTGACATCAAGGCAGCTTTTGACCAAGTATGGCATCATGGAGCCCTAGCAAAACTGGAGTCAATGGGGAATTGGGGAAAATGCTCCGCAGGTTGGATCCATACCTAGCGCAAAGGAAGATGGTTGTGGTTGTTGGAGGTCAATCATTTCAGTCCCAGGACATCACTGCAGGTGTTTCTCAGTAGTGTCCTAGGCCCAACCATCTTCAGCTGCTTCATCAATGACCTTCCCTCCATCATAAGGTCAAAAGTGGGGATGTTTGCTGATGATTGCACAGTGTTCAGCACCATTCGCGACGACTCAGATACTGAAGCAGCCCATGTCCATATGCAGTAAGAGCTGGACAACATCCAGGCTTGGGCTGATAAATGGCAAGTAACATTCGTGCCACACGAGTGCCAGTGAATGACCATCTCAAACAAGAGAGAATCTAACCATCTCCCCTTGATGTTCAATGGCACTGAATCTCCCCCCCCCCCCCACCACACTGTCAACATCCTTGGGGTTACCATCGACCAGAAACTGAACTGGACCAGCCACATAAATGCTGTGGCTACAAGAGCAGGTCAGAGGCTAGGAATTCTGAAGCAAGTAACTCGCCTTCTGTCTCCCCAAAGCCTGTCCACCATCTACAAGGCATAAGTCAGGAGTATGATGGAAGACTGTCCACTTTCCTGGATGGGTGCAGCTCCAACACACTCAAGGTCGACACCATCCAGGACAAAGCAGCCGGCTTGATTGGCACCCTATCCACCACCTTCAACATTCACTCCCTCCACCACCGACGCACCGTGGCAGCTGTGTGTACCATCTACAAGATGCACTACAGAAACTCACCAAGACTCCTTTGACAGCACCTTCCAAACCGTGACCTCTACCACCTAGAAGGACAAGGGCAGCAGCTGAATGGGAGCACCACCACCTGCAAGTTCCCCTCCAAGCCACACACCATCCTGACTTGGAACTATATCACCATTCTTTCACTGTTGCTGGGTCAAACTCCTGGAACGTCCTTTCACCAGTATTATTGGTGTAACTACCCCACATGGACGGCAGCAGTTCAAGAAGGCAGCTCACCACCACCTTCTCAAGGGCAATTCGGGCTGGGCAATAAACGCTGGCCTAGCCAGCAACGCCCGCATCCCCCGAACGAATAATTTTTTTAAAAAAGGGACATGTGGTTTAAGATGAACAGGATGTTCCAATCTGAAGGCGTTATACTTTTTGAGATGGGTCGTTGTTTAATAATTGAGCCATTAAAGATTTTATACATATTTTTGTTTAATATTTTGTGCTTGATCATACCTACCAATTTCTTTTGCCCATCATTGTTCCTTTTGAATTGTAGTTTAAATATTTAGCATGTTTTAGTCAATAACATCTCTTGTATGTGAGGAATATTCCACAATTTCCACTATCAATGTTCTAACTGGGCCAGGACAGATCTCGCAAGCAACATGGGCAAACATGAGATACTGAGCCAACAGCTGCGTCAGAATTGCTACTGCTACAATCAGTAACCATGTGTCCGAGCATCAAGCCAGGGGATCAACCCTGGTTCCATGCGATGCGTCGAACGTTGCCCCAGAAGCTGTATCAGTTATATCTTCGAATGAGGCATCAGCCTACTGAAGCTGCAATACAGGGCTGCTTACTTGCCAGAGCAAAAAGCTTTCGTAGTTCCACAATCAGTAGATAAAAGCAAAACTCTGTCTCACAACCACATCCAGCGAAAACTGATGGTGAACAGAGGAGCAGGAGGCTGCATGAACATCCCCCATCCTCAACCATGGTGCCGCCCAGCAGATGAATACAAGACAAATCGACATGCCACCTTTTGTGAACCTCATCTGTCATAGGTTAACCTTTTAGCTGTACACTGGCGACATGCAACACTACCTGTCTGCCACCTCCCTCAACTCCTCCATTGCCTCTGAGTTGTCAAATTGTTTGACTGATATCCAGTCACAATTTTCTCCAAACCATCATTGGAAAGACTGAAGCCGTTGTATTTGACACCCCCACGACAAGCTCCATTCCCTCGCTGCCGATTCCATCGTGCTGCCTGTTCATTGTCATAGAGCAAACTAACTTCGCAGTCTTGGTGTCCTGTTTGTCCTCAGCTGATCCTCCAACTCCATATATTCTTTACAAAGACTGCCTACTTCTATATCCGCAACATCACCCACCACCTTTCCTTAATCCTTTTCCTGCTGAAGCCATGCCTTTATCACCTGCAGACTCTGCTATTTCACTGCTCTCCTGGCTGGTCACCCATGAATTTACAGCACAGAAACTGGCCACTTGACTCAACTGGCCTGTGCCAGTGTTTGTGCTCCATGAGACTTTCCCAACCCATTTTCCATAGCCTATTCCTTTCTCCTCATGCTCTTATCTACTTTCCCCTTAAATGCATAAATTCTATACAACACAAGGTCCCTCTCGCCTGTCTTTGCTGCTCTGTATTGGTTTCTGGTCCCACAACACCTCAAACCTCATGTTGAACTCTCTTCATGACCTCACCATTCCCCATCTCTGTAAACCTTCCCGGCCAACAGCACCTCCAGAACTCTTCCTCCTTCTGTATCTGGCTTGTGCATCCCACTCCCTTTATCCCACAAATGGTGGACATGGAATTCCTTCCCAAAACCCCTATGCAACTCCCCATCTCGCTTTCTGCCTCTCCATTTCATTCTCCTTTGTAAAACCCAGCTTGGACCAAGCTTTTGTTCACCCCACTTAATATTTTTTCCTTTTGTCTCAACATCCATTTTTCTGATTATAGCTCTATGAAGCATTTTTCTGCATTCAAGATGCTATATAAATGTCTTTTCTTTTGTTCACAATGTCTTCAGTGCCAAACAGTACATCCTGTTCAGCCTCCTCCCAAAGTCCTCTTATTTAAATATGGTAACATTTGTCCAGTCAGTTCAATTCACTCGTAGAAACATAGAATGATGCAGCACAGAAGGGGGCCAGTCACCCATCAAGCCTGTACCATTTCTTTGTAGTACTTTTAAATTGATCCCACCCCTGCTCTTTCCTCATAGCCCTGTATATTTTTTCCGTTTTAGTTTTTATGCAATTCTCTTTTTTTTAATGTTACTATTGAATCTGTTCTACCACCCTTTCATTCCAGATGTGTGTATATAAAGAAAAAGGTTTCCTCATGTCATGTGTGGTTCTTTTGCCAATTTCCTTAAATCTGTGTCTTCTGGGAACTGACCCTATGCCACTGAAAACAGTTTCTCTTTATTTACTGTATCAAATATATTCATGATTTTGGGCACCTCTCATCAAATATCCTCTTGCCATTCTCTGCTGTTAAGGAGAAAACCTAGCTTCTCGACATAACTGAAGTCCCTCATCCCTGGTACCATTTTAGTAAAATCTCTTCTGCACCCTCTCCAAAGCCTTGACATTCTTCCTAAGGTGTGGTGCCCAGAATTGAGCACACCACTCTATCTGAGGTCTAACCAGTGTTTTATAAAGGTGCAACATAACTTCCTTGCTTTTGTGCTTGTTTCCTCTGTTAATAAAGCCAAGGATCCCATATGTTTTACCAGCCTTCTCAATGTTTTTTATGCTACCTTCAAAGGTTTGTGTACATACATCCAGGTCTTTCTGTTCTGTACCCTTTTAAAATTATAGCATTTTGTTTATATTGTTTCTCCTCATTCCTCCTATCAAATTGCATCACTTCACACTTCTCTGCATTAGATTTCACCTGTCATGTGTCTACCCATTTCATCCATCTTTCTATGTCCTCCTGAGGTGTGATACTGTCCGCCTCATTGCTTACTACATTTCCAAACTTTGATATCACCTGAAAACTTTGAAATTATGCCCTGTATGCCCAAGTCCAGGTTATTAATTTAGGTCAAACAGAGCAGTGGTCGGAGTACCAACCCCTAGGGAACATTTACTGGATACTTCCCTCCAGTCTGAAAAACAGCCATTCACCACCAATGGATACCACCCAGTTCTGATGAGAGATCACAGACCTGAAACATTAACACTGCTTCTCTCTCCATAGATGCTGCCAGACCTGCTGAGTATTTCCAGCATTTTCTGTTTTTATTTCAGATTTCCAGCATCTGCAATACTTTGCTTTTATTCATTCACCACTACTCTCTGCTTTCTGTGCATTAGCCAATTTTGTATTCATGTTGCCACTGATCATTTAATTCCCTTGGGTTTATTTTTGTTAAGTCTGTTATGTACGTGGTACTTTGTTAAATGCTTTTTGAAAGTCCATATACATAACCTCAACTGCACTACCCTCATCAACCCTTTCAATTACTTCCTCAAAGAACTAGATCATGTTAGCCAAACATGATTTGCCTTTAGTAAATCCATGCTGACTTTTATTTATTAGCCAATATTTTTCCAAATACCAATTAACTTTGTTCTGAATATGGTGTCTCAAAATTTTCCCACCACGAATGTAAGGCTGACAGGTCTGTAGTTGCTGGGTTTATCCCTCTCCCTTTTTGAAATGGGTGTAAGATTTGCAATCCACTAGCTCTCTGCACTACTAAGGGGGATTGGAAGAGCCTCCACAATTTCCACCCTTCCCTTGGATGCATCCCATCTGGACTGAGTGACTTTTCTACTTTGAGGACTGGCAACCTTTTAAGTACCTCCTCTATCTATTTCTATCCTTTTTTTTCTATTACCTCCTACTTATTGCTACATTGTCAGCATCCTCTTCTCTAGTGAAGACAGATGCAAAGTACTCATTTAGTACCTTGCCCTCCACAAGATCTCTTTTCTGCTCCCTAATAGGCCCCACCCTTCCTTTGGCTACCCTTCTATTTGTGTTTATAAAAGACTATTGGGTTCCCTTTTATAAAAGCAAAATACTGCGGATGCTGGAAATCTGAAACAAAAACAAGAAATGCTGGATTCACTCAGCAGGTCTGGCAGCATCTGTGGAAAGAGAAGCAGAGTTAACGTTTCGGGTCAGTGACCCTTCTTCGGAACTCCCTTTTATGTTCGCCTCTAATCTATTCTTGTACTCTCTCATTGCTCCCATTCCTTTTTATTTAGACCTTCTCTGTAGTTTCTATATTCATCTTGGTTCTGGACTCTATTAGGAATTTCCATAAGCCTCTTTTTTTTTTCCTTCCTCATTTTAACCTCTACCTTCAGACATCCAGGGAACTCTAGCTTTGGACGTCTACTCTGTGTATCTGAACCGTATCTATTTTGAAACCTCCCGTTGCTCAATTACTGTTTTGCCTGCCAATTTTTGATTCCAATCCAACTGGGCCAGGTGCTTTTTTATCTCACTGAAATTAGCCCTCTTGCAATAGAAGTATTTATATGGTTGTCTGTACCTTGTCCTTTTCCATAACTATTCTAAACATCATGATATGATAATGCTTTCCCACTGAAAATTGCTCCACTTGCCCCACTTCATTCCCCATAACTAGATCTGGCGCTGTTTCCTTCCTCATTGAGCTGGAAACACACTGAATAAGAAATTTCTCTTGTACACATTTCAGAAATTCCTTCCCCTCTTTGCCTTTTTACTGTTATTATCCCAGTCTCTAGTGGGATAATTGAAGTCCCCCTTTATCACTGCCCTGTATTTTTTTTGCATCTTAATATAATTTGCACGAAAATTTGCTCCACTCTTTCCCATGATTTGGTGGCCTAGAGTAGCATATTAGCTCCTCTATTCCTTAATTTTGACCAAATAGACTCTGTCTTTGGTCCCTCAACGACATCATCCTCTTACAGTGTTTACGATAGTTTTATTTTTGATCAATACAACTAGCCCCTCTTCCTTTCCTCCCCCCACCCCACTTTGCTTTTTACTGTTTTTGCTGAATATCTTCTAGGCAGGAATATTAACTTCCCAATCCTTCCCTTCTTTGATCCAGGTCTCCGATATAGTGGCAATAACAGAGTACCATGTGCTGACTCGTGCCTGCAGCGCACCAACCTTACTTGCATCGCTCCATACATTTACATACATGCACTCCCAACCCATCTTGGACTGCTTCCCAATTGCCCCCTATGTGATCTCTCCTATTTCTGAATTTACTCTAGTGCTAGTTGTCCTCTATGCACATTGTCTGCCTCAGAAGGTGGTGGAGGCGGGGTCATTGAATATTTTTAAGGCGGAGGTAGATAGATTCTTGTTAGGCAAGGGAATCAAAGATAATGGGGGGTTGATGGGAGTGTGGAATTTAAGACACAAACAGATCAGCCATGATCTTATTGAATGGCAGGAGCAGGCACGAGTGGCCGAATAGCCTACTTGTGCTCCTAATTCGTATGTTCGTATGTTTCTCCTCTCTAATATTTCATCCTGGTGTCCATCCTCCTGCCAATTTAGTTTAACCCCTCCTCCATGTGACATTAAGAAGTGGTGCGTACACTGGACCTAATGAGAGCTTTGGTCTTGTGAACATTTGACTTCAGTTCAGAAGACCAAAATATCAGAATTAGTTGATCCCCTAACTAAGCGATTCCAATGCAGCTATGATGTTGGCATGTATCTTAACAGTTTGAAGAACTGCCCAGGCACATGGTAGCCACAAAAAATGACTAAAACAGGAACTGTCGCTCTATCAATCTTCTAGCATTATTCGATTGTGTGGAAAAAGTCATCAATAATCCTGTTTGCAGTACCTAGTCACCAATAACCTGCTTAATGATGTTCAGTTTGAGTTCCACCAGGATCAGACAGGTCCTGACATTATTGCTATGGGTGTCAGTTGTGGCTCAGTTGGTAGCACTCTTGCCTCTGAATCACAAGGTTCTGTATTCACACCCCACTCCACGACTTGAGCACAAAAATCAGGGCTGAACACTCCAGTGCTGTAATGAGGGAGAGCTGCACTGTCGGAGCTGCTGTCTTTCGGATGAGATGTTAAACCGAGGCCCCTTCTGCCCCTTTGGGTAGAGGTAAAAGATCCCATGGCGCTACTTCGAGGGAGAGTAAGGGCGTTATCCCTTGTGTCCTATCCAATATTTATCCTTCAATCAACATCACAAATTTAAGATTATCTGGCCATTGTCATATTGCTGTTTGGGAGTTTGCTGTGCGCAAATTGGGTGCTGCGTTTCCTACATTACAGCAATGACAAAAGTGCTTTGTTGGCTTTAAAGCACTTTGAGATGTCCGGTGGTTGTGAAAAGTGTTATATTGATGCAAGTTCCTTTTGATTCTGATGTGATTGTAAGAGCTGAATGGCAGAGGAGAGGTGAGAATACCTGCCCTAGAAATGGAGGCACCTTCAACTGATTATGGCACCAAGGAGTCCTTGCACAATTGGGTCAGGGGTAAAATGTTCCAGTGGCTGGATTCATACCTGATGCACAAGAACATGGTCATGGCCAGTCATCACAACCCCAAGAAAATTGCTGCCAAAGTTACTTCATCCATCATAATATTAAGAGTGGAGCTGTTTGTTAACTATTCTATAGTATTCAGCTTCTGTCTCACTCCTCTGATGATAAAAGAGCCTGTGCTAGCCTACAACAGGACCAGGACAGCATCCTGGCTTGGGCTGAGTAGTAGCAGTGAGAGGATGCCTAACCACACTCCACCCCCCTAGTTCTCCATCGATATCCTCGGGTCAGCCTAAACTAGGAGCCGCCATATCACCCAGTGTTTTTAGTTTAAGCTTCCGGCAGTCTACAAGGATGTTCTGACTTCTATATTTTACGATCACACATGCCTACTTCGGCTACAGAACATGATGTAACCATAGCATCATGTATTATTCTCTGTTTGGAAATAAGTGAAACCAGTTTTATCCAATTCTTCCATACAGACATTAGGCCTCAGCTCTTATCTCTTAGGAACACCTAAGTCTATTCATTGTTGTAGAAAAATGTGGCAGCCAATTTGTGCAAAGCAAGATCCCATAAACCGTAATGAGATAAATCATGAGATCATCTGCTTTTGGTGGCATGGTTTGAGGGATAAATGTTGGCCAGGACACTGGGAAAAACCCATTTCTCTTCTTCAAACAGTGCCGTGGGATCTTTTATGTCTCCCTGACTTAGGCAGGGCCCTCAGTTTGATTTCTCACCCAAAAGACAGCACCCCTCAGTACCGTACTGCACTCAAGTCTCTGGAGTAAGGCGTGAACACAGCTCGGTGAGGAGATAGATAGCTGGTGGATATAGGGAAGAACAGGATTTTTTCTTAAATAACGTGCTATTTACTTTTGTGAAAGTCACTGTCAGGTTTCTTTGAAAGTAGATAAAAGCATGATAAATGTGCATTTTATAGACTCTGATTTTTTATTTGGTCTGTTCTATTAGCTGAGTTCATTATGGGTGCTACAAATGGCCACAGTGTGCATGTGAAAGGAATGGGGGGAAATAAAGTAAGTGCACATAACAATTGTTTTTAATAGATTACAGAAAAAAGCTCAATTTTTTCACCTGTGTAAAGAAGGGAGCTGTATCCGATGTAGGCTAAACTGTAGCTGATAAGCAAGTGGCATATATGGCATTTTTTTTCCTGTTCCAAATGAGAGTTGGTTCAGAGACCAAAACTACATCTACAGATTTTTGAAACACACAAACCGCAATTTTTCATGTATAATATTTACAATTTCAAATAAATATTGAATCAACCACTTCTACCGCCTTCCAAGTCAAATCAGTGTTTCTTTGTAACTATAATGAAAATATAAGAAAGCTTGTCAATTGTACACTAGTGGGCAGATTTCTGAAATGTCTGTTTGAAATATGGAATGAGATTTTCAAAGCTTAATTTAGTTAAAATCTTGATAATTAGGGAGAGTTGACTTTCATTCTACTTGTATAATCTGTAATTAATCTCACATGGAAGAGAAAATAGTGTACAAACCTGTCCAGAGCTAGTTATCAGATCATTTACATCCAAAACAATGAAGAATAAGTAAAGTAAAGAGCAAAGTACTGCGGATGCTGGAAATCTGAAGTAAAACAGAAAATGCTGCAGATGCTCAGCAGGTCTGGCAGAATCTGTGCAGAGAGAAGCAGAGTTAACTTTTCAAGTCGGTGATCCTTCATTCTGCAGTTCTGAGTATTTCCAACATTTACTGTTTTTAATCGAATAAGTCTCAGCTATTAGTTGTTGGGTGGATTATTTGGGCTGAAATTAGTCATTTCTTTCTGTCATTTCCCCCACTCCTCTTCGCTGTCAGAAGGGCCAATGGTCCAGCCTACAGGCATTCTCACAGATGATGAATAACAATCTCTTCAGAAAAACGGTTATTTTCTAGCCACCCCAGTTATCCAATGCATTACCCACACATACTTTTGTTACCGCTAATTTGAAAGATGTGACAAGGATACTTAGCACAATTAACCGGCAGCACAATGTACTTCGATTGACAATCATCACTCCCATATTAAATTCCTAATCTTCATCACAGAATAGCAGTCTTGGTGATGGTGGGAGACGAGGAGTGACACTAAAGACTTCACTCTAGTCTAATAAGGTAGCCACTTCTGCATGATGGAAAATATTCCATTTAAAAACAAAATGATCAATAGTAAATTTCTCTACTTTGCAGTAATTGTTGCTGATATTTTGATGCTTTATTGAGCGTAATTCCACCATACCCATCTTTTATTGCTGTGTGACACATTAACCAAATCGTTGAAACACATATAGGCAATACCGAAAAACAAACCCATGAAATGCCAATGAACACATTTTATTACAACAGCTATTTGTTAAAGATATTGAAGCTTCCTTATTTGTTCCTCAAAGAAGGCTGACAAATCAACACAGCAAAACAGATGGCACCGTGCCACACGATGGTGTAGTCTGACATTTCCATTTGTTTAGTTCAGGTTTAATGCTGTTATCATTCCAGGATAATGTCTAGGGGGTGAAACTGGTCTACGCAGCTGCGCGGAACAGGCGAGCAGCGAATCGGCAGCCGACTTTTCACCATGCCAGTTTTTATTTTTCATTGACTTGGGAAATAATGCCAAGGTTTTTCATTTCAAACCAAGTAAAAGTGACCGTGAGACTTGGAAATGAGTTTCCAAAGAGTTTCAACTATCCTTCTGTGAATTTCATAGAATCATAGAAAGTTTAAAGCACAGAAAGAGGCCACTTGGCCCATGGTGTCTGTGCTGGCTGAAAAACGATCCACCTATTCTAACCCCACCTTCCAGCATTTGGTCCTTTGCCCTGCAGATTACAGCACTTGAGGTGCATATCCAGACTAATGGCTGGAAAGAAGATTGAGCATGTTGAAAAAAAAAAATCAGCTCCCAATTCGCTATGAGCTTGTTCCGTGCTGCTGTCGTAGACTAATTTCACCTCCCTTTTGTTTAAAAGACATGAGTCTAGATGATTAACATTTTTCAGAAAAATGTCTAAGGATATGAAAATGCTATAAACGAGGTATCTGACGTCGTTATCCTGGACAAATTGACAATATGAATCTGTGCATGGTCAGGAATTAAAATTATTAGTCTGAATCCAACAAATAGGTGCTATTGGATCCAAAATGAATTCAGTCTCTCTGCAGATGGACCAGGCTACGCACTTAACAACTGTATTTAATTCGGTTTCAGCCCTGACTGTATGGAATAGATTTCTAATGAAATTAGGTTGTGTAGTCTCAACAAAATGTGAAAATTTACTATACCAAAAGAGTGAAAACAAAAGTATGTTAATCTGGGGCAACGTTCTAAATGATCATTCAGTTACTATTTCACCACAATCCTTTAGCCCAGCAGTGCACAAGAAGATGCTGTTGGACTCTTTTTCTCCTGGTCAGTGCTTTTTCTTGAATGAAATCAATTCAACAGTTTTAACTGCAAAAGCTGAAACTAACTAGTTGAAATCAGCTTTTTTATTTTGTGCGCTCAATAAGAAAAAGTCTGGCCTTGATGAGTGAGAGCGAGCTAGTAATACTGAGGTGATCTATGGTTTACTATCCTTTAAACATCCTTTCTGTATTGGATGTTTTAGAATTTGTAGAAATTGATTGACTGGTGCGTGCGTTCAAGTGCAACGCATTTGATCCCGTGCCATAATCCTCTCTGTAACTGAGAGATCTACCACGTACCACAGGCCCACAGAAAGTGCCATGTTCCAAGTACATGGGAGTGGATGATGTTCTTCTGTTATTCCTTGCCTTGCGTATTACAACTGAAGTCTCAGAAGCTTTTCTTTGATTGTTTGGAGGCCCTGCATGTTATGCAGATAGGATGGGCAGATAAAGTCTGGGAGGAGATATGTTGTGCTTATTGTATGAAGCCTCTTAATCAGTGGCTGACTCAATGTGCACGAGATTGGCTGGCCACATTCCAGAACTGTAGGCTTTGTACAGTCTGAAGAAAGTAGTGTGGCTGACCCCATGCTTCTTTGCATACAGGAACTGTAATGTGGCTGTTTCACCGGCAGCAATTTTGTTGATGTGGTGCATGTCCAAGCTATATTCTTCCAGAAAATAATGCCCAGAAACCTCTGTTCACAAATGCTTCGGACAGTAGCTCAGTTCTCGCATCCTGTTCCCTGTGATTTTTTTTTTTAAAAGAAGGGTTGAGCAGAATCACCATTGCTCCAGATTGTCCTGGCATCATTTAGTGGAGGATATTCAAATGGCCTGAGAACCCTGTGAGCAAATTCCCATCCTTTTGTTCACGTGTTGGAACATTACTGATAAATAGGGAACTGGAGCCGGCTGAAAACCAAAACCTAGCAAACTCCAACCATTGGATAAGACCTAGTGGTAACTGCTCCTCTCACTGACCCAATTGAGCACTCAGTCAGGAAATCTGGCATCAACTGAATCAACTCACTGGGTCGTCAAGCAGCAAGATGGTACAATGTAACCCACTCTGGCAACCTCGTCAAAAACCTTTTTCACATCCAATGTGCATTGTTTCTTATTAAAGGATCAGAGGATGTGCTTAGATTGTGCAGTAAATTGTTGCTAATGCTCCTTGTATTTCCAGGCCCTGTTTGGCGTGGGTCAGATAAGTCGGTGCCCTCGAGGTGATGTTGGAGAATCTTTCCAAGACAGCTCAACAGAATGATAAGAACATAATTGCTGTAGTTATTAGTCTTTGCCTGATTTTGGACTATTGTGAACACAAATGACTTCTAGAATCTCTGGAGGTAGCCCACAATCAGTGACTTGGTGAAGAACTCAGCTGTTGTTGCCTAATCAAGCTTGCATTTTCTCCTGAAGCTCTCGCTTTCTCACATACACCTTAGCTTTAATCTGAATTCTGCAGGACTAACCAGCTGGGTCAAGGCGACTGCCTTGCTTTTCAGTGCATTATCCTTTCCAGTACTTGCAGGGCCCATGATCAGAAGTTGAACAGTGTTACTTTATGTATGGATGCAACTGTCCAGTTCCTTTTTGTGGCTATTGTAGAATTTCTTGAGGTTTGGTCTGGTGTGATCGTGCAGGGGTGTTCTTTGAAGAATTATGCTTTTATGGAGTCTGCTTCTGCATTGGCTGTAGTTAGAACCTTACAAAAATTACAGCACAGAAAGAGGCCATTTAGTCCATCGTGTCTGCACTGGCTGAAATAAAAACTAGCCACCGAAGCTAATCCCACCTTCCAGCACGTTGTCTGTAGCCTTGCAGGTTACAGTACACTTCAGGTGTAGGTCCAGCTGCCTTTTAAATGAGTTGAGAGTTTCTGCTTCCACCAGTGTTCCTGGCAGTGAATTCCAGACACCCACTACCTACTGGGTGAAAAAATGTTTTCTCGTGAGCCCTCTAATCCTTCTACCAATCACCTTAAATCTGTTCACCCTGATAATCAACCTCTCTGCTAGGGGAAACTGGTCCTTCCTGTCTACTCTATCTAGGCCCCTCATAACTTTGCACACCTCAATTAAGTCACCCTTCAGTCTCCTCTGTTTTGAGGAAAACAATCCTAGATGATCCAATCTTTCCTCATAGCTGCAACTTTCAAGCCCTGGCAACATTCTTGTACATCTCCTCTGTACTAATCTAATTGAGGTATATAGGATGATTAAGGGGATTGACAAAGTAGACGTAGAGAGGATGTTTCCTCTTGTGGGGCAATCTGGAAGGAGAGGTCATAGTTTTAGGATAAGGGGCAGCAGATTTAAAACATAGATGAGGAGAAATGACTTTTCTCAAAGGGTCGTGAATCTGTGGAATTCACTACCCCAGAGTGCGGTGGATGCCGGGACATTGAGTAAATTTAAGGAGGAGATAGATTTTTAATTAGTAATGGGTTGAAGGGTTATGGAGAACGGTCAGGAAAGTGGAGTTGAGGCCGAGATGAGTTCAGCCATGATCGTATTGAATGGTGGAGCAGGCTCGAGGGGCTGAATTGCCTACTTCTGCTCCTAGTCCTTTATGTTCTTATGTACTCCAGAACAATTATGCCCTTCCTGTAATGTGACCAGAACTGTATGCAGTACTGCAGCTGTGGCCTAACCAGACTTTTATACAGTTCCAGCATTAAATCCCTGCTTTTGTATTCTATGCCTTGGCCAATAAAGGAAAACATTCTACATGCATTCTTCACCATTTTATCTACCTGTTCTGCCACCTTCAGGGTCCTGTGGACATGCACACCAAGGTCTTTCACTTCTTTTACATCTCTCAATATCCTCCTGTTTATTGTGTACTCCCTTGCTTTGTTTGCCCTCCCCAAATGCCTTACCTCACAATTCTCCGAATTGAATTCCATTTGCCACTTTTCCGTCCACTCAACCAAACCATTGATATCATTCTGGAATCTACAGCTATCTTCACTATCAACTACACGGCCAATTTTTGTGTCATCTGCAAACTTCCCAATCATGCCTCCCACGTTAAAGTCCAGATCGTTTAATATATACCACAAACAGCAAGGGGCCCGACACTCAGCATTGGAAACCGCCTTCCGTTCGCAAAAACATCTGTCGACAATTACCCTTTGTTTCCTGTCCCTGAGCCAATTTTAGACCCAACCTGCTGCATTCTCCTGTATCTCATGGGCTTTTATTTTTCTGACCAGTCTGCCATGTGGGACCTTGTCAAACGGCCTTACTAAAATCTATGTAGACCACATCTACTGCACTACCCTCATCAATCCTCCTTGTTACTTCCTCATGATTTTCAATTAAGTTAGTAAGACACGACCTTCCCTTAACAAATCCATGCTGACTATTCCTGATTAATCCGTGCCTTACTAACTGGCAGTTTATCCTATCTCTCAGAATTGATTCTAATAATTTGCCCACCACCGAGGCCAGACTGACCGGCCTATAATAATTTGGCCTATCCCTCGCCCCCTTTTTAAGCAATGAAACAACATTGTGAATCTGATCATCAGAAATATTTGGGATCATGCCTTTCTGCAGAAAAGATCCCACTGGTTTTAAGAAGCAATTGAATTTTAGTCTGCAGATGCTTTACTGAATTTTTTCTTTGTCTCCCTAAGCCAAGTTTAATGTAGTCCCTACCAAATCTGTAATTTTTAAGGAAATCAATTGAGTGGCATGTTGGGGTATCACAATATTCCAATCATCAGGATCCTTCTGCTTTGGTATTGCTCCTTTTGCCACTCCCATTAGGACACCAATTAGCTGCTTCCTGGCCCATTGTAGGTTAATAAAAATGATGGCCAGGGCACTGGGAGAATCCCTTTTTTTGATTTGTCGTGCTCTCACCACTGTGTTAGAAAATTGTGGATTCAGGTTCTGAGCTGATATCTGGGATACCCTCTCAAGTGGATGTAAAGATCTTCTAACTCCAAGGTGAGAGTGCTACTGAGCCAAGTTGAGAATTGAGTATTTTTGTCTCGCTGAGAAAGAAATCTTTTAAATAGGCTTTAAAAATCAAATGGCCATAATATCTTCATGTCAAATAACAACTAGAGTGCAATAATAATTTATATGTATGTTGGAAGAATAGACTGTAACAGCAAAGTGACTGAGGAATTCCTTGGATAATTTTGACCATTTGAGAGAGAAGTTTTGTTGCATTGGAGTCAGTTTTATCAGTGCATGTAGATTAGGGAATTGGTTAACAAATTAAACAGCCAGTTGAGGAAATGCAAAGCTCTGAATATCTAGAGTTTGAGACAGTACCGATGAGAAATGAAGACTGGAGAAGGTTGTGGAAGCAAGTGCAAAGAATACAAGTGTGGGTGCAAGGACACAACAAAATGTCACTTCTCTGTTGCTGTTAAATATCTACGCGCACTGGAAAGCAGTTGATTTGAAGAAGATACATGGTGTCAGTATGGAGATCTCGAAGCAATCAATTCATTATCTGAAGGCTTTTTTTTTATTATTCATTCATGGGATGTGGGCATCACTGGTTAAGCCAGCATTTATTGCCCATCCCTAATTGCCCTTGAGAAGGTGGTGGTGAGCTGCCTTCTTGAACCGCTGCAGTCCATGTGAGGTAGGCGCACCCACATTGCTGTTACGAAGGGAGTTGCTGGGTCAAAATCCTGGGACAGTGAAGGAACGGCGATATAGTTCCAAGTCAGGATGGTGTGTGACTTGGATGGGAACTTGCAGGTGGTGATGTTCCCATGCATCTGCTGCTCTTGTCCTTCGAGGTGGTAGTGGTCGTGGGTTTGGAAGGTGCTGTCTAAGGAGCCTTGGTGCGTTGCTGCAGTGCAGCAATCAGGAAAGTACAGGCCGTGCAAAAACAACATTCCCTTTAAGATGGGCACATGCGTGGTAGCGCATTAATCTTAAAGGGATTATGTGGGCAAAGAGTCATAGTTATACAGCACATGATGTGCCAGCCATCAAGCTCCCGTCTATTCTAATCCCATTTTCCAGTGCTTGGTCTGTAGCCTTGTATGCTATGGCATTTCAAGTGCTCGCCTAAATACTACTTAAATGTTGTGAGGGTTCCTGCATCTACCACCCCTTCAGGGAGTGTGTTCCAGATTCCCACCACCCTCTGGGTGAAAATCTTTTTCCTCAAATCTGCTCTAAACCTCCTGCCCCTTACCTTAAATCTCTGCCCCCTGGTTATTGACACCTCTGCTAAGGGAAAAAGTTTCCTCCTATCTACCCTATCTATGCCCCTCATAATTTTGTATACCTCAATCATGTCCCCCCTCAGCCTTCTCTGCTCTAAGAAAAACAACCCTAGCCTTTCCAGTCTCTCTTCATAGCTGAAATGCTGCAGCTCAGACAACATCCTGGTGAATCTCCAGTGCAGTCACATCCTTCCTAGAGTGTGGTGACCAGAACTGTACACAGTACTCCAGTTGTGGCCTAACTAGCCTTTTGTACAACTCCATCAGAACCTCCCTGCTCTTGCCTTTATTAGCCGAGGCATAGAATACAACCTAACTCCCTTATCTACCTGTGCTGCTGCCTTCAGTGATCTATGGACAAGTACACCAAGGTTCCTCTGACCCTCTGTACTTCCAAGGGTCCTACCATCCATTGTATATTCCCTTGCCTTGTTAGTCCTCCCAAAATGCATCACTTCACACTTCTCAGGATTAAATTCCATTTGCCACTGCTCCGCCCATCTTACCAGCCCATCTATATTGTCCTTTCCTCCTCATTATTTACGACACCACCAATTTTCGTGTCATCTGCGAACTTACTGATCAAATCTCCTATATTCATGTCTAAATCATTAATGTACACTACAAATAGCACCGAATCCTGCAGTACACCACTGGTCACAGGTTTCCGCTCGCAAGAACAACCCTCAACTGTCACCCTCTGCTTCCTGCCACTCAGCCAATTTTGGATCCAATTTGCCAAATTGTCCTGGATCACATGGGCTCTTAACGTCTTGACTAATCTCCCATGCGGGACCTTATGAAAAGCCTTACTGAAGTCCATGTAGACTACATCAACTACTTTACCCTCCTCTGCACACCTAGTCACCTCCTTGGAAAATTCAATCAAATTTGTTAGACATGATCTCTCCCTGACAAAGCTGTGCTGACTATCCTTGATTAATCCCTGCCTCTCCAAGTGGAGATTAATCCTGTCCCTCAGAATTTTTTCCAATATTTTCCCAACCACTGATGTTCGACTCAGCGGCCTGTAATTACCTGGTTTATCCTTGCTACCCTTTTTTTTTATTAGAGTTAGAATTAGAACATTACAGCGCAGTACAGGCCCTTCGGCCCTCAATGTTGCGCCGACCTGTGAAACCATCTGACCTACACTATTCCATTTTCATCCATATGTCTATCCAATGACCACTTAAATGCCCTTAAAGTTGGCGAGTCTACTACTGTTGCAGGCAGGGCGTTCCACGCCCCTACTACTCTCTGAGTAAAGAAACTACCTCTGACATCTGTCCTATATCTATCACCCCTCAACTTAACGCTATGTCCCCTCGTGTTTGCCATCACCATCCGAGGAAAAAGACTCTCACTATCCACCCTATCCAACCCTCTGATTATCTCATATGTCTCTATTAAGTCACCTCTCCTCCTCCTTCTCTCCAACGAAAACAACCTCAAGTCCCTCAGCCTTTCCTCGTAAGACCTTCCCTCCATACCAGGCAACATCCTAGTAAATGTCCTCTGCACCCTTTCCATAGCTTCCACATCCTTCCTATAATGCGGTGACCAGAACTGCACGCAATACTCCAGGTGCGGTCTCACCAGAGTTTTGTACAGCTGCAGCATGACCTCGTGGCTCCGAAACTCGATCCCCCTACTAATAAAAGCTAACACACCATATGCCTTCTTAACAGCCCTATTAACCTGGGTAGCAACCTTCAGGGATTTATGCACCTGGACACCAAGATCTCTCTGCTCATCTACACTACCAAGAATCTTCCCATTAGCCCAGTACTCTGCATTCCTGTTACTCCTTCCAAAGTGAATCACCTCGCACTTTTCCGCATTAAACTCCATTTGCCATCTCTCAGCCCAGCTCTGCAGCCTATCTATGTCCCTCTGTACCCTACAACATCCTTCGGCACTATCCACAACTCCACCGACCTTAGTGTCATCCGCAAATTTACTAACCCACCCTTCTACACCCTCTTCCAGGTCATTTATAAAAATGACAAACAGCAGTGGCCCCTCCTTGAATAATGGTAAGACATTCGTTGTCCTCCAGTCCTCTGGCACCTCTCCTGTGGCCAGAGAGGTTTTGAAAATTTGTGTCAGAGCCCCTGTAATCTCCTCCCTTGTGTCACATAGCAGCCTGGGATACATCTCATCTGGGCCTCGGGATTGTCCACTTTTAAGCCCGTTAAAACAGCTAATACTTCCTCCCTTTCAATGCTAATTTGTTGGAGTATATCACAGTCACCCTCCCTGATCTCTACACCTACATCGTCCTTCTGCACAGTGAACACAGATGAAAAGTGACCATTTAAAACCTCACCTACGTCCTCCGACTCCACACACATTGCCACTTAGGTCCCTAATGGACCCTACTCTTTCCCTGGTTATCCTCTTGCCCTTAATATACTTATAAAACGCCTTGAGACTTTCCTTTATCTTGCCCGCCAGTAGTTTTCACGCCCCTCTTCGCTCTCCTAATTACTTATTTAAGTACCCCGCCTACACTTTCTATACTCCTCTAGGGCCTCTGCTGTTTTCAGCCCACTGAATCTGCCATCAGCCTCTTTTTTTTTTTCCTTATCCAATCCTCTATATCCCTTGATATCCAGGGTTTCCTGGACTTCTTGGTCCTACCCTTCACCTTTATGGGAACATGAGCTTTCACTGTTTCCTTTTTGAATGACTCCCACTGGTCTAATGTAGACTTTCCTACAAGTAGCTTCTCTCAGTCCACTTTGGCCAGATCATGCTTTATCATATTGAAATCGGCCTTCCCCCAATTCAGTACCTTTATTTCCAGTCCATCTTTGTTCTTTTCCGTAGCTACCTTAAATCTTAGAGTTATGGTCACAGTCCCCGAAATGCTCCCTCACTGACACTTCTACCACTTGTCCGGCTTCATTCCCTAGGATTCGGTCCAGTACCGCCCCTTCTCTTGGAGGACTTTCGACGTGCTGGCTCAAAAAGCTGTCCTGGATGCACTTAAGAATTTCACCCCCTTTAAGCCTTTTGCACTAAGACTATCCCAGTTAATATTGGGGAAGTTGAAATCCTGTACTATTATTACTCTTATTATTTTTACACCTCAGGTTTGCCTTCATATTTGCTCCTCGATCTCCCCGACTGTGTTTGGAGGCCTGTAGTACACTCCCCCCTTTTTGTTTTTAAGTTCTACCCATATGGCCTCATTTGAGGAACTTTCCAAGATATCATCCCTCCTTACTGCAGTAATTGACTCCTTGATCAACAGTGCAATGCCACCTCCTCTTTTAACCTTTCCCCTGTCATGCCTGAAGATTCTATACCCTGGAATATTGAGCTGCGAGTCCTGCTCCTCCCTCAGCCATGTCTCTGTGATAGCAATAATATCATATTCCCATGTGTTAATCAACGCCCTCAATTCATCTGCCTTACTTGTAAGACTCCTTGCGTTAAAATCGATGCAATCCAGCCTTGTATTATTCGCTAATATAAAATAAAAACAAGAATTGCTGGAACCACTCAGCAGGTCTGGCAGCATCTGTGGAAAGAGAAGCAGAGTTAACGTTTCGGGTCAGTGACCCTTCATCGGAACTGACAAATATTCGAAAAGTCACAGGTTATAAGCAAGTGAGGTGGGGGTGGGGCAAGAGATAACAAAGGAGGTCTAGATTGGACCAGGCCACATAGCTGACCAAAAGGTCACGGAGCAAAGGCAAACAATATGTTAATGGTGTGTTGAAAGACAAAGCATGAGTACAGATTAGGTGTAAATACACTGAATATTGAACAGCAGCAAGTGCAAACCTGAAAAAAACAGTGGGTAAGCAAACTGAACAAACTAAGATGAAATGAAATAAATGCAAAAAAAAGGATTGTAAAAAATGTTAAAAAAAAGGAAGAAAAAATAACTAAAAATGAAAGTAAAATGGGGGGCTGTCATGCTCTGAAATGATTGAACTCAATGTTCAGTCTGGCAGGCTGTAGTGTGCCTAATCGGTAAATGAGATGCTGTTCCTCGAGCTTGCGTTGATGTTCACTGGAACACTGCAGCAATCCCAGGACAGAGATGTGAGCATGAGAGCAGGGGGGAGTGTTGAAATGGCAAGCAACCGGAAGCTCAGGGTCCTGCTTGCGGACTGAGCGGAGATGTTCCGCAAAGCTGTCACCCAGTCTGCGCTTGGTCTCCCCAATGTAGAGGAGAACACACTGTGAGCAGCAAATACAGTATACTACATTGAAAGAAGTACAAGTAAATCGCTGCTTCACCTGAAAGGAATGTTTGAGGCCTGGGATAGTGAGGAGAGAGAGGAGGTAAATGGGCAGGTATTACACCTCCTGCGATTGCAGGGGAAGGTGCCCTGGGATGGGGATGAGGTAGTGGGGGTAATGGAGGAGTGGACCAGGGTTTCACGGAGGGAACGGTCCCTTCGGAATGCTGACAGGGGAAGGGAGGGGAAGATGCGACTGGTAGTGGCATCACGCTGGAGATGGCGGAGGATGATCCTTTGGATATGGAGGCTGGTGGGGTGAAAAGTGAGGACAAGGGGAACCCTGTCATGGTTCTGGGAGGGAGGGGAAGGGGTGAGGGTAGAGGCGCGGGGAATGGGTCGGACACGGTTGAGGGCCCTGTCAACCACAGTCGGGGGAAATCCTCGGTTGAGGAAAAAGGTCATATCAGAAGCACCGTCATGGAAGGTAGCATCATCAGAGCAGATGCGTTGGAGACAGAGAAACTGGGAGAATGGAATGGAGTCCTTACAGGAGGTAGGGTGTGAAGAAGTGTAGTCGAGGTAGCTGAACTTGTTCTCACATTGAACAACTTCTCCTTCAACTCCACGCACTTCCTTCAAGTAAAAGGTGTCGCTATGGGTACCCGCATGGGTCCTAGTTATGCCTGTCTTTTTGTGGGATATGTCAAGCATTCTTTGTTCCAGTCCTACTCAGGCCCCCTCCCCCAACTCTTTTTCCGGTACATTGATGACTGTATCGGTGCCGTTTCCTGCTCCCGCCCCGAACTGGAAAACTTTATCAACTTTGCTTCCAATTTCCACCCTTCTCTCACCTTTCCATGGTCCATCTCAGACACTTCCCTTCCCTTCCTCGACTTCTCTGTCTCCATCTCTGGGTTTAGGTTGTCGACTAATATCCATTATAAGCCCACCGACTCCCACAGCTACCTCGCTTTGTTTTCAAATTCCAGCACGCCTGGACTCCTCTCCGCTGCTCTCCCGGACAGTAAGTTCTCTAGGCTGTGATCCTCGGGCTGTATTTATCTGCTCATCCGTGTTCTTTTCCTTTATCCGCTCCTCGCTCTGTGTTCTTTCTGTAGGTCCGTTCCTCTCCGCTGCTGTCCTGGAAGGTAAGTGCTGTGGTGCAACAAGCCAATCGCACAGGGCAAACAGAAGTTAGAGGAAGCATTGCCTACAACCCTCAGATACCTGAGCTCCTCCAGTTCTGGTCTCTTGAGCATCCTTTATTTTAATTGCTTCACCATTGGTGGCTGTGCCTTCAGCTGCCTAGGCACCAAGATCTGGAATTCCTCCCTGAACCCCTCCACGTCTCTTTCCTCCTTTTTAAGACACTCTTTAAAACGTACCTCTTTGATTAAGCTTTTGGTTAATTGCCCTAATGTTTCCTTATATGGTTCAGTGTCAAATTTTGTTTTATAATACTCCTGTGAAGTGCATTGGGACATTTTACTATGTTAAAGGTGCTATATAAATACAAGTTGTTGTTGAGTCTATCAGATTTCTTTGTGCTTTAATAAACTCTTTAACAATATGACATGCAGTATCAGTGGCATCACCACTGAGTTTAGTTAACCAGGATGCTCCCGTGATATTTAAAAATAGAACAGCTGCTTTACAAAGATAATCTTGTTGCTCTTGTCCTTCTTGGCGGTATAGGTCATGGGGCTGGGAGCTGCTGTTGATGTAAATTTGGTGGGTTTAAGTACATTCCATAGTTAGGACTGCACCAGTGGTGTTGGGCATGGGTATTCAGTCCAGTGGCAGTTACATTAATCCAGCAGACTGTTCTATCTTAAATGGTCTTGAGCTTCTCAAGTGATGTTGCTACCACGCCCAGCCAGGCGACTGGTGAGTATTATTGTTGCATTTCACCGTGATGCCAATAGGTAGTTTTCTGAGTTTCAGTGTTGAATGCTGAGTACTTGCCTGCCACATCAGACTCTCTACAGCCTGCTGAAACCATGCCTAAACTTTTCTCCAGCAACATCTGCCTCTGTGTTCCTAAATTTAAACTAAATTACTGTTGCTGCCAAAATAAATCTGATGGTTGTAGATCCGTATTTTTACTGTTTTCATTTTTAAGCTTTCAATTCTTGGTTCAATTTATTTTTTGATTTATATTTTACATTTTCCAGAACTTAGTGTCTTAAATTTCAGAGATGTTTGGTTCCTCCCCTTCCTGGTCTGGATTTTTTTCCCACCCAGGACTTAACTCTTCTCACCCTGCTCCTTTTATTTAAGCTTCATTTTTATCTCTTTTTTTTGCCCACTGCCTACTGCTTCAGCGTTGTTAAAGGTCGTCAATGGCTAGAGATGGTCTTCAAAGGCTTTCAGAACAAAAGCAAAATACTGCAGGGGCGGCACAGTGGCGCAGCCTCACAGCTCCGGGGACCCGGGTTCGATTCTGGGTACTGCCTGTGCGGAGTTTGCAATTTCTCCCTGTGACCGTGTGGGTTTTCGCCGGGTGCTCCGGTTTCCTCCCACAGCCAAAGACGTGCAGGTTGATAGGTAAATTGGTCATTGTAAATTGCCCCTAGTGTAGGTAGGTGGTAGGGAATATGGGATTACTGTAGGATTAGTATAAATGGGTGGTTGTTGGTCAGCACAGACTTGGTGGGCCGAAGGGCCTGTTTCAGTGCTGTATCTCTAAATAAATAAAATAAAAAATAAATGCTGAAAATCTGAAATACGAACAGAAAGCGCTGGAAATACTCAGCAGGTCTGGCAGCATCTGTGGAGAGAGAGAAACAGAGTTAATGTTTTAGGTCTGCGATCTTTCATTAGAGCTGGCAAAGGTTAGAAATGTAATGGACTTTGAGCAACTGAAAAGGGGGGAAGGGGGAAGAAGAACAAAAGGGAAGGTGTGATAGGACACAGGGCAGGAGAGATTAAATGGCAGAGATGGCATGGAATAAAAGGCAAATAGTTGTTGTAGTAAAAGACAAAGCATTAGTCCAGAGAGTGTTAATGGCAGAAGAATGAACAGCTCTGTCTGACAGCAAAAACATGAAAAAAAACAAATTTAAGACAGGCATATGTTTAAAAAATAAAAAGTGATTGAAAAAAAATTATTTAGATGACAGTCATGCTCTGAAATTGTACTTTCACTTGCTCAAAGCCCATTATGTTTCTAACTTTTGCCAGTTCTGATGAAAGGTCACCGACCTGAAACGTTAACTCTGCTGCTGCTCTCCACAGATGCTGCCAGACCTGCTGATTATTTCCAGCACTTTCTGTTTTCTTATTAAAGGCTTTCAGAAGTTTTGGCCTCCTGCTATGATGCTCCAACTTAGTTGTCTCCATCTCTTCAAATTTGACTTGTGCACAACATTCCTCATTGACAATAGTTTGCTCTTTAAATTTGTTCAAATCTGTACTTGAATTTATACTAGTGAGATGATCACAGAAAATTGGGTTTAAATGGGTCATTTCCATTTGAGTCTATAACTTACCAACAGCCATTCTGGCAGTAATAAGAGCAAAAAGAGGAAAATCTGAATTGATGCATGAAATGGGTAGTGCAAACACAAGTTCAGGTCTTTGTAACTTGGCAGGTAAATGTATCAAATGAATCTTCTCCATCTCTGGGATCGTACACTAGGAAATCACTACATCTAAGCTGGATAGAGATGAAACTCTTTGTGATGCTATCTGATAGCAGAAGCATGTCTTCTGTGAATGAAGTAACATTCCATTTATGTTGAGCTGTTCTAAAGTTAGGGTGTAATTTCAATTTAGTTGTGTAATAGCTCCATGTATATCATCACAATGAAACTGAATAACACAAAAGCATTTTCTATTTTGGTAATCTTTCCAAAAAATGAGTCCTAAAGTTGAAGGGTTGCACAATGTTCAATTATACCTGGTTACAACAAATCGAACACCTGAAAAAATGAGTGTCAAAAGTAGCATAGTGAAGTTTCAATGGTGTAAATGTTAAATAAAGCATCCTCTTGTTTTATTCAGTAATAGTTGCTGATACTTGTCATGGCTACGTCCATATATGAACCATGCTTTTGTGTGCAAATTAGGCAGATTTTTTAAATGATTTATTCCTACAATGTGGGTAATATTGACTATTTACTGTTCATAATTTTCCTGTGGGCATTAAGAGTCAGCCATATAGTGTAGGTCTGGAGTCATGTGGCAGTACCCTTCCCTGAGGGCATTTGTGAATCAGTTAGGTCTTTACAGCAATCCGGAAAGTTTTTTGTGGTCATACTTTGTGGACTAGAAGCAAAGAATCAGATTTATTGAATTTGAATTTCACATCTGACCATGGTGGGATTTGAATTTGTGCTCTCTGGGTTATTAACCTATTACCATAATCACTAGACTACTAGACCCTTCTTTTCCTTGTCTCCGCTGCCCCTTCTCCCCCCCGCCCCCAACCAACCCCACCATAGTGAATAGACTGCTTGCTGTGTATTTTTAAAATTTGTATTCCTGTGTGAATGAATCCATGATTGAAGTGGAGATTCTACCCAGGTGTATTTGCAACCTTGAGGACAACATGGGTAAACATGTAGGTATGATCAGTAGCTAATACAAAATTCTTTCCTATCCCTTGAATCAGTTATCTTATCTATATTCCTTCAGTCAAGTTAGGAGTTCACATGCAGCAGGATCATTGGAATTATTTGACCCCTCAATAAGGCACCTCCAAGCTGTCCTCTCAGATCTAAAAGAAAATAAATGATTTTTTTCTCTCTCTCTCTCCTTCCTTCTCTACCTTTGACTTGACTCACTGACAGTTTTCAATTGATTTTAGACATTTCTGTTTTAATTTATTTTGTGAGTACTCTCAAAACAGAAATGTTACAATATAGCAAGGTCATCACATGAAGATTTAGATCAAAACTTGTAATTTTCCATGCAGGTGAATTTTATGATGTGAATTGATTTGCTACCATCCAAAAAAGGAAATTGTTCGGATGCAGTTTGTTCAGTACTGACGATGCTTCAAATTTGGTTTAATCACAGCATATAGAAATAAAGTATTAGCTGTAGGCAAGTTGAATTGTCACTTTCCATTATGATCCTCTTGCTTGTGTTCAACTGTGTAATGTTGCTACTTGTTTCATAGACTGTATTTTTTAAGGGTTTTAAAAGGACAGAATCATTTCTGTAGCTGCCTGCAAATGAGAGGGTTGTTCTTTTAAATAGCAGCGACCATAGCAAAGAAAGAAAAAATTTATATAGCGTCTTTTCATGACCATCGGATGTCCCAAAGCGCTTTACAGCCTGTGAAGTACTTTTGAAGTGTAATCACTGTGGTAATGTAGAAACATGGCAACTAATTTGCACGCAGCTAGATCCTACAAACAGCAATGTGGTAATAGCCAGATAATCTGTTTTCGTGATGTTGATTGAGGGCTAAATATTGACCAGGACACTGGACGTAAATCCCCTGCTCTTCCTCATAGTAGTGCAGTTTTAAGTATACTTGAGAGGGCAGGTGGGGTCTCGTTTTAATGTCTTATCTGAAAGATGGCACCTCTGCCAGCGCAGCACTCCCTCAGTACTGCACTGGAGTGTCAGCCGAGACTGCTGTGCTCAAGTGCTGGAGTGGGACTCGAATCCCAAACCTTTTGACTTCGGGGCAAGAGTGCTACTTGCTGAGCCATGGCTGACGCACAGAAGTTTGATCTATTTTGTGTATATGTAAAACATAAAGTTTATTTTTTCTTTTGTGGCTGTAGAAATACAGGAATTTTATTCTGCAGATCTCACTGGTTTATAAGGCACAGTCCTGTTTTTATAATTGACTTTTTAGTTAATAACTTACATTGTGCCTTTGACTATGGAGTACAATGTGTGAAAGCATGACTTGATAAGCCACGCTTTATGATCACTGTGATCTGCTGGAATTTGTTTTGATTGGCTTCAGAGGTCAGGGAGAAATTTCCTGGATTTTCTCTCTTGACCATCCCAGACTTTAAAAAAAAAAAAATATTTTTTGCCTCTTCCAGAAAATTACATGACTAAGTGGGAAAATACACTGGGAGTCATAGAATCATGCAGCACAGAATATGTTTCCACCAAGAAAAATGGTGGGCCTCAAAATCTAGCCACAACCCTTCCCCCCCCCCCCCCCCCCCCCCCCACCTCCCTTGCAAGATGTCAGAGCATATAGAGCAGGCTAAGGCAACAAAAGAAAGCTTATGTCAGATGCCAGCAGTTCAATACTGCTGAAAGGAGTAGAGACAGTGTAGGGGTGATATTAATAAAGGAGTCATAGAATGATTACAGCACAAAAAGAGGCCATTTGGGCTATTGTGTCCATGCCAGCTCTCTGCAAGAGCAACTGAGCTAGTCCCTTTCCCTGTAGCCTTGCAGTTTCTTTTCTCTTCAGGTGTTTATATAATTCCCTTTTGAAAGCCACGATTGAATCGGCCTCCACCACGCTCTCAGGTAGTGCATTCCAGATCCTAACCACTCACTGCATAAAAAGGTTTCTTCTCATGTCAGCGTTGTTTCTTTTGCCAATCACCTTAAATTGGTGTCCCTTGGTTCTCGACCCTTCCGCCATTGGGAACTGTTTTCTCCATATCTACTTTGTCTCGATCACTGATGATTTTGAACACCTCTATCAGATCTCCTCTCAACCTTCTGTTATCTAAGAACAACCCCAGCTTCGCCAATTTATCCACTTAACTGAAGTCCCTCATTCATTTTCATAAATCTTCTCTGTACCCTCTATAAAGACTTCACATCCTTCCTAAAGTGTGGTGCCCAGAATTGGACATAATACTCCAGTTGAAGCCGAACCGCTGTTTTATAAAGGTTCATCATAACTTCCTTGCTTTTGTGCTCTATGCCTAGGATCCCGTATGCCTATTTAACCACTTTCCCACCCTCCCCTCTCACCTTCGGCATCATATACCCCCAGGTCTCTCTGTTCTTGCACACTCTTTAGAATTGTGTCCTTTATTTTGTATTGCCTCTCTTTCCATTCTTCCTACCAAAATGTATTACTTCACACTTCTCTGCATTAAATTTCACCTGATTATGTCCTCTTGAAGTCTATTGCCATCCTCCCCATAGTTCACAATACTTCCAAGTTTTGTGTCATCTGTGAATGTTGAAATTATGCCTGTATACACAAGGAAATCAGAAAAGCAAAGAGAAGGGTATGAGAAATTATTGGCAAGTAAAATCAAGGAAAACCCAAACTTGTTTTACAAATATATAAAAAGCAAAAGGATAACTAAAAGAGTAGGGCTAATTAGAGACTGAAAAGATAACGCGTGTGGCAGTGGAAGATGTGGGCATGGTTCTTAATGAATACTTTTCACAAAAGCGAGGGACGTAGCAGACGTTGTAGTTGAGGAGGAGGAGGAGTGTGAAATACTGGATGGGATAAACATGATAAGAAAGGAAATATTCAGGTGTTTAGTATTCTTGAAAGTGATACATTTCATCTGGGCCAGGTGATTTATCCCAGGCTGCATACAGGTTACCTTATTGCTCTTTAATTGGCCCTATTCTTTTCTTAGTTATCCTCTTGCTCTTTATGTATTTGTAAAACACGTTTTGAGTTTCCGTGATTTTACTTGCCAATATTTTCTCATGCCCTCCAAGGGAAGCACTGATTATTTTCCAAACCTCTCTGGCTACAGTCGTGGTACTGGAGGCCTGATAAAGTTGTACTGTTGTTTAAAAAGGGAGGAAGAGATAACCTGAGTAATTACCAACCAGTCAGCTGAACCTCAATGCTTGACAAATTATTGGAAAAGATTCTGAGAGAATAAATCACCATTTAGAAAGGTAAGGATTAATCAAGAACAGTCAGCTTGAGTTTGTTAAGGGAAGGTCATGTCTGATTAACTTGATTGACCTTGCTTGTTACCTCCTCCAAAAGATATAATGAGGCTAGAGCATTTGATGTAGTCTACATGGATTTTAGCAAGCCTTTTGACAAGGTCCCACATTGCAGACTGGTCAGAAAATTAAAAGCTCATGGGATCCAAGGCAAGGTGGCAAGTTGGATCCAAAATTGGCTCAGAGGCAGGAAGCAAAGGGTAATGGTGGACGGGTGTTTCTGTGACTGGAAGGCTGTTTCCAATGGGCTTCTGCCGGGCTCAGTACTGGGTTCCATGCTGTTTGTGGTATCTATCCGTGATTTAGACTTAAATGTAGGGGGCATGATTAAGAAGTTTACAAAAATTGGCTGTGTGGTTGATGGTGTGGAAGAAAGCTGTAGGACTACAGGAAGATATCAATGGACAGGCCAAGTGGCAGAAAAATGGCAAATGGAATTCAATCTGGAGAAGCGTGAGGTAATGCATTTAGGGAGGGCAAACAAGGCAAGGCGATACACAAATAGTAGAGGAACAAAGGGACCTTGGAGTGCACGTTATTATGACCGAGGTGGGGGAAGTGCACTGTTAATTTCGTTCCATTTCTCCACAGGTCACATCATATCAAATTTTCCCACTTACCGAAACAGCCAATTTGTCCCCAGAGTACCAACCAGGTTTCTTTAATAAACAACAAAATTATCCATTTATTACAAACCAAGTCTTAACCAATAATGAAGTAAATATATACACAAATTCAGAAATTAAAGCCTCATATTTTTATCCTAGCCCTCACATGCACACACACACATCCAAAAACCACTGGGGGAAAAAAGGGAGTTTTGTTTACAGCTATTACAACAAAATAGAAGGAATAAAAATAACTTAGACTGAATATGGGAGTCCTTTGTCTTGGCGAGGTGTCCCAAAGTTGAATAGGTGGCTGCCAGTAAGAACATTTCCAGGCGAGGTTGATGAGCAGTCTGTTTGTGCAGGCAGTCAAAGACTTTCAGCTACAGAAGGCTTCACATAGGTCTTCCATCAGATGTGCAGCAACAGAGGTTTCAGTACTCACACATACGGTGCAAAGTTCTTTTGAAGATGCAAGGTTTCTGCAAACATTCAGGAATTCTTCAAAATACAGGAGGCAAGAGTACAACTTCATACAGGCTTTTGCTTTTCAAGAGAGGGATTCTTCAAAGAGAGGTAACATTGGCCTGGATTTTCTTCCAATCTCCAACTGCCTCTTTTTTTATTCCAACAACAGCTGGCTTTTAATTGTTCAAAGTGAAGCTAAACTTTTTTTCCAGGCAAGTCCCATGTTAATTATAACTTCTGTCTTGTCACAAAAATAGCTCTTAAGTCAAACCCCCTGCTATGCTTACTTGAAATCACATGCTTTCCAGTAAAAATTTGTTTACTGGTCAGCCTTTTGTTGAACTTACTTTTTAAAAAAAAAACACCCAAAGTTCAGCCTCTTCAGTTTTAAAATATAGATTCCAAATTTTAACAAAAAATATGCAAACTCTCAACAACATCCACAGATCTCTGAAGGTAGCAGGAGAGATAGAAAAGGGGGTTAGGAAGGCATACAGCATACTTTCCTTTATTGTTCGAGCATAGAGTACAAGAGCAGGGAGGTTATGCTAGAACTGTATAGTTAGACCACAGCTAGGATACTGTGTACAGTTCTTATCACCACAATACAGGAAGGATGTGATCGCACTAGAGAGGGTAGAGATTTGTAAGGGATGTTGCCAGGACGGGAGAATATTGGTTATGAGGAAAGATTGGATAGGCTGGGGTAATTTTCTTTGCAACAGAGGAGACTGAGGGGATATTTAATTGAGGTGTATAAAATTATGAGGGGCCGAGGTAGAGTGGAAAGGAAGGGCCAATTTTTGTTAGCAGTGAGGATAATAACCAGGGGGCATAAATTTAAAGTAATTTGGAGAAGGATTAGGGGAGAGTTGAGGAGTAATTTATTCATCCAGAGAGTGGTGGGGGTCTGGAACTCACTGCCTGAAAGGGTGGTGGAGGCAGAAACCCTCATCACATTTCAAAAAAAACACTTAGGTTATGGCACTTCAAGTGCATATGCACCTGGCTGTTGATCAAGAGCTGAAAGGGGGGATTAGGCTGGATAGCTCTTTTTCAGCTGACGTGGAAACGATGAGCCAAATGGCCTTCTCCTTTGCCATAAATCTTTCTATGTTTCTATATTTCTGTTAGGAGGAAGCCATTCAGCCAGTGATGCCTGTGCCAGATCCTTGAAAGAGCTTTCCAATTTGTCCCACACCCTGCTCTTTCCCTATAGCCCTGCAGCTTTTTCCTGATTCAAGTATGTTTCTCATCAAAACCTTTCATAAATTTGACCGTCTCTATTAAATTTCTCTTTAACCTTCTTTGCTCTAAGGAGAACAGTCTCAGCTTCTCCAGCCTCTCCACATAACTGAAATCCCTCATCCCGGTTGCTTAGTTGTATTATGATTTATTGGGACGGGCTTGCTGGACAAGTCTGCCTTTCTGTATGTTTGTATATGATCATTTTCATTTGGAACACTTCACTGGACCACTAAGAAAACTTAAGTGAAGATTTAGTGGCCCTGCAGCCCACACAGTTAATGGAGAATGGCCTCATTCTGTGCTGTAAATTTCTCAAAACAAAATTCTACAATAACTTATATTTTGTCACCATTTGTAATTGTTGTAAGGCACGAGGTACATATTTCAGTCTGTTTCCGTGATTACAGTGTTAAACTACTTTGGCCAGAATTTGCTGCCAAAATTAGAATGAGTTTAATGCCACTTTTTAATGTGTAATTCGTCCAGCAATTTGTGGTGAGGAGGAGATACCATGTGAATTGCTAATCACCACAAGTTGGACGATTTGTGCATCGTTAATTTTGCGAAAACAACAGTTTGCCATTAAACTCGCTGCAGAAAGTTATGGTTAGTACTTAATAGCGCAAGTCGCTTTTTTAAATGAGATTTATGTTCCTGCAATGCCAATCAACATCTCCAGTTCAGAAAGGGAACGATTTAAATTGTGGTGAGGCATTCCTACAGGTAGTTAATTGGGAGAAATTTTTTTCAAATTAAAATTTCTTTCTTTCTCTTTTTTTCTCTCATTAAATATTTCTTTCCCTCTTTTTGTTTCTGTACGTGATTTGACTTTAATTCATCCTGTTATCTTCTCCATCATTCCTGCTTCTTTCTGAATCCTGAAATCTCATTGGTTTCAGGAAATACATTGTTGGTTCTGTCCCAGGTGCCCCATTACCTTCTTACTTCTTGGGCAAAAGATTTTAAAGCTGAAAGGTGAGGGAAAATGTCTTAACAAACTGGGCGCATTCTAGAAAATTTTTCGCCAATTGTCATTTAAAAAAAAACAATTTGGTTGTATGCCAAAAAATGTTTCAATGAAGATTTTGGCTGTTTTGTTGTCTACCACCAGCCCTACCTCCCACCTCCAAACCTGCCAGTACCCTCCAAGCTTATTTTGTCAGATTAATCACATGGGTATGGGTTCTTGTTTTAAAAGTCTGTAAGCATAAATTTTATGTGTAGCTATTTCTTTCTTTCTTTCTTTCTTTCTTTTGGGCCTCCTTATCTCGAGAGACAATGGATACGCGCCTGGAGGTGGTCAGTGGTTTGTGAAGCAGCGCCTGGAGTGGCTATAAAGGCCAATTCTGGAGTGACAGGCTCTTCCACAGGTGCTGCAGAGAAATTTGTTTGTTGGGGCTGTTGCACAGTTGGCTCTCCCCTTGCGCCTCTGTCTTTTTTCCTGCCAACTACTAAGTCTCTTCGACTCGCCACAATTTAGCCCTGTCTTTATGGCTGCCCGCCAGCTCTGGCGAATGCTGGCAACTGACTCCCACGACTTGTGATCAATGTCACACGATTTCATGTCGCGTTTGCAGACGTCTTTATAACGGAGACATGGACGGCCGGTGGGTCTGATACCAGTGGCGAGCTCGCTGTACAATGTGTCTTTGGGGATCCTGCCATCTTCCATGCGGCTCACATGGCCAAGCCATCTCAAGCGCCGCTGACTCAGTAGTGTGTATAAGCTGGGGGTGTTGGCCGCTTCAAGGACTTCTGTGTTGGAGATATAGTCCTGCCACCTGATGCCAAGTATTCTCCGAAGGCAGCGAAGATGGAATGAATTGAGACGTCGCTCTTGGCTGGCATACGTTGTCCAGGCCTCGCTGCCGTAGAGCAAGGTACTGAGGACACAGGCCTGATACACTCGGACTTTTGTGTTCCGTGTCAGTGCGCCATTTTCCCACACTCTCTTGGCCAGTCTGGACATAGCAGTGGAAGCCTTACCCATGCGCTTGTTGATTTCTGCATCTAGAGACAGGTTACTGGTGATAGTTGAGCCTAGGTAGGTGAACTCTTGAACCACTTCCAGAGCGTGGTCGCCAATATTGATGGATGGAGCATTTCTGACATCCTGCCCCATGATGTTCGTTTTCTTGAGGCTGATGGTTAGGCCAAATTCATTTCAGGCAGACGCAAACCTGTCGATGAGACTCTGCAGGCATTCTTCAGTGTGAGATGTTAAAGTAGCATCGTCAGCAAAGAGGAGTTCTCTGATGAGGACTTTCCGTACTTTGGACTTCGCTCTTAGACGGGCAAGGTTGAACAACCTGCCCCCTGATCTTGTGTGGAGGAAAATTCCTTCTTCAGAGGATTTGAACGCATGTGAAAGCAGCAGGGAGAAGAAAATCCCAAAAAGTGTGGGTGCGAGAACACAGCCCTGTTTCACACCACTCAGGATAGGAAAGGGCTCTGATGAGGAGCCACCATGTTGAATTGTGCCTTTCATATTGTCATGGAATGAGGTGATGATACTTAGTAGCTTTGGTGGACATCCGATCTTTTCTAGTAGTCTGAAGAGACCACGTCTGCTGTAGCTATAGAACTGGGGAAATAATACTTCACTTGTACAGACTCTTGGTGGGACCCCATTTGAAATGCTCTGTTCGGCTTTGGGCCCCACACCTCAATAAAGATATATGGGCCTTGGAGGTGGTATGGCACAGATACACCAGAATAATGCTGGGACTGAAGGATTAAATTATGGGGACAGGTTGCAAAATTTTGTTTTCCATTCCCTTGAGTTTAAAAGGTTCTGGGGTGATCTAATCAAGGTCTTTTAAAATGATACGAAAGGGTAGAGACAGAGAAACTATTTCTCTAGTGAGGGAATTCAGAAGAAGAAGAATTTTGCAATTGGAGCTAGACCATTGAGAACTGAAATCAGGAAACATTTATTCACACAAAGGGTAGTGAAAATCTGGACCTGTCTCCCCAGATGGCTGTGGTTGCTGAGTGAATTGAAATTTTCGATACTAAGATCATAGATTTTTGTTAGGTAAGAGTTATTGAGGGAGGGATCTGGAGCACAGCCAGGTAAATGGAGTTGAGTCATAGAGTCATACAGCACAGAAACAGGCCTTTTGGCCCATCGTGTCTGTGCCGGCCATCAATTACCTACCTATTGTAATACCATTTTTCCAGCACTTGGCCCGTAGCCTTGTATGTTGTGGTGTTTCAAGTGCTCATCTAAATACTACTTAAATGTTGTGATGATTCCTGCCTCTTCAGGCAGTGCATTCCAGATTCCAACCACCCTCTTGGTGAAAACATTTTTCCTCAAATCCACTCTAAACCTCCTGCCCCTGACCTTAAATCTATGCCCCTGGTTATTGACCCCTCCGCTAAGGGGAAAAAGTTTCTTCCTGTATAATCTATCAGTGCCCCTCATAATTTTGTATACCTCAATCGGGTCCCCCCTCAGCCTTCTCTGCTCCAAGGAAAACGACCCTAGCCTTTTCAGTCTCTCTTCATAACCGAAATGCTGTAGCCCAGGCAACATCCTGGTGAATCTCCTCTGCAACCTCTCCAGTGTAATCACATCCTTCCTATGGTGTGACGACCAGAACAGTACATAATCTCCCTGCTCTTATATTCTGTGCCTCGGCTAATAAAGGCAAGTATCCCATATGTCATCCTAACCACCTTATCTACCTGTGCTGCTGCCTTCAGTGATCTATGACAAATACACCAAGGTCCCTCTGACCTTCTGTACATCCTAGGGTCTTACCATCCATTGTATATTCCCTAGCCTTGTTAGTCCTCCCAAAATGCATCACCTCACACTTCTGAGGATTAAATTCCATTTGCCACTACTCCGCCCATCTTACCAGCCCATCTGTATCATCCTGTAATCTAAGGCTTTCCTCCTCACTATTTACAACACCTCCAATTTTCGTGTCATCCGTGAACTTACAGATCATACCTCCTATATTCACGTCTAAATCATTAATGTACACTACAAACAGCAAGGGTCCCAGCACCGATCCCTGTGGTACACCACTGGTCACAGACTTCCACTCGCAGAAACAACCCTCGACCATCATCCTCTGCCTCCTGCCACTAAGCCAATTTTGGATCCAATTTGCCAAATTGCCCTGGATCCCATGGGCTCTTACCTTCTTGACCAATCTCCCACGCGGGACCTTATCAAAAACCTTACTGAAGTCCATGTAGACTACATCAACTACTTTACCTTCATCGACACATCTTGTCGTCGCCTCGAACAACTCAATCAAGTTTGTCATACACAATCTCCCCCTGACAAAACCATGCTGACTATCCCTGATTAATCCCTGCCTCTCCAAGTGGAGATTAATCCTGTCCCTCAGAATTTTTTCCAATAGTTTCCCAACCACTGATGTTAGACTCACCGGCCTGTAATTACCTGGTTTATCCTTGCTACCCCTATTGAATAATGGTACCACATTCGCTGTCCTCCAGTCCTCTGGTACCTCTCCTGTGCCCAGAGAGGTTTCGAAAATTTGTGTCAGAGCCCCTGTAATCTCCTCCCTTGCTTCACATAACAGCCTGGGATACATCTCATCTGGACCTGGGGATTTATCCACTTTTAAGCCCACTAAAACAGCTAATACTTCCTCCCTTTCAATGCTAATATGTTCAAGTATATCACAATCCCCCTCCCTGATCTCTACACCTACATCGTCCTTCTTCATAGCGAACACAGATGAAAAGTAATCATTTAAAACCTCACCTATGTCCTCCGGCTCCACACACACATTGCCACTTTGGTCCCTAATGGACCCTACTCTTTCCCTACTTATCCTCTTGCCCTTAATATACTTATAAAATGCCTTACGATTTTCCTTTGTCTTGCCCGCCAGTGTTTTTTCATGTCCCCTCTTCGCTCTCCTAATTACTTTTTTAGGTACCCCCCCCTGCACTTTCTATATTCCTGTAGGGCCTCCACTGTTTTCAGTGCTCTGAATCTGCCATAAGCCTCCTTTTTCTTTCCTTATCCAATCCCCTATATCCCTTGACATCCAGGGTTCCCTGGACTTGTTGGTCCTACCCAGTGTGGTTGACTCTTAAAATGTCTTCTGAAATGGCCTAGCAAGCCACTCAGTTCAAGGGCAATTAGGGATGGGCAACAAATGCTGGCCTAGCCAGCAACGCCCACATCCCACAAATGAATATAAAAAAGGGGTACATGTTGGCTCTGAACTCTCACTATTTCCTCTTTGAATGACACCCACTGGTCTGATGTAGACTTTCCTACAAGTAGCTGCTCCCCAGTCCTCTTTGGCCAGATCCTGTTTTATCATATTGAAATCTGCCTTCCCCCAATTCAGTGCCTTTATTTCTGGCCCGTCTTCGTCCTTTTCCATAACTACCTTAAATCTAACAGAGTTATGGTCACTATCCCTGAAATGCTCCCTCACTGACACTTCTACCACTTGTCCAGCTTCGTTCCTTAGGATTAGGTCCAGTACTGTCCTTCGCTTGTAGGACTTTCTACGTACTGACTCAAAAAGCTCTCCTGTATGCATTTTAAGAATTCCGCCCCCTTTAAGCCTTTTGCACTAAGACTATCCCAGTTGATATTGGGGAAGTTGAAATCCCCTACTATTATTACCCTATTATTTTTACACTTGTCTGAGATTTGCCTACATATCTGCTCCTCTAAAGAACAAAGAACAAAGATAATTACAGCACAGGAACAGGCCCTTCGGCCCTCCAAGCCTGTGCCGATCCAGATCATCTCTCTAAACATGTCGCCTATTTTCTAAGGTTCTGTATCTCTTTTCTTCCTGCCCATTCATGTATCTGTCTAGATACACCTTAAAAGACTCCATCGTGCCCGCATCTACCACCTCCTCTGGCAACGCGTTCCAGGCACCCACCACCCTCTGCGTAAAGAACTTTCCACGCATATCCCCACTAAACTTTTCCCCTTTCACTTTGAACTCGTGTCCTCTAGTAATTGAATCCCCCACTCTGGGAAAAAGCCTCTTGCTATCCACCCTGTCTATACCTCTCATGATTTTGTACACCTCAATCAGGTCCCCCCTCAACCTCCGTCTTTCTAATGAAAATAATCCTAATCTACTCAACCTCTCTTCATAGCTAGCGCCCTCCATACCAGGCAACATCCTGGTGAACCTCCTCTGCACCCTCTCCAAAGCATCCACATCCTTTTGATAATGTGGCGACCAGAACTGTACGCAGTATTCCAAATGTGGCCGAACCAAAGTCCTATACAACTGTAACATGACCTGCCAACTCTTGTACTCAATACCCCGTCCGATGAAGGAAAGCATGCCGTATGCCTTCTTGACCACTCTATTTACCTGCGTTGCCACCTTCAGGGAACAGTGGACCTGAACACCCAAATCTCTCTGGACATCAATTTTCCCCAGGACTTTTCCATTTACTGTATAGTTCACTCTTGAATTGGATCTTCCAAAATGCATCACCTCGCATTTGCCCTGATTGAACTCCATCTGCCATTTCTCTGCCCAACTCTCCAATCTATCTATATTCTGCTGTATTCTCTGACAGTCCCCTATCTGCTACTCCACCAATCTTAGTGTCGTCTGCAAACTTGCTAATCAGTCCACCTATACTTTCCTCCAAATCATTTATGTATATCACAAACAACAGTGGTCCCAGCACGGATCCCTGTGGAACACCACTGGTCACACGTCTCCATTTTGAGAAACTCCCTTCTACTGCTACTCTCTGTCTCCTGTTGCCCAGCCAGTTCTTTATCCATCTAGCTAGTACACCTTGGACCCCAAGCGCCTTCACTTTCTCCATCAGCCTGCCATGGGGAACCTTATCAAACGCCTTACTGAAGTCCATGTATATGACATCGACAGCCCTTCCCTCATCAATCAACTTTGTCACTTCCTCAAAGAATTCTATTAAGTTGGTAAGACATGACCTTCCCTGCACAAAACCATGTTGCCTATCACTGATAAGCCCATTTTCTTCCAAATGGGAATAGATCCTATCCCTCAGTATCTTCTCCAGCAGCTTCCCTACCACTGACATCAGGCTCACCGGTCTATAATTACCTGGATTATCCCTGCTACCCTTCTTAAACAAGGGGACAACATTAGCAATTCTCCAGTCCTCCGGGACCTCACCCGTGTTTAAGGATGCTGCAAAGATATCTGTTAAGGCCCCAGCTATTTCCTCTCTCGCTTCCCTCAGTAACCTGGGATAGATCCCATCCGGACCTGGGGACTTGTCCACCTTAATGCCCTTTAGAATACCCAACACTTCCTCCCTCCGTATGCCGACTTGACCTAGAGTAATCAAACATCTGTTCCTAACCTCAACATCCGTCATGTCCCTCTCCTCGGTGAATACCGATGCAAAGTACTCGTTTAGAATCTCACCCATTTTCTCTGAGTCCAAGCATAACATTCCTCCTTTGTTCTTTAGTGGGCCAATCCTTTCTCTAGTTACCCTCTTTCTCCTTATATATGAATAAAAGGCTTTGGGATTTTCTTTAACCCTGTTTGCTAAAGATATTTCATGACCCCTTTTAGCCCTCTTAATTCCTCGTTTCAGATTGGTCCTACATTCCCGATATTCTTTCAAAGCTTCGTCTTTCATCAGCCGCCTAGACCTTATGTATGCTTCCTTTTTCCTCTTAGCTAGTCTCACAATTTCACCTGTCATCCATGGTTCCCTAATCTTGCCATTTCTATCCCTCATTTTCACAGGAACATGTCTCTCCTGCACGCTAATCAACCTCTCTTTAAAAGCCTCCCACATATCACATGTGGATTTACTTTCAAACAGCTGCTCCCAATCTACATTCCCCAGCTCCTGCCGAATTTTGGTATAGTTGGCCTTCCCCCAATTTAGCACTCTTCCTTTAGGACCACTCTCGTCTTTGTCCATGAGTATTTTAAAGCTTACGGAATTGTGATCACTATTCCCAAAGTAGTCCCCTACTGAAACTTCAACTCTGTCTCTCCCTGACTGTTTGGAGACCTGTAGTACACGCCCAGCCAAGTGATTGCCCCTTTTTGTTTTTAAGTTCTACCCATATGGCCTCTTTGAGGAACTTTCCAAGATATCATCCCTCCTTACTGCAGTAATTGACTCCTTGATCAACACTGCAATGCCACCTCCACTTTTAACCCCTCCCCTGTCATGCCTGAAGATTCCATACCCTGGAATATTGAGCTGCCAGTCCTGCTCCTCCCTCAACCATGTCTCTGTGATAGCAATAATATCATAATCCCATGTGCTAATCAATGTTGAGGTACATATCAGCCATGATCTAAAAGAATGGTAGAACGGGCTTGAGGGGCTGAATGGCCTACTCTTGTTCCTATGTTCTATGTTCCATTATTGAAATTTATATAAATGTGTATGCCATAGGTTTATCAATGATGTCTGTATGGTACCTAAGAATATGGGCATTTGTTCAATTTAAAAAGGTTGTATTTACAAAAACTAGATGTTCAAGTAAAAATGAATTGTTCGAATTTTATTGCATCGATGCTTTGACCACTTTTTTATGTACAGTTCAAATATAAAGAACAAATAACTTTACATATAATACTGTTCCACAGGTCAACAGCAGACCCAGGATGGTGGAGATACAAAATGGCATCTGAAAGTACAGCCCGCCACTGTAACTCCAGTTACAGTAGCTGTTGGCAGCATTGCCAATGCTGCACTGGGCACTGTTAGCCCTAACAACATCACCCAAGTACAGCTCCAGCCAGCTAGTGATCCGGATGTTCAGCCTGGCAAAAGACTAAGAAGAGTTGCCTGCTCGTGCCCTAACTGCAGAGATGGAGAAGGGAGGTGAGTGATAAAAATTTTTTTTTTACTTTTACTATGTGCTCTAGTGTCTGAATTTCTAAAAAGCTGTATTAAAAGTTATTTGGACTTAGTGAGTGCTCTGTAAAACTTAGCAGCAAAAATTCATTTTGGCATGGAGCGTGGGGATGAAATAGTTTTTAAATGTTATATTTTCATTTTTCTTTTAGCCCCAGTTTGAAAACCATTCTTAGTGTTTGCCTTCCATTTCCTGAAATCCTTGCCATCAGCAGCACAGCCAGTCCCCCTCCCCCTAAAGATAGAGAAATATGCATATCTAACTCTGTAAAAGTGGTTGTAGAAATAAATTTCGATTAAATGCAAGATGTTTTGAGAATGGTCACCCTTGTTCAGTCGAGGCAAAGGAAAATGGGTCCAACAGGCCAAACTACCTCAATCTCGAAGACCCAAAGGAATTTTGTCTTTCAGACATTGGAGTAATGTGGACTGCAACTATTTTAATTCTCAAGAACATCATTTAAAGAGGAAACAACCCCTCATAACATTGCCTATATTTTGGTTCATTTAATCTCATCCCCACAGAATGAAGCATAAGTGCAAGTTATAGTGAATGTTTTTCAGAAATTCACAGGTGGCCTTGTGAGTTTGCCGAAAGGGGCAGTTGTTTCTGAGGAGGCAACTGAGGAATGCAAAAGGAGTTGGATGAAATATGCAACTGGAGAGAACAATGGCAGGTTAAATTTAATACAAGTTTTAAGAACCACAAAAGGAAGAAAAAAATGGGCAACGTAACTATTACTGTTCTTGCTGTAGAAAAATGTTAAAGGTGAAATTGAATGAGATCTATAACAGTTTGCATTGTTGAACATAGAAAAGCACTTTCCAAAGCATTTCACAGAGATGTGAGAGGAAAAAAGAACAAAGCAGGTTGAAGGAGGAGATATTAGATGGGGTGACCAATAGCTTGATCAAAAAGATGGGCTTTAAGGAGGGTCTTTGAGAAAGAGAGGGAGGTGGAAGGGTTTGGGGAAGAAATTCATGGGAGACTACAGGCATGGATGGTAATGGTGGGACAACGGAAGGGGAATGCACCAGAAAAGCAGAGAATTTGGGATCAGGATTATAGAGCTTGAGGTTACAGAGATGAGGAGGGTCAAGGCCATGGAAGAATTTTAAAAAGGATGATCATTTTAAATGTATGCGGTTGGGGCACTGAGAGACAATGGGGGTAAATAGACAAGTGAGATTTGGCGCTGGTTCAGATGCTAGGCTGCAGAGTTTTGGATGAGCTGATGGTGGAGTATAGGGTTTAATAGATGTAATGCTCACCATGTACGGTACCTGCTGAGCAGCAACCAACAAAGTAGATAAAATGTTGAACGGTACAAGTCAGAGGACATCCTGCACAAGCTGCATTGTACTCTGGTCACATCACATCTTAAATTCTTTGTGCAGTTCTGATCAGTGAGACATGAAAAATGTTCAAATCTGGAGACAGTGAATCGAGCCACAAGTCAGAAGAATCAGTTATTTGCGATGGCTGGAAAAACTTGGGTCTTTTGGTCTATATAGACTGAGAGGTTATCTCAAAAGACATTAAGTATTAGAAAATATAGAACATAGGTTCAAGCTATTAAAAGTAAAATTTAGGACTTGTATCAAGAGTAGTTCGCACATGGAATAGAATTATGGTTGCTGTAATAGAAGCAAAAACCCTGGAATCATTTAGGAAGCAATTGAAAATTGTGATTGAAGACACTATTCGGCTTCGTGGAATAGATGAGCAATAATGGGACGCACTGTGTTGATACTGATACTGTATTGCGCATAGGAAGAAGATGAGGGTGGTGGTTATCTTATGACGGAAGGTTAGACAGTTTGGGTCTGTGTCCATTAGAGTTTTGAAGATGAGAGTTGATCTTATTGAAACATAAGATCCTGAGGGGTCTTGACAGTGTTGATGCTGAAAGGATGTTTGCCCTTGAGGGAGAGGCTAGAACTAGGGGACACAGTTTAAAAATAAGGGGTCGGCCATTTAAAACGGGGATGAGGAGAAATTTTTTCTCTGAGGGTTGTGAGTCACTGGAACTCTTTCCCAGAGAGCAGTGGAGGCAGAGTCATTGAATATTTTTAACACAGAGGTATATAAATTCGTGACTGACAACAGAGTCAAAAGGTATCGGGGGAAGGCAGGAAAGTGGAGTTGAGGCCACAATCAGATCAGTCATGATCTTCTTAAATGGCGGAGCAGGCCTGAAGGGGCCGAATGGCCTACTCCTGCTCCTAATTCGTATGTTCGCAGGAAGCCCAGTATCTTGCTTGCACCATTCTGAAATGCTTCAGATGCTGCACTTCAGTCTTTAAATGCATATAAATATAGTAACTGCACCAGAATTTGTTGAGCTTGGATTACTCTGTTAAATAAATTGATAGCATAGTACCAGAGAGTGGTGAGAATAAGGAATTTTCTGCTACAGCAGACAGTTGACTTGTATATTATAGATGTATTTAAGGGGAAGCTGGATTAGCCTGGGAGGAGGCTTGATTGGAGCATAAACACTGGCATGGGCTGGTTGGGCAAATGGCCTGTTTCTGTGCTGTATATTCCATGTAATTCTATGCTACTATAAATAAATTCAGTTCACTTTACTTATTCAGTTGAAAGTTAAATTTTGAACAATTTCATGAACTGTTTCTTTAAGCAAGAGCTGATAACATTCAGAATAGAGACAGAGGAAAGGTCCATGGTTTGAACACAGGTTTACAGCTCTTCTGCACCTGTTCAAGTCTGTGCAAAGTATTTGAATGGAAACCATAGTCTTTAGACTGATTATAGGGGCCTAGCTTCTTTGAAATGAATTCTACCCATATGCTATTAAATCCAGTTTCCATTGACTGGTGGCAGACTTGTCTTCTCGTCAAATTTCAAGAGTTTATTTCAGTTGCAGTCAGCTATTTGAAACCTACACTTGGAGAACTTGGCGACAGTAGCACAGGCCTTGCACATAGTAACTTTAGGAACAGAGAGTAGTCCATTCAGTTCCACGGAAACTGCTCCGCCATTCAATTTGATCATGGTTGACCTGCATCTCAACTTTATTTACCTGTCTTTGCACCAAATCCCTGGATATCCTTACCGAACAAAAATCTATATCTCAGACTTGAAAACTCCAATTGTCCTAGCATCTGCAGCCTTTGGGGGAGAGTTTTCCAGATTTCTGATAACCTTTGTGTGGAAAAAGTGCATCTAGTTGATTTAGTTCCTGAATGGCCAAGCTCTAATTTTAAGATTATGTCTCCTTGTTCTTGACCCCCCCACCAGATTCTCCAATCCAACAAGAGATAATGTAACCATCTCCCCTTGACATTCAATGTCATTACGATCGCTGGATCCCCCACTATCAACATCCTGGGGGTTACCATTGACTAGAAACTGATCTGGAGTAGCCATATAAATACCTTGGCTACAAGAGCAGGTCAGAGGGTAGGAATCCTGTGGCAGGTAACTCACCTCCTGATTCCCCAAAGTCTGTCCACCATCTACAAGGCACAAATCAGAAGTGTGATGGAATACTCTCATTTTGCCTGGATGGGTGCAGCTCCAACAACACTCAAGAAGCTCGACACCATCCAGGACAAAGCAGCCCACTTGCTTGGCATCCCATCTACAAACATTCACTCCCTCCACCATCGATGCACAGTGGCAGCAGTGTGTATCATCTACAAGATGCACTGCAGCAACGCACCAAGGCTCCTTCACCAGCACCTTCCAAACCCATGACTTCTACCACCTGGAAGGACAAGGGCAGCAAATGCATGGGAATGCCACCACCTGCAAGTTCCTCTCCAAGCCATGCACCATCCTGACTTGGAACTATATTGCCGTTCCTTCACTTTTGCTGGGTCAAAATCCTGGAACTCCCTTCCTAACAGCACTGTGGGTGTACCTACCCCACATGGACTGCAGTGGTTCACGAAGGCAACTCACCATCACCTTCTCAAAAGCAATTAGGGACGAGTAATAAATGCTGGTCTAGCCAGCGACGCCAACATCCCATGAATGAATAAAAAAAATACCTTGTGCGACTTGTCTTCATAAAATAACTCTTTAAGATGGCATGTGGTGGTATTCAGATAAACTAGCTCTGCACTCCTTCTAAAGCCAATATAGCCTTCCTAAAGTGCTGTGCTTAAGACTGAACTCTGTACTCCAGATGGGGTCTGACAAAGGCTCTATATAACTGTACCACAGCTTCCTTCGCTATGTTGTTCCAATAAAGGCCAACATTCAATTAGTCATATTGGTTACTTTTTGTACCTTTCTACAGACTTCCAATGATTTGTGTACTTGGACTCTCAAATCTCTTTGCTCCTCTACAGTGCATAGTTTTTCACCATATAGAAATTACTCCGATTTATCTTTCTTGGGCCCAAAATGAATTTCCCATATTGAACTCTATTTTCCATAGCTTTGCCTGCTCAGTTAATCTATGTCCCTTTACAGTTTTCTGCTCTTATCTGCAGTACTTGCTGTCCCTCTTAATTTTGTGTCATTTGCAAACTTGGATACCCAACTTTCTATTCCTTTAAAATAAAAGCAAAATACTACAGATGCTGGAAATCTGAAATAAAAACAAGAAATGCTGGAAATACTCAGCAGGTCTGCCAGCATCTGCTTCTCTCTCCACAGATGCTGCCAGACCTACTGAGTATTTCCAGCATTTCTTGTTTTTATTTCTATTCCTTTATTCCATCCAAATTATGAAAAGTAAAAATGAGGGAATTGACCTTCAATTGAAATGGGACCATCTTTGAATCCATGTCATGACAACTCTTTAACATTGTTTTCCTCATCTATCACCAGATTCTGCAGGTACTGCACACGCGTTGCTGTCTAAACTTTTATATAATGTGTAACTGCAATGAAGAGTTTTTGTTAGTTGAGAAAAAATGCAATGCATGATATGATATAGTGAGAGATTAAGATTTTAAGAAGGTCATTCTGTTTTCATAAAAGTGGACATCAATGTTGAAATCTGTGCAACTAGTAAAGATACATAGCTGGCCTTTTTATAGTACAGGCTGAATCGTGGGAAAACTCTGCTGTTCTGATCTTGCACTGTAAGTTGTGCTGCTGTTCTCGCTGTGAACTGGTGGCTAAGTATATTCAAGGGATCTGCATATGAAGTGCATTGTGTCATGGTGTCAACCTATTATGTCCTGAAAATGCAAGCCAGGCCTGTTGATGGTGATATGGCATCAGAGTATGTGCTGAAATCACTAGAGCAGTTGAGCTGACTACAATTAGATGTCCGAGAAACTTCCAAGCCTGTTTGAGAAGAAGACACTGAGACTAGGATGCTTTGGTGGAGACTGTTTATTGCTTGGCGCAGAGCTCACTATTCCATTCCTAACAATCTCTAGCCAGTGCTGGCTGGCTCTTTAGTTAATTGTACTCGGATGTATATATAATCAACACCCAACACCTGTTCACCCTATTACCTTCAATTACTAGGTATTTAACATCCATCAACAGAACTTATTGGACACTAACCTTAGACTGATGGCAGACAAGACCAAGGAAAATTTACCTTTCATCTGGCCACAGCACCCAAATAATCTGGTAGTCGAAGATAATAAAAGCATCTTGAGAGCTATCTTGCTGGGATACTGAAAATTCTTAGCTGACGCTGTTTGAAGTTTAATATCTGCCAACCTCCTGTTCTTGTGAAACTGTCACTGTTAACCATCACCATTCACCAACAAGACTCAACAATGTAAGAGTAGAGGTTATCATTGGTTCAAAGATTTCCCATTGATTGCATTAGATCTCAACAGCACACCCTCTGGTTAAGCATAGAATCACTGACATCAACTTCAAGATTTATGGATTGTTCTGTGTATATGCAGACTCCCGAAGTTGCTGTCAGTTTTCAATGGAGTAATAACAGTGAACACTGACAGTTCTGCCATTATTAAAGTAATTTACAGCATAGAAGAAGACTGTGCAGCCCATCAAATCAATGCTGATTCTCCACGGAGAGATCCAGTCAGTCCCACTCCCTGCTTGATTCCCATAGCCCTGCAAATTTATTTCCTTCAAGTGCCCATTCAATTACCTTTTGAAATCATTGATTATCTCCACTTCCACCACCCTCATGGGCAGCGAGTTCTAGGTCGTTACCACTCGCCGTGTAAAAAAGTTCTTCCTCATATTCCCCCTGCATTTCTTGCCCAAAACCTTCAATCTGTGTTCCTAGTCCTTGTACCATCAGTTAATGGGAACAATTTTTCCTTGTCTAACTTATCTAAGCCTGTCATAATCTTGTACACCTCTATCGAATCTCCCATCAATCTCTTTTGCTTCAGGGAGAACAACCTCAGCTTTTCCAACCTAACCTTGCAACTAAACTCCCTTATCCCTGGAAACATTCTGGTAAATCTCCTCTGCACTCTCTCGAGGACCCTCACATCTTTCCTGAAGTGTGGTGACCAGAACTGCACGCAATACTCTAGTTGGGGCCTGACCAGAGCTTTATAAAGGTTCAGCATAACTTCCCTGGTTTTGTACTCAATAACTTTATTTTTGAAGCCCAAGATCCCATACGTTTTGCCAACCACTCTCTGAATATGTCCTGCAAGCTTCAAAGATTGATGCACAAGCACCCCCAGGTTAGGATGGGCAATAAATGTTGGCCCAGCCAGCAACACCCAGATCCCACAAACAAATTAAAAAAAGGTCCCTTTGTTCCTGCAAACTCTTTAGAACTGCGCCATTAAATTTATATTGCTTCACCCTATCTCTTCTGCCAAAATGCATCACCTCACACTTGAATGTATTAAGTTCCATCTGTCACTTGTCTGCCCATTCTGCTACTCTATCTCCAGCTGCAGGCGATTCGTATCATCACTGTTTGCCACTCGTCCAAGTTTGATATTATCGGCAAATTTTGAAATTCTACTCTGTATTCCAAATCCAGTAAAAAAAAAGCTGTAGTCCTAGCACTGACCCTTGGGGGAACACCACTGTCTACCATCCTCCAGTCTGAAAAACAATAATTTAACACGACTCGTTTTCTGTCCTTCAGCCAATTTTGTATCCAGTTGGACACTGACCCTCGTATTCCATGAGCCTCAATTTTATTTACCAGCCTTTTATGTGGTATTTTGTCAAACGCTTTCTTAAATCCATATAGAGAACATCCACTGCATTCCCTTCATCCCCTTTTTGCTTTACAACTCTAACCAAATGGATTCTTTCCTTGTCGCCTCAAAGACATTCCCCACTTTCCAACAGTACAATGTCTTCCCTAATCAGCACTGCCACCCCACCTCCTTTTTTTCCTCCTTTCTTTTCGGATCACTTTATATCCTTGTATATTTAGTGCCTAGTCCTCACCATTTCTAATCCAGATTTCTGTTATTGCCACTACATCATGTTCCTATACTGCTATTTGTGCTTGTTGCTCTCCAAATTTATTCACCACACTTTGTGTGTTTGCAAACATGCATTAAAATCCTATATTTGCATTTCTCGTAGCCCTTCTCAGTCTGCTATCTAATATGGAGCTACTTCCTTCTCTAGTACTGTCCAACACACTCGCATTATGCACCTGATTCCTCCTTTCCACTTCTATATGCTGGTGCCCATCCCCCTGCCAATTTAGTTTAAACCCTCCCCAACCACACTAGTGAGCCTCCCTGTGAGGACACTGATCCCAGTCCTGTTGAGTTGCAACCCATTCCTTTTGAATAAGTTGTTTCTGCCCCAGAGCTGGTCCCAATGCCCCAAGAATCTGAAGCCTTCCCTCTTGCACCATGCTTTAAGCCACACATCAATCCTCCCTAATTTTCTATTTCTACTCTTGCCAGCGCATGGCCCTGGGAGTAATTCGGGGATTACTACCTTCAAGGTCCTACTCTTTTAACTTCCTCCCTAGCTCCTGAAAATCTGAATGTGTATGACCTCAATACCTGCCCTTGCTATGTCATTTGTACCAATGTGTATCATGACATCTGGCTCACTGCCCCCTGCAGAATATCCTGCACGCTCTCTGTGATGTCCTTTACCCTGGCACCAGGGAGGCAACACACCATGCGGGACTCAAGATGACAGTTACAGAAATGCCTGTCTGACTATGGAATCTCCTATAACAGCTGCATTTCTACACTTTGCTGCTCCCTCCTGTTCAGTCTCATGCCCATTGGTGCCATGGTCTGGACTGGACTCCTTCAAGGTATCGTCACTCCCAGCAATCTCCAATGCTGAGTACTTGTTTGAGAGTGGCACATACCCTGAAGACTCCTGCACCTCCTGTCTCTTCCTAGTCTTCCGGATGGTCACCCACCTGAACTCCTGAACTCCTCCTACCTGTACGCTGATCTCCTGGAAAGTAAGATCCAGGAAACTCTCCTGCTCCCTGATGCTCCACAGTGACTCCAGCTGCTCCTCAAGCTTGGAAATCCTGAGCTCAAGCTGAAGCAGTTGGAGATACTTCCTACACACATGGTCGCTCAAGACACATGAAGTGTCCTGAAGATCCCCAATGGTGCAGGAATTGCAAGCAACAGGTTGCAGCTGCCCTTCCATGATCTAAAAAAACTCTTCCCTCTTTTAGAATCTATCTGGTACTTTGTTTAAACTATTAATTTTAATTAATATCTGTAGACCTACTCTGCTACTACTCCCTCTCCCTCTCTCTGCCATTGCTTTATCCCTGCTATCATCACCGTGATCTCTCGCATTATCTCTACATTTTTTTAAATTAACTATAGCTTTGGGCCAAGAAGGCTTAGTGGTTTCAAGGGCTGTATTTTGAAATTTGTACGTCATTTATCAGACTTTCTGTGAACATTTTTGAAATTGTACCAAATATTTTTACTCCAGCTCATTTAAAATTATACTTAGAAAATTGGCATTTTTATGCATGGGGGTGCAAAGTGAGTACGGGCTTGTTTTTAAAATGGGCTGCTGCTACTTCGACTTCAGTTAAAAGTAATGAACTGTCATCGTTACTTTTGAATTGTGATTTTTCGAAGACTGTCCAACTGCCTGTCTGTCTTGTTTTAAAATAAGAAATACATATACCATATGGTACTGAGCATGGACTACATATTCCACTGAAGCATGAAACTTCACTAAGTATTACATTTGGTCACAATCTGATAAGTGCTATTTATTAATGCTTTGGCATGTTCTCATATTTCCATTTGTCTCCAGTGCATTGAGCAACATACTGAGGGAAATTAATAAAAGTAAACTAAGTCTAGTAGTGACATGCCAAGAGCCATAGATGTATCTTGCACTCTTGCTCAGGAGACCATAGTTCAAATTTGGTCTTGACTGGTTCACCCTGGTGCCTCTAGGGGGCAGATTTTGCCAGTCATTGTCATTTCTGGAAAGGAAGTTAAATAATACCATAAGTGAAATTTCTTGATAAATGGCTGGTGTGTTTCCGAGTAGGTTAATTTAGCAGTGCTCCATATTAACGCCAAAAGTGCAACCAATACATGAGTCAGCATTTCAAACAAGAAGTTGGGATAACATTCCAGGTGGAATCATTCAAAATAAATCATATCTGCCGCTGAGCTTTCCTGTTTTTAATGCCTGAGAATCTTAAGGATACAGAGGGGAGTAACTTTTGGGAAATGGAAAAAATAATTGAAATAAAAATTGCAAAAGAAACTGAAAATAAAACTGGTTACATTGTGGAATGATTATATTTGCAGCCTAAATAGAGTTGTGCTTCAGCTGATATTTATAGGGTTCGTTAAAATAATTGCCAATTTCTTTTTGAAGTCCACATATATCTCCTGTGGAACATTCCCTTTGATTATGCACTGTGGTTTCCTGGAAGCAATTGATTAATGAAACATGGTAGCTCATTATAAATGCATGTTGACTGCCTCTGATTTTCCATAAGTGTTTATTGTATGTACCCTTATTATGGTTTCTTATCACCAACCTGAGGTGGGTGGAAACTTTGCCCTGACAAGGCCATCCTGGAAAAGCAAACATAAGGCCAGCACTCAATGTATCTAGGTCCCAGCCAAACTAGCAGTTGTTCCCTTTCCAGTGGTCTCCCACTGAATTTCTGATAGGGGTCTGCTGGAACAATTGAACAATTTTTGGGCCACTGGAGGAATGTTAATTTTAATGGTTTTAAATTGCCCTATCTTTTAATGCTTCAGCAATTTGTTGAGAAAGAAGCTACTATTTATACTTGAGTGCTGCATTATTTTCACAAAGGATGACTGGCTTACAGAAAATGTTGGCATGCTTTACTTTATCTTTTGGAAACTTCCAATTGTAATTTCTGTTTAAATAGGGGCTCAAGTGAACCAGGGAAGAAGAAACAGCACATTTGCCACATGGAGGGTTGTGGAAAGGTCTATGGGAAAACTTCCCACTTACGGGCACATCTTCGCTGGCACACTGGTGAGAGACCATTTGTGTGCAACTGGCTCTTCTGTGGCAAACGTTTCACACGGAGCGATGAATTACAGAGGCATAGAAGAACTCATACAGGTTAGTAAAGCACAAAGAAGGACTTCCTTTCTTTAAGTAAAATTTAAGACAAAATTGCAACTGAAATAAGGCCTGTTTCCAATGTTCAAGCCTATTCTGCCCTTTATTCCCTGGCTCTCGCTTTCTTCCTCCAACCTGGGGAAGAATTCTTTGAAGCTATGTTTTAACTCGGCTCTCACCAACGTCATTACATAATCAGCCAGCAGAATATGTGATTCAAGTGTCAGTGGCTTTGTTCCAGCACAGCCTCTTATCAAAAGGAAAAAAAATCAAGTCTCTGGGAGCAGTTGGGGGTTCATGATTGTCTCAGTGCAGTGTGAGCTGCTTATGAAAGCTCCAGGGGTAAAAAAAACTTCTTGTCTTCATCATGGACACTCAACTCACAGCTAAACCAGATATAGCATTCCAGTGCACAAACCTACTTCAAGTTCTCTCTCTTCTAAGGGATTCCTGGTCTAAGTATTCAGTGTTCCCAAATTATAAGAACATAAGGACTAGGAGCAGGAGTCGGCAATTCAGCCCCTTGAGCCTGCTCCGCCATTCAATACGATCATGGCTGATCTCATCTCGGCTTCAACTCCACTTTCCTGCCCATTCCCCATAACCCTTCAGCCCATTACTAATTAAAAATCTGTCTATCTCCTCAAATTTACTCAATGTCCTGGCATCCACCGCACTCTGGGATAGTGAATTCCACAGACTCACGTCCCTTTGAGAGAAGTAATTTCTCCTCATCTCTGTTTGAAATCTGCTACCCCTTATCCTAAAACTATGACCTCTCGTTCTAGATTGCCCCACAAGAGGAAACATCCCCTTAATCATCATATATACCTCAATTAGATCTCCTCATTCTTCTAAACTCTAGAGAGTAAATGCCTAAACTGCTCAATCTCTCTTCATAAGACAAACCCCTCATCTCTGGAATCAATCTAGTGAACCTCCTCTGAACTGCCTGCAGTGCAACTACATCCCTCCTCAAGTAAGGGGACCAAAACTGTACACAATACTCCAGGTGTGGTCTCACTAATGCCTTGTACAGTTGCAGCAACACTTACCTACTTTTATACTCTATTCCTTTAGCAATAAATGCCAAAATTCCATTATCTAACTTTTTAATTCTTATCACACTGTTCAAATCCATTCTCTGCCAGATTTCATTTCGAAGCAGCAGTGCATGTTTTGGAGTCCTATTTCTTTAATGTTTTTGTGTGTTTTCTGTTTACATTGAATTTTTAATTGACTGGACTGTGATACTGAAAAAAGAACTTATTTGTATCTGAAGTTGATGGAAAGCTTCCTGAGGTGCTTTTGCATGCCAATTGAATATTCAGATCAGATGTGTGACTATGAGTATGTAAGCATGCATGAATATTTGTTTATTGTGCTTTGAAGCAAGACAGAAATCAGAGAAGCGTCACCATCACATATAACAAAGCCATTAGAATAGCTTCAGCAGTTGTCCAATAACAGCGCTGAATGATTGTCTTACAATTTGTAGTAATGTTGGATACTTGCCTCTTCTTATAAAACTTTACATTGCAATCTTAGGTGCCTTCATGCTGGCACTTAATGTTCTTCTATCTCTTCCAACAGGAAAAAAAAAAGCTTGATATTCATTAGTCTGGCAGGAAGATGTACATGTAAACTTGTACAAATATATTGAACCTTGGTAGCAATATTTTATTTTCATTTTCTATAAATATTTTAAGTGCACTTTTCTTGAAGATCACTGACCTGGTGGGGTCAATTCTCTCAATGCGTGCTGTCAGTACGCCTGCAAATGCCCTATAAATAGCAGATCAGTCAGCATCTGAACAGACAAGTTAGTGTTTTGGTTTAAACTGCTATTCTTATTGGCTTTGGTTTACTTTGTTATACAATGAACATAAAATATTAAATTTGGAATTCTGTTGAGTATAATTAAATAGGTGCCTTTGATCTGTTCAGTTTTGGAACATATTTTGCAGTGCATTTTTTCCATTTTCTTTCTTTTAAATGTCTTACTTTCAGTTTTGTCGACAATGCTGAAGTATTTAAGTGAAACTGAGTATGATTGGTCTAATAATGCTCTTAACAGCTCCCATTCTGCTAGAAAGTCACTGATGAAGTTGTACCAATCAGTCAAAAGCACTTAATTTTCTTAAAACCAATGGGATCAAGCACCTCATTGATTGTTCTCCTTGGGACAATATTTCAGCATCCTCAAGTTTTAAACTACGTTTGTGCCTAGTTAATAGGGGGGCTAGCTTTAAAGGAATTATTCAGTTATGAATTGTTAAATGCAAAACAGGTTTTGTTTCTGGGCTGTTGTACAAGAACATTCAGAAATTTAAAAAGTAATGGACTCTGCTTTATCACAGAACAGTAGTGATGCTGCAAAGGTTTCATATTCAACCTATCCATTTTAGTTAGCACTCTGTTAGTACTGGGATATCGATAAATACATTAAAGTTGAAATTAAATTATTTATTTTCTAAGTATGTGCTGGCACTCCCTTCTCTCTCTTACTAGTAAACTTCTTGCTCTCTGAAGACAGCTGCTAAAATCAGTTAATATTCCCTTTCCTGTAACTAAGGTGTTAAACATTTTAGAACAAAAACACTTTTCATTCTTGGCTAAATCACAATTTCTCTGTTAGTTATTTCCTCATCCAATTTTACATTAGTTCAGATTCCAGGAGACTGCCTTCACAAGATTACTCCATGCTTATACTACTAAACCCAACTTATCCCAGCACCAGTTTCTGTGTGTCCAAAATTCTGCTGTTCAAGTGAGGAAGCTAGATTTAGTGGTGTAAATGGAGGCAGCGGTTCATTGATGTGCAGCTGGGCATACTCTCCATTTCTATGCTGTACTACATTGGCCTCAAGCTTACACAGATTCCATTGCTTATTAAGATGTCCTCCACAGCTTAGTGGTCGCAATCTCGGGCTGAATTTTTAGGCCCCACCAGGGCAGGAACGGAGGTAAGCAGGCGATGAAAATGCCGGCCGACATGCCAGTTTCCCAACACTTTTCCCGGTGCCGGCGAGCTTCACCAGGGCAGTTGGAGGTCGGCCCCGGGAACCCACCCGATCTGTTAACAGCAGCTATTAAGACTGTTGGAGCTTATTGAGAAGATGTTGCGAGCCATGTTCTGAATTTGATGGGGGCACATGGGCTGCACACTGGGTTTGGCCATCCCAGGGAAATAGTTGGGCCCTATGAGAGGCAGAGCAGTGCAGTGGGCAACTCTGCTATCGGCACATAGCTGCCATCGGTTCAGTGCAGGTTGCCAGGAGAGTGGTCAGTAAGCCCTCTGGCAGTGCAAGGTGTTGTCACCTTACGGGTATCGCGGGCCCACAAGAGCCGGGGGCAAGGATTCCAGACACAATTGAGGGGACCACCTGAACACAAGGAAGGCAATGGCGGCACGACTCTCAGATTTTGGTCCTGTGGCAATGAGAAGCAACACTATTCACAGAAAGGCCAGAGCCTGGGCATGAGGAGGACAGAGGAGAGGGATGAAGGGCAGGAAGGCAATGGAGGCCAATACGTTCAACCACCGAAGACTGAGATGACAGAGAATCAGTGCTGCAGGAAACTGTGGCTCTCCAGGCAGATGGTTACAGAGATTTGTAACCTTGTTGCTGAATACCTCACACCTCACAGCACTGCTCGCCATGCTGTGCCAGTGGCTGTCAAAGTCACTCTGGCTTTGAATGTCTTCGCTTTCGGCTCCTTCCAAGGATCAGCTGCGAATGTTGGTGACATTTCGCAAACAGCTGCACACCACTGCATCTCACAGGTCATTGTTGCCCTATTTGCGAGAACTGGAGAGTACATTCAATTCTCGACAAATGCAGCCTCACAGGCACAGAGGGCAGTGGGTTTCACCACCATTGCTGCATTCCCCTGGTTCCGGGTGCCATCAATTGCACCCATGTGGCCATTAAGGCAGCCAGTGAGATTCATCAGCAGGAAGGGCTTCCACTCACTCAACGTTCAGCTGGTTTGTGACCACACAAGAGCTTCCTCAGTGTGTGTGCTTGCTTTCCTGGACGCCGCCATGACTCATTCATTCTCTGCCAATCCAGGCTACTGCATCTCTTCCCACCACCTCCCACCCCCAGTCTCCATGGATGAATTCTAAGGGACAAGGGATATTCCTTGAAGAGATGGCTACTCACCCCTTATGAGAGAGAGAGACAGCGGTGCAACAACCAAAGCCATCTGCTCACTAGCACAACCATTGCACAGGTCATTGGGCTTCTCAAAATGCAGTTCCAGTGTCTGGACCGGTCAGGTGGCCCCTCCAATATCCTCCTGCAAGGGTCTCTCTCATTGTGGTCTTCAGCTGCACACTCCACAACATTGCCCACCAGAGACGTATGGACCTTGTAGAGGGTGAGGCCCTGCAATGACAGAGGTCATCAGAGGAAGAAGAGGAGCAAAACACTGAAGTGCCCCGGCTGCACAGGGAGGTGACAGGCCTGGCGTGGGGCTCTCTGGTCTCATCAGGATGTCACTAGAATATAGGAACATAGGAAATTGGAGCAGAAGTAGGTCATTTGGCCCTTCGAGCCTGCTCCACCATTTTAACCCAATATCCCCATATCCCTTAAATAAAAGCAAATTACTGTGGATGCTGGAAATCGGAAATAAAAACAAGAAATGCTGGAAATACTCAGCAGGTCTGGCAGCATCTGTGGAGAGAGAAGCAGAGTTAACGTTTTGGGTTCTCTCTCCGCAGATGCTGCCAGACCTGCTGAGTATTTCCAGCATTTCTTGTTTTTATCTCCATATCCCTTGATGTCATTAGTCTCCAGAAATCTATCGATTTCTGTCTTGAACATGCTCAATGATTGAGCTTCTACAGCCCTCTGGGGTAAAGAATTCCAAAGATTCACCACCCTCTTGAGTAAAGAAATTCCGCCTCATCTCAGTCTTAAATGGCCCACCCCTTATTTTGAGACAATCCCACCATCTTGGGGATCAGTCTGGTGAACCTCCGTTGCACTCGCTCTATGGCAAGTATATCCTTCCTTAGATAAGGAGACCAAAACTGTACACAATACTCCAGGTGCGGTCTCACCAGACTCTATATGATTGCAGCAAGACTTCTTTACTCCTGTACTCATATCCTCTTGCACAGAAGGCCAACATACCATTTGCCTCTTAATTGCTTGCTGGACCTGCATGCTAGCTTTTAGTGACTCACTAACAAGGACACCCAGGTCTCTTTGAACAACAACACTTCCTCACCTCTCATCATTTAAGAAATACTTTGCCTTTCTGTTTTTTTTCACCAAAGTGGATCATTTCACACTTATTCACATTATATTAATGTTGGGGATCATCTTATTCAGGCCTGTTTCAACTGAGCCCCTCTGATCCAGGAGGAACAGCATGGTCTGGAACTCACTGAGCTGCCTGTGCTAACACTTCCATTGAAGGTGCAGACAGAAACATGTAAACCCTTACTGCCAGTGGAGGATGCACATCTGCCCAGGGGTTTACCGTTAATGTACACGGACCCTTGCTGCCCTTCACCACCTCATACCTATTTTCTTGTCCCACATTAATAAAAGGAGGCTCATGCGTCTGGCATCATGTGTCAATATTTACATTGTGCTCATAAAGACAAGTAGAAGACACCCCAGTGATCCACTCAGTGCTCTGCCCAATGCGATGGCCTCTGCTGTCGGCCACTTATGCGTGGTGCTCCCCATGTGGTCTCTGAGGAGGTTGAGGCAGACTGATCGCTTGTCTCTGCATGCAGCTGAGATGCATGTGACTGTTGTCCTCGACATGGAGGTGACAGTGGGGGCAACTCCAGAGGCTATTGTACCTGCACCATTGCAGGGGCAGCCTTTGTCACTGGGTCCTGCTGCACAGTTGGCCCCTCAGTCAGAGTGGCCAAGGAGGCCAGTGATGACGATGAAGCCCCATGAGGGGTGGCACCCTCACCCTCGGTGACTGCCTCAGCCCTTGGCTGGCATTCTGGGTTGCTGGAGGGGTCCACCAACTCGGGTACAACTGGCATCCATGCCAAACATCTCTGTGCCAGCAGTGCCACTGACCAGTCAATGCTACATAGTGTGGCATGTATTCTGTGAACGTCAGTGCGCAGTTCCTGCGTGCGTTCCGAGTGCTTCTGCATATGGCTCTCCATGAGGTTAGCCACTCTCTCAGTGGAGGAGCTAGTGCTCAAAGATCTAAGCTGTGTTGGCGCACATGAGCTGAATGGACTCCTCCATCCTCAGCCCATGCCAGTACACTGCCTCAGGGAACTCTGATATGTGAGAACACATCTGTTGTTGCAGATCTAAGTAGAGACTCTTTTTGTTTCCTGTGACTCCCGAGACCCTGCATCTGCGCATGGCAGTATGTGTCCTCCATCCTCCGAGGGCACTGCCCACAGCTGCTTCTGTTGCCTCCTCCTGCACACTAGTGATGTGTTCTTCACCCACTGCCACCCTATATATCCATGCTTGAGGACCCCTTGAGATGACTGTATCTGAGCTGGTAGGGGTGCGCTTGTAAGGTGTGACTGTGCTTGTTCTGGGGTCTGCTCGGGTTGCGTTTAGCCCAGTTTTGGTACGGGAGTTGGTCATTGCTTCTGGATGTCAGAACCTGTGGGAGACACAAGAAGAGATCATGAGAACTAGTCTTGGAGAGCAGTAGCCTCTGCAGTACTGAGACTTTAGCATGCTGTTGGACGCAGTGGAGTGCACTGCACCACCTTGATGTACGCATTCCAGTTTCTTGTTAGCCCAACTCACTTCTGCCAACTTGCTGGTGGTCTGTGACCAGGGCAATCTCCATGTCTCCTCCTTTCATGCTTGTGATGGTGTGTAGTTAGAGAACCCCCTCCTCTTGTCTGGGCCCTCTCATGGTCATTCTGTGCCCATTTCTCCTGCAAGGACGAGAAAAGAGAGATTAAATACTGATGGCCTGCATGGTCAATGACAGCAGTTCATACATATAAGCTGAATGTCTTAGTGCTGGCAGGTCCTCAGCAGCACTATGGCTCTGAGCCTTTTTTGAGGAGTCAGCACACTGGGTGCACACTTCTTGCATGTTCAGGAGCAGCTTGTTCCCTCAGGCTTCTCAGCTGGTGTGCGTGCTAGATGTTGAATACCCAGAGGCCTGTCCTGAGGGTTGGAGGTTGCATTCACCTTGCCAGAGTGAATAAAATTATTGAACATCTTCCTGCTCTGGAGCCAGTTCCACTGGACCACACTCCGTCGGCAACCTTGATCCAGGCCTGTTTGGTTTGGGAGGGTGGCCTCCTCCTGCCACCCTGTGGGAAGAGGTCCTCCCTGCTCCCCCTCACTTCCTTAAGGAGAACTTCCAGGTCTGCATCTGCAAAATGAGTCATAGCCCTGCCCAGGGTTCCAGGCCTCTGCCTCTCCTGCTTCATCAGTAGTAGAGAAAGAAATGCAATGGATGAATGGGCAGCCACAGTAATGGCTGCCACTGTGGGTTTAAATTGGGCCTACTGTCTTTCAGTCCCACTTCTGTTCCCGGCCCCGTGGCTGCTAATTGGCCGCTAGGCCCGTCTCCAAGCCAAGTAAGAGGCCGCCCAATCAAAATCAGGGCCTGTGACTATTACCCCCCCCCCCCCACCCCCAGGGGGCAAGATCTGGACCCGGAAACAGTCCTGACGTACGTTTCCCACCCCCAGAAAGAAAATACTGTCCCTCCCTTCTAGAAGGTCATGGTTTCTAGCCCCACTCCAGGAATTTGAGCATATAATGTAAGATGACATTTCAGTACAGTACTGATGGAATTCTGCACTGTTCATCAGGTGTTAAAACCAAGACTCTGTCCATCCTCTCGGGTAGATGTAAAAGATCTCATGGCACTTCTTTGAGAAGAGCAGAGGAGTTCTTCTGGTGTTCTGACCAGCATTTTATTCCTCCACTGAAAACAAATTATCTAGTAATTGATCAGATTGCTGTTTGTGGGACCTTGCAGTGTGTAAATTGGCTGCCATGTTTCCCTACATTACTTCAAAAAAGTACTTCATTAGCTGTGAAGATCTTAGTCATGGTCTGGGGATATGAAAGGCACTATATAAATGCACTGTCTTTCCTTTCTTTACTTCAGTCTGTCTCCTGATACTGTAATGGTGTATGAATCTATTTTTATAAAATATATTTGAGATGTACTTTTCACTTTCAGAGTCAAACTAATGAACACATTCCGATCTGCAAACTATTTTGGATGTAATATCTTTTCCCCTTTTATTTCCCTAAACTTTATTTTAATATAATCTTCTGAATTTCATGGGATTACTCATTTTCCTTAAGCATTCCTATATTCTACTTTCTTGTGAAGTATTTTTCTTTATCTAAACTCATGTAAATAAATAAATGCTTGCAGAATTTTTCCCTATTTGATACACAAGGAAGTGCTACTTTGTGATGCTGGTTGCTACTGTAATTTTATGTGTTTGCATCTTGTGAATTTGCTGTTTTGGCAAGGGTTTTTCCCTCGGTGCTGCCCCCTTATTGGTGGATTTAGGATTTGCCTGGTGCCATGCTGAGACAAGCCTTTTCCTCCAGAGTCTACTTTCCAACTAGTAAACAAATAGCAATTGAGTCTTTGAAGTGAAGACCTAATACAATCAAGAAATTTCACTTGTACACCTCTCGTGCTTGAACTTGCCTCAGAGGATTTCCAGCATTGAAAATTTGCATTTCACATTGTGAAAATAACAACAAAAAGTAAATTGGACTTCATTTTCCAACAGTCTTGGTGTTTTCTAAATAATTTCAAAATAAAGTTTGGATGGTTTCAAATTAGGATAAGTGCCGTTGTAAATTGAACCTTCAGCCACCACTGACTGTCTCGCTCTTGGTCACCTTAGTTTTCCCAGCTGTGGTCAACGCCAGCCCTTGGCTTCAGGTTTCCGCAGTGTGCTATAAGATCTCCCAAGTGACAGATACCAACAACATCTATCCTCAGGAGTTCGTTTCTCCATGTGTGAAGCTTGGTCCAGACTCTCAAGTTTTCTCGGTGACTTGCAATGCAACCTGGAACAGTCGCTTGAACAACCTGATACAGTTGCCCAATTTTCGGAATACTTTACAATCTTACTGTGCCTCCATATTCATGGATATATGTTATCCAAATTTGAAGAGGTATGGTAATATAGTGGTCATGGCATTGGACTCGCAAGCCAGACATTGTAAATTCAAATCCCACCATGGCAAGTTCTGAAATTGAATTCTATAGCCTAGCAGCAGAAAAAAAGTGACCATGAAAGCTACTGGATTGTCACAAAGAAACCGGCTTGCTGATGTTCTGTAGGGAAGGGAGCCTGCTGCAATTACCCAGTCTGATCTACATATAACTTCAGTTCCACACTACATGGTTGATCCTTCATGCTCTCAGATCAACTATGCACGGGCAATATAATGTGTCACCCACATCCCAAGTCTACTTTTCCCCCTCAAATTTCAGTGCTAGTGAGCATGGCTAACTCAGACAATATTGATAGCAGTGACCACTGCACAGTCCTTGTAGAAAAAATTCCCATCTTCATACTGAGGACACCCTCCATTTGTGACACTACCTCAATGCAAAATGGGTTAAATTCAGATCAGCTCTAGCAGCTCAAAACTGGGCATCAGTGAAGCGCTGTGGGCTATCAGCAGCAGCAGAATTGTACTCCACCACAATGCATAACCTCATGGCTTGGCATATCCCTCATTACCATCAAGCCAGGGTCCAACCTGGTTCAATGAGGTGTGTAGGAGAGCATGCCAGGAGTAGCACCAGGCATACATAAAAATGAGGTGTCAACCAAGTGAAACAACAACGTAAGACTACATGCATGCTAAACAGCAGAGGTGGCATGCAATAGAGCTAAGTGATCCAACGGATCAGATCAAAGCTCTGCAGTCCTGCCACATCCAGTCATGAATGGTGGTGGGGTATTAAACAACTAACTGGAGGAGGAGGCGCCATGAATATCTCCATCCTCAAGGATGACAGGGCCCAGCACATGAGTGCAAAAGACAAGGCTGAAGCATTTGCAGCCATCTTCAGCCAGAAGTGCTAAGTGGATGATCCATCTCTGCCTCCTCCTGAGGTTCCCAGCATCACAGAAACCAGTCTTCATCCAATTCGATTCTCTCCATGCAATGGCTATGGATCCCAACAACATCATGGCTGCAGTACCATAGAACCATAAAAAAGTTACAGCACAGAAAGAGGCCATTCAGCCCATCATGTCTGCGCCGGCTGAAAAGACTAGCCGCCCAATCTAATCCCACCTTTCAGCACCTGGTCCGTAGCCTTGCAGACTACAGCACTTCAGGTGCGGATCCAGGTACCTTTTTAAATGAGTTGAGGGTTTCTGCCTCCACCACCGATCCAAGCAATGAATTCCAGACACCCACTGTCCTCTGGGTGGAAAGGGTTTTACTAATGTCCCCTCTAATCCTTCTACCAATCACCTTAAATCTGTGCCCCCTGGTAATTGACCTCTCCACTAGGAGAAACAGGTCCTTCCAGTCTATTCTATCTGTACGGAAGACTTGTACTGCAGAACTAGCAGCATCTCTAGCCAAGCAGTTCCGGTACAGTTACAACACTGGCATTACCTGACAAAGTGGAAAATTGCCCAGGTATGTCCTGCCCACAAATAGCAGGACAAATCCAGTCCAATCAATTACTGCCCCATCAGTCTACTCTCAATTATCAGCAAAGTGTCAACAGTGTTATCAAGCAGCACTTACTCACCATTAACCTGCTCACCAATGTTCAGTTTGGGTTCTGCCAGGACCACTCAGCTCCAACCCCATTACAGCCTTGGTCCAAACATGGACAGAAGAGCTAAATTCCAAAGTTGAGAGTAACTGCCCTTGAAATCAAGGCAGCATTTGATCACGTGTGGCATCGAGGAGCCCTAGCAAAATTGAAGTCAAGCAGGAATGGTGGGGGCAGAGGTCTCCGCTGATTGGAGTCATACCTAGCATAAAGGAAGATGCTTGTGGTTGTCAACAGGCCAATCATCTCTGCCCCAAAGAATTGCTGCAGGAGTTCCTCAGGGTAGTGTCCTAAGCCCCACCATCTTCAACTGCTTCGTCAATGACCTCCCCTACATAATAAGGTCAGAAGTGGGGATGTTTTCTGATTGCACAGTGTTCATTTCCATTTGCAATGCCTCAGATAATGAAGCAGTCCATGGCTGCATGCAACAAGACCTGAACAGTATTCAGGCTTGGGCTGATAAGTGGCAAGCAACATTCGTGCTGTACAAGCGCCAGGCAATGGCCATCTCCAACAAGAGAAAGTCCAACTACCTTGCCTTGACCTTCAACAGCATTACGATCACTTTGTCCCCCACCATGAACATTTTGCAGTCACTATTGAGCAGAAACTTAACTGGGCCAGTCATATAAATACTGTGGCAACAAGAGCAGGTCAGAGGCAGAGAATTCTGCAGTGAGTAACTCAACTCCTGACTCCCCAAAGCCCGTCCACTGTCTACAAGGCACAAGTCAGGAGTGTGATGGAATACTCGCCACTTGCCTGGATGGGTGCAGCTCCAACAACATTTGACGCTTGACAACATGCTGGGCAAAGCAGCCCGCTTGATCGGCACCCCATCTACCACCATAAACATTCGCTCCCCTCACCACCAGAACACAGTGTCTGCAGTGTATACCGTCCACAAGATGCACTGCAGCAACTCGTCAAAGGTTCTTCGTTTGCACTTCCCAAACCCATGACCTTTACCACCTAGAAGAAAAAGAGCAACAGGCACATGAAAATACCTCTACCTCCAAGTCACATACCATCCTGACATGGAAATGTAGTGCCGTTCATTCATCAGTGCTGGGTCAAAATCCTGGAACTTCTTTCCTAATAGCACTGTGGGTGTATCTACACCTCAAGGACTGCAGCAGTTCAAGAAGGCAGCTCACCAACATCTTCTCAAGGGCAATTAGGGATGGGCAGTAATTACTGGCCTTGCTAGCGATGCCCACATCTCATGAATGAATTTTTAAAAAACTGAACAGAACCACAAGTGACTTCAGGAGAACACACATGTTAATTGAGCAGATAGATGCAACATGAAATGAGACTTAAGGAGTAAAAATAATTAAAATTTGGGGAAGCAGTCTTGGGGTTCAAATGCATAAATCTTTAAAATGAGGTATGCATCGATGAGGAAAAAGTGAATTATTTATAGATATAGGCCAAGATTCTGCCCTTGTAATGGGGAAACTGTCAGCTTTTACAGTCAATATAAGCTTCTGGCGTTCACAATTAAATGCAGAAATCTAGAAGTAGCTGTCGGTGATTTCCTGCTTCTCATCAGCTGCGCTGTTGAAGTCTCACAGATGGAAATCAATCAGAAATCATTGAACTGATGTGAGCTTCCCCTTTTGCACTGTTAATATCATTATTAAGGACCCCAGAAAAAGCTAGACCTTGTTAATGGGGTGCAACTGGGTCTTTAATGGCGTACTAAGTCATAACTACTGCTGAAAAATCTCTCTGGCTCTGGAAAATTCATTTTATATTGGTGTAATGCCAATTTTTTTTCCATTATGATATTCTGTAGTTTTTATTTTTTTGAAGCTTGTTTGATATTTCTGCTTCTACCTGAATCCCGTGTGTACGTTGCAATCTTTATTTCACTCTAAAAATTTATAAAAGTGAAAAATTTATAAAATGTGAAGGATGATTGGTGCATTTTACTTTCTGGTTTGCTGTCTGAGAATTCTTTGTGATTGGCTGCTTACCCTGCTTGATGCTATCCCTGTTGCTGCACACCTGGAGATCCCCTTCACTTGACTCCAGATTCAAATTTAACACCTGAAAAAGTGAATTCCATGCCACAGAGCTCGGGCCATAGTTTTTCTCATTCTTTGAAGTTTATTCCCACATAGAAAGGTTTCTGGCTTATTCCTCATGTCAATTCTGACCTGCTATGATAGAGAGTTGTTTATTATGTTCAGGGATTTGATATCCTACATGACGTACAGCTGCATGCTTTATAGTTATATTTATTAACTAGCATTTCATTGCAAGTTATTTACTCCAAACTATATTGTCACTGATTTGTTTCAGTGCTTTTGCTGTACTCATAGGTTTTGTAGGGCAAAGAACTTTACTACTCAGTCCCATGGGGAAATAATGTGGAGGTTAAACTTTAAAGAATGAAGAATACTGTGCATACATTAAATCATTTTTTTGAACACTAATAAAATTACTGTTGAGGGCTGTAGTAAACAGTGGTGTATTAGGATTTGCACAGGTTGGTTGACCAAGGTGAGAATTGAAGAACAGGTAAAATGGGCTATCCTATAATGGTCGCAACCCCACTTACCTACTTCTCCAGCCTCCATCTCTAGCTGGGTCTGGGGACTGCTGCTGTCCCAGCTGTGACCACCGCTACTGGGACTGAAGAGCTACCGACCCTCTGATTCGCCAGCAAATCTTGGAGGCGGGGCTTCCTGTCTCAGAGGGGCAGAAACCACGACCTCAGGCAATTAATTGCCTGAGCCATGCAAAATAGCGTTGTGGCTTCCAGGGCTGGCAGAGGCAGGCTCACTTCAAAATTTCCAGCCGGTGGGCAGGGGCCAGGGCCACCGCCCCCTCGTTAAATCACGGCCATTGTTTGCAATAATTAACAGTGTGCTCGGCAGGGCTGAACTTACTGCCAACTTCCTACTTTATAAACAAATGTCCTTACAAATTTTTGGTAGCTGTTTATTACAGAGTTGATAGAAAAATTTATTTTGACCACAAAAACACAAACATTGCTGTTTTATATTGCTCTGTTGGAGACTTTACTATGAAGTAACTAAACTTCATTTACTCTAAACAAGCATATCCTGTATTTCAAGGCTGTATTTTGTAGTCTATTTGAAACCCCATTAATATTGTTGAAAACAGTGGCGCAGTGGTTAGCACCGCAGCCTCTCAGCTCCAGCAACCGGGGTTCGGTTCTGGGGACTGCCTGTGCGGTGTTTGTAAGTTCTTCCTGTGACCGCGTGGGTTTCTGCCGGATGCTCTGGTTTCCTCCCATAGCCAAAGACTTGCAGGTTGATAGGTAAATTGGCCATTGTAAATTGCCCCTAGTGTCTGTAGCTGGTAGGGAATATGGGATTAATGTGGGATTAGTATAAATGGGTGGTTGTTGGTCGGCACAGACTCGGGCCGAAGGGCCTGTTTCAGTGCTGCATCTCTCTGACTCTAAGACAGATTGCATCGATCTGAATTGCGTATATTTTGATTTAGGTCTGGTACCTGTTTTGTACAAGAATAAAACTGGCAATTAAGTATGATCCAAATAGCTAAAGATTTCTCTTCCAAAATGCAGGATATTGGTTGGCTGACAGAGCGTAGTTTGTTCATAATCAAGTTTAACAGTGAAGCTTGGAAGGTTTGTTTGTCAAATGAATTGGACATGGAATTCCTCCAGATAATTTACTAACTGCCAGAAAGTAATATTTCATATCTTCCAAGCATTTAAGAGAATTATGCAGCAGGCATTTAAGCAAAGCTAAGAGTAGATCTCAGCTGAGGCAGCAGCAGTGGCTACATAATTAGTCTTGCTGCACCTGGGTTACAGAGTAGAATGTCAGCAGGTTCCTCATCCGGATAGCAATCTGGTGACCCCTACTGGAAGTGAACAAGTAGGCATCTAGTGATTACAAGATTTGGCTTTAGCTTGGCTGTGATGCCGCCTTCAGTTGAACAGGCTGTCAGTGTTTGCTGTTGAGTCTTGTACGTGAAGCAACAGTCACTTGGATAAGGCTCCAGACGTGGCTGCTGCTTGTGAAATAGTACCTCTTCAAGAGAAAATTTGAGAGTTAATTTTTTGTTTTTGTTTTAAGAAAAGGATTAGGGCACAGCTCAATGCAGGATGTTGTGATTGCAGTGTAGGCTCATCTAAAATTCCCATATACTGCAGCAGATCCTACGTTTTTAATAAAAACTGCATTACTTAAAAGAAAAGCTTTTGCAATGATCATGTTTGATGGTATGTTGACTGCCTGATTTGGAGACCCCACAGAAATATCCAAAAGATGAGAAGAGACAATAAAGCACATTGATTTATGATCTATTACACAGGACATCTGGGACTTGGATGAGTGATGAAACCAGTAGTCTATCTCCTTAACCAGTTAAGTTTAAGGATTTGAATGGTTAGCAAAGCTCTGAAGTGGCAGCCAAGCCTGCTATACTTTCAGCGCAGTACGAACTGCTTTGCCTGTGCTGGGACGAGGGAGCAGTACCACAGGACATGCACGATGCCAATATCATCACCCTCTATAAGAACAAGGGTGACCTCGGTGACTGCAACAACTACCGTGGAATCTCTCTGCTCAACAAGGTGGGGAAAGTCTTCGCTTGAGTCGCTTTAAACAGGCTCCAGAAGCTGGCTGAGCGTGTCTACCCTGAGGCACAGTGTGGCTTTCGAGCAGAGAGATCGACCATTGACATGCTGTTCTCCCTTCGCCAGCTACAGGAGAAATGCCGCGAACAACAGATGCCCCTCTACGTTGCTTTCATTGATCTCACCAAAGCCTTTGACCTCGTCAGCAGACATGGTCTCTTCGGACTACTAGAAAAGATTGGATGCCCACAAAAGCTACTAAGTATCATCACCTCATTCCATGACAATATAAAAGGCACAATTCAGCATAGCAGCGCCTCATCCAACCCCTTTCCTATCCTGAGTGGCGTGAAACAGGGCTGTGTTCTCGCACCTACACTGTTTGGGATCTTCTTCTCCCTGCTGCTCTCACATGCGTTCAAGTCTTCAGAAGAAGGAACTTTCCTCCACACAAGATCAGATGGCAGGTTGTTCAACCTTGCCCGTCTCAGAGCGAAGACCAAAGTACGGAAAGTCCTCATCAGGGAACTCCTCTTTGCTGACGATGCTGCATTAACATCTCACTGAAGGGTGTTTGCAGAGACTCATCAACAGGTTTGCGGCTGCCTGCACCGAATTTGGCCTAACCATCAGCCTCAAGAAAATGAACATCATGGGACAGGACGTCACAAATGCCCCATCCATAAATATCGGCGACCACACTCTGGAAGTGGTGCAAGAGTTCACCTACCTAGGCTCAACTATCACCAGTAACCTGTCTCTCGATGCAGAAATCAACAAGCGCGTGGGAAAGGCTTCCACTGATATGTCCAGACTGGCCAAGAGAGTGTGGGAAAATGGCGCACTGACACGGAACACAAAAGTCCGAGTGTATCAAGCCTGTGTCCTCAGTACCTTGCTCTACGGCAGCGAGGCCTGGACAACGTATGCCAGCCAAGAGCGACGTCTCAATTCATTCCATCTTCGCTGCCTGCGGAGAATCCTTGGCATCAGGTGGCAGGACCGTATCTCCAACACAGAAGTCCTCGAGGCGGCCAACATCCCCAGCTTATACACACTACTGAGCCAGCGGCGCCTGAGATGACTTGGCCATGTGAGCCGCATGGAAGATGGCAGGATCCCCAAGGACACATTGTACAGCGAGCTCGTCACTGGTATCAGACCCACCAGCCGTCCTTGTCTCCGCTTTAAAGACATCTGCAAACGCGACGTGAAGTCCTGTGACATTGATCACAAGTCGTGGGAGTCGGTTGCCAGCGATCGCCAGAGCTGGCGGGCAACCATAAAGGCGGGGCTAAAGTGTGGCGAGTCGAAGAGACTTGGCAGTTGGCAGGAAAAAAGTCAGAAGCGCAAGGAGAGAGCCAACTGTGTAACAGCCCTGTCAACCAATTTTATCTGCAGCACCTGTGGAAGAGTCTGCCACTCTAGAATTGGCCTTTATAGCCACTCCAAGTACTGCTTCACAAACCACTGACCACCTCCAGGTGCTTACCCATTGTCTCTCGAGACAAGGAGGCCAAAGAAGAAGTGGCAGCTTGCACATTACTTACACTTAGTTTATCACCAAATTACATGCAGTAAAATATGTAGGAAATTCTTTGGTTTATGAAACATGACCCACAAACATACGAATAAGACAGCTTCCTGGTAACTGTTCAGATTATTATTTTTTTAATTCCTGAAATTGCCTGCATGTGAGAGCTATATATTTTATAGCGAGTCAAAGCATGTGTTACATGTGGAATCAGCACAGTGATTATTAGTTGCTTAAACTTTAATGGTTCCACATAGTTTGAAGGGGGGTGCTGGTAGGGGGGCAACTGTAGGCCCTGATGAGCTGAAATAAATTGAACATTGATGTGACTCCAAGCCAGAATCCACACACATCTTAGAATTATATAGAAAGAACAGCACAATCCAACCAGTCCATGGCAGCCTTTATGCTCTACTCAAACCCCTTCCCACCCTTGCTCAACTAACTCTTGTCAGCATAATCTTTTCCCTTCTCTCGTTTGTATGCTTATCTGGCTTCCTCTTAAAATGTATCTATACTATTTACCTCCACTTTTCCCTGTGGTAACGAGATCCGGTTCCATATTCTCACCAGTCTTTGGGTAAAGACTTTTTTCTGAATTCTCTGTTTGATTTCTTAGTGACTATCTTATATTAATGGTCCCTAGTTTTGCTCTTCCCCACAAGTAGGAATACTCTCTCTGTATAGAAACACACAAAATAGGAGCAGGAGTAGGCCATTCGGCCCTTTGGACCTGCTCCACCATTCAAATAAGATCCTGGCTGATTGTCTAATTCAGTACCCTGTTCCCGCGTTCTCCCCATATCCCTTGATCCCTTAGGCATTAAGGAATATATCTAACTTCTTCTTGAATATATATAATGACTTGGCCTCCGCTGCCTTCTGCAGTAGAGAATTCCACAGGTTCACCATCCTCTGAGTAAAGAAATTTCTCCTCATCTCAGTTCTAAATGGCACACCCCGTATCCTGAGACTGTGACCCCTGGTTCTGGACTCCCCAGCCATCGGAACCATCCTCCCTGCATCTGCATCTATATAGGTTTCTGAGATCCCCTCTCATTCTTCTAAATTCTAGTGAATATAGGCCTAGTCGACCCCATCTTTCCTCATACGTCAATCCTGCCATCCCAGGAACCAGCCGAGTAAATCATCTTTGCACTCCCTCCATGACAAGAACATCCTTCCTCAAATAAGGAGACCAAAACTCCTCTAAACTTTCCAAAATGTTCTAAAAACCTCTATTAGGTCATCCCTCAGCCTTCTCTTTTTAAGAGAAACAAGACCCAGCCTGTTCATCTTTTCCTGATAGGTACAACCTCAGTTCTAGTATGATCCTTGTAAATCTTTTTTGCCCATCCTCTCCAATGCGTTTCTATCTTTTTTATAATATGGCCACCAGAACTGTATACAATACTCCAGGTGTGGTCTAACTGAGGTGTTATACAAGTTTAGCATAACTTTATTTTTCAATTCTATCCCTCTAGAAATAAAAGCAAAATACTGCTTCTCTTTCCACAGATGCTGCCAGACCTGCTGAGTGGTTCCAGCATTTCTTGTTTTTACCTCTAGAAATAAACCCTGGGATCTACATCACTACTTTGAGTGATTTGTGTATTTGTACTCCGAGTCCCTTTGCTCCTACGCCTAGTTTAAATCGTTAATTTCCAAGAAATATGTATTATTTTTCTTACCAAATGTAGTACCTCACATTTATCTGTGTTGAAATTCATTTGCCTATTATATAGCCATTCTGCAAGTTTATTAACGTTATTTGTTGCAGTCCTCCTCGGTGTTGACTATCCTTCACAATTTGGTGTCATCTGCAAATTTAGAAATTGTGCTTTAGATTCCAAAGTATAAATCTTTAATATAAATTTTGAACAACATAGTTGATGGCAGCACTGAACCTTGTGGGACCCCACTTCCCACCTTCTGCCACTCTGAATAGTGACTTTATCTCTGTTCCTCTGCTTTCAGTTGTTCAGCCAGCTAGCTATCATCAACTATGTATCAGCAACTAATCAGAGTGAAGGATTGTGAAATTAACAGTGCAAAGACTGAAGGAAATGTAAATTAGAGTGACTGAACCCAATATCAAATTGGGTACAAAAGGAGAGGGAAAAAAAGGAGGAAGAAGGGAAAAGTAAAAACCCTTCTTTACATTTTATATTGAACATTTTAAAAATCTCTATAACAATTAAAACCTGAAGGAAATGACTCCACATTTGTAATAGCTAATTTTCAGTGTCAGAGAGGTTGATTGTCAGTAACTAACAGTAATCATGTCTTTAAAAGGGTGCTTAGACTGAACTGTGGTGAGTTTCTGTGGTGAGTTTTTAGTTCATATAATAGCTGGTCTTCCACGTTATGGAGACCAGAGAGAGAGAAAACGCAGCGGGAGCAGAGCTTTAAAAAGCGCGCCAAAAGGAACCGAGTCGGAGACCAGAGAGAGAGAGAGAAACAGAAGCGGCGGCGAGAGCAGGAACAGTGGACCTGCTTGACCGACAAAAATTGAAGTGTGACATCACAGTAGAGCTGGTAAGTGATTGGTGGGTATTTCTTCCATGTCTCTTTTTTGTTTTGGCCAAGTGATTTAAATCAGGAGACATTACAGGTTAAGACTGCCTTTAAATAATTCACTTTTTAAAGAAATACTGAGCTCCAAATTAATTAAGTAATTAAATAGAATGGGCAAGGCTGGGCAAGCGATGTGTTGCAGCTGTAGTATGTGGGAGCTGGTGGACGCTGGTGTGCAGCAAGTGTTGGCTACTTGAGGACCTTAGGCTCAGAGTTGATGAGCTGGAGTCCGAACTGCGGACACTACGACACATCAGGGAGGGGGAGAGTTACCTGGACACTGTGTTTCAGGAGACAGTCATACCCCTTAGATTAATTACATCAAATTTGGGCCATAGTCAGGGACAGGAGGATGTGACTGGAAGTGAGGCAGATATGGGATCCAGAATTTAGCTTTGGAGGATCCTCAGTCAGTGCCCTTATCCAATAGGTACGAGGTTTTTTCTCCCAGTGTGGACAAGGGCACAGACTGCAGGGAGGATGAGCGAACTGACCACAGCACTGTCGTTCAGAGCGCCATTCAAATGGGGGGAGAAAAGAGAAATGTAATAGTAGTAAGGGATATCATAGTTAGGGGAATAGGTCCTGTTCTCGGCAGCAAAGATAGAGAGCCCTGAAGGCTGTGTTGCCTACCTGGTGCCAAGGTTAAGGACATCTCTTCTGGGCTAGAGAGGAACTTGGTGTGGGCAGGGAAGGATCCAGTTGTCGTGGTCCACATAGGTACCAATGACATAGGTAGGATTAGGAAAGAGGTTCTGTTGAGGGACTGTGAGCAGCTCGGAGCTAAATTAAAAAGCAGAACCACAAAGCTAATAATCTCTGGATTACTACCTGAGCTACGTGCAAATTGGCGTACGGTATATAAGATTAGAGAGGTAAATGCGCGGCTCAAAGATTGGTGTGGGAGAAATAGGTTCCGATTCATGCGACACTGCCACCAGTACTGGGGAAAGAGAGCTGTTCTGTTGGGATGGGTTTCACTTGAACCATGCTGCGACCAGTGTCCTGGCGAATCGTATAACTAGGGTTGTAGATAAGGCTTTAAACTAAATAGTGGGGAGAGGGTTCAATTGAAGGGAAGTTTGAAAAGTCGAAAAATAATGAGAGAGCAGAGATGCAGGATAGTGAAAGGGCATACATTAATCAGAGTGACAGGAAGGGACAGAGAGTACAAGCATAAGAGTACAGCAGAAATTAGAACCAGAGTAGGTAAAAAGACAAAGCTTAATGCTTTTTATCTGAATGCACGTAGCATTTGTAACAAGGTAGATGAGCTGACAGCACAAATAGAAATAAATGAATATGATTTGATAGCTATCTCAGAGATGTGGTTGCAGGATGACCAGGACTGGAGACTCAGTGTTCAAGGATATTCTACGTTCCGGAAGAATGGGCAGAAAGGGCGGCACAGTGGCGCAGTGGTTAGCACCGCAGCCTCACAGCTCCAGCAACCCGGGTTCAATTCTGGGTACTGCCTGTGTGGAGTTTGCAAGTTCTCCCTGTGTCTGCGTGGGTTTCCTCCGGGTGCTCCGGTTTCCTCCCACATGCCAAAGACTTGCAGGTTTATGGGTAAATTGGCCATTAGCAATTGCCCCTAGTATAGGTAGGTGGTAGGGAAAATATAGGGACAGGTGGGGATGTGGTAGGAATATGGAATTAGTGTAGGATTAGTATAAATGGGTGGTTGATGGTCGGCACAGACTCGGTGGGCCGAAGGACCTGTTTCAGTGCTGTATCTCTAAACTAAACTAAAAGGAAAAGGAATATAAACAAGAAATGCTGGAATCACTCAGCAGGTCTGGCAGCATCTGTGGAAAGAGAAGCAGAGTTAACGTTTCGGGTCAGTGACCCTTCATCGGAACTCCGATGAAGGGTCACTGACCTGAAACGTTAACTCTGCTTCTCTTTCCACAGATGCTGCCAGACCTGCTGAGTGATTCCAGCATTTCTTGTTTATATTTCAGATTTCCAGCATCCGCAGTATTTTGCTTTTATAAAAGGAAAAGGAAGTGGGGTAACTCTTATTAAAGGAAGGGATCAGTGCAGTTGTGAATAATGATATAGGTGTAATAAATCATGATGTAGAATCAGTTTGGGTGGAAATAAGGAATAACAAGGGAAAGAAATCACAGGTGGGAGTGGTCTATAGGCCCCCTGAGGGGCCTATCTGTAGGACAAAGTATTTATCAGGAAATAATGGGGGCGTGTAAGAAGGGCACTGCAATTATCATGGGTGATTTTAATCTGCATATAGACTGGGCAAATCAAATTGGCAAAGGCAACATGGAAGACGAATTTGTAGAGTGCATTAGGGATTGTTTCTTCGAACAATATGTTGCAGAACCTACCCGGGAACAGGCTATTTTAGATTTGGTAATGTGTAATGAGGTAGGATTAATAAGAGATCTCGTAGTTAAGGATCCTCCAGGGGGAAGCGATCATAACATGGTAGAATTTCAAATTCAGTTTGAGAGTGAGCAAGTTGGGTCTCAAACCAGTGTCTTCAACTTCAACTTAAACAAGGGCAATTACAGAGGTATGAAGAAACAGTTGACTAAAGCAGGCTGGGAAAATAGACTGCAGGGAAAGTCAGTAGATGGGCAGTGGCAGACTTTTAAGCAGCTATTTCATAACACTCAGAAAACATTTATTCCAGTCAGAAGGAAGGACTTGATGAGAACGATGAACCACCCGCGGATAACAAAGGAAGTTAAGGAAAGTATCCAATCAAAAACAAAGGTGTACAAAGCGTCGAAAGCTAGTGGTAGGCCAGAGGATTGGGAATTTTTTAGAAACCAACAGTGGATGACTGAAAAACTAAAAGAGGGAGAAAATTGATTGAGAGTAAATTGGCAAGAAATATAAAAACAAACAGTAAGAGCTTCTACAGGTATATAAAAAGTAAGAGAGTAGCTAAAGTAAGCGTGGGACCCTTAGAGGATGAGACTGGGGAATTAATAACAGGGAACAGGGAAATGGCAGATAATTTAAACCAATATTTTGCATTGGTGATCACAGTAGAGGACACTATAAACATCCTAACAATAATAGATGAGCAAGGTGTAAATGGGAGGGAGGAACTTGTAACAATCTCTATCATGAGGGAAAAGGCGCTTGACAAACTGATGAGACTAAAGGCAGACAAGTCGCCAGGACCTGATGGTCTATATCCAAAGGTTTTGAAAGAAGTGACTGCAGAGATAGTGGAGGCATTGGTCATAGTATACCAAAACTCATTGGATTCCAGTAGGGTACCAGCGGATTGGAAAACCACTAATGTGACACCCCTATTCAAGAAGGGAGGGAGACAGAAAGCAGGAAACTATAGACCAGTTAGCTTAACATCTGTCATTGGGAAAATGCTAGAGTCCATTATTAAGGAAGAAATAGCAGGACATTTAGAAAAACATAATGCAATCAAACAGAGTCAACATGGTTATATGAAAGGGAAATCATGTTTGACAAATTTGTTAGAGTTCTTTGAGGATATAACATGCAAAATGGAACCGGTAGATGTAGTGTATTTGGATTTTCAGAAGGCGTTCGATAAGGTGCCACATAGAAGGTTATTTGCAAAATAAGAGTTCAGGGTCTTGGGGTAATGTGTTAGCATGGATTGAGGATTGGCTAACGCACAGAAGGCAGAAAGTCAGGATTAATGGGTCTTTTTCAGGTTGGAAAGCCGTAACTAATGGGGTGCCACAAGGATCAGTCCTAGGGCCTCAACTATTTACTATCTATATTAATGACTTAGAGGAAAGGACAGAGTGTAGTGCATCCAAATTTGCTGACTATACAAAAATAGGTGGGAAGGCATGTTGTGATGAGGTCACAAAGAATCTGCAAAGGGATATAGATAGCTTAAGTGAGTGGGCAAAAACTTGGCAGATGGAGTTTAATGTGGGAAAGTGTGAGGTCATCCACTTTGGTAGGAAGAATAAAAAGGCAGATTATTATTTAGATGGAGAAAGATCACAAAATACTGCAATACAGAGGGATCTGGGTGTTCTTGTGCATGAAACACAAAAAGTTAGCATGCAGGTGCAGCAAGTAATTAGGAAGGCAAATGGAATTTTGGCCTTTATTGCTAGGGGGTTAGAGTTTAAAAGTAGGGAAGTCTTGTTACAGCTGTACAGGGTGTGGGTGACGTTACACCTGGAGTACTGCGTACAGTTTTGGTCCCCGTATTTAAGGAAGGATATACTAGCATTGGAGGCAGTTCAGAAAAGGTTCACTAGGCTGATTCCTGGGATGAAGGGGTTGTCTTATCAAGAACGGCTAAACAGGTTAGGCCTTTATTCATTGGAGATTAGAAGAATAAGAGGTGATCTTATTGAAACATATAAGATTCTAAGGGGGTTTGACAGGGTAGATGTTGACCATATGTTTCCACTGGTGGGGGAATTTCGAACGAGGGGACATAGTTACAGAATAAGGGGGCACACATTTAAAACTGAGATGCAAAGAAATTTCTTCTCTCAGAGGGTGGTGAATCTCTGGAATTCTCTACCTCAGAGAGTTGTGGAAGCTAGGTCACCAAATATAATTAAGGAGGAGGTAGATAGATTTTTGAAATCTCGGGGAGTTGAGGGCTATGCGGAGCAGGCCCAAAAGAGGGGTTGAGGCCTGGGTCAGATCAGCGATGATCTTATTGAATGGTGGGGCAGGCTTGAGGGGCTGAATAGCCTACTCCTCCTGTTTCTTATGTTCTTATGTACCTTTTGTACATTTGAGCTCATTGCAACTCTTGTTGCCTGTCTCCTAACTCGCACCAAATCCTGTTCACCCATCACCTCTTTGCTTGCTGACCTACATTTGGCTCCATGTTTAGTTTAGTTCAGAGATACAGCACTGAAACAGGCCCTTCGGCCCACCGAGTCTGTGCCGACCATCAACCACCCATTTATACTAATCCTACACTAATTCCATATTCCTACCACATCCCCACCTGTCCCTATATTTCCCTACCACCTACCTATACTAGGGGCAATTGTTAATGGCCAATTTACCTATCAACCTACAAGTTTTTGGCATGTGGGAGGAAACTGGAGCACCCGGAGGAAACCCACGCAGACACAGGGAGAACTTGCAAACTCCACACAGGCAGTACCCAGAATTGAACCCGGGTTGCTGGAGCTGTGAGGCTGTGGTGCTAACCATTGCGCCACCGTGCCACATGTTGTGCACGTTGCTATAGAAATGCAAGTCTTTTTTTCATGAACTGCTGGTTTTCTGGACTTGGCAGTTGAAAATTTGGCCAGGATTCCCTCTCGTGATTGGCTGAAAGTGACCCCTGTGGATATTGGCTGAGAAAGCAATTGGTCTCAGCTGTATTGTCTCCTCCTTCCCAATTAGTTTACACATGAAGGATGGTTGCATATGCAGGCCTGACAGCACCTGTGTAACTGTGTGTCACCGCCTGCAGGAAAAGAAGCAAGAAACTTGGAAAATGCATTGACTCTACACCCCACGTTCAAGCAAGAACGTCTCAATTTTAAAATTCTCGTCCTTGTTTTCAAATCCCTCCGTGGCCTCGACTATCCCTATCTCCATAACTGCCTCTAGCTGGACAACCTTGCAAGATATCTGTACTCCTCCAATTCTGGCCTTCTGAACACCCCCGATTTTAATTGCTCCACCACTGGCAGCCGTGCCATCAACTGCCAAGGCCCTTTGCACTGGAATTCCCTCCATAAACCCCTCTGCCTCTCTTTCCTCCCTTAAGACCCACCTTAAAACCTACCTATTTGATTGACCTTTTGGTCACCTGCCCTCATAGCTCCTATGTGGGTCAGTGTCAAATTTTGTTTAATAATGCTTCTGTGAAGCACCTTGGGACGTTATTAAGTGCTATATGAGTACAGGTTGTTGTTATCTACCATGTAAGAACAGAAAATTTCAGTGGTCAGTAGGACAGATAGGTGCAACTGGGACAGCAATTTATGGATATTTGAGTTTAACCATGCATCTGGTCCTTGCCCGAAATTGCTGTACCATTTGTGCACAAATAACAACAATCGCCATTAGCCTCGCCATTATTGTGACAGGAAAATCTGGGCTAAAGTATCCCAATGCAGCTTAAAAAAAAAAGTTGAGATTATTAAACAAATGGAATATTCTGTTGAAAGTAGCCTGAAGGTTGTTAAAAGATTAAACATTCAGTTTGAATTTGTCTGATTGATCTGCGTTCCTGTGTGGACTATTTATTATTTATAATCCAGGTTAAGAGCAATATTTATTCTTTGTTTCATTTTGTGCATTTGTTTTGCCTTTTTACAATAGTGAATGAGAGGTGGGTCTGAGTTGCATTTTGATTTGATTATGCTGACATACGTTAGTAACTTTGGTGTTGTACAGCACTAGTTTGATTCATTGCCTGTGGCATTTTGCCCAGACACAGTGCTTTGTTGCATCTGATAGGATGAAGCTTGGTAAATTATTAATGTGTTTTCAGGGCACTGTATACTAAATGCAGTAATATTTATATTAGCTGGAGCTGGCTGACAGACATGTTGATAATGACTCTCTATAGCAACTAAGTTAAACGTGCCTCCAAATAGTAGTAAAGTGCAATCTGACCGCAGATAGGATTTGGTTGTCTTGGGATTTGGAATTAATCTTTATATGATTGGATTATAGTTTTTGTCTGTTATCCAGTAATCAGACATAAATATTAAACCAAAAGGTTAATTAAATTAGATGATCTGGTGAAAGACTTCACACACACTGAAAAATGATTTGCTGCAGGTTGCCAGAGAACCAACTGATTGTATGCTGTTTGTCAGGGTGGGGCTGTAGCAATCAATTGCCTTTGGAATTGACTTCATTGAAATGATTGAACTTCTGTATACATCAGATCACATTAAAAGTGGTTAGTTAAGTAGTCAACTATGTGTTTCCTGCCTTGCACAGTACTTTTCTAAAGTCTCTCTGAATCTGTCTACTGTTGCATACAACAAAAGCGAGCAGGTAGTGCTGGATTTTACCAGCTCTTTGGCAATGGGCTGGGAAGTAGGAAGGCAGGCAAAATGGCATGGGAAAGCATCGGGTGGTGTGCCCATTGTCGTCCTGCTGTCATGCCATTTTATCAGTGGCGGAAAAGGTGGCAGATGGCCCGCCCACCCAGAGCACAGTTGAGCCATTTCTGTCCAATTAAAGGCCTCTTCCTGCCTCCGCTGTCATGTTACCAGCGGCTAGAGGCCCATCGCCGCATCACCTCCCAGCGGGCTCTGAATAGGAGTGGGGAGCCTCCCTTTTGGGAACTCTTGGCCCATGAAGGCCACCCCACCCCGATTGGCATTGGTCACTCCCAGGGTAACGGTGCCACCTGCTCTCAGCAATCATTCCTACCGCCCTTCCCCCTCCCCCCACACCCCCTCCACCCCCATCCCTCCCAAAAAAACCAGGGCTTCGTTGACTAGCCCCAGCACCCCCAGACCTCATTTTGCTGACATTGAGGGTGCACAGCCATCGATGCACCCTCATCCTCCAGGCACAGCCCCAGCAGTGGCCACCGCTAGTGGTGGCGCTGCTGACCTGCCTGCCCGCTGGTTGGGTGAGCAGCTTGTCGGGGTGAGCCGCTATCCTTGATAGGGATGGCAGCCCCAGCAGCAGTCACCTAATTGGCTGCTGCAGGCAAAATGCAGCCCTGGGTCCCGCTGCCCGCTCAGCGGGGTCGCCCCACCCCCGCCCCTGCTTTCAGCCCGACCACCTACGTAAAATCCAGCCCAAAGAATAGATGGTTTTTTTATTTATTCTTTCATGGGATGTGAATATCACTGGCAAGGCCAGCATTTCTCTGCAAAGGTGATGGTGAGCTGCGTTGTTCAACCACTGCAATCCATCTGGTGCGGGTATGCCCACAGTGCTGTTAGGAAGGGATTTCCGGAATGTTAATCCAGCGACAGTGAAGGAACGGCAAAATAGTTCAAAGTCAGGATGGTGTGTGACTTGGAAGGGATCTTGGAGCTGGTGGTGTTCCCATGTGTCTGCTGCCCTTGTCCTTCTCGGTGGTAGAGTTTGCAGGTTTGGAAGACGCTGTGAAAGGAGTTGTGAATGGTACTGAACATCGTACAATCATCAGGGAACATCCCCACTTCGAACCTCAAGACAGAGGGAAGATTATTGAGGAAGAAGCTGAAGATGGTTGTGCCTCAGACACTGCTCTGAGGAACATAGGAAGATCAGAACAGGAGTAGGCCATTCAGCCCCCTCGAGCCTGACCCGCCATTCAATGAGATCATGGCTGATCCGCGGCCGAACTCCATATACCTGCCTTTGGCCCATATCCCTTAATATCGTTGCTTAACAAAAATCTATCTATCTCAGATTTAAAATTAACAACTGTTCTAGCTTCAACTGCTGTTTGCTTTTTTTATTTTTATTTATTTTATTTATTTAGAGATACAGCACTGAGATACAGCACTGAAACAAGCCCTTCGGCACACCATGTCTGTGCCGACCATCAACCACCCATTTATACTAATCCTACATTAATCCCATATTCCTACCACATCCCCACAATTCCCCTACCACCTACCTATACTAGGGGCAATTTATAATGGCCAATTTACCTCTCAACCTGCAAGTCTTTGACTGGGAGGGAACCGGAGCACCCGGCGAAAACCCACGCAGACACAGGGAGAACTTGCAAACTCCGCACAGGCAGTACTCAGAATCGAACCCAGGTCGCTGGAGCTGTGAGGCTGCAGTGCTAACCACTGTGCCACTGTGGGAGAGAGTTCCAAACCTCTACCACCCTTTGCGTGAAGAAGTGCTTCCTAACATCTCTCCTGAGCGGTCTGGTCCTAATTTTTAGACGATGCCCCCTAGTTTTAGAATCTCCAACCAGTGGAAATAGTTTATCTTTATCTAGCCTGTCTTTTCCTGTTAATATCTTAAAGACTTTGATCAGATCACCCCTTAACCTTCTAAATTCTAGTGAAAACAGGCCTAATTTGTGTAATCTCTCCTCGTAACTTAACTCCTGTAGGCCAGGTATCATTCTTGTAAACCTATGTTGCACTCCCTCCAAGGCCAATATATCCTTCCTAAGGTGTGGTGCCCAGAACTGCTCACAGTACTCCAAGTGGGGTCTAACCAGAGTTTTGTACAGCTGCAGCATAACCTCTGTGTCTTTATACTCCAATCCTCTAGATATAAAGGCTAGCATTCCATTAGCCTTTTTGATTATTTTCTGCACTTGCTCGTGGCATTTTAAAGATCTATGCACCTGAACCCCCCAAGTCTCTTTGGATATCCACTGCACTTAACCTCTTCCCATTTAGAAAGTACCCTGCTCTATCCTTTTTTGGTCCAAAATGGATAATCTCACACTTGCCCACATTGAAATCCATCTGTCACAGTTTTGCCCACCTGCCTAATCTGTCAATATCTCTCTGCAATTTTATGCTATCATCTAGACTGTCTACAATGCCGCCTAACTTTGTATCATCAGCAAATTTGGATATATGACTTACTATGCCATCATCCAAGTCGTTAATGAATAATTGAGGCCCCAACACTCCTGCAGTGATGTGGTAATGTCCTGGGACTGAGATGATTGGCCTCCAACACTGATCTGCGTAGCAAAACCAATTATGCACAGTATAATAAAAGAAAAATACTGCGAATGCTGGAAATCTGAAATAAAAACGAAGTACTGGAAATACTCAGCAGGTCTAGCAGCTTCTGTGGAGGGTGAAGCAGAGTTAACTTTTCAGGTCTGTGACTTTCATCAGATTTTTGCACAGTGGTACTTTCCTCCTATAGGGCAGTTGGTGACTGTTAAATACAGTATATTGCCATTTATCTTATTGTCTGAAATGCAATCCATTAATTGATTGACATAACCCTAATTAAGTGTTAGTTAAGTTTGCAAACTTTGAAAAAAGTGTTTTGGGTTTTACATGGAAGGGTAATAGTTACTAAAGGGATTTGGTGAGTGTATTGGCAGTCAGTGCTCATTAAATATTCTTCTCATATGCTAATTGTTTAGTAACTGGGGAAAACACTACCTTGCAGAAGCTCAACGCCAACTCACAGACACCTCTTCCTACCTCCCTCTGGACCATGATCCCACCACCGAACATCAAGCCACCGTCCAAAGGACTGTCACTGACCTCATCTCCTCTGGAGATCTTCCCTCTACGGCTTCCAACCTCATAGTCCCACAACCCCGGCAGACCCATTGTGTCAGCCTGCTCCTGCCCCACTGAACTCATTTCTTCCTATCTAGACTCTATCTTTTCTCCGCTGGTCCAGTCTCTTCCCACCTACATCCGTGACTCTTCTGACGCCCTACGTCATTTTGACAATTTCCAGTTTCCTGGTCCCAACCGCCGCCTCTTCACTATGGACGTCCAATCGCTCTACACCTCCATCCCCCACCAGGATGGTTTGAGGGCTCTCCGCTTCTTCCTGGAACAGAGGCCCAACCAGTTCCCATCCACCACCACCCTCCTCCGCCTGGCTGAACTTGTTCTCTCATTGAACAACTTCTCCTTCAACTCCACGCACTTCCTTCAAGTAAAAGGTGTCGCTATGGGTACCTGCATGGGTCCTAGTTATGCCTGTCTTTTTGTGGGATATGTCAAGCATTCTTTGTTCCAGTCCTACTCAGGCCCCCTCCCCCAACTCTTTTTCCGGTACATTGATGACTGTATCGGTGCCGTTTCCTGCTCCCGCCCCGAACTGGAAAACTTTATCAACTTTGCTTCCAATTTCCACCCTTCTCTCACCTTTACATGGTCCATCTCTGACACTTCCCTTCCCTTCCTCAACTTCTCTGTCTCCATCTCTGGGGATAGATTGTCTACTAATATCCATTATAAGCCCACCGACTCCCACAGCTACCTCGACTACACTTCTTCACACCCTACCTCCTTTAAGGACTCCATTCCATTCTCCCAGTTTCTCCGTCTCCGACGCATCTGCTCTGATGATGCTACCTTTCATGACGGTGCTTCTGATATGACCTCCTTTTTCCTCAACCGAGGATTTCCCCCGACTGTGGTTGACAGGGCCCTCAACCGTGTCCGGCCCATGTCCCGCACCTCTACCCTCACCCCTTCCCCTCCCTCCCAGAACCGTGACAGGGTTCCCCTTGTCCTCACTTTTCATCCCACCAGCCTCCATATCCAAAGGATCATCCTCCGCCATTTTCGCCACCTCCAGCGTGATGCCACTACCAGTCGCATCTTCCCCTCCCTTCCCCTGTCAGCATTCCGAAGGGATCGTTCCCTCCGCGACACCCTGGTCCACTCCTCCATTACCCCCACCACCTCGTCCCCGTCCCAGGGCACCTTCCCCTGCAATCGCAGGAGGTGTAATACCTGCCCATTTACCTCCTCTCTCCTCACTATCCCAGGCCCCAAACACTCCTTTCAGGTGAAGCAGCGATTTACTTGTACTTCTTTCAATGTAGTATACTGTATTCGCTGCTCACAGTGTGGTCTCCTCTACATTGGGGAGACCAAGCGCAGACTGGGTGACCGCTTTGCGGAACATCTCCACTCAGTCCGCAAGCAGGACCCTGAGCTTCCGGTTGCTTGCCACTTCAACACTCCCCCCTGCTCTCATGCTCACATCTCTGTCCTGGGATTGCTGCAGTGTTCCAGTGAACATTAACGCAAGCTCGAGGAACAGCATCTCATCTACCGATTAGGCACACTACAGCCTGCCGGACTGAACATTGAGTTCAATAATTTTAGAGCATGACAGCCCCCCATTTTGCTTTCATTTTTAGTTATTTTTTCTTTTTTTACATTCTTTTTTACATTTTTTACAATCTTTTTTTGCATTTATTTCATTTCATCTTAGTTTGTTCAGTTTGCTTACCCACTGTTTTTTTTCAGTTTTTTTTTCAGGTTTGCACTTGCTGCTGTTCAATATTCAGTGTATTCACACCTAATCTGTACTAATGCTTTGTCTTTCAACACACCATTAACATATTGTTTGCCTTTGCTCCGTGACCTTTTGGTCAGCTATGTGGCCTGGTCCAATCTGCACCTTCTCCTTTGTTATCTCTTGCCCCACCCCCACCTCACTTGCTTATAATCTGTGACTTTTCTAATATTTGTCAGTTCCGATGAAGGGTCACTGACCCGAAACGTTAACTCTGCTTCTCTTTCCACAGATGCTGCCAGACCTGCTGAGTGATTCCAGCATTTTTTGTTTTTGTAAAACATTTTATTATTTTGTATGGTAGGGCACAGCAATGTGTGAATGGGCACACAAAGTTGTCGTCAAAGGGATGCAGCATAAATAAGGTGTAAAAGTTGGGAATTCAGTGAGAGTGGGAATTCCCTAAGTATTCAGTAACCTGTTTTTCTCTTCCCTCCCTCCCTCCCTCCCTCCACTACATGCTCTGTGTTCCCTGCTACCCACAACAGGTTACTTACCAGGCCTGTTTTATTTAAGTTGGGGAGAGTGGAGGCAGGAACCTGCCCAATGTGCAGGATACAGGACAGTTACTAAACCATGTGAAAGCAGCAGGGGTGGCCAATCCCAGGGTGCCTGCGCCACATTCCATCAATCAGCATTAACCCCGTCCAGGCAGCCCTTGTCAGTCACAGTGAGTCACCATTCGCAGACTGGGGTTTCCTGCCCATCAGATGCAGGGCCCGCCTACCCACTCGACCTGACACAGAGCCATGGGCAGGTTGGTGGGCAGGATTCTGGCCCGCAGGCCATATAGAGTCATAGAGAGCTACAGCACTGAAACAGGCCCTTGAGCCCACCAAGTTTGTGCCGACCACCAACCACCCATTTATACTAATCCTACATTAATCCCATTTCCCTCTCAGATCCCCACTTTCCCTCAATTCTCCTACCACCTACCTACACTAGGGGCAATTTACAATGGCCAATTTACCTGTCAACCCGCAAGTCTTTGGCTATGGGAGGAAACCAGAGCACCTGGAGGAAACCCACGCAGTCACAGGGAGAACTTGCAAACTCCGCAAAGGCTGTACCCAGAACCGAACCCGAGTCGCTGGAGCTGTGAGGCTGCAGTGCTAACCACTGCGCCGTCCCATATGTTGGACAGCCTTGGTGTAAATGTTGGGAACTTGGTGAAAGTGAAAATTCATTGCAGAGGAAGAAGAAGATGCTGCTGCTTTTGTCTACAATACTTGTGGTTTGAGTAAGCTTGAGGCCGTAAATATTTAAAATTCTTGTTCAGTGTTTTAGTGCTCAGTGCAAGCTAGCTTGTAGAAAAAGAAAAAAAAAATACAAGAAACTTAAACATAGATACAAATAATCTAGACTAAGCTATGGCAGAGCAGGTTGTGTGTCTGGACTGCAGTATGTGGGAGTTTGTGGTCAGTAAGACTGTTGAGAATGAACACCTCTGTAGTAGATGTTTCTGCCTCTAATCTCTCCCGCTCACAGCCATTGAGCTGGAATGTGATCTGGAGACACTCAGACACATAAGGGAGGAGGAGCAGTATCTGGACAGTTTGCTCCAGACCTCGGTCACACCTTGGAGAGAGGTTCAGGTTCAGAATGGGGCTGGTGCGACTGATTAGTTTGCAGAGTAAGGGGAATTGGGTGAGATGGGGAACTAGGATCCGCAGAAACTGATCCTATCCGATGCCGCGCCAACAGTTCTCAATTAAACAATCAAGTGAGGGTAAGAGGCCCAAGGGAGGGCTCCAGGTGGAGGGAGAATATTGGAGATGGGTAAAAGTGTTGCTGTTCAAAGGAAGGACTCCTGGCCAAAGAAATGGGCGCAGAGACAATAGAAGAATAGCTCAGCTTTGTGCCGAGCTCAAAATTCATTGAGCTGACGTCGTAAGGGAATGAATCTGAGGTCTTTGCCAGGATAGATCATTCAGAGAGGGGAGGTTGGAGGATATCGTGTATACACAACGAAGAGCAAGATTGAAAGAAGGGATGGGGTCAGAGGGAAGTGAAGAGGAAGAAAGATCCAGAGGGGCATTGGTACCCATGAGTTGTTGAAGTTTATGATCCTTTCCACCTGAAAGGAAGAAAAAAAGCTTTTTGTTGAAGTGCTAGATGAGACAAAGGATGAAATGGAACTGCAGACCAGGACAGTTTTGATATAGAGAGAGTCTCCACTGCTTAAGATAGAGTGGTCAAGAGTGTGCATGTGGGGGCACATGATCTTGAGTGTGGATCTCAGGATGCGACGAGAACAGCTGTTCAAGGAACACTGAATATCTAGGCGATATCTGATCATGGATGGATCCGAATCATGAAGGGTGGAATTTTAGTTGGAATCCACGTGGAACAAGTTTGAGCCAGAGACAGTTGCCGAAGAAGAAAATGTGGCTGAGAAAGTGAGCTTTGGTAGTGTTATGTTAGGCCCCCACCTGCCAAGAACGGGGCACGTTGATTTTTGTCATGAACATTGATTTTAAACTGTTAATGGAGTTAAGAGAGGACTTATTGGACAGATCAGCTGTGGCTGGAAAGAACATTTACATATTAACAGACAGTGTTTGGAAGGGCAAAGCAGCTATTCCTGACATTCAATCCATAATGGACTTTTGATCACCAGATGTTGAAGGTGGGGGGAGCTTGCCTTCCAGATTGACTGCTAAGATGGCCGAATACACAAATGGACATGGCCAAACCAGCTAGTCACATGACTAACATACTGGGCAACCTGAGTTTTTTTTTTAAATGTGTACAAACAGTTTGGACAGAAAGCTGTTTGCTCCTGGACTGAGAAGATCTCTCCTGTCTGCTCCCATCTGTTTCTCACAAGCCTCTGAATCCACTGAAAACACATGAAACACAAGAGAGAAAAATCTCCTACAGCGAACAAGGTTTAAGAAGAATACTTAGCAAAAAGCGAGATCTGTCTACAATCTACCTTCTGCAATGAGCTTGAAGAGCCGTAACAACTCTTCAGATATTGCTTCAAACCTTTCCACTTCATTTTTCTTCTTTTCTGTCTCTATTTGCATGTGCGTGTCCTGTATCCATAGGCGTTAACCGAATTAGAGTTTAAGTTTAATAAATTTCAACTTTTCTTCTTTAAACCTAAGAAAGCCTGTTTGTGTTAGTTTCTTTGCCTTATAATTGGAAAGCTGTGAACAAGGGAGAGCTAAAACACAGTGTGTTTAAAACTAAACACTGTTACTGTAAGACCAGGTGAAGGCTGAAAGGGAACCCTAGACCTCTTTCTCACCTGGTCGTAACAGTAGATACCTGATCAAACATGAGAAGGGAAATAGAAAGCAATGAAGGTGAACAAGAAAGAGGAGACAAATGGAAATCCCGTCAGCGAGAAGTGCAGCACTTTAAATTTGGCAATTCCTAGAAGAGAAGTGGCAATGAATTAAACAATAATACAAAAGCAAAATACTGCAGCAGGTCAGGCAACATCTGTAGAGAGAGAAACAGAGTTAATGGGCTGAATTTTATGAGTGTGCCACAATTCGCGACGGTGCACTCTAAGAATGGTGTGCATCCCATGCGGATGTGCTATCCCTGAGGCCCTGCAATATTACATGCGGGGTCTCACTTAAATAGAGGGGGTGGAGCAGCTGCCCTGATGACATAAGGGGTGACCGCTGCGTCCCCGGCAACAGCGTCTGTTGCCACCACACAGGCGCCGGTGCCATTTTTGAAAGGCTTTAAACCCTTATAAGCCTTTTAAATTTTAAAGGGACAATAGTAAGGAAGGTTCTGTCAACACATAATAAAGATATGGAGGTCCTTCCCCAACCCCCCCCAATGGTCTTTTAATTGGCTCTCATTGACAAAAAACACTTTATTCCCTACCCAAACTTTCCCCTCCATCCTTCAATCATTTGCCCTTCAACCCCTTCCCACCATTCACAAAACCAATAATAATTGATTTTGCCACTCCTCCACCCCTTCCGTCCTGGAAAATTTTATTCCTCCCCACCAGGTTCTCACCCGGAATTCCATATGGAGTTCCAAAGGCGCGCAAGCTGCGTTCGGATTTGGTAAAATCGGCGTGGGATGTCGGCCACCTGCAGGTAAGTTTATTAGCATGTAATTTATGTTTATTTGAATATTTAGATGAAGGGCCCACCACCATGCGGCGGGGGGAGTCGCACTGAGGTCCCTCTGCCGCAGGTAATATGCGCGGGCCCTTCTTGACCTCGCGTGTCAAGGCGGGCCTCTCCCCGCAGTATTTTACTGGCCCCCCAGCCCAATGTTTCTGATCGATGACCTTTCATCAAAACTAGGAAAAGTTAGAAATATTAATCTGTTTTAAGCAAATCAAAGGGAAGAGGCTGGAAAAAGAACAAAAGGGATGAAGTGAAAGGGTGGAAGAGCTTCATTGGAACACTGCAGGAGGCCGAGAACAAAGAAGTCAACGTGAGAGCAAGGTGGAAAATTAAAATGACATGCCATCAGAAACTTGGGGTCATGCTTGTGGACTGAACGGAGGTCTTCCACAAAGTGATCATCCAAACTGCGTTTGGTTTCCCCAATGTAGAGCAGACCACATTGCAAGCACTGAATACAGTATCCTAACTTGAAAGAAGTAACTCGCTGTTTCACCTCTTTCCCTGTTTTGTTTCCTTTTTGCTCTGCAGGTTTTGGTTTTACTCTCATTTTTCTTTTGTTTTTCTCTTTCGGACGGCAGCTGTTCATCATTCTACCATTCACACCTCTGCTAGACACATCTTTTGTTTCTTATCCCATTACCACTCCCTTGGGACCTCAACTACCAACTCTTTCGTCATTTAATGTCTCCCATCTTTCCCTTCCCCACCCCCCATCACAGACCTTCCCTTTTGTTCTTTTTCCACCTTCCCCCAATTCACATGCTTAAAACCTATTGCATTTCTAACCTTTCCCAGTTCTAATGAAAGGTCATCAAACTGAAACATTTCTTTTTCCACAGATGCTACTTGACCTGCTGAGTATAGCCAGCATTTTCTGTTTTTATTTCAAATTTCCAGCACCCACAGTATTTTGTTTTTGTTTGCCTACCTGGTGTCAGGGTGAGGGACCCCTTGAACTGGCTTGCAAGGATATTGGAGAGGGAGAGGGTGGATACAGTAATTGTGGTCCAAGTTGGGACCAACAACATAGGGGAGAGTAGGCAACAGGTCCTGGTTGGAGAGTACCAGGAACTAAGAGCTAAATTATGGAACAGGACCTACAGGGTTATAATTTCTGGATAAGTCGGGATAAGCAGATTCAGAAGTTGAATATGTGGCTGATGGAGTAGTATGGGATAGAGGCGTTCTATTTCATGGGACACTGGCACCAGTACTGTGTCAGGAAGGAACTGCATCGTTGGGACAGGTTCCACCTGAACTAGGCTGGGAGCAGAGCCGTTGTGGAAAGGATAAATAGGGCTGTTAAAAGGGTTTTAAACTGGTAATGGGGGGGTGGTGGGGGAATGGTATAAATAATAGATTGAAAACAAATGAAAGGAAGGAGTCAAGAGGAGCAGTCAGAAATTGTGCTTTAGGCACTGCAGGTAAAGGGAAAAGTAAAAGATATAAAATAATTAAACTATGCGAGAGAAAGAAGAAACACGTAAGTGAAACATTAGAGCAGAAGGTTAGGATGTGTGGTCCAAATAAGCGTTCTTCATACAAATGCACAGAGTATAAGGAAGAAATTAAATGAATGCAGATGCATATTGAACTTGGAGGGTCTGACGTGGTTGCCACTACTGAGACATGACTGCAAGAAGTCGGGTCTGGGAACTAAATATACCAGGTTATAAGATTGACAGGAAAGATGGGCAAAATGGTAGTACAGAAAGAGCAGCCTTGGAGATTAAGGATGAATCATTTTGATGATAAAAGAGGATAATACAAGAGGTGAGCAGGCAGCAGGGACTTTTTGCATAGAATTAAGAACAACATAAAACTAAAAGAAAAAGCACACAAAAATGCAAAATGTAACACTGGAGAAATGGAATGGCAAAGGGTAAGAGCTACAAAGAGGGAATATGAAAAGAAAGGGATATCAAAATTAAAATAGAAATTGTTTACAATTAGAAAAAAGAGGGTGGTCGGGAACAATGTGGGTCCCTTGAAAACTGATAGTGATAGCAATGAAAATAAGGACATGTTGAATAATTACTTTTCGCCAATATTTGCAGTGGAGGAAGAGGTTCGCATGCCAGAAATCCCAAGAGAACTAATATTGAATCAGGGATATGACTCACCAAAATTAAACATAAGCAGAATAACAGTAATGAAGAAAATGATGGCATTAAGAGTGACAAATCCCTAGGATCCCAATTAGTTTCCATCCCAGGGTTTTAAAGGAAGTAGGTGAGAACATTGCAGGTGCCTTAACTATAATCTTCCAGAGTTCTCTTGATTCCTGAACTGTTCTTTCAGATTGGAAAATTGCATGTTACTCCACTATTTAAGAAAAGTGAGAGGGGGAAACAAGAGAATTATGGACCTGTTAGCCTGACATCCCTGTTGTCGGGAAATTGCTGGAGTCTAAAATTAAGATTAGATTAGATTAGATTAGAGATACAGCACTGAAACAGGCCCTTCGGCCCACCGAGTCTGTGCCGAACATCAACCACCCATTTATACTAATCCTACACTAATCCCATATTCCTACCAAACATCCCCACCTGTTCCTATATTTCCCTACCACCTACCTATACTAGTGACAATTTATAATGGCCAATTTACCTACCAACCTGCAAGTCTTTTGTCTTGTGGGAGGAAACCGGAGCACCCGGAGAAAACCCACGCAGACACAGGGAGAACTTGCAAACTACACAGGCAGTACCCGGAATCAAACCCGGGTCCGTGGAGCTGTGAGGCTGCGGTGCTAACCACTGCGCCACTGTGCCAGACTAGGGTGACTGAACACCTTGAAAGTTTTCAGCTGCTCCGAGGCACAGCATGGAATTTATAAAGAACAGGTTATGCCTGGAGCGAATGAATGTTATTTATATGGACTTCTAGAAGGCATTTGTTAATGTCCCTCATAAGAGACTGTTAGCTAAAGTTGAAGCCCATGGAATTGATGGCAAATTATTGACTTGGTTAGGAAATTGGTTGAGCAGCAGGAGATGGAGTATAGGGATAATGGGGCAGGTACTCTTAAATGGCAGGATGTGACCAGTGGTGTCCGGCAAGGATCAGTATTTGGGGTCTCAACTATTCACTGTATTTATTAGCAACTTGGATGATGGGATAGAAAGCCACATATCCACATATTGGGGCGACACAGTGGCGCAGTGGTTAGCACCGCAGCCTCACAGCTCCAGCGACCCGGGGCTCTAGCGACCCGGGTTCAATTCTGGGTACTGCCTGTGTGGAGTTTGCAAGTTCTCCCTGTGTCTGCGTGGGTTTCCTCCGGGTGTTCCGGTTTCCTCCCACATGCCAAAGACTTGCAGGTTGATAGGTAAATTGGCCATTAGCAATTGCCCCTAGTATAGGTAGATGGTAGGGAAATATAGGGACAGGTGGGGATGTGGTAGGAATATGGAATTAGTGTAGGATTAGTATAAATGGGTGGTTGATGGTCGGCACAGACTCGGTGGGCTGAAGGGCCTGTTTCAGTGCTGTATCACTAAACTAAACATCCAAATTTGATGATGACACAAAGATAGGTGGCATTGTAAGTAATGTAGAAGGAAGCGCAAGATTACAAAGAGCTATTGATCAATTAAGTGAATGGGTAAAACTGTGGCAAATAGATTTCACTGTAGGCAAATATGAGGTAATCCATTTTAGACCTAAAAAGATAGAACAAGGTACTTTCTAAATGATGAAAAGCCAGAAATAATGGAGGTCCAAAGAGACTTGGGGTGTCTAGGTACACAGATCACTAGATACAGGCAAGGTACCAGAGCTTTGGAGGTCTGCAAACATTGTACCATTGTTTAAAAAGTGTGCAAGGGATAGGCCAACTAATTATAGGCAGGTCAGTCTGACCTCTGTGGTGGGTAAAATATTAGAATCCATTCTGAGAGACAGGATAAACTGCCACTTAGGCACGGATTAATCAGGGATGGCCAGCATGTATTTATTAAGGGAAGGTAATGTCTTACTAACTTGATTTGAATTTTTTGAGAAAGTAACAATAAGGATTGATGAGGGTAGTGCAGTGGATGTGGTCTGCATGGAATTTAGTAAGGCATTTGATAAGGTCTCACATGCCAGATTGGCCAGAAAAATGAAAGCCCATGGGATACAGGGGAATGTGGCAAGTTGGAGCCAAAATTGGCTCCGTGATAGGAAACAAAGGGTCGTGTCAATGGATGTTTTTGTGAATGGAAAGCAGTTTCCAGTGACATTGCACAGGGCTCAGTGTTGTGTCCCTTGCTGTTTGTAATATATATTAATGATTTGGACTTAATTGTGGGAGGCATGATTGGGAAATTTGTTGATGACACAAAAATTGGCCATTTAGTTGATAGTGAAGAGGATAGCTGTAGACTCCAGAATATCAATGGTTTGGTTGAGCGGGCAGAAAAGTGGCAAATGGAATTCAATCGGGAGAAGTGTGAGGTAATGCAATTTGGGGAGGGCAAACAAAGCAAGGGAATACACAATGAACAGGAGAATATTGAAAGGGGTAGAAGAAGTGAGAGACCTTGGAATGCATGTCCACGGGTCCCTGAAGGTGGCAGGACAGGTAGATAAAATGGTGAAGAAGGGAAATGGAATGCTTTCCTTTATTGGCTGTGGTACAGAATACAAAAGCAGGGATGTAATGCTGGAACTTTATAAAATGCTTGTTAGGCCACAACTGGGGTATTGCGTACAGTTCTGGTCACCACATTACAGGAAGGACATTATTGCTCTGGAGCGAGTACAGAGAAGATTTACAAGAATGTTGCCAGGGCTTGAAAGTTGCAGCTTTGAGGAAAGATTGGACAAGCTAGGGTTGTTTTCCTTAGAACAGAGGAGGCTGAGGGGGTGACTTAATTGAGGTGTACAAAATTATGAGGGGCCCAGATAGAGTAGACAGGAAGGACCTGTTTCCCCTAGCGGAGATGTCAATTACCAGGGGGCACAGATTTAAGGTGATTGGTAGAAGGATTAGAGGAAAAGGAAAATATTTTTCACCCAGAGGGTAGTGGGTATTTGGAATTCACTGCTCGGATTGGTGGTGGAGGCAAAAACCCTCAACTCTTTTAAAAGATACCTGGACATGCATCTGAAGTGCTGTAAGCTGCAAGGCTATGGATCAGGTGCTGGAAGGTGGGATTACACTGGGCGGCTAGTTTTTTCAGCCGATGCAGACACGATGGCTGAATGGCCTCCTTCTGTGCCATAACTTTTCTACGGTTCTAAATGTCATGGCCCAGTACAGAAAATAATCAAAAGGTCTAATGGAATGCTGGCCTTTATATCTAGAGGTCTAGAATACAAAAAGGTAGAAGTTATGCTACAGCCCTGGTTATAGCACACCTGGAGTACTGCAAGCGATTCTGGGCACCAACATTAGAAAGAATGTATTGGCCTTGAAGGGAGTGCCACGTAGAATTACTAGAATGTTACCTGGATTCCAAGGGTGAAATTACGAGGAGAGATTACACAAACTAGGGCTGCATTCCCTGGAATTTAGAAAGTTAAGGGGTGATTTGATCCACGTTTTCAAGCTAGTGAGGGTAACAGATACAGTAGATAGAAATGATTTCCACTGATTTGGGGAGTCTTGGACTAGGGGGCATAGTCAAAAGTTAGAGTAAAACCTTTCAGGAGAGAAGTTAGGAAGCACTTCTGCACGCAAAGGTTTATACATGCTTGATAACCTGTGCTGCAAATGGCAATTGGTGCTAAGTTAATTTTAAATTTTAAATCTGATATTGATAGATTTTTGTTAACCAAAGGTATTAAGGGATATGGGCCATGATCTCTTTGAAAGTTGGAACAAGCAAGGGGAGCTAAATGTCCTATTCTTGTTCCCGTGTGCCAGGACTTCTTAAATTTTAACAGCTCATTCAGAAATATCATTGCCTGAGGGTCTCGCCAATGGCATTTTGGAGATTCCCTTGGCTAACACTTTTTCTTTATGTAACTTGTATGTTTTCCTTTTATTTGATTTTTATGTTCCATTGATACACATGTTTGTAATGCAGAACCAGCTGTAAACTACAGAAACTCTGGGAACGAAAGTGCCATTAAGCAGCACAATAAAATCTAAAGATTCCCTCTGAGAAATATCAGAAAATAACAAATATCAAACACAATGATCTAAGGGTTTTATTTTAGCCTTCATATTTCTCCTCATCTATACTGAAGGTAGTGACTTGCTGAGGTACAGTCATGCTGACAGTCCTCTCGTATCCCACTTAAGTGGTCACTCTTGTATAAACCTAGATGCTGAGGTCTGCAGACTATTTTACAGTGAAATGCATCATGATGGAGCCCAATCCTGTGTGTACTCACTTGCCCAACTCCTACCTTTGCATCGGTTGTAATTGAACTTTGGACTTTCTGTTTTTGTGGTAGTTACAGAGTTGGGTGTGCTGTAGATACCAGCTTGGCTCAGTGGCACCAGTCACTCCTGGAAGCAGTCTGAGTGTCTTAATTTTGCAGGAGATAACTCACATTACCTATATTAGCTTGTATGACAGCATGAGTCACTGATGTAACAGTAGTGTCCCCTTGTCACCTAAGCCAGATATTTGTTTCTTTCGCGCATGTACTTCTTCAATCTCTCTGAAGGTGGGCTGAGCAAACAATTTTGTGAGAAAAGGCCTGATACGAGTCATTGGCTGGAAGTTAACACACACTTCCCTGGGAGCGGGCTTGGAGGTGAAGAGGGGGCATAAAATCATGTGGGGGATGCTGTGCCCATTGCCTACCCACCCTGCTGCTGTTTTGCCAGGTAGATAAGGTGGTTAGGAAGGCATATGGGATACTTGCCTTTATTAGCCCAGGCATAGAATATAAGGGCAGGGAGGTTATGATGGAACTGAGTAAAATGCTAGTTAGGCCACAGCTGGAGTACTGTGTACAGTTCTGATCCCCACACTATATGAAGGATGTGATTGCACTGGAGAGGCTGCAGAGGAGATTCACGGATGTTGCCTGAGCTGGAGCATTTCAGCTATGAGGAGAGACTGGATAGGCTAGGGTTGTTTTCCTTAGAGCAGAGAAGGCTGGGGGGCGGTGGGGGGACTTGATTGAGGTATACAAAATTAAGAGGGCATAGATAGAGTAGATAGGAAAAAACTTTTTCCCTTAGCGGAGGTGTCAAGAACTGGGGGCATAGATTTAAGGAAAGGGGCAGGAGGTTTAGAGGGGATTTTAGGGGAAAAAAATTCACCCGGAGGATGGTTGGAATCTGGAACACACTGCCTGAAAAGGTGGCCGAGGCAGGAACCCGCGCAACATTTAAGAGGTATTTAGATGAGCACTTGAAATGCCACAGCATACAAGGCTGCGGGCCAAGTGCTGGAAAATGGGATTAGAATAGAAAGGTTCTTGATGGCCGGCACGGACACGATGGGCCAAAGGGCCTGTTTCTGTGCTGTATGACTCTATCTGCGACTCTATGAAAGAACATACCATATTGATCCACATGTGTGGGTCATTTTACTTGACTTAACTAAAATAGATCATAAATATCTTCGAATATTTCTAGCCTCTTTACCTCAGTGGAAGTTCTCACAGCTTTCTCTTTAATAAACCTAACTGTGCTCACCGGTTTCTGGTTTCCAAAAGACAGTTGTTCTCACTCTCTCTCTCGACCATTTTGTCTAACCTCCCACTGTTTGTGGACTTTTTAACACTGGGCTGAATTTTACGTGCGTGCCGCAAATTGAGGCGGCGCGCTTTGAAGTTGGCGGTCCACCAACGCGGAGTAGCCTTCGATGAGCCCCCGCGATATTTAAATGGAGGGGGTGGAGTGGCCACCCCTGATGACATAAGCAAGCAGTCGCTCCATCCCAGGCAATGCTATCCGGCATTACCGCACAGGTGTCGGCGCCATTTTTAAAGGGCTTCAAGCCCTCCAGGTAGATTTAAATTTTTACAGGTGCCACCGCACTGAAATTAGAAATAAAATTTTAGTTATACGTTCAATCCCCTCTCCCCTCTAACAAATTATGTATGGTTTAGATTCTGTCATTTAGAATATTAACCACATTCATCTAGGTGCCTTTTTAAAAAAAAAACTTTGTTTGAATGCATTATTCCTCGGGAAATCCATCATTAAAAGTTCTCCAAATATGCTGCCGGACCTGCTGAGTGCTTGCAGCAAATTTTTTAAAAATCCTTTCTGTGAAAACGTGGTGGAAAAATCTCCTGAAATGTGACAATGGCTTAGTACTATGCAGTGCATTTTGTAGTGCAATCTGGACAGTCTATGAAATGGATTTTAATAGACCTTACTAAACAATTTATAGTGAAAAAAGTGCTCAGGCGTGTGTGTGAGTCAGTTTTGCCTTTCCCCTACTCAAGGCCATTGATTTGAATTTGTCATCAAAAATGGTCAGTATTATGAAATGCGTTCCCCAAAATGCCTGAAATAGAATTTCACTTTTAAGTCCCCATAAAGCAATGGGAATAATTATAGACTGATAGAATTGAAGAATGTAACCCCTAAAATCCCAGACCTGAGTGTAATAAAAATGGAATTTGACTTACCTCAGTCACTACAAACCAATGGCCATGATTATAGATAATGGAACAGCTTAGGATCAACCAGTTTGGCAAGGTAGAGCTGCTCTGTCTGCTGCAAAATCAAAATGATAATTGTTAACATTAATAAAACTTTGAAAGTGAAAACAGAAACCCAAATGTTTTTCTAAATTTAAGAAGTAAAACATCAAGAAGTGTATATTGCTGAAATATGAATGCTTGCATATTCTTACACCCCACCATGCTCTCACACACACAGCCTGCAAGTGCAGTAGTGTTTTCTCAGTTACGTTATTCACCTTTTATCTATTTTGCTTTCAGGTGAAAAGAAGTTTTCCTGCCCAGAGTGCTCAAAGCGGTTTATGCGGAGCGATCATCTTTCAAAACATGTTAAAACTCATCAGAACAAGAAAGGTGCTGCTGTTGTCCAAAGTGTTGGGAGCGCCTCGCCAGACATGGAGGCATCTGTGGCAGAGGTTCTAGTCTCTCCCAGAATAGTCGCCATAGCCACCGCTTCCCAGGATTCCAGTCCAACAATGCCAGCTATGGCAAATAGCATAGATGAATACTGATAACCTTTAACATGCAGCAGTCCAGATTCAGCACTTATCAATTTATTTCAAAGAAGTAGAAACAATATTAAAAATTTAGAAGTGTATGGAGGGGAGGGGGTGAACAACTCCTAGCTTGCAATTTATAACCTGTTACATAAATTTGGATCTAACATTTTAACTGAACAAAGTAGCAAAAGAGCTGTTCAGTTTCTGCCATTTATTGAGTATTGCGACGGTTTACCACTGTTTGTTAAAAATGCCATTATTCGGATAATCCCTGTTCTAAACAAAATTGCTTGTTTGACGCTATCCAAACTAAGTCAGTGATGCTTTTTTAGTTTTTAATTGTGCAATCTTAATCAACAGACTTCTATTAATTATCGAGAGCTCTTTACAGAAAATTCCATTTAAAAACAATAAAGGTTTCAGTAAGCTTGCTTTCGACCACAGTCTTGGGCAGATTGTATCTAATGGTCAGAATGTAGTAAGCACATTGATTATTCTAAGAGTACTAATGTTAAATCAGTTTCTCAACTCCCCATCTTCTCAGAATGGATGACAATCGCAATTTTAAAATCACTCTATATACTAGTACCATTTCTTTAACCAGTACCCAAATTACGAAGAATATATCTGAAAAAAGTGGATCCAGATACATTGGTAAGTAGCTGCAAGAATGTAGAGAGGCTTAATATGATCCTATTTTGATTCAGCTTCTCTCTAAGGAGGATGATTTTATTCCAAGTTTTATTTACATGTGGAATAGATCTCACTTTGTAGTTGACATTTAATTGTGATGAACGTTTTTGTAGAAATCTGATGTCTACAGCTGTTTAGTTATTGGAATAGCTTTCTAGGACCCTAAGTATTGGAAGATGTCAGCTAAGGGCAAATTTTGGATGCAGGGTGGCAATTGCAACTCCCCTGGATGTCGAGAAAGAAAACTACTTCTATTTTTCCTGTGTAAAATATTTGATTTACAAATTTCTTCATTTAAACTTGTGCATGTTTTTTTTGTACTCCTATACTATTCTTTCTCATCCGACTGTAATTGTTGAAGCAGAATTTTGTTGATTTTGTTAAAATATTTTCATGGACCAGTTAAATGTTATTAGCCCTGTGAAAGAGGGTTTATTTTGTTCAACTTTCATTTATGTATTAGGCTTTTATATGTGCGTGTGTGTGTGTATGTCTGTTTTTCCTTTTTCTCCCTAGCTCCATCTTTTATGAATCATACATTTATATAGAGTCTGCTTTCTACAAAGCTATCCTTGATAGGGCCTTCTCCTGGAGATGGGCTAGGCACTGATTTGATCTAGTGCCTCAGTAAATCTCTTCTTGAAGACTGTTTCAGTGCTCATTCCTTTTTGTACAAATATGTTTATACCACCGACTTACTCATGTATTTTGTTGGTCTTAATCCTTGGTACAGCTATATGAAATTATGATATATGTATAGTTCTATAAATGGTCAGTGTTGCCATTAGTAATACTTGCTTTTTTTTTCTCCAGTGAGTTAGTGTCTATTGCAAGTGGACATGGCTGTAGAAAATTACAGTTCTGAAATTTGCATCTTGATTTATTATTTATCAAGTATTATTTACTTATATTGTGCAAGGCCAGGAATGAAGGAGATGTATTTGTAGGTGCAAGTAAACTTATCCTCTTGGGAAGCAGTAAAATATAAAATTATATGTATAGATTTTCATCAATATAGTCATTAACTACCGTATTGTGATTATACAGTTTGTTTCTGGCCTTGCAAAGTACTTTTGCTTTAACTTATGTCTGCTTCCATTTGTGGTTATAATCATGCATGTAATGATTAAAAATAAATAATTGCCCATCAAACTAAATTCTAAGTAACTTACAGATGTTTAAGAGTAAAAAGTACACAATATGTGTAAAAATATTGAGGGAATATTGTTGATGGTAGTGTTTAGGGAAAAAAATAAATTTTGGTTTTGAATATCAGACTTTCTACAACAAAATTATTAACCTGAATATTTTGTTACAATAATTCACTTGTAAATCTTTTTTTAAAATGTGTTTTCCTGGCATCATAAACTTTTAATAATGGATTCTGCCAGAATGGCCTTAAAGGCATGATTTGTTCACATTTTTATAATGCAGATTTGTATAAAAGAGTGCATTTTGTGGGGAAAAAGTTTTTTTTTCACCTGCAGCAGAAAACTGAACTTGTCCATTAAAATATCCTTTAAGTTGAGATGCTTGTGCTTGTTTTTTTATTAATTGAATATTCTTGGCCATTGTTTTCTTCTATAGGGGAGGGCCGATCTAGTAAAACCGTTCTTATATTTTTCTTAACATTTCAATTTATCTTTGGTTAAAACTACAAACAAGGTCATTTATTTTCAACAGGCAAACAAAACCATTTCTTATGGAAAAATCACCTCAATGAAAATCAAGAGTAAGGCCTGCAATACAAAATAAAATAAAGGGTGACACTGGATATTCAAATAAAATAATTAAAGGAATGTCAATGCGTTGGAATACAAATGGTCTGAAATATGTTCCATATACGTTCAGCATATTGATTCAGTTACATGTTTGGAAAAAGTAATACCATACCTAAGTTCTTTCTCTCAGTCAATATGACTTTTTGTAAATTATTTTTGAGCAATGGTCCCTTTTTGTTCTGCAATGATTGTCACCTCTGACTGTTTGACCATGACCTGACACTGCTGCAACTAACTGGGCTGGGTCAGACCTGCTCCCTGGCCCCCACCAATGCTTTGTGTGGCTGGCGGCGGCTAGAAAGTTGCCCAGGCAATAATTCCCTCTGATTTCTCCTCAAAGCCCGCACCTCCACTGTTTCAAAAGACTGCATTCTGCTCAGAATAAGGACTGAATGCTATTGAACTTGAAACAGTGTGTTTCTCCATACCACGGTACTGAGCATGGCTTCGTTTTCCATTTCCCCCTCTCCCCATGCAGTGGAATGAGTAATGGAGCTTTTTTCTTCTCATACCAATACAGTGCAGCTTACCTTTTATGATGGGCCTGGCCCGATTTGCAGTAATACATTGGTTGGCAAAACCTGGAATTCTCTCTTGGTATTAAAATGGACTGCTTCACACATCATTGCAAAATTCTGGTGGAGCAAGACTCTTCAGCTGCAGCTGCCAACATTAAGATAAGTGAGAGGTTCTAACTTAGGTTGCTTAAGTAAGTTGTGCCATTTGTGGACTCTATGTTGACATTTATATAGAATTACATAAAATATACAGCACAGAAACAGGCCATTCAGCCCAACGTGTCAGTGCTGGTGTTTATACTCCACACAGATCTGCTCCCATTCAATCCAACTCATCTCAGCCTTTTAGTCCTATTCCCATTTCTCTCATCTACCCATCTAGTTTCCTTTTGAAAGCATCGAAGTTATTTTCTTCAACCACTTCCTGTGGTAGCATGTTCCACATTCTAACCACTCAGTGAAAATATTTCTCATTTTGCTTTTGGATTTATTAGTAACTAATATAGTATGATTTCAAAATTTGCAGATGACACCAAATTTTTGGGGGTGGGTGGGCATAGTTAATACAATGGAGGACTGCGGCAAAATACAGGAAGACTGTAAACTTGCAGAATGGGCATTTACTAGTCAAATGAATTTCAATATAGATAAGTGGGAGGTGGAACATTTTGGGTAGGAAAAATAAGGAGGCCACATACGCTTTTGTAAATAAGCGTCTAAATGGGGGTTCTGATAAATCACAAAGTATTGTCGCAGGTTAAAAAGCCATTTAAGTAAATAAAAAGCAGATAAAGCACTGGGGGTTCATTTCTAGAGGGATAGAATTGGAAAGCAGAAATTATGTTAAACTTGTATTGAACCTTGGTTAGAGCACACCTTGGGAGTAGTGTGAATAGTTCTGGTCTCCAAATTGTAGAAAGGATATAGAAGCATTGGACAAGGTGCAAAGTAGATTTACAGGAGAAAGCTAGATAAGCACAGGAAGAAAGGAATAGGAATGTTGATGAGGTTAGGTGAAGGGTGGGAAGAGACTCGTGGAACATAAACACACACATGGGGATCTGTTTTTGTGCTGTAAATATTATGTATCTTGTACTTAAGGTTCCTCATTTTTGATTCTCCCACAAGTGGCAACTTTTTTTTATTTGTTCGGTGGATGTGGGCATTGCTGGCCAGGCCAGCATTTATTGCCCATCCCCAATTACCCTCGAGAAGGTGGTGGTGAGCTGCCTTCTTGATCCGCTGCTCTCCTTGGGGTGTAGGTACATCAACAGTGTTGTTAGGAGGGGAGTTCCAGGATTTTGACCCAGCGACAGTGAAGGAACAGTGATTTAGTTCCAAGTCAGGGGGGTGTATGGCTTGGAGGGGAACTTGCAGGTGGTGGTGTTCCCATGCATCAGCTGCCCTTGTCCTTCTAGGTGGTAGAAGTCGTGGGTTTGGAGGGTGCTGTTTAAGGATCCTTGGTGAGTTGCTGCAGTGGATCTTGTAGATGGTACACACTGCTGCCACTGTGTGTCGGTGGTGGAGGGAGTGAATGTTGAAGGTGCCAATCAAGTGGGCTGCTTTGTCCTGGATGGTGTTGAACTTCTTGAGTGTTGTTGAAACTGCACCCATCCAGGCAAGTGGAGAGTATTCCATCACGCTCCTGACCTGTGCCTTATAGATGGTGGACAGGCATTGGGGAGACTGGAGGTGAGTTACCACAGAATTCCCAGCCTCTGACCACCTCTTTTAGCCACAGCATTTATGTGGCTGGTCCAGTTCAGTTTCTGGTTAATGGTAACTCCCAGTATGTTGATCGTGGGGGATTCAGCGATCGTAATGGCATTGAACATAAAGGGGCAATGGTTAGGTTCTCTCTTGTTTGAGATCGTCATTGCCTGTCACTTGTGTGGCGCGAATGTTACTTGCCATTTATCAGCCCAAGCCTGGATGCTGTCCAGGTCCTGCTGCATCTGGACATGGGCTGCTTCAGTATCTGAGGAGTCATGAATGGTGCTGAACATGGTGCAATCGTCAGCGAACATCACCACTTCTGACCTTATGATTGAAGGAAGGTCATTGATGAAGCAGCTGAAGATGGTTGGGCGTAGGACACTACCCTAAGGAACTCCTGCAGTGATGTCATTGGGACTGAGATGATTGACCTCCAACAACCACAACCATCTTCCTTTTGTACATTCTCTCCATATCTACCTTGTCCAACCCATTCACATTTTAAAGACTTCAATCTGGTCTCCTCAAAATCCCTTTTCTAAAAAAAAATACCCAAGCTCTGCAATCTTTCCCAATAGTTATAACCTATCAGTCTGGTAGCATCCTTGTAAATCTTTTTTGCACTTTATCCAGAGTTTCTATGTCTTTTTGGAGTTAAGAGACCAGAACTGTGCACTGTACTCAAGTACAGCCTCACCAGTGTCCTGTACAAGTTCAACATAACTTCACCCCCTTCTCTTTCAAATTTGCTGTCACCACCCCTCAAAAAAAAAGAACCCTTGCCCTCTGTCCTTGCAAACTACCACCTCATCTCCAACTTCCCTTTCCTCGCCAAAATCCTTGACTATATCGTCACCTCCCAAATCTGTGCCCTTTTTGCCAGGAACTCTATGTTTGAATCTCTTCAATCAGTTTCTACCCTTACCAAAGTGCCAAAAGTGCTTTATCAAATGGATATGCAAATGGCCTCCTATGTGACTATGACTGTGGTAAACTGTCCTCCCTTGTCCTTTTCAACCTGTCTTGCAGACTTTGACGCAGTTGACCACGCCATCCTCCTCCAGCATCGTCCAGGTGGGTGGAATTGCACTCGCCTGGTTTCATTCTTCTCTATCCAGTCGGAGCCAGAAAATCACCTGCAATGCCTTCTTTCTCTGCTTCCGCACCGTTGCCAGTGGCATCCCCCAAGAATTTATCCTTGGCCCCCTCATCTTTCTCATCTACATGCTACCCCTCAGCGACATCATCCGAAAATACAGCATCAGTTTTCACATGTAAGCTGATGACACCCAGCTTTACCTCAATACCACCTCTCTTGACCCTTCCACTGCCTCTAAATTGTCAGACTGTTTGTCAGATATCCAGTACTGGATGAGGAAAAGTTTGCTGTTAACTAAAATTTATAAAGACCAAAGTCATTGGGCTGGATTTATGGGCCCCTTTGAGGTGGGCGTGGGGAGAGGGCCCATCACCACCCTGTCACCAAGGAATTTGCCAGGGGTGGGATATGTTGATGCCAACCTTCCTGCCCAGAGGCCAATTGAGGCTACTTAATGGCCTCTTCCCACCGCCACTGGGATCTAACCGGGGGGGCCTCTGCCACGCAGGGATGGTGCCTTGTAAAATGCTGCGCCCTCCCTGCGGACCTGGTGATGGGGGCTCCCTCCTTCGAGGGCGATCTGTGGCCCATGGAGGACCCCCACCAGAAAAATCTACAATTCCATGCCTCCCCCCACCAGACTTCATGCCTGCCCTTCCAACAGCCACCCCCCCCCCCCCACCCGCCTCGCTGGGGCCTTTTGGACTTGCCCCGGTGACCCCACCTCACCTGAGGTCTGGGGTTCCTGTGCTAGGCCTGGGTCCAAGGCCTCTGCAGTAATGGCAGTGGCCACCACTCCCAGTGGCACTGCTGCTACTGCTGAGCTGCTGGCCCTGTGATTGGCCAGCAGCTCTTGGAGGCGGGATCCCATCTTTAAAGGGATGGAGATCCTGGCGCCAGGCACTTAAGCTTCAAAACACCTGAGGATCACTGCGGGGGAGGGGGGTTTGGTAGGGGGTATGAAAAGGCTGAGGCAGGGTTTCCCCTGTTTTTTCGGCCTGGCGCTGGGAGCCCCCTTCCTCAATAAAATCAAGCCCGTTGTCTTCAGTTCCCACCACTAACACTGTTCCCTAGCCACTGACTCCATTCCTCTCCCTGGCAACTGTCTAAGCCTGAACCAGACTGTTTGCAATCTTGGTGTAATATTTGACCCCAAGCTGGCCTTCCGACTACTTCTGCCATCACTAGGACTGCCTATTTCCATCTCCGTAACATTGCCTGACTCTGCCCCTGTCTCAGCTCATCTAGTAAAACCCTCATTCATGCCTTGATACCTCTAGACTCAACTATTCCAACATGCTTCTGGCTAGCCTCCCATGTTTTATCATCCATAAACTTGGGGTCATCCAAAACTCTTCTCCTTGTGTCCTAACTTGCACCAAGTCCTGTTCGCCCATCACTTCTGTGCTCGCTGACTTAAATTGGCTCCTGTTTTAAGCAACGCCTCGATATTAAAACTCTCATCCTTGTTTTCAAGTCCTGCCATATCCTCACCATCTCCCTATCTCTAGTCTCCTCCACAACCCTCATAGGTATCTGTGCTCTTCTAATTCTGGCCTTTTGAACATCCCTGATTTTAATCAGTCCACAATTTGTGGCTGTCCCTTCAGCTGCTAAGGCTCCAAATTCTGGAATTCCCTCCCTAAACCTCTCCATCTCTCTATCTCTGTTTCCTCCCTTAAGGCGCTCCTCAAAACCTACCTCTTTGACCCAGCTTTTGCTCATCTCTTATATCTCATTATGTGGCTTGGTGCAAAATTTGTTTTACAACAATCCTGTGAAGTACGTTAAAGGCATATGTAAATACAAGTTGTTACTTTTTGAGGTGTAGGGTAATGTTTCTGTTCTACCAAAGTGCATCACCTCACATTAATCTGTTAAAGCTCATTTGCCACTTATCTGCCCAGTCTGTAAATATTCTTATGTCTTGTATTATGTTGCATTCTTCCTTAGTGTTCGCTATACCCTGCAATTTGGTATCATCTTCAAATTTTGATCGTTATTTATCCCAAAGCCCATATCATTAATGCAAATTATATTTAAGTGGTTCCAGCACTGATTATTGTGGAACACCACTTTCTACCTTTTTCCAACCTGACTAATTGTGCTTTAGCCTTACTCTCTGTTTTCTACATTTTAGCCAGTTTGCTATCCATTCAGCTATTTGCCCTGACTCTACATGCCCTATCTTTTGTCTTGAAGCTATTGTGTTTAACCTTATCAAAGGCATTTTGAAAATCAGCCATGATCTTATTGTATGGCGGAGCAGGCTCGAGGGGCTGAATGGCCTACTTCTGCTCCTAATTGGTATGTTTGTATGTAAATCCAAGTGTATGATATCCACTGCATTACCCTAGTTTCTCTTTATGTTACCTCTTCAAAGAATTCTAATCATGTTAGTTAAGCATGACTTAGCCTTTTGGAATCCATGCTGACTATCTTTGTAATATTTTCTGTCCTATTTACATACTAAAATGTTGAGTGGGAATTTGAATCCTGATTGGTTCCAGTCCTTGGGTTCCACTGTGGTCATCTTATCCTGATTAATATACAGGTGAAGTACAGTGAAATATAACACGAAACAACTAAATAAAATGTTGTAATATGAGTTTCACAGGTTTCGTTTAAGAGGAAATGTTACATTGCCTTCAATGACAGTTCATTCAGAAATACAAAAGGTGGTTGCTACAGAGACTGAACACACTACAAAGGTAAAATACAGATTGTTAGGTGTATGACTGATTTCACCGCTTCATGATCTATTGTGTTTAGCATTATTGAATAGTGTGTTTGAGATTGTGCCATGAAATAATGTTCAGACTAGAGAGTATTGGTTCATGCTTTCACATTTCAAAATACCTTAAAGTGGAGGATGAAGATGAGCATGGTTTGCCATAAAATAGATCTTTTTCCACTTGTACAATGAAAGCCTGAGAAAGAATAGGGTTAGTTTCTTTTTCCCCTAGTAATATTCAGGGCATGGATAAAGGCAGTAAATTAACTTTGTGGGATTAACTAGTTGGTATTTGCAGATGCTCTAGATTTTGGAATTAGACTGTTATATGAAAAGGAAGAATGTGCAGGATTACGGGAGGAGGCAGGGGAATGGCACTAAGTGACTTGCTCGTTTGGAGAGTCACTGCAGACACGAAGGGCTGAATGGCCTCCTTCTGCGCTGTACCAATTCTGTGATTCGGTGATTTGTTCATGACAGGGTTTTTAAAATAATAAAACCCTTTTGGTAAACCAAATATAAGACTAAGCAAGCTCTTCGCAAACCTCAAATTAACAATGAGCAGCAATGTTATTTCGTGTTGAAATACTTGGAGACTGAGTTCGCTTGCTCCTCTTGGCAGTTCTAATATTGGTGCAATCCTTTTGCTCTATAAATCTCAGAATCTGTTTTTAATAGATTATTACTTGACTTCCATGATTATTACTTAACTATTTCAAAATAAGAGGGAAGCCACTTAGGACTGAGATGAGGAGAAATTTCTTTACTCAGAGGGGTGTGAATCTTTGGAATTCTCTACCCTAGAGGGCTGTGGAAGGTCAGTCATTGAGTATGTTTAAAGCAGAGATTGACAGATTTCTAAATACCAATGGCATAAAGGAAGATGAGGATAGTGTGGGGAAAAGGCATTGAAGGGGTGATCAGCCATGATCATATTGAATGGCTGAGCAGGCTCGATGGGCTGAATGGCCTACTTCTGCTCCTATGTTCCTACGTTCCCTGAGTTGGCTTATACAGATTTAGTGAACAGGTCAACTAATTGATCTTAAATCAATAGTTCTAGATCTCACTAATTTGGATTTTAGTATTTTAAATGTTATAATTAAAGCAACAATTGCAAGACAACACGCTGATTAATTTAGTCTTCAATCTAGGATTGAGAGAGCTTAACCAGATCAAGAACTGAACCTATTTTATTGATCTCTTGTCAAAATAGATTTGCTCTATTGATGAACCCCAAACCAGGAACTGGATGCACTTCAAGGCTTTTCTGTATAGCTTAATATTGACAATTCAAAATCGCTTATGTTCACTGCACCAATTAACACCAAAGGCATTGATTAATTTGCATGCCATCCAACAGGTAGGCTTAATTTCTTTCATCATGCAGGAAAGGTCACTTATTGGAGAAAATGAGAGAGGTTTTTTGATCGCTCCAGATTGCCTGCAGGGAACTGGTCAAGCTTTCTTTAAATGACACCATTGGAATTTGACCCCTGTTCCTCACATTCTAGGGTTGAGTTTTTGAAGCAATTTATGTGTTGGGTTTTTTAATGAAATGTTGCAGGTACATTTCGATAGTATTTTTTTTCACTTTAAAAGTTAAAAGATTTTTACGCTATATTTACACCAATTTGATCAGACCTTGGTGTTAAGCATTTAGTGAAGTTTTTTTCGATATCTGGTGCCTATAAGGTTCTTTCTTATACTCCTTTGGGAGGATGTGGAGAAGTCTGATTAGTGAAAGAGAGATTATTGAAGTTAGTCTTAGATGCTGAACAAGAAGTCTCTTCCACGTATTGATAGAAAAGAGAGTAGATGAGATGCCAATTGATGGAACTAAAATGGAAAGAGTGAGGTAGCTTGTTTGACCAAGGACAATTGCGCATTTGATAATTCTTTTTGTTGCTTAGAGGTGATATAGTGTACTGATTCGATAAAGCCATTGAGAAATTCAGGTAAATCTTCAAAAGTACAACAGACAACTGTGTGGTTAAGTTTGCATTGCTGCAAGAGTCTCCATTGGTGTAGAATATTTTTGTATCTTAACATTTATTTAACTAGGATTGCAAATGGTCTGCAGGCTGTATAATTGCAATATTGGGTCCCAGTGGTCACTCTCATTTTGGTGCCACTCGCTACACCAGTTTCACAAAGTAGAAGAAATTATTTGTTCTTATGCTCTTGAGATACTGCCATGAGATACTTGACAGGTTTGCAGGTCTGACTAATCACAAATCCTCTTGCCCAAATGATGTATATCCGAAGAAAATGAAGAACAAGGAATCAGACGGGAGAAATGGTAAGCAGCTAATTCGGATTTGGGCATGTGTGCGTGAATGAACGGAATGTGGTGAATAAGGTTGTTGAGCTGCGGGCATAAGTTGCCAACTGGATTATGATATAGTGGCATTAAGTGAGACCTGGCTCAAACAAGGCCCCAATATTAACGGGAGGAAGGGAAGAGTGAGGGGAGCCTGGTAGCAGGTGAAGAATATGACAAGGCCAGGGCTGTAGAGGCCCTGCTGATATAAAGGGGCTGCAATCAGGAGGGAGGGAGTTGATCAGGGATGGGGTCTGCGATTGGGAAGCATTAATGGCTTGGGGCCACGATCGGGACTGGGGTGGCTGAAGGCTTCCTTGTGACACTTGGGAGCACTCCTGCTCCTTCTAGCTCACTGGGAGCTTATAAATGGGCAAATGTTTAAAACTGCTGGGCAACAGACAGTGTGGACCCCCCTTCCCCTATATGGATAAAAATATGCCATGTGCCAATGACATCATCAGGCCACAACTTTTGCAGGTTAAGTCAGCCCTTATCTACTTTTAGCAGCAGCTTTGTCAATGACTTGAATTGGGGTAGTAAAATTTTAAATGTCCAAGAATGGGATCGGGTTGCTTGCTTTTGATATTTTAACTTCCCTGACCTGTCTCAACTGTTGGGGTGGAGGGGTTGGGTTTAAAATGTATTTAGGAGTAGGGAAGGAAAAAAGTGGGGTAGTAGGATGGATCAATACTGGAAAGGGATGTTATACTTGAGAGTTCAAAGACATAATTTATTTGGGTAGAGTTAAGAAGCAGAATAGGAGTTGTTTAGCTGCTGCATGTATACTGTAGGCCACCAAATAGTGGGAAGGGGATAGAGGAGCAAATTTGCAGGTACTCTTCAGAAAGATGTAAAAACAATAGAGTAGTGATCATAGTGAATTTCAATTATCCTAATATAGACTAGGAAAAGGGCAAAAAGGGGGAGGAATTCCTGAAATGTGTGCAAAACAATTGTGATCAGTATGTTCCCAGCTGAATGAGGAAGGAAATAATGCTGAACCTTGGTCTGGGGAATGAACTGGATCAAGTTTTAATTGGAGAGCATTTGGGAAACAGTGATCAGAGTATCATTACATTTGGATTAGTTATGGAAAAGGACAAGGAGCAATCAAAGATGAAAATACTCAATTGGAAGAGAGCTAATTTCATTGAGTTTAAATGGAATCTGGCCCCAGGCAAATTGGAAGCAAAGATTGTCAGGTAAAACAGTAAATATGCAATGGAAGGCCTTCAAACAGGAGATAGGTTTGGGTATAAACTAGACACAGCAGAAAGGAAGGGCATCCAAAGCTAGATGATGAAAGAAATAGAGGTTAAAATAAAACAGCAAAAGGAGGCTCGTGATGATGAATGTCAGCTTCATAATATAGTAGAGAACGAAGCTGAATATAGAAAGTACAAAGGAGAACTGAAAAAGGAAATGGGTCAAGAGAATTTATGAGAAAAAAATAAACAGGTAACGCAAAAGGGAACACTAAACTCTTAATTATCCTTTACTCTTTATCTGATTATTAAAGGAAAGGTGGGGCCAATTAAGGACCAAAAAGGAAATTATCTTGTGGAGGCAGAGGGCACGGCTGAAGTACTAAACGAGTATTTCTACTTTCACTGGAGAGGAGAGTGCTACCAATGTTATGCTAAAGGAGGTGTTAGCAAAATTAGATAGGATAAAAAGAGGTGAAGTGTTAGCAGTGCTCAAAGTAGAAAAATCACCCAGTTTGAATGGGATGCATCCTATTGAAAATAGGAGCAGGAGTAGGTCATTCAGCCCTTTGGGCCTACTCCGCCATTCAAAGAAATCATGGCTGATTGTCTAATTCAGTACCCTGTTCCCGCTTTCTCCCAATATCCCTTGATCCCTTTGGCATTCAGAAATATATCTATTTCCTTCTTGAATATATTTAATGACTTGGCCTCCACTGCCTTCTGCGGTAGAGAATTCCACGGGTTCCCCACCCTCTGAATGAAGAAATTTCTCCTCATCTCAGTTCTAAATGGCATACCCGTATCCTGAGACTGTGACCCCTGGTTCTGGACTCTCCAGCCATCGGGAACATCCTCCCTGCATCGAGCCTGTCTAGTCCTGTTAGAATTTTATATGTTTCGATGAGATCCCCTCTCATTCTTCTAAACTCTAGTGAATATAGGCCTAGTCGACCCAATCTCTCCTCATACGTCAATCCTGCCATCCCAGGAATCAGCCCAGTAAATTTTCTTTGCACTCCCTCCATGGCAAGAATATACTTCCTCAGTTAAGGAGACCAAAACTGCACACAATACTGCAGATGTGGTCTCACCAAGGCCCAGTATAACTGCAGTAAGACATCCCTGCTCCTGTACTCAAATCCTCTTGCAATGAAGGCCAACATACAATTCGCCGTCCTAACTGCTTGCTGCACCTGAATGCTTGCTTTCAGCGACTGGTGGACAAGGACACCCAGGCCTCGTTGCACCTCCCCCTTTCCCAATCTATCACCATTCAGATAATAATCTGCCTTTGTGTTTTTACAACCAAAGTGGATAACCTCACATTTATCCACGTTAAACTGTATCTGCCATGCATTCGCCCACTCACCCAACTTGACAAATCACATTGCAGCCTCTTTGCATCCTCCTCACAGCTCACATTCCCCCCGCTTTGTGTCGTCTCCAAACTTGGAAGTAACAGTGACTTTGGCTACAATCTCTTGATCCTTCTTGGATATGTGAGTGCTACCAGAGGACTGGGGTGTTGCAAATATTACATCCCTATTCAAAAAAGGGGCCAGCGATTAAACTTGGCAACTTCAGGCCAATCAGCCTAGCAGTGGTGGGGAAACTTCTAGAGACAATAATCTGAGTCAAAAATCACTCTGAACAACATGGGTTAATTAACAACGGTTAACACAAATTTGTTAAAAGTAAAACATGTCTGACAAACATGATTTGAATTCTTTGTTAAAATAATGGAGAGGGTTGAAGGAGGTTGTGCAAATGGACTTTCAGAAGGCTCTTGATAAAGTATCACATGAGATGAAAGTGGCTGTGGGGAAACAAAATAGGCTGAAAGAAAGAAAGAAGAGAGTAGTAGTGAAAGCTTGTTTGTCAGACTGGAGGGAAGTGTACAGTGGTGTTCCCTGGGAGAGGTATTAGGAGCACTGGTGTTTCTAATATGTATTGATAGCCTGAACTTGAGTCATAATTTCAAAGTTAGCAGATGATACAAAGCTTTGAAATGTTGCAAACAATAACAACAAACAAAGAACAGTACAGCACAGGAACAGGCCATTCGGCCCTCCAAGCCTGCGCCGATCTTGATGCCTTCCTGAACTAAAACCTTCTGCACTTCTGGGGACCGTATCCCTCTATTCCCATCCTATTCATGTATTTGTCAAGATGCCTCTTAAACGTCGCTATCATACCTGCTTCCACCACCTCACCCGGCAGTAAGTTCCAGGCACTCACCACCCTCTGTGTAAAGAACTTGCCTCGCACATCCCCTCTAAACTTTGCTCCTCGCACTTTAAACCTATGTCCCCTAGTAACTGACTCTTCCACCCTGGGAAAAAGCTTCTGACTATCCACTCTGTCCATGTAAACCTCTACCATGTCGCCCCTCCACCTCCGTCATTCCAGTGAAAACAATCAGAGTTTATCCAACCTCTCCTCATAGCTAATGCCCTCCAGACCAGGCAACATCCTGGTAAACCTCTTCTGTACCCTCTCTAAAGCTTCCACGTCCTTCTGGTAGTGTGGCGACCAGAATTGCACGCAATATTCTAAGTGTGGCCTAACTAAAGTTCTGTACAGCTGCAGCATGACTTGCCAATTTTTATACTCTATGCCCCGACTGATGAAGGCAAGCATGCCGTATGCCTTCTTGACTACCTTATCCACCTACGTTGCCACTTTCAGTGACCTGTGGACCTGTACGCCCAGATCTCTCTGCCTGTCAATACTCCTAAGGGTTCTGCCATTTACTGTATACTTCCCACCTGCATTAGACCTTCCAAAATGCATTACCTCACATTTGTCCGGATTAAACTCCATCTGCCATTTCTCCGCCCAAGTCTCCAACCGATCTATATCCTGCTGCATCCTCTGATAATCCTCATCACTATCCGCAACTCCACCAACCTTTGTGTCGTCCGCAAACTTACTAATCAGACCAGCTACATATTCCTCCAAATCATTTATATATACTACAAAGAGCAAAGGTCCCAGCACTGATCCCTGCGGAACACCACTAGTCACATCCCTCCATTCAGAAAAGCACCCTTCCACTGCTACCCTCTGTCTTCTATGACCGAGCCAGTTCTGTATCCATCTTGCCAGCTCACCTCTGATCCCATGTGACTTCACCTTTTGTACCAGTCTGCCATGAGGGACCTTACTGAAGTCCATATAGATAACATCCACTGCCCTTCCTTCATCAATCATCTTCGTCACTTCCTCAAAAAACTCAATCAAATTAGTGAGGCACGACCTCCCCTTCACGAAACCATGCTGCCTCTCGCTAATAAGTTTGTTTGTTTCCAAATGGGAGTAAATGCTGTCCCGAAGAATCCTCTCTAATAATTTCCCTACCACTGACGTAAGGCTCACCGGCCTATAATTTCCTGGATTATCCTTGCTACCCTTCTTAAACAAAGGAACAACATTGGCTATTCTCCAGTCCTCTAGGACCTCACCTGTAGCCAATGAGAATGCAAAGATTTCTGACAAGGCCCCAGCAATTTCTTCCCTTGCCTCCCTTAGTATTCTGGGGTAGATCCCTTGGAGACTTATCTACCTTAATGCTTTGCAAGACACCCAACACCTCCTCCTTTTTGATAATGAGATGACTGAGACTATCTACACTCCCTTCCCTAGGCTCATCATCCACCAAATCCTTCTCTTTGGTGAATACTGATGCAAAGTACTCATTTAGTACCTCGCCCATTTCTTCTGGCTCCACACATAGATTCCCTTCTCTGTCCTTGGGTGGGCCAACCCTTTCCCTAGTTACCCTCTTGCTCTTTATATACAAATAAAAAGCCTTGGGATTATCCTTAATCCTGTTTGCCAATGACTTTTCATGACCCCTTTTAGCCCTCCTGACTCCTTGCTTAAGTTCCTTCCTACTGTCTTTATATTCCTCAAGGGATTCGTCTGTTCCTAACCTTCCAGCCCTTACGAATGCTTCCTTTTCCTTTTTGACTAGGCTCACAATATCCCGCATTATCCAAGGTTCCCAAAACTTGCCAAACTTATCCTTCTTCCTCCGGTCCTCGATTCTAATCAACTGACATTTGAAAGACTCCCACATATCAGATGTTGATTTACCCTCAAACAGCTGCCCCCAATCTAAATTCTTCAGTTCCTGTCTAATATTATTATAATTAGCCTTCCCCCAATTTAGCACCTTCACCCGAGGACTACTCTTATCCTTATCCACAAGTACCTTAAAACTTATGGAATTATGGTCACTGTTCCCGAAATGCTCCCCTACTGAAACTTCGACCACCTGGCCGGGCTCATTCCCCAATACCAGGTCCAGTATGGCCCCATCCCTAGTTGGACTATCTACATATTGTTTCAAGAAGCCCTCCTGGATGCTCCTTACAAATTCTGCCCCATCCAAGCCCCGAGCACTAAGTGAGTCCCAGTCAATATAGGGGAAGTTAAAATCACCCACCACTACAACCCTGTTACCTTTACATCTTTCCAAAATCTGTCTACATATCTGCTCCTCTACCTCCCCTGGCTGTTGGGAGGCCTGTAGAAAACCCCCAACATCGTGACTGCACCTTTCCTATTCCTGAGCTCCACCCATATTGCCTCGCTGCACGACCCCTCTGAGGTAGCCTCCCGCAGTACAGCTGTGATATTCTCCTTAACAAGTAACGGAACTCTCCCACCCCTTTTACATCCCCTCTATCCCGCCTGAAGCTTCTAAATCCTGAAGCATTTAGCTGCCAATCCTGTCCTTCCCTCAACCAAGTCTCTGTAATAGCAACAACATCATAGTTCCAAGTACTAATCCAAGCTCTGAGTTCATCTGCCTTACCTGTTATACTTCACATTGAAACAAATGCACTTCAGACCACCAGTCCCACTGTGCTCAGCAACATCTCCCTGCCTGCTCTTCCTCTTAGTCTTACTGGCCTTATTTACTAGTTCCCCCTCATTTATTTCACTTGCTGTCCTACTGCTCTGGTTCCCACCCCCCTTGCCACACTAGTTTAAAACCTCCCGAGTGACGCTCGCAAACCTCACAGCCAGGATATTTGTGCCCCTCCAGTTTAGATGCAACCCGTCCTTCTTGTTCAGGTCCCATTTGTCCCTGAAGAGATCCCAATGGTCCAGATATCTGAAACCCTCCCTTCTACACCAGCTGTTCAGCCACGTGTTTAGCTGCACTATCTTCCTATTTCTAGCCTCACTGGCACGTGGCACAGGAGGATAGTAGCAGACTTCAGGGGGACATAGAATGGTGAAATGGGCAGGCACACGGGACTGAGTTTTAATGTGCAGGATGTTAATTGTATATGAATTTTATTTAATAGTATGCAGCTGTTGGGCATTAACTGGGGATTCACTTGTGCCCTGAGAAATAGACGCAGACTGAAACTGATTGTAACTCTTAAGTAAATGCTTATAAATGTGTGTGAAGATTGGCTCCAGTTTTATCCTTAACCAACTGACTTTCTGGAATATAACACAAGGGTGCATGGGTTTGAGTGCGGGTGGCGAGTTAAAACCAGCAACATTCATGGGTAGTTAGGAAGTCGGCTCCAACCTGATGAACTCTGCATTTCACTCGAGAGCATTTGGCTGCTTTTGTGCAATACCCTCAGGAGCGGCAGGCTGTCAAATGCTATGTGCTAATTGTTCAATTAGAGCAATATTTCAACGCATATTTAAGTTTAATGTTGAGTCCATGGATTTCCTGGACTTCCTGAAACTCGCCAGTAATACCAAGGAGCGTACACAGCAGCAATTGAGAAGGCTGAATCAATCTCAGGGAAATATGCCAATAAATACTCAGTTCTCACAGCTGCCTTCTTACCTTCTAATGGGAAAGGGTTTGTTCCCAGTACTTTTACTGAGAGTTTACTTTCTACACATAGGAGGTTTGTTCTATCCCATCAGGTTGGGTGCCGCTCATTTTGCCTTAGATTGGACCTCATATAAGGACAAAGATGACCAGCAACAGCACCCGTAGCCTGCTGGTCACAGGTCTTTAGCTGCATTGGAGCGAGCCCAGCAACCGAGAGGGGCAGATCATAGGAGGTACGACCCACAAAACGGTCCTCAAGCAGAGGCTCAGTTTTTTCAACACATCTGAACAGTGTCAAAGGAGGCTCAGGATATCACGTCAGGTGATGACTGACATCTGCAATCTAGAAGATGATCTGCTGGCCACGAGTTACCAGTGGCTGTCAAAGTCATCACCACCCTCAACGTCTTTGTCACCGGATGCTTCCAGGTCTCTGTTGCTGACATGTTCAGGATCTCCCAGTCATTGCTCACAAATGCTCTGTCTTTACCAAGGAAGAAAATACTGCAAAATTCACAATAATAGTGGAGGTAGTTGAGATACTGGATGGGCTAAAAATTGATAAAGAGGAGGTGCTGGAAAGGCTGGCTGTACTTAAATTGGTTTAGTTAACAGGTTTGGATGGGATGCATCCTAGGTTGCTGAGGGAAATAAGGGAGGAAATTGCAGTAGTAATGGCCATAACCTTCCAAACCTTAGATATTGGGGGTGATGCCAGAGGACTGGAGAATTGCAAATGTTAAACCCTTGTTCAAAAAGGGGTTTAACAATAAACCAGCAACTACAAGCTAGTCAGCTTGGTGGGAGACTTTTTAGAATCGATAATCTGGGACAAAATTTAACCATCACTTGGACAATTGTGGATTAATTAAAGAATGCTAGCACAGATTTGTTAAGGGCAAATTGTGTTTAACCAATTTGATTGAGTTTTTTGATAAGGTAACAGAGAAGGTTGATGAGGGTAATGAGGTTGATGTGGTGTATATGGGCTTCCAAAAAGTGTTTGATAAAGTGTCACATATAGGCTTGTCAGAAAAGCTGAAGCCTGTGGAATAAAAGGGACAGTGGCAGCCTGGATATGAAATTGGTTAAAGGACAGACAGGAAACAGAGAATAGCGGTGAACAGTTGTTTTTCAGAGGAAGGTATATAATGGTGTTCCCCAGGAGTTGATACCAGAACCACAGCTTTTCTTGATCTCTATTAATGACCTCGATTTGGGTGTACAGGACACGATTTCAAAATTTGCAGATGACACAAAATTTGGAAGTATCGTGAACTGTAAGGAGGATGGTGATAGACTTCAAGAGGTCATAGACAGGCTGGTGGAATGGGCAGACAGGTGGCAGATTAAATTTAATGCAAAGAAGTGTGAGGTGATACATTTTGGTAGGAAGAATGAGGAGAGGCAATATAAAATGAAGGGCATAATTCTAAAGTGGAGTGCAGAAACAGAGAGACTTGGGGATATATGTGTACAGATTGTTGAAGATGGCAGGGCAGGTTGAGAAAGTGATTAAAAAAAACATACAGCATCCTGGACTTTATAGATGGAGGCATAGAATACAAAAGCAAGGAAATTATAATGAACTTTAGAACACTGATTTATCCACAACTGGAATATTATGTCCAATTCTGGGCACTGCACTTTAGGAAAAAGGTGAAGACCTTACAGGGTGCAGGAAAGATATACTAGAACAGTTCCAGAGATGAGGGAATTCAGTTATGTGGATAGATTGGAAAAGTTGGGGTTGTTCTCCTGAGAGCAGAGAAGGTTGAGAGATTATTTCACAGAGGTGTTCAAAATCATGAGGGGCCTAGATAGAAACTGATCCCATTGGGAGAAGGGTCGAGAACCAGAGGACATTGATTTAAAATGATTGGCAAAAGAACCAAAGACAACATAAGAAAAACATGGTGAGGGCCAAAATATTTCAAGACCTCAATATCTCAAGGCTGGCTTCCCACAGCTGCAGGCAACCATTGACTGGGCACCCCAGAACAACCAGGAGTATTCATCAACCACCAGGGCTTCCACTTCATTAATATGCAGCTGATTTGCAACTACAAAAAGATGTTTATGTAGGTTTAGCAAAATATCAAATGATTTTTTTATGCCCTTGGTATGTTTTCACTCTATATCTGTACAGATTAAAGTACAAGAATATCTCTTGGAAAAACAGATTTACAGTAATTGGCAAAAGAACCAAAGGCGAAATGAGGAAAAACCTTTATATGCAGTGAGTGAAGGGAGGTGGAGGCAGGTTCGATCATGACTTTCTAAAAGGAATTAGGTAAGAACTTGAAGGGAAAAAAATTGCAGGTCTTTGGGGAAAGGGCAGAGAAGTGGGAATGGCTAGCTTGCGCTTGCAGAGAGCCGGCATGGACTTGATGGGTGGTTTATAATCTCTTTCTTTTAGTTTTGGTGACTGCAGCTTGACAGTAGCGAAGGTGCGAGAGCGAGCTTACAGCTGGGAAGTCAATTTCAGTGTAAGTTTAAAAGTTAATTCCCTTTTGTTTTCGGAGGACCAGGGGACTGCTGGGTAAGTAAAAACTATATATTTGGGTGGTTTATAATCTCTTTCTTTCTGTCCGTTGGATTGCTAACCTAACAAGTTTTGACATTTTTTTTTGGTTTTTCAGTAGATTTGTTGGGAATTTAGAATAGAGGGAATGGAAGTTAAGGCAGTTGTATGTTCCTCCTGCAGAATGTGGGAGGTAAGGGTCGCCAAGAGTGTCCCTGCTGACTGCATCTGCGGGAAGTGCACCCAACTCCAGCTCCTCGAGAACCGCGTTAGGGAACTGGAGCTGGAGCTGGATGAACTTCGGATCATTCGGGAGGTGGAGGGGGTTATTGAGAGGAGTTATGGGGAGGTAGTCACACCTGAGGTAAAAGAAGTAGGTAGATGGGTTACCGTCAGGGGAAGGAGAGGGAACCAGCAGGCAGTGCAGGGATCCCCTGTGGCCGTTTCCCTCAACAACAGGTATACCGTTTTGAATACTGTTGCGGGGGACGACTTACCAGGGGTAAGCAATGGGGTACAGGTATCTGGCACAGAGTCTGTCCCTGTTGCTCAGAAGGGAAGGGGGAAGAGGAGCAGAGCATTAGTCATTGGGGACTCCATAGTTAGGGGAACAAATAGGAGGTTCTATGGGAACGAGAGAGACTCACGGTTGGTATGTTGCCTCCCAGGTGCCAGGGTTCGTGATGTCTCGGATCGTGTTTTTGGGATCCTTAAGGGGGAGGGGGAGCAGCCCCAAGTCGTGGTCCACATAGGCACCAATGACATAGATAGGAAGAGAGATGGGGATTTAAGACAGAAATTCAGGGAACTAGGGTGGAAGCTTAGAGCGAGAACAAACAGAGTTGTTATCTCTGGGTTGTTGCCCGTGCCACGTGATAGCGAAGCGAGGAATAGGGAGAGAGAGGAGTTGAACACGTGGCTGCAGGGATGGTGCAGGAGGGAGGGTTTTGGTTTCCTGGATAATTGGGGCTCTTTCTGGGGTAGGTGGGACCTCTACAAACAGGATGGTCTTCACCTGAACCAGAGGGGTACCAATATCCTGGGGGGGGAGATTTGCTAGTGCTCTTCGGGGGGGTTTAAACTAATTCAGCAGGGGAATGGGAACCTAAATTGTAGTGCCAGTGTACAGGATGTTGAGAGTAGTGAGGACAGGGATAAGGTTACAAGGACGCAAGAGGGCACTGGCAAGCAAGAACCTGGTTTAAAGTGTGTCTACTTCAACGCCAGGAGCATCCGGAATAAGGTGGGTGAGCTTGCAGCATGGGTTGGTACCTGGGATCTCGATGTAGTGGCCATTTCGGAGACATGGGTAGAGCAGGGGCAGGAATGGATGTTGCAGGTTCCGGGATTTAGATGTTTCAGTAAGAACAGAGAAGATGGTAAAAGAGGGGGGGGTGTGGCATTGTTAATCAAGGAGAGTATTACAGCGACAGAAAGGACATTTGAGGACTCGTCGACTGAGGTAGTATGGGCCGAGGTTAGAAACAGGAGAGGTGAGGTCACCCTGTTGGGAGTCTTTTCTAGACCTCCAAATAGTTCCAGAGATGTAGAGGAAAGGATAGCGAAGATGATTCTTGACAGGGGCGAGAGTAACAGGGTAGTTGTTATGGGGGACTTTAACTTTCCAAATATCGACTGGAAATACTATAGTTCGAGTACTTTAGATGGGTCAGTTTTTGTCCAGTGTGTGCAGGAGGGTTTTCTGACACAGTATGTAGACAGGCCAACCAGGGGCGATGCCACATTGGATTTGGTACTGGGTAATGAACCCGGCCAGGTGTTAGATTTAGATGTAGGTGAGCACTTTGGTGATAGTGACCACAATTCGGTTAGGTTTACCTTAGCGATGGGCAGGGACAGGTATATACCGCAGGGCAAAAATTATAGCTGGGGGAAAGGAAATTATGATGCGATTAGGCAAGATTTAGGATGCGTAGGATGGGGAAGGAAACTGCAGGGGATGAGAACAATCGAAATGTGGAGCTTATTCAAGGAGCAGCTACTGCGTGTCCTTGATAAGTATGTACCTGTGAGGCAGGGAGGAAGTTGTCGAGCGAGGGAGCCGTGGTTTACTAAAGAAGTTGAAGCACTTGTCAAGAGGAAGAAGAAGGCTTATGTTAGGATGAGACGTGAAGGCTCAGTTAGGGCGCTTGAGAGTTACAAGCTAGCCAGGAAGGATCTAAATGGAGAGCTAAGAAGAGCAAGGAGAGGACACGAGAAGTCATTGGCGGATAGGATCAGGGAAAACCCTAAGGCTTTCTATAGGTATATCAGGAATAAAAGAATGACTAGAGTTAGATTAGGGCCAATCAAGGATAGTAGTGGGAAGTTGTGTGTGGAATCAGAGGAGGTAGGGGAAGTGTTAAATGAATATTTTGCGTCAGTATTTACAGTAGAGAAAGAAAATGTTGTCGAGGAGAATACTGAGATTCAGACTACTAGGCTAGATGGGATTGAGGTTCACAAGGAGGAGGCGTTATCAATTTTGGAAAGTGTGAAAATAGATAAGTCCCCTGGGCCAGATGGGATTTATCCTAGGATTCTCTGGGAAGCTAGGGAGGAGATTGCAGAGCCTTTGTCCTTGATCTTTATGTCGTCATTGTCGACAGGGATATTGCCGGAAGACTGGAGGATAGCAAATGTTGTCCCCTTGTTCAAGAAGGGGAGTAGAGACAGCCCTGGTAATTATAGACCTGTGAGCCTTACTTCGGTTGTGGGTAAAATGTTGGAAAAGGTTATAAGAGACAGGATTTATAATCATCTTGAAAAGAATAAGTTCATTAGCGATAGTCAGCACGGTTTTGTGACGGGTAGGTCGTGCCTCACAAACCTTATTGAGTTTTTCGAGAAGGTGACCAAACAGGTGGATGAGGGTAAAGCAGTGGATGTGGTGTATATGGATTTCAGTCAGGCATTTGATAAGGTTCCCCATGGTAGGCTATTGCAGAAAATACGGAAGTATGGGGTTGAAGGTGATTTAGAGCTTTGGATCAGAAATTGGCTAGCTGAAAGAAGACAGAGGGTGGTGGTTGATGGCAAATGTTCATCCTGGAGTTTAGTTACTAGTGGTGTACCGCAAGGATCTGTTTTGGGGCCACTGCTGTTTGTCATTTTTATAAATGACCTGGAAGAGAGTGTAGAAGGGTGGGTTAGTAAATTTGTGGATGACACTAAGGTCGGTGGAGTTGTGGATAGTGCCGAAGGATGTTGTAGGGTACAGAGGGACATAGATAGGCTGCAGAGCTGGGCTGAGAGATGGCAAATGGAGTTTAATGCGGAAAAGTGCGAGGTGATTCACTTTGGAAGGAGTAACAGGAATGCAGAGTACTGGGCTAATGGGAAGATTCTTGGTAGTGTAGATGAACAGAGAGATCTTGGTGTCCAGGTGCATAAATCCCTGAAGGTTGCTACCCAGGTTAATAGGGCTGTTAAGAAGGCATATGGTGTGTTAGCTTTTATTAGTAGGGGGATCGAGTTTCGGAGCTACGAGGTCATGCTGCAGCTGTACAAAACTCTGGTGAGACCGCACCTGGAGTATTGCGTGCAGTTCTGGTCACCGCATTATAGGAAGGATGTGGAAGCTATGGAAAGGGTGCAGAGGAGATTTACTAGGATGTTGCCTGGTATGGAGGGAAGGTCTTACGAGGAAAGGCTGAGGGACTTGAGGTTGTTTTCATTGGAGAGAAGGAGGAGGAGAGGTGACTTAATAGAGACATATAAGATAATCAGAGGGTTAGATAGGGTGGATAGTGAGAGTCTTTTTCCTCGGATGGTGATGGCAAACATGAGGGGACATAGCTTTAAGTTGAGGGGTGATAGATATAGGACAGATGTCAGAGGTAGTTTCTTTACTCAGAGAGTAGTAGGGGCGTGGAACGCCCTGCCTGCAACAGTAGTAGACTATCCAACTTTAAGGGCATTTAAGTGGTCATTGGATAGACATATGGATGAAAATGGAATAGTGTAGGTCAGATGGTTTCACAGGTCGGCGCAACATCGAGGGCCGAAGGGCCTGTACTGCGCTGTAATGTTCTAATTCTAATTCTAATAGTCTCCTTCTGTCCTGTATCCATTCTATAATTATATGAAATGCATTAGACAAGTGACTGATGGGTTATTTGCTAGGGCAGGCAATTATGTCAACTTCCCTGCAATGATACCTGTCACAATGAGAGGGTGCTCTGATGTGCTGCTGTGGCTGACTTCCCACAACTGCAGGCAACCATTGACTGGGCACCCCAGAACAACAGGAGTATTCATCAACCACCAGGGCTTCCACTTCATTAATATGCAGCTGATGTGCAACTACAAAAAGATGTTTATGTACGTGTGTGCAAGATGGCCAGACAGCTGACCTGTTGCTTTCATCCTGCAGGAGTCAAACTCCCTGACCTGTTTGGATCTGAAAGCAGATTTAAGGGATGGTTGCTAGGAAACCAGGGATAGCTACTGCAAACTTGGCTCAAGGCACCTGTCAGAAACCACAACATCAAAGCCTAACAGCACTACAATGAATGCCATATCACCACCAGATATATGATTGAACTGACCATTGGTATCCTCGTGTCTCCAGAATGGTTATGATTTGTTGTGCTCTTTACACAACAATGAGGCTTGGACCTGCACGAAGAGCAAGATGAAGGGTTCAAATCCTCCTTGGATGATTCAGAGGGGGAGGGTGATGAGGGCAATGCACCCACAGCTTTCAAATTGCTGCCAGAAATGGCTTTATTAATACAAGATTCACCTAGGTTGCAGCCATGGCACCAGAAAATGCAATGGATATTCTTCTTGCGCCCCCATCGCGCCCCCCCCCCCCACCAATGCCATTGACACAAAGTAGTCCTGCAACTTACACCATCCCTACATTGGTTTCCTATTCATCCCTTCCTAATCATCAACAAACAAGTTTGAAGACCACTTACCACTCAGCACCCAAGAATGGACAAGACGGCAAAGTGATGAAAAAAGGTAACATTTATTGTGCAGTAAATAAGCAATAAAACCTTATCAAAACAGCATTTTCACAGACACCCTTGCGCATATTTTTGTGCAACTACAAAGCCTTCTGCCAATGTGAATATGTTCTCTCCATATGCTCTGTCTAGTCCCCTCATGGTTTTGAAGATCTCTATCAAATCTCCTTATCAGCTGTGTCTCAGTTGGTAGCATTCTTTTCTGAGTTAAAAGGTTGTGGGATCAAGTCCCACTCCAGGACTTTAGCACAAAAATCTTGGCTGACACTCTAGTGCAGTAGTGAGGTAGTGCTGCAGTGTTGGTGGTGCTGTCTTTCGGATGAGACATTAAACCAGGACTCATCTGCCCTCTCAGTAGCCATAAACAATCCTATGGCACTATTTCAAAGAAGATCTGGGGAGTTATCCTGGTGTCTTGACCAATATTTTTTCCTTAATCAACATCGCAAAAAGAGATTATCTGGTCATTATTACATTGTTGTTTGTGGATGTTTGCTGTGTGAAAATTGGCTGCCATGTTTGCTACATTACAACAGTGACTTAACTTCAAAAGTACTTCATTGGCTGTAAAGCACTTTGGAACATCCTGTGTCATGAAAGGTGCTATAAATGCAAATCTTCTCTTCTCTTCCTTTTTCTGCTATTCCTATATGGTGCGATCTGTGACTTCAGCAGAGGAAGATTCCCTTCTCTGACTGCTGAGATGCTCTTGGCTGACATCCTTTGGGTTTTAGGGCCCAAGACAGCCCCACCAAAGACTGCTACACCTGCACCCGTGCAAGGCCAAAATCAGCTATCAGGACACGAGGCAGCATGTGGAGTACTGAGGAGGCTGGAAGGGGTGGGGTGCAGTGACAGGTCAGAAGTGGAAGCACTTTGAGCAGAGTCCCCGCTTCTATGTCCCCTTTCACCATCATCGGTCCTGTGGCTCAGCCGCACTTCCTTGCGAGCAATGAGCTTGAGAGCAGCTTGCTGTAGATCACTGGGATGATGAACAGCCAAGGCTAGGGTGGCATTCATAGTCTTTAAGCCATTGGTGAGGGCCTGCATGACCTTCTGTGATTGTCGCTTTTGATCCTGAATGCAGGTGGCCAATCTTTCCATGGAGAAAGAGATCATTGCAAAGCTCTGCAGCATCATGCCACTCATGCTTGAGATGGACTCCTCCAATCACTCTGCACATGTGCACAGTTAGCTGGAAAACCTGCCATTATATTGGACATTCTCTGCTGCTGCAGAAGAATCCTGTTTGCTGACAGCCCCTGAGGTACAGCATCTGCAGAGCAGAGCTTGGAGCGTCCTGTCCCCTCCGACATGGACTGTCCACTGCTGTCCCTGTATCCATCATCTTCTCTTGCTTACTTGTGATGTATGAGCCACCAGGTGAAAATCCAACTTTCTGCCTTACTCGTCCCACCAAAGTGTGAATATCCAAGCTGGTGAATGGTCTGCCTGAGTCCTGTGATAGTACACCCTTAGAGTGAGTGACTGCCTCTGAGGAGTCACCATTGATGACTTGGATCATTTCCTTCAGGATATGTGAAGGGCCTGTGGCAGAGAAAATACATAAATGAGTACTGTGAAGGTAAGAATGTTTGAAGTTACCATTATGCACGTGATCATATTTCAATTGCTGTTGACATCAGGTCAACATGAGTATTGTATTGCATGTGGCATATTTAATTCCATCATCAGGTACCTGGGAGGTCCTATCTCTGATGGCCAGGAATGCCAGGATCTACTGATTTCCAGCGCCTGTTCCTCTACACTTATTAGCTGTGAGTTGGCTGGAGGGCAACCTCCGGTTCTCTGCTTCTCCCTCGTATTGTGTGCTTTTTGTTCCTGCAAGGAGTGAAAGAGGAGACCTATGAGTGAGAGTAATGGCATCTGATGAATGGATAGATGGATGAAGAGCATTGGATGAGGATGATTATGAGGGAGAGGCATAGCGTTGCATAAGAATGAAGGTGAGTGCCAGTGGTTGATAGACAGACGGGGATGTGAGCAGGTATATAGATAGAGAGGGATCGGTGTACTTGCAAGGTAAGTTGATGTGAGCAGTGATGGGTTGGAGAAGGCTTGGGAAGACAGAGTGAGGGGATTGGGGTGAAATACACATTAGGATAGAGGTGAATGTGCCATTGCCCTCACTTTTCCTGCACTGTTTGTTATTGAAACACTTCCTGCATTGGATCCAGAAGTGTGGCACCATACCCCTGCTGCTGACCACCTGTGCCACCTCCAACCATGTCTTCTTGTTGTCCCAGCTGGCTTCTTTCTTCCATTGCTAGAGAACAGTATCTCCCTCTGGGTCATCACAGCCCCTAACAGCAGATCCAGGAGATGTTATTGACGTGAGCTGCAGCCTTGGACCTTCTACTTTCCATGGCAACACTTCTAACTCTCCTTCCCACCTTCAACAATTTCGCCTTACTTTTTCAGTGTGTCTCTTTAAATAGTGGAGTTGAAATTCCATCATGGATAACTATTATGTCTGCTGCCGCTAATTGGATACCCAGAAATTATATGTTAATGCAGTCGCTGTGTAAAAAAAGCCACTGACAGATGCTCTTTACATACTTCCGGATTTCCCACATGTTATGGCCCCACCCGCCCCACTGCCAGTGTGCCTGGACATGAAAATCCTGGCCGACATTCCTTTTTCTTTTTCCACATCTTTAATGCAATTACTTGAATCACTCTACCTGCTGCACCATTGAATTTGCTTCTTCCCTCTCCATAGAAGTTTCCCTTACCTGTGACCAAGAAGGTGCTTAATCACATTTTCCCCATTTCCAATACTTTCCCCATCTTTCACAAAAAGAGTGGCTCTTGTTCTCACATTCCACCCTACTGCATCTGTCACAGTATATATACTTTACCTGCAATGTGATCCTGACAGCAAAATAATTCATTCTTCTCCCCATTGCTGCTTTCTGGAAGGAAAGTTGCTTGCATGACATTGTTGTTCACTCTTCCATCACTTCCATTACTGGTTGTTCTTGCACAAGCACTTTTCCTTAAACCACAACAGAAACAGCATCTTACTTTCGTTACAAACTCTTGTCCATGTTTTTAAACATCTTTCTATGTGAGACAACGATTTACATTTACTGCCGCCAACCTAGAGTACTGTTATTATGAAATGTAGATTAGGTACCTATTTTGCCAAACAAGCTTAACACAGAATTAAAAGCAAAATACTGCGGATGCTGGAAATCTGAAATAAAAACAAGAAATGCTGGAAACACTCAGCAGGTCTGGCAGCATCTGTGGAGAGAGAAGCAGAGTTAACGTTTCGGGTCAGTGACCCTTCTTCAGAACTGGCAAATATTAGAAATGTAAAAGGTTATAAGCAAGTAAAGCGGGGGTGGGGCAAGAGATAATAAAGGAGAAGGTGTAGATAGGACAAGGTCACAGAATAGCTGACCAGAAGGTCATGGAGCAAAGATATGTTAATGGTGTGTTGAAAGACAAAGCATTAGTACAGAAAGGGTGTTAACAGACAGAAAATTGAACAGCCGCAAGTACAAACATGAAAAAACAGTGGGTAAGCAAACTGAACAAACTAAAATGAAATAAAATAAAAGAAACACAAAAAAAATTTTAAAAAGGAAAAAGAAAAAAATAACTACAAATAAAAGTAAAATGGGAGGCCGGTCATGCTCTGAAATTGTTGAACTTAATGTTCAGTCTGGCAGGCTGCAGTGTGCCTAATCGGTAAATGAGATGCTGTTCCTCGAGTTTGCATTGATGTTCACTGGAACACTGCAGCAATCCCAGGACAGAGATGTGAGCATGAGAGCAGGTGGGAGTGTTGAAATGGCAAGCAACCGGAAGCTCAGGGTCCTGCTTGTGGACTGAGCGGAGGTGTTCCGCAAAGCGGTCACCCAGTCTGCGTTTGGTCTCCCCAATGTAGAGGAGACCACACTGTGAGCAGTGAATACAGTATACTACATTGAAAGGAGTACAAGTAAATTGCTGCTTCACCTGAAAGGAGTATTTGGGGCCTGGGATAGTGAAAGAGAGGAGGTAAATGGGCAGGTATTACACCTCCTGCGATTGCAGGGGAAGGTGCTGTGGGAAGGGGATGAGGTGGTGGGGTGTCATGGAGGGACCGATCCCTTCGGCTTAACACAGACTTTAGGAGCAATATTTCTTCTGCCATCTGCACTGAACTGTGACTTCACAAATTTCAGATCTTAGCTGACTCTTTTTCTCTGCCAAATTCTTCCATATGAAACATATGAAAGTGACCAGCACATCCATGGATCCATACTGTTAACGGTGCAATTTATGTACACAATGATTCCCATTCACCTTTCCTGGCCTCAACAACAGACCATACAATCTTCTGGGAGAGGCAAACAAATCTTCGCCTAATTTAGGAAAAAAAAACTTGGAAATTCCTCATTGACCGTTGAAGATGATCAAACAAGTTCCAGGATGCTATTGTGACTGGGCGACATATTCCCCAATGCCCACCTGTCCTTTATATGTAGTTATGTCGGCTACACTTGGGAATTCGTCCAGTCACCTTTTGTATGATTGAAGCTAATCTGCATTCATTGCACGAGTTGACAATTTGTTCTCTAGGTCAGTGGAATTAATTTTCACTGTGAACGGAAGAACCTCCTGACATCTAACCTAGTTCTGTGCTTAAATAATTTGTACTCATATCCCCTGGTCCTGCCTAATTTATTAACATGGATTGAATCTAATCCTTGTATTATTTTAAAAACCATAATGAAATCTCTCTGAAGTCTAAATGAGTAAAAATCCCCAGGTTTCTGAGTGGATTGTAACAATAAGGGCCTTTAAACTGAGTATCAGTCTAGTGGCCCTCCTTTGAACCTTTTACTGAGCTTCTACATTATCCATCTTGTGAGGGGACCAACATTATGCAAAGTGTATTCTATAGGCCACTAAGTAGAGAAAGATATAGAGGAGCAAATTTGCAAGTAAATTACAGACAGGTGCAAGAACCTTAGAGCAGTGATAATGGTTATCCAAATATAGATTGGGATAGTAATAGTGTAAGGGGTAGAGAGGGGAAGAGAGTCTGAAGTGTGTTCAGGAAAATTTTCTTGGTCAGTATGTTTCTGGCCCAACAAGGAAGGAGGCATTGCTGGATCTGGTTCTCAGGAATGAGGTGGGTCAAGTTGGATCAAGTGTCAGTAGGGGAACATTTAGGGATCAGTGATCATTGTATCAAAAGGATTAGATTATCTATGGAAAAGGATGTGGATCAATCTAGAGTAAAAATACTCAATTGGAGGAGGGTCAATTTCAGTGGTCCAACACAAATCTGTCCCGGGTAAATTGGAATTAAAGATTGGCAGGCAAAGCTGTAATTGAACGATGGGCTACCTTTAAAGAGGAGATAGTTTGGGTACAATTGAGGTACATTTCCCAAGAGGGGGAAGAAAGGGCAACCAAAGCCAGAGCTCCCTGGATGACAAGAGAGATAGAGAGTAGGATGAAGCAGAAAAAGGATGCATATGACAGATGTCAAGTTGATAATACAAGTGAGAACCAGGCTGAAGGTTCAGAGGAGAAGTGAAAAGGAAATAAGAGCAGCAAAGAGAGATTATGAAAAGAGAACGGCAACTAACATGAAAAGGAATTCAAGAGTCTTCTATAAGGTTATAAATCGTAAAAGGGTAGTAAGACAAGGGGTGGATGGGATGCATCCGAGGATGCTGAGGTAAGTAAGGGTGGAAATAGCGGAGGCACTGGCCATAATCTTCCAATCTTCTTTAGATACAGTGGTGGTGCCAGAGGATGGGACAATTGCACATGTTAAGGATAAACCTAGCAACTGAGGCCGGGCAGTTTAACATCGGTAATGGGAAAGATTTTTAGAAATTATAGTCTGAGGCAAAATTAAGTCATTTGGACAAGTGGATTAAAAAAGGAAAGCCAGCACGGATTTCTTAAAGGCAAATCAAGTCTAACAAACTTGGTTGAGTTTATGATGAGGTAACAGAGGCGGTTGATGAGAGTAATATAACGGGACAGCAGCAGCATAGATACAAAGTTCGCTGAGAGACAGAAAACAGCGAGTAGTGGTGAACGGTTGTTATTCAGGCTGGAAGGTTTATAATGGGGACTCCCTAGGGGTCAGTATTAGGACCACTTTTTTTCTTGATATATATTGATGACTTGGGTGTATAGGACACAATTTCAAAATTTGCAGGTGACACAAAATTTGAAAGTATTGTGAACTGTGAGGACGATAGTGATAGACTTCAAGAGGACATAGACAGGCTGATGGAAGGGGCAGACACCTGCAGATGAAACTTAATGTGAGGAAGTTCAAGGTGATACATTTTGATAGGAAGAATGAGGAGAGGCAATATAAAATACAGGGTACAATTCTGATCTCATTGAAACCTACAAAATACTTGAAGGGATAGATAGGGTAGATGCAGGTAAGATGTTTTCCCTGGTTGGGGAGTCTAGAACCAGGGGACACAATTTCAAAATAAGGGGGAAGCCACTTAGGACAGAGATGAGGAGAAATTTCTTTCCTCAGAGGGTTCAAAATCTTTGGAATTTTCTAACCCAAAGGGCTGTGGAAGCTCAGTCATTATGTTTAAAGAAGAGATTGACAGATTTATAAATACTAATGACATAAAGGGATAAGGGGATAGTGTGGGGAAAAAGGCATTGAAGTGGATGATCATCCATGATCGTACTGAATGGCAGGGCAGGCTTGATGGATTTGAATGGTCTACTCCTGTTCCTAGTCCCTATGTTCCTAAAAGAGGTGGAGGACCAGAGAGACCTGGTGGTATATGTGCTCAAATTGTTGAAATGTGACAGGGCAGTTTGAGAAAGTGTTTAAAAAGGCATACAGGATCCTGGGTTTTATAAAGAAAGGCATCGAGCACAAAAGAAAGGAAGTTTTGATGAACCTTTATAAAACGCTGGTTCAGCCTTAACTGGAGCATTGTGTCCAATTCTGGGCACTGCACTTTAGGAAGGATGGGAAGGCTTTAGAGAGGGTGGAGAAAAGATTTATGGGAATGATTCCATGTACAAGGGACCTCAGCTATGTGGACAGATTAGAGAAGTTGGGGTTGCTCTCCTGAGGGAAGATTGAAAGCAGATTTGATAGAGGTGTTCAAAATTCTGAGGTGTTTAGGCAGAGTAGATAGGGAAAAACTATTTCCATTGGTGTAAGGATCGAGAACCAGCGGATACAGATTTAAGATGAATGGCCAAAGAACCAATGGCGATATGAGAATAAACTTTTTTTATGCACTGAGTGGTTAGGATTTTGATTGCACTACCTGAGAAGGTGACGGAGGCAGATTTAATTGAGGCTTTCAAAGGGAAATCGGATAAACACCTGAAGGGGAAAAGTTTGCAGGGCTACAGGGAAAGGGTGGGGAGTGGGACTAGCTAAATTGCTCTTGCAGAGAGCCGGCACGGACTGGCCTCCTTCTGTGCCATAACTATTCTAGGATTCTATGAAGTATTCTATTTATAGATAGCACATTCTACTGTATTCATTCCCATTTTGGAACTATATTTAACTTGCCCCTTTGACTTACTTCAATTTGTCTGCATATCTAATCCCTCCCTGATACAGCCTTCATATACTGTATTGCACTTCTCATTCCAACTTGTTGCAGTTGGTTAATAGGCCGTTAAATGCATTGCTGTCTCTAGGTGAATTCTTAAACTCTGCTGCTTGTTCTTCCTCCCACTCTCTGTTTCCTTAGGCATGTGGTGACTTGTTCTGGCCAGTGCTAATAAAAGGGGTTTCTCTACCGTGACTGTGCCAATTCTGAAGAGTCAGACCCAAAATATTAACATATTGTTCTTTTTTAGATGCTAGTTATTTTGCTATGCATTTTCGGGCTTTTTTGTTTTCATTTTGGATTTCCAGCGCTTGCTGTTTTCCTTTTTTACATTTCTATCTCTATCAATTTTCTGTCACTTGAACTTCTTAGCCTCCATAAGCAATTATGCAACATGTTGATTGTTTTTTGCTCTCAATGTTCTTTGTGTGGGATAATGGGGATCGAGAGGGTAAGATGGCATTCAGAGAAGTGATTTACACATCGTATTCTGTGACAAATTCCTATAACCATTATGCAATTAAATTATTTAAGCATCTCATGTTTATAATAGAAGCCATACTCCTTTGAATTTATAATGTCTTTACTTTGAAATCGCTTCAAAAAACCATTTGAGAGATCAATTTGTCAACCCTTCTCAGAATGAAAAAAGACCCAGTGAGCTATATGCTGCGACTTCCTTATTCAAAGAAAACCTATATTGTGCTTCTATTTTTCATAGGTGTAATGTTATCATATTAGGATAACTGCTTGCTGCTCAGTGCACCCGTAGATCAGCAATTGCCAAGTGAATAAATAAGCACACTGAGGTAGAGAAACAAAGAAAGAAAACATTAGATTTGATCCCCAGTCTGTGCTCTAAGAAAGGTGTGAAAATTCTGTACTTCACATTAGTAACTTTATGACATATTAGTAAAAATTTAGTATAAAAGAACTTGGTCATTTATGAGAAGATCGACTGGCCCTCAAACACCTTTCAAACTGTGAGCAATGAGCCTCATGTTGCTCCATGTTTCATTTTTCATTAAACATTAATTCATGTGTATTAATTATTTCACTGCTAATAGTGTTTTGTGTGTATATATTAAAATAGTACTTCAGTTCTGCGCATGTGATTAATTGGAATGAACCTGCTGTCTCACACTGTCTACCACAATACTATTCCTGGCCCCAAGCTCATTGGCATTGTTAATGGTCCCCTCTATTCAGGCACAATTTCTTTTGCATCGGGATTCTCCTTCTCTAAAAGCCCATCCATGACATGCCCTCCTTCGAACTGCTGCCAAATATCTAACCTATCCTTCTTGGCATGCTCCTCTTTGCCTCATCCTTTCGGAATCCAGTCTTTGTTCTGCCTGCTCACAGCACTTGCCAAAGTCATCCGTTATCTCACCCGTGACTGTGACACATCTCTCATTGGCCTCCATGATTTTTCTGTACTGTTCATTATGGTTACTTATGTTATTTCCCCTCACCACCTCTTTGTAGTGGGCCTGTCTTGTATGATTTCATTGCTACCAGAACCCTGGTTCCATTGTAATCAGCATATCTCAAGCAAAGTCTTCTCCTTTAATGGCAACATGGTCACTGCTGGGGTTCTACCAAGATCCATCCTTGATCCCCTCCTTTTCCTCACTTACATTCTGCCTTTTAGTGACATCATCTGAAGACATTGATCCAGCTTCCACATGTATACATCGATACATTGGGCTTCCCCCAAGATGGTGGAGTAGTGGTAATGTCACCGAATGAGTAATAGAGAAGCCTAGGCCAATGCCCTAGGGACACAGGTTCAAATCCCACCACAGCAGCTGGTGTAATTTAAGGGCGGCACAGTGGCGCAGTGGTTAGCACTGCAGCCTCACAGCTCCAGGGACCCGGGTTCAATTCTAGGTACTGCCTGTGTGGAGTTTGTAAGTTCTTCCTGTGACCGCGTGGGTTTTCGCCGGGTACTCCGGTTTCCTCCCACCGCCAAAGACTTGCAGGTGATAGGTAAATTGGCCATTGTAAATTGCCCTTAGTGTAGGTAGGTGGTAGGGAATATGGGATTACTGTAGTGTTAGTACAAATGGGTGGTTGTTGGTCGGCACAGACTCGGTGGGCCGAAGGGCCTGTTTCAGTGCTGTATCTCTAAATAAAATAAATAAACACACACTGCACTTAATCCCATTACCATTTCTGGGTTGTCTGATATTATGTTGTGGATAAACCAGAATTTTCTTCTTCTTCGGCCTCCTTGTCTCAAGAGACAATGGGTAAGCACCTGGAGGTGGTCAGTGGTTTGTGGAGCAGCGCCTGGAGTGGCTATAAAGGCCAATTCTAGAGTGACAGACTCTTCCACAGGTGCTGCAGATAAAATTGGTTGTCGGGGCTATTACACATTTGGCTCTCCCCTTGCACCTCTGCCTTTTTCCCTGCCAACTGCTAAGTCTCTTCGACTCGCCACTCTTAAGCCCCGCCTTTATGGCTGTCTGCCGGCTCTGGTGATCACTGGCAACTGACTCCCACGACTTGTGATCAATGTCACAGCACTTCATGTTGCGTTTGCAGACGTCTTTAAAGTGGAGACATGGACGGCTGGTGGGTCTGATACCAGTGACGAGCTCGCTGTACAATGTGTCCTTGGGGATCCTGCCATCTTCCATGCGGCTCACATGGCCAAGCCATCTCAAGCGCCGCTGGCTCAGTAGGGTGTATATGCTGTGGCATATGCTGAATTGTGCGTTTCATATTGTCATGGAATGAGGTGATGATACTTAGTAGCTTTGGTGGCCATCTGATCTTTTCTAGTAGTCCGAAGAGACCATGTCTGCTGACGAGGTCAAAGGCTTTGGTGAGATCAATGAAAGCAACGTAGAGGGGCATCTGTTGTTTGTGGCATTTCTCCTGTAACTGGCAAAGGGAGAACAGCATGTCAATGGTGGATCTCTCTGCCCGAAGACGACACTGTGCCTCAGGGTAGACACGCTCAGCCAGCTTTTGGAGCCTCTTTAAAATGACTCAAGCAAAGACTTTCCCCACTATGCTGAGCAGGGAGATTTCACGGTAGTTGTTGCAGTCACCGTGGTCACCCTTGTTTTTATAGAGGGTGATGATATTGGCATTGCGCATGTCCTGTGGTACTGCTCCCTCATCCCAGCACAGGCAAAGCAGATCGTGGAGTGCTGAAAGTATAGCAGGCTTGGCACACTTGATTATTTCAGGGGTAATGCACTCCTTCCCAGGGGCTTTTCCACTGGCTAGAGAATCAATGGCATCACTGAGTTCTGATTTTGTTGGCTGTTCCTCCAGCTCATCCATGACTGGCAAAGACTGGGCTGCATTGAGGGCGGTCTCAGTGACAACATTTTCCCTGGAGTACAGTTCTAGGTAATGTTCCACCCAGCGGTTCATTTGCTTGCGTTAAGCCAGAATTTAGTATCATTAAATAACCTTTGAGTATGCCATTGTTTTCAGCTACTGTCAAAAACTCTGCACCCTCGTTACTGCTCCTTCTGGTGGCTTACTCAAGCTGAACTAGACTGCATGGAGTGTCATGAGGTGAATGGAAAGGAAAATTGGGCGTGAGATGTAATGAGCGGTAAAGCTGCTATGATAGAATAACAGAATGGTTACAGCACAGAAGGATATCACTTGGCCCAACATGTTTGTATTAGCAACTCAGCTCGTCCCACTCCCCACCCTTTCCCTGTAGCCCTGAAAATGTTTTCTCTTCAGGTACTTATCCAATTCCCTTTTGAAAGCCCCAATTGTATCTGCCTCCACCACACTCTCAGGTAGTGCATTCCAGATCCTAACCATTTGCTGCGTAAAAAGGTTTTTCCTCTTGTCGCCGTTGGTTCTTCTGCCAAACACCTTAAATCGGTGTCCTTTGGTTCTCAACCCTTCCACCAATGAGAAGAGTTTCTCCCTATCTACTTTGTCTAGACTCCTGATGATTTTTCAATACTTCTATTGAATCTCCTCTCAACCTTCTCTTCTCTAAGGAGAACAATCTCAGCTGCTCCAATCTATTCATGTAACTGGATTCCCTCATCCCTGGAACAATTCTCATAAATATTTTCTGGATCCTCTCGAAAGCCTTCACCTTCTTCCTAAAGAGTGCCAAGATTTGGACACAATGCTCCAGTTGAGGCCAAACCAAAGTTTTATATCTGTGATGCTGGGGACCTCAGGAGAAGGCCAAGATCGATCATCCACTCAGCACTTCTGGCTGAAGATGGATGCAAATGCTTCAGCCTTTTCTTTTGCACTGATGTGCTGGGCTCTCCTATCATTAGGTATGGGGATATTTGTGGAGCCTCTTCCTCCTGTCAGTTGTTTAATTGGCCATCACCATTCACGACTGGATGTGGCAGGACAGCAGAGCTTAGATCTGATCCTTTGGTTGTGGGATTGCTTAGTCCTGTCTATTGCATGCTACTTCTGCTGTTTGGCATGCGAGTAGTCCTGTGTGGTAGCTTCACCAGGTTGATACTTTTAGGTATGCCTGGTGCTGCTCCTGCCATGCCCGCCTGCACTATTCATTGAATCAGAGTTGGTCCCCTGGCTTGACGGTAATGGTAGAGTGTGGGATATGCCGGGCCATGAGGTTACAGATTGTGGTTGAATACAATTCTGCTGCTGCTGATGGCCCACAGCGTCTCATGGATGCCCAGTTTTGAGTTGCTAGATCTGTTCCAAATCTCTCCTATTTAGCATGATGGTAGTGCCACACAACATGATGGTGGATATCCTGAATGTGAAGTTGGGACTTCGTCTCCACAAGGACGGTGTGGTGGTCACTGCTACCAATACTGTCATGGACAGATGCAACTGCGACAGGTAGATTGGTGAGGATTAGGTCAAGTAGGTTTTTCCCTCTTGTTGGTTCCTTCGCCACCTGCCACAGACCCAGTCTAGCAGCTATGTCCTTTGGGACTCAGCCAGCTCGGTCAGTAGTGGTACTACCGAGCCATTCTTGGTGATGGACATTGAAGTCTCCCACCCAGAGTACATTCTGTGTCCTTGCTACCCTCAGTGCTTCTTCCAATTGGTGTTCAACATGGAGAAGCACTGATTCATCAGCCAAGGGGGTAGCGGTAGATGGTAATCAGCAGGAGGTTTCCTGGCCCCTGTTTGACCTGATACCATGAGACGTCATGGGGTCCGGAGTCAATGTTGAGGACTCCCAGGGCAAGTTCCTCCTAAGTGTATACCACAGTGCCGCCATCTCTGGTGGCTCTGTCCTGCCGGTGGAACAGGACATATACAGGGATGGTGATGGCGGTGTCTGGGACATTGTCTGTCATGGACTTGCATTATTTTTCTCCTCAGATTAAAACAATGTGCCTTTAAGACTCTTAAAAACAGTACACCTTTAAGACAGAGCAAAGTTTTGGATTTCTGGGGGCACTGTGTGCCACAGCTGCGTTTTCTTACCCGAGGCAACAGCAGGGAGAGAGGTTACATGGTATAATGTTTCGATTTGACTGTGTGTAAAACTTGCAAAAACCATAATGGCGGCGCAGTGGTTAGCACCGCAGCCTCACAGCTCCAGTGACCCGGGTTCAATTCTGGGTACTGCCTGTGTGGAGTTTGCAAGTTCTCCCTGTGTCTGCGTGGGTTTCCTCCGGGTGCTCCGGTTTCCTTCCACATGCCAAAGACTTGCAGGTTGATAGGTTAATTGGCCATTATAAATTGCCCCTCGTATAGGTAGGTGGTAGGGAAATATAGGGACAGGTGGGGATGTGGTAGGAATATGGGATTAGTGTAGGATTAGTATAAATGGGTGGTTGATGGTCGGCACAGGCTCGGTGGGCCGAAGGGCCTGTTTCAGTGCTGTATCTCTAAACTAAATTAAACTAAACATAAATCTCACTAGAGGGTTTAATTTGGCGGTTTTCCAGTTGGGTGGGAAAACTTTAGTCATAGAGAGATACAGCACTGAAACAGGCCCTTCGGCCCACCGAGTCTGTGCCAACCATCAACCACCCATTTATACTAATCCTACATTAATCCCATATTCCCTGCCACATCCCCACCTTCCCTCAATTCTCCTACCTACACTCGGGGCAATTTATAATGGCCAATTTACCTATCAACCTGCAAGTCTTTGGCTGTGGGAGGAAACCGGAGCACTTGGTGGAAACCCACACGGTCATAGGGATAACTTGTAAAATCTGCACAGGCAGTACCCAGAACCGAACCTGGATTGCTGTAGTTGTGAGGCTGCAGTGCTAACCACTGTGCTGCCCTAACTAATATACTGTGACCTGTGGAGTGACAGGACTGAATTGACAGTGCATTGGTCCCACTGCGGTTGTAACAGTAAGGTATGATTCCGTGAGTATGACTATGTCAGGCTGTTGCTTGACTAGTCTGTGGGACAGCTCCCCCAATTTTGGCACAAGCCTCCAGATGTTCGTAAGGAGGACTTTGCAGGGTCGATAGGGCTGGGTTTGCCCTTGTTGTTTCCAGTGCCTAGTTCGATGCTGGGTGGTCCGTCCGGTTTCATTCCTTTTCATAGACTTTGTAACAGTTTATACAACTGAGTGGCTTGCTAGCCCATTTCAGAGGGCATTTAAGAGTCAACAACATTGCTGTGGGTCTAGAGTCATATGTAAGCCAGACCAGGTAAGGACAGCAGATTTCCTTGCTAAAGGACATTAGTGAACCAGATGGGTTTTTACAACAATCGACAATAGTTTTATGGTCCATTAGACTAGATATTTTAATTCCAGATTTTTCAGATTTTCCTCCTTCTGAGGTCCCCAGCATCACAGATGCTAGTCTTCTGCCAATCTGATTCACTCCATATAATATCAAGAAATGACTGAACGCACTGGATACTACAAAGGCCCTGACAATATGGCAATAGTACTGAAGACTTGGACTCCAGAACTAGCTGTGCCCCTAGCCAAGCTATTCCAGAACCGCTACAACACTGGCAGCTACCCAGCAATGTGGATAATTGCCCAGTTATGCCCTGTGCACAAAAAGCAGGACAAATCCAACCCAACCAATTACCGCCCCATCAGTCTACTTTCAATCATCAGCAAAGTGATGGAAGGGGTTATCAGCAATAACTTGCTCAGCAATAACTTGCTCACTGACACTCAATTTGGGTTCTGCCAGGGCCACTCAGCTCCTGACTTCATTACACCCTTGGTCCAAACATGGACAAAACAGCTGAACTCCAGAGGTGAGTGAGAGTGACTGCTCTTGACATCAAGACAGCATTTGACCAAGTATGGCATCAAGGAGCCCTAACAAAACTGGAGTCAATGGGAATCAGGGGGAAAATCTTGCTGGTTGGAGTCGTACCTAGCATGAAAGAGGATGCTTGTGGTTGTTGGAGGTCAATCATCTCAGTCCCAGGACATCACTGCAGGGGTTCAGCAGCGTAGTGTCCTAGGCCCAACCATCTTCAGCTGCTTCATCATTGACCTTCCCTCCATCATAAGAACAGAAGTGTGGGTGCTCGCTGATGATTGCACAATGTTCAGCACCATTCGTGACTCCTCAGCTACTGACGCAGCCCATGTCCAGATGCGGCTGGACCTGGACAACATCCAGCCTTGGGCTGATAATTGGCAAATAACATTCGTGCCACACAAGTGACAGGCAATGACCATCTCAAACAAGAGAGAATCTAACCATCTCCCCTTGACATTCAATGGTATTACTATCGCTGAATCCCCCACTATCAACATGCTGGGGGTTACCATTGATCAGAAACTGAACTCGACAAGCCACATAGGTGTTGTGGCTACAAGAGCAGGTCAGAGGCTGGGAACTCTGCGGCGAGTAACTCACCTTCTGACTCCCCGCAGCCTGTCCACCATCTACAAGGGACAGGTCAGGAGTGTGATAGAATACTCTCCACTTGCCTGGATAGGTGCAGCTTCAACAACACTCAAGAAGCTCGACACCAACTAGAACAAAGCAGCCCACTTGATTGGCACCCCATCCACCACCTTCAACATGCACTCGCTCCACCTCCGATGCACAGTGGCAGCAGTGTGTACCATCTACAAGATGCAGTGCAGCAACGCACCAAGGCTCCTTTGACAGCACCTTCCAAACCCACGACCTCTCCCACCTAGAAGGACAAGGGCAGCAGATGCATAGGAACACCATCACCTGCAAGTTCCCCTCCAAGTCACACACCACCCTGACTTGGAAATATTTCGCTGTTGCTTCGATGTCGCTGGGTCAAAATCCTGGAACTCCCTTCCTAACTGCACTGTTGGTGTACCTACACCCCAAAGGCTGCAGTGGTTCAAGAAGGCAGCTCACCACCACCTTCTCAAGGGCAATTAGAGATGGGCAATAAATGCTGGCCTAACCAACGACACCCACATCCCACTAATGAACTAATTTTTAAAAAAGTTGATCATAATTTCCTTGCTTTTGTACTCTATGCCTCTATTTATAAGGCTAGGATCTCATATGCCTTTTTAACCACTTCCTCAACCTACTCTGACACCTTGAATGATTTATGCACTTATAGGCTCCAGGTGTCTCCGCACCTCCACTCCCTTAAGAATTTTACCCTTTATTCTATATTGCTGTTCCTCATTCTTCCAATTAAAATCTACCACTTCGCACTTCTCTGCATGAAATTTCATCTGCGGTTATCTGCCACCAGCCTGTCAATGTCCTCCCACACCCAATAAGGTTTATTTTTGCCGCCATAAGACCTTTAATATCCACCCGAACATGCAGATTAGGCCTTGATCTAACATCTGAAGGATGGGATGAGACATTTTACAGAAGACCCACCTACTTTTGGCAGTTTATACCATTTGAACCTTGCTGTTTTACATTACAATCTCGGCTATGGGCTTCAAAATTACTTTTCATTGTAATAGGCACACTTTGTATCACAAGGACCATTGTTGAACTTTTCCAAAATCCCTTGTCAGTCGTGGAACCACACATGCTGCAAATGGCATATTGGAAAATTGTGGTTGAACTACTTACAATGTTAATTAATTTAAATCAAAGGGCAGAAAGTTGTAGCAGTGCATCCACGAGTTTCCGACAAGCCAACCACTGTGTGCAAGGCCCATGGGTGGTTTAGACTCTTGGAAAGTTCCACCCATGGTTTTTCTTAGAAGTTTTGTTGGAAATTTTGAAGTATGGTACAGCAGATCTAGTGCTTGCAAAAGCATGTAATTTTTGTTTTTAGATAACTTTGGACATTTACAAAAGTTGAAAGCGTTATACAGTATAATTATAATTATATAATTATAATCCTTCTGTACTACTTATATGACATTAAAGCATGATGGGCAATTGAGGGATATGACCCATCCCATTAAGGCCTGCTCGAACCCGACAGAACCACATCGGACCCAAGCCTGACCCAGCCTGAGTCCTTCCATTTTTCCCATGCCCGACCCGACCTGCGCCCGACCTGACCCGACCACCGGAATGTTCACTTTCTCCAGTTGACAGCATTTATTTTAAATCCACAGTGTACTCACTGTACTTACCACTTTGGGATGGATGGAATGGAAGGAAGCTGCAGCATGAGCGCGATGACGTCATAGACATGCTCACTCGCTCACTGTGCAGACTCAGAGTCTTTGGAGTCCGGATGCAAGTTTCCATCCTTGACGTCCAGGACTCCCAGCTCAGGCAGGCTTTTCCAATTTTGACGCTTACTTGCTCAACATCCCTTTTCCTCCCAGCAGAGTAAAAGGTAGTAAAAACAAGAAATGCTGGAACCACTCAGCAGGTCTGGCAGCATCTGTGGAAAGAGAAGCAGAGTTAATGTTTCAGGTCAGTGACCCTTCTTCGGAACTAGCAAATATTAGAAATGTCAAAGGTTATAAGCAAGTGAGGCAGGGGTGGGGCAAGAGATAACAAAGGAGAAGGTGTAGATTGGACAAGGCCACATAGCTGACCAAAAGGTCATGGAACAAAGTCAAACAATATGTTAATGCTGTGTTGAAAGACAAAGCATTAGTACAAATAGGGTGTTAACGGATTGGAGGTTGAACAGCAGTAAGTCCAAACATGAAAAAAAAACAGTGGGTAAGCAAACTGAACAATCTAAGATGAAATGAAATAAACATGAAAAAAAAGTTGTAAAAAATGTAAAAAAGAAAAAAAAAGAAAAAATAACTAAAAATCAAAGTAAAATGGGGGGCCCGTCATGCTCTGAAATGATTGAACTCAATGTTCAGTTCGGCAGGCTGTAGTGTGCCTAATCGGTAAATGAGATGCTGTTCCTCGAGCTTGCGTTGATGTTCACTGGAACATTGCAGCAATCCCAGGACAGAGATGTAAGCATGAGAGCAGGTGGGAGTGTTGAAATGGCAAGCAACCGGAAGCTCAGGGTCCTGCTTGTGGACTGAGCGGAGGTGTTCCGCAAAGCGGTCACCCAGTCTGCGTTTGGTCTCCCCAATGTAGAGGAGACCACACTGTGAGCAGTGAATACAGTATACTACATTGAAAGGAGTACAAGTAAATCGCTGCTTCACCTGAAAGGAGTGTTTGGTACTGGGATAGTGAGGAGAGAGGAGGTAAATGGGCAGGTATTACACCTCCTGCGATTGCAGGGGAAGGTGCCATGGGACGGGGACGAGGTGGTGGGGATAATGGAGGAGTGGACCAGGGTGTCGCAGAGGGAACGATCCCTTCAGAATGCTGACAGGAGAAGGGAGGGGAAGATGCGTTTGGTAGTGGCATCACGCTGGAGGTTGCGGAAATAGCGGAGGATGATCCTTTGGATATGGAGGCTGATGGGGTGAAAAGTGAGGACAAGGGGAACCCTGTCACGGTTCTGGGAGGGAGGGGAAGGGGTGAGGGTAGAGGTGCGGGACATGGGCCGGACACGGTTGAGGGCCCTGTCAACCACAGTCGGGGGAAATCCTCGGTTGAGGAAAAAGGAGGTCATATCAGAAGCACCGTCATGGAAGGTAGCATCATCAGAGCAGATGCGTCGGAGACGGAGAAACTGGGAGAATGGAATGGAGTCCTTAAAGGAGGTAGGGTGTGAAGAAGTGTAGTCGAGGTAGCTGTGGGAGTCGGTGGGCTTATAATGGATATTAGTAGACAACCTATCCCCAGAGATGGAGACAGAGAAGTCGAGGAAGGGAAGGGAAGTGTCAGAGATGGACCATGTAAAGGTGAGAGAAGGGTGGAAATTGGAAGCAAAGTTGATGAAGTTTTCCAGTTCGGGGCGGGAGCAGGAAACGGCACCGATACAGTCATCAATGTACCAGAAAAAGAGTTGGGGGAGGGGGCCTGAGTAGGACTGGAACAAAGAATGCTCGACATATCCCACAAAAAGACAGGCATAACTAGGACCCATGCAGGTACCCATAGCAACCCCTTTTACTTGAAGGAAGTGAGTGGAGTTGAAGGAGAAGTTGTTCAATGTGAGAACAAGTTCAGCCAGGTGGAGGAGGGTGGTGGTGGATGGGGACTGGTTGGGCCTCTGTTCAAGGAAGAAGTGGAGAGAGTCACGGATGTAGGTGGGAAGAGACTGGACCTGCGGAGAAAAGATAGGAAGAAATGAGTTCAGTGGGGCAGGAGCAGGCTGACACAATGGGTCTGCTGGGACAGTCCCGTTTGTGGATTTTTGGAAGGAGGTAGAAGCGGGCTGCCCGGGGTTGCGGGACTATGAGGTTGGAAGCTGTAGAGGGAAGATCTCCAGAGGAGATGAGGTCAGTGACAGTCCTTTGGACAGTGGCTTGATGTTCGGTGGTGGGGTCATGGTCCAGAGGGAGGTAGGAAGAAGTGTCTATGAGTTGGCATTGAGCTTCTGCAAGGTAGAGGTCGGTACGCCATACAACAACAGCACCACCCTTGTCTGCAGGTTTGATGACCATGTCGGGGTTAGACCTGAGAGAACGGAGTGCCTCAAGTTCAGAGGGGGCCAGGTTAGAGTGAGTGAGGGGGGCAGAGAAATTGAGATTACCAATGTCTCGCCGACAGTTTTCAATGAAGAGATCAAGAGCAGGCAAGAGGCCAGGGGGAAGGGTCCAGGTAGAGGGAGAATGCTGGCGGCGGGTGAATGGGTCTGCTGGTTGGGGGGAGGACTCTTGGTCAAAGAAGTGAGCCCGGAGGCGGAGGCGACGGAAGAAGAGCTCAACGTCATGCCGAGCGCAAAATTCATTGAGGTGGGGACGTAAGGGAATAAAACTGAGATCTTTGCTGAGTACAGAACGTTCAGCATCAGAGAGGGGGAGGTCCGAGGGTATAGTGAATACACGGCAAGGGATCAGATCAGAAGGGGTGGGGTCAGAGGGAAGTGAAGCGGAAGGAGGATCTGGAGGAGCATTCGTCCCCATCAGCTGCTGGAGCTTGCGTTCCTTGACATCTGAAAGGAAGAAAAAAGTTTTTTGTTAATGCGTCGGATGAGACGAAGGATGAAATGAAACTGCGGAGTTTTGAGATAAGGTGAGGCGGTGCTGCTGGAGAGAGAGGTTCAGTGTGTGCATGTGGCGGCGCATAGCACTGAGTGTGGATCACAGGATGCGGTGAGAGTAGCAGTCCGAGGAACGTTGTACAGTAGTACTGTGTGTGTCCGACCTGGACCCGGACTTGGCCCGACCCAACCCGAGCCCGAAAGCTGGACCCGGAAGAGTGACTCGACCCGAACCCAAACCCGACACATGTCGTCGGGCCCCATCGGGTAGCAGGTCTTTGCCATTCCTCTCCCTCCCTACCCACATGACTAAACACACAACCGATGCATTGATCTTGTTTCATGCATTACCTTCCTCTAGTAAAGCTTTAGCTCTAGTTCATGGAGATTTGTTATTTGCTCTTGCTGTTGCAATGTGTGTACAGCTGCTGCACTTTTCTCATTTTACTTTAGCAACATGCAACATTTGTCCTGAAGTAATTTTTGAAATTGATGGCTTAGTTGATTTATGTATATGTTCCTTTCATATTGCTACTTGTGCATTTTTCATTGACTGTTTACATTGATACAATGTAACACTTATCAGTACTCTCCCCCCTACCCCCCACGCTGTATTGGTTTGTTCCGGGGAGCCTCTGTGGAAAGAAGGCATCGACTAGAAGTGGAATTGTCCACTGGCGGAAGTGGGGAAGAGGCGAGCGATAGAAATGTTACATTTCTTTTCCATTCCCAAGGAAACCAGCCGCTGGTGGAGTCGAGCTCGGACTGTCTGTGAAATGCGCAGGTTCAACACTCGCGCTGAATGAGTCGGACGCAGTGAAAATAAAAGCTGGGCTCAGTTTAATAAAAAATACATTTAGTTGGAAGTAGAAGTGACAAAAAAATCAAACTGGAGGAAATGGCTGAAGAAGATGAAGAAAACCATGTTGAAAGTTTCGCAGACGACGAGAGAGTGCAGTACATCGCAGACCGGATTGTCTTCTCATTGAGAGTTCGAGGTGACAAATGGGTCAAATTCATTGCGAGCGGAGAGAATCAGAAACTCTTGTTAGAGTTTCTAGAAAGAGAGTATTTTCTAGTGTGGTTTCTCAGCGCCACGGGGTTCCTGGCAGTCTCCAGGAAGGTAAGAACAATCCGGATTTACACCATCCTCTTTATCCGGATCAGTTAATGAAGAGTAAAAGTTTGCAACAGGTTGTGCTTTATCACCTTTCCCCCGAATACATAAATAAAACATTTAAAAGCAAAACGAAGGAACCTTTTCCGAACAGCAAGTTACCTGTTTCATGTGAGTTAACAGTACTGCAATATAAAAAAATTTGCACGTATTCTAAAATTCCACGAAAAACGCAAATTTTTCAATTAAAAATCGGGCAACATAAAGTATGGCGTGTATTTTGCCATAAATCCTGTTTGACAAATACAATAAGTTGCATTTTCCTTTTTTTAAAAAAGAACAAAAATGTTTTGGCTTTATTGAAGTAATATTTGAAGAAAATCAGTGTCTTGTGCAGCAAGTTACTTTCAAACTTTAATTCTGAATTTGAGTATTAGTGATGCAGTATTACATAATATTTGTTTACAGCACAGAAATAGACCATTCTGCCCAACTTGCCCATGCTGGTGTTTTGTGCTCCACAGGAACCTCCTTCACCTTTCTTCATATAACCCCCATCAACATATCCTTCTATTCCTTTCTCCCTCATGTGTTTATCTAGCTTCCCCTTAAATAGCATCTATGTTATTCAAATTAACTGCTTCTTGTAGCATGTTCCACATTCTAACCACTCTGGATAAATAGTTTTCTCCTGAATTCCCAATTCAATTTATTCGTGTCTATCCCATATTTATAGTGTTACAGACTGGAGAGAGGTGTTAGGGATGGCTCAACCTTTCCACCTCTCAACTGATGGAAGACAGCATGTTTTACAAAAAGTGTTTTAGCTCCTGAATACTGTATAATTGTCAGGAACAGACAAATGACAGGTTTTCTTATAAGTTTTAAAAGAAAGATAAATGTTTATTGTTCAACACCGGAATATAGGCAACTACACCCACTCTCGCACTCATACAGGTACACAGACACTCAAGAAAAGATTGTGAATATAAAAGTAGCATGAGTTTAGTTCTTATACAAACATACGAATTAGGAGCAGGAGTAGGCCACTCGGCCCCTCGAGTCTGCTCCGCCATTCAATAAGATTAAGGCTGATCTGATTGTAACCTCGACTCCACATTCCCGCCTACCCCCGATAATCTTTCATCCCCTTGCTTATCAAGAATATATCTACCTCTGCTTTAAAAAATATTTAAAGACTCTGCTTCCACTGCCTTTTGAGGACGACCCCCTGAGACAAAATAAATTCCCCTCATCTGTGTCTTAAATGGGCGACCCCTTATTTTTACACAGTGACCCCCTACTCCTCCTAATTCATATGTTCATATAGCCAGTCTTAGCAACTACCTTTATTCCCTACTCTCTGCATTCTGTTTTGTATCCAGTTTGTTATCCATTCTGCTATTTGTTCCCTGACTCTGTGTGTTTGGTCTTAGTCATGAGTCTGCGATACAGTTTTTAAGGCCTTTTGGAAATCCAAATCTATAATGTCTACTGCATTATCCTGATCTCCCTTTCTGTTAGTTCTTCAAAGAATTCAATGAAGTTGGACGAGCATGACCTTTCTCTTTGAAATCCATGCTGACTACTCTTCATTACATTTTCAGTTTTTAGATGGTTTTCTATTACATCTTTGAATAGGATTCCATTATCTTTCCTACTACTGACAAGCTAATTGGTCTATAGTTCTGTGGACTTGTTCTATCTCCCTTTTAAAATATAGGAATCACATTAGCTGTCTTCCAGTCCTCTGGCACTATTCCCTTTTCCGATGAATTTTTATATATATGTAATAGTGCCTCTGCTATCTTTCCCTAACTTTTAATGTGTGTGATTAACAGATTATTATTAATAATAATCGACATATACAGTTTTATACACATTAGTACATATTCCAAATGTTATTGTTTCAACTGTTGCATGAATGTGTTATTGTATGAATTCTTTCAGACATGTCAATCTGTTCAAGGAAGGAGAGAAATTTAAACAGGGTTACTGTGATTCTGTTTGTCTAACATCAGTGTGTAAATGACCAGATAAACCGAGGCGCAGAGGGCACAGGGACCGATTCCTGTAGCTGAATGGTGAGGTCCAGGGTGCCCCTGATATTGGGCCTTGGACCTCATTGTAATGCAGTCGACGCAGCGCAATACCCCTCTGACTATAAGATGAGAGAGTAGAGACAAATTGGACAGCTGCTGGCATTGTAATGGCTCTCAGATAAGTGGGTCTGAGGGTCAAACCAGGGATGGGCTGGGGGTGAGAACATGGGGTCGACAATGAGTCTCGGGGCGTAAGGTCTGGGGTAAGTTTCAGGGAACCTTGAATCTTTGGGGTCGGGGATTGAGGGAGCCGAGAATGTGGGAGATCATGGGTCAGTGGGGAAGGGAGATCAGGGACTCGGGGCTGTGAGAATGGGTGATCAGGGGTCAGCAGAAGAGGCTGGTCTGATTTTGGACTAGGGTCAGGAGTGGCAGTGATCAGAAGGAGAGTTAAATGTGGGGTTCCACATTCACTCTTTTATTGTAGGTGATCCCTAGGACTGGTTTCCTTGAATGCAGCTTACAATAGCACTGGCTCTGGAGAGAGAGCACGGCAGCAGGATTATAGAGTTGTAGATTAATTACAGCGCAGAAGGAGGTTATTCGGCCCATTGAGATCATGCTGGCTCTCTAGAGCAATCCAGTCAGTCCTGTTCTGCTCTGTCTAGTATGTGACTTGGGGGCGATCTTGGCACTCAGGTGAAGAGGGTCACAGGTTTGGGAAATGCCGTTGTAGAAGCCTTAGCAAGTTGCTGCTGTGTATCCTATAGATAGTAGACAATACAATCGTGCACCAGTACTGAAGGGAATGCATGCTTAAAGTGGTGGATGAATTTCTGATAAAGCGGACTGCTTTGTCCCGGATGGTATTGAGCTTCTTGAGTGATGCTGTAATTGCACACATCCAGACAAGTACAGAGTATTCCATCACACTCCTGACATCTACTTTGTAGATGTTGGAGAGGTTTTGGGAATTCAGGAGCAATGTTCATGTTAAGCTCTGTGCATGTGTCGCTGCACAGCAGCCTGGGAGGTACTGCATTGGCCTAGTTGCATTAAATAGTGCGTGTGGCCCTGGCTACGCAAAATATTTAAAGGTGCCACACACTGAAAAATCTGGCCACGCACAATGACAAAATTTTAAAGGGAACATTGATCAGGAGGTGAGTCACTCGCCACAAAATACCCAGCTTCTGACCTCCTTTAGTTGCCACAGTATTTATATAGCTGGTCCAGTTAAGTTTCAGATCAATGGTGTCCTGGCAGATGTTGATGATGTGGGATTCGATGATGGTATTGTCATTGAATGACACGGGGAAGTGGTTAGACACTCTTGTTGGAGATGGTCATTGCCTGGCCCCCATGTGGCGTAAATGTTACTAATTATCAGCCCAAGCCTGAATGTCATCCTGGTCTTGCTGCAGATGGACAATGGACTGTTCCCTTATCTAAGGAATTGCGAATGGAACTTAACACTGTGGAATCATCAGCAAACAGCTTGTAGCTATAAAGCACAGTGAGTGCTGAGATAGAGTGGAATGAAGTCACTCCACTTGAGAAAGGATTTGCAAACAGTCGTGAGGATCTTGGTCAGTTCATTGGGGCAGGAGGAACCAGTGGAAATTAGCTCAAAAGATCAGGAGTAATAGGAACGTGGGATTTTGTACTGATGAATAGGTGATCATAGCATTTGTGAAGGTTAGCAAGGATTATGCTAGGTACTCGGCAATACTGAGAAGGAAACAGCAATTGCAGAACCCATGTTGCTGTTGTTTACAGAAAGGTGTAGCACTTTTCACATTACAATATTTATCAACTGGCATGTAAAACACAATCAGTACCTGTAACTGACAATATCTAATTGCATTTTAATTTATTTTCAGGTACCTTCAAATTTGAAAAATAATGCTGTGTACATAATCAAGAAGATTAGAGGTCCCATTCTGAAGGAGAATTACAGAAGAGGTCTACTATTTGGGCACTTGTCTGCAACACCACTAAATCAAATAACCACGTTGGTCGAAGAGGTGAGTGGTTTTCCGATAAATTAAAATAATTTTACTGTGAAAATGTAAAGCTCGAGTAGCCAGATTGCATGCTCTAATTTTGCACTCTTGCTGTTTGTTTGTTTTAATGCTTTACTTTGATAAAATTATTTTACTGAATACATAAATATAACGGAACAATTGATTTCCTGCATTTAAAAGCTAAAGAGTACTTTAAAGCAGAATAAAATGTAATTTATTACTTTTTAAATATATAGGAAGAAAATTAGTAGCCATGCTGGAATGTTGGAAACTAGGCCAGACCCCAGATATATTGGGGGTAATTCTAACCCCCCTCAAAGACCGGGGTGGGGTTAAAACAGAAACCCAACCCAAACTTGCCTCCAGTTTTAATGGAATCGAGTTAGGAGTGGACGACTAACCTATTTTCCAGAGGCAAATCTATAATTTAAATATTTTAATTAGGCTGCTTACCTCAAATGTTAGCAGAGTTTTACTTTTTATAGCCCAAGGGCTGTGTTTCCCATGGCTTAGATTATATGTATGTGCAAAACTTCTGTTCATCAGTTTACAGTTTAAATATTTAGAGAGTAGGGTTAGCAGCATCTGCACAGTTTGAACATTTACATTAACTCAAGGTGCCTTTTTTAAAAAAACATTCTCTGAGGCCATTTTGCATTTTTTATAACCTGTTTGACACTGTATTGCAGTTATACCTTTTTGAATAATTATTCATTTTTTGCTGTATCTTCCTCACAACATTGATTCAGGTTCCTTTGATGTGCTGATTCTTTGCATTGCGAGACTTTATATTTGTCAGTAGGTGTTATGACTGAGGCAGGAAGAGTGCCCTGTTTATTCTATTTCCACTTCTCCACGGGTCACAACATATATTTAACTTTTTTCCCATTTACCGATACAGTCAATCGTAGACACTATTTTTATCCCAGAATAAGACACACCAACCAGGTTTCTTTAATAAACAAAAAAATTATCAGTTTATTATAAAACAAGGCTTAACCAGTAATGATGTAAAGCATAAACACACAGGATGCTGGAAGTTAGGTGGTTTCTGGGAAAGGCTTGTTTTCCTCAGGACTTCTCAGTCAACCTTTTAAAAACATTTCCAGGGACTGTTACAGTTCCCCTTTTTACCTTAGCCACTCACAAACAAACATACACCAGTTAATCAGGGGAAAAAAAGGGATTTTTGTTTTTAGAGCTCTATTACAGACAAAAAAAAACTTAGGCTGAATACTTGCTCATTCTTGAAGAAACAGCAGATGAGATATGTTGTGTTCCAAAACTGGCATACAGTCTGGCCTCCAAGTACATGTAGACGGGTCACTGAGATCTTTTAGAACAGTTCTTTTCAGGCAGCATTGAGAATTAATTTAGCAGACTTTTCTTCAAAGACAGGAGAAAAGATGAGCTGACACAGTGGACTTCTCAGGGTCTTTTAGAGAGGTGCTGGAAAGCTGAGCTGGGTTTTGGTCTTCTCTCCTTCCTTGGGAATTCTCTTCTCTCCTTGGAATTTCTCTTTTTGTACAGTTCAACTCCAACTCAAAACAATTCAAAAGTGAAACCGACAACAGGAGGTCAACCTTTTGTCAGTTCTTTGCAAACAACTTCTCCAGGTGTCCAAATTCTCTGTTGGTTATTGAGCTGGATGTCAGCTGGTTTTCTGGAAGGCTTCTTGTTGCTGGAAGTTGGGTGGTTTCCAGGAAAGGCTTGTTTTCCTCATAGGACTTCTCAGTCACCCTTTTAAAAACATTTCCGGGGACTGTTTTTCAAAGTCAAGTGGCCTTTACATGACCCCCTTTGAAAACCCCAAAGTTTAACATTTCTTAAATCTTTCAAAAATAAATCCTCAAAAAATACATTTAACAAAATGGAGACACTTTCGTAACAGTAGTTTTCCTGTAATATTGCAGCTGAAAAATAATTTGCAACAAAAGTGCATATGGTGGGGATTCCTCTGAGACTCCTATTGCATTGTATCATCTAGATGATGAAGAGGAACGTATGATGGAGAACATAGGCAGGTGCAAAAACACCTGAGGCACCATGTCTGCATTGGTTATTACCTAAAGGCTATCCTATTGGAGCAGACCTGTCTGTAGCTTTCATGGGGAGCTGTCACAGAAATATGCCATCTGCACCAAGCTGATCTTGAGACCAATTTCTATAACAGAGATTGCTCTCCCAGTAACTGTGTTGATCACCACCACATTTTTATGACACAGCATCTTTCCAAGCCGAAGATGTTTGTTAAATCAGCCAGTCTATTGTCAATAGATGCATCCAGCTACTAACTGGTGCAATATTTGCAGAGGCAACAACATCTTCATTGCTTTGCCTGTGGAAAGGATGAAGCAGCTGGACATGGCACAGAACTGTTACCAAGTGGCTGAATTTCTAGTGTAGGAAATGGCACTCAACTTAATGTCGGTGCTGGTGAAACTGTTACAGACAATAATTTGGGACTAAATTAAATGGCATTTATAAAAGTATGGGCTAATAAAGTCAGCACGTATTTCTTAAAGGCAAATCGTGTTTGACTAACCTGATTGAATTCTTGGATGAAGCATTGGAGAAGGTTGTTGAGGTTAGTGTGGTTTATGTTGTGTATATGTACTTTCAAAAGACATTTGTCAAAGTACCACATAATAGATTTGTTAATAAAATTGAAATCAGTGGAATTAAAGGGACAGCGGCAGAATGTAGTGGTGAACGGTTTACAGACTGGATGGAAATATACAGTGTTGCTCCCTATGGGTCAGTATTAGAACAAAGAACAAAGATAATTACAGCACAGGAACAGGCCCTTCGGCCCTCCAAGCCTGCGCCGATCCAGATCCTCTCTCTAAACATGTCGCCTATTTTCTAAGGTTCTGTGTCTCTTTTCTTCCTGCCCATTCATGTAACTGTCTAGATACATCTTAAAAGACGCCATCGTGCCCGCATCTACCACCTCCGCTGGCAACACGTTCCAGGCACCCACCACCCTCTGCGTAAAGAACTTTCCACGCATATCCCCCCTAAACTTTTCAAAGTGAAAGGGGAACTCGTGTCCTCTAGTAATTGAATCCCCCACTCTGGGAAAAAGCCTCTTGCTATCCACCCTGTCTATACCTCTCATGATTTTGTACACCTCAATCAGGTCCCCCCTCAACCTCCGTCTTTCTAATGAAAATAATCCTAATCTACTCAACCTCTCTTCATAGCTAGCGCCCTCCATACCAGGCAACATCCTGGTGAACCTCCTCTGCACCCTCTCCAAAGCATCCACATCCTTTTGGTAATGTGGCGACCAGAACTGTACGCAGTATTCCAAATGTGGCCGAACCAAAGTCCTATACAACTGTAACATGACCTGCCAACTCTTGTACTCAATACCCCGTCCGATGAAGGAAAGCATGCCGTATGCCTTCTTGACCACTCTATTTACCTGTGTTGCCACCTTCAGGGAACACTGCTCCTCTTGATATATATGAATGCCCTGGACTTGAGAATACAGGGCATAATTTCAAAGTTGGCAGAGGACAAGAAACTCAGAAATGTAGTAAACAATGATGCGGATAATAAGACTTCAGGAGGAAATAGACAGACTGGTGAAATGGGCAGACTCTTAGAGATCTTACAGATGGTTTCAAGAGTGAAGTGATATATTTTGCTAGGAAGAATGAATAGAGGCAATATAAAGTAAGTGATATAATTTTAAAGGGGATGTAGGAATAGAGGTGGCTGCGAGTGCATGTACATAAATCTTTGAAGATGGCAGGATACGTTGAGAAGATGGTTTCTAAAAAAAAAAATGCATACTTGATCCTTGGTTTTATACTAGAGGCATAGAATACAAAAGCAAGAAAGTTATGCTAAACCTTTATAAAACACTGGTTACACCTCAGCTGGAGTATTGCGTTCAATTCTGCACACTACACTTCAGGAAATGATGTGGAAAGTGAAGGGTTACCTGAGTTCATACCGTTAAAGTTGTTTTTTCTCCCTCTATCTTTCCATCACAAGCTCTGGATGTGCTTCTCTATGTTTACGGGACAAATGTGATTTTACAAAGGGACACAAATGTAATTATGCAAAGGGACACTTCCCGATACTTTGTTGTATGGAGAGCCCTGATGTAACTGATGATTTTTGAGAGACTTCGGTCTGCTGAATGTTCTCCCCTGCATGCGTGTAATAAAGGTTTTCCGGTTTTGTCTCATTTCTGACTCCGAAATGTTTTTTCCCCACAACAACTCAATTCTGTGCAGTACACTTTAGGAATAATGACAAGACCTTGGGTAGGGTGCAGAAGAGATATACTAGAATGGTGCAAGGGATGAGGCTCTTCAGTTGTATGGAGAGATTGGAGAAGAGTCGTTGTTCTTAGAGCAGAGAAGGTTAAGAGGAGACTTGATGAGAGTTGTTGAAAATCATTTAGTGCTTTGCTAGAGCAAACAAGGAGAAACTGTTTCCAGTAGCAGAAGGGTCAGTAACTAGAGGACACAAATTTAGGATGATAGGCAAACGAACCAGAGGCAACGTGAGGAAACATGTTTTTTACACAGCAAGTTATTATGATCTGGAATGCACTGCCTAAAAGGGTGGTGAAAGATTCAATAGTAACGTTCCAAAGGCAATTGGATATAAATTTGAAGGGAAAAAATTTGCAGGGCTTTGGGAAAAAGCGGGGAAGTGGGTCTAGTTGGATAGCTTTACTAAAGAGCTGTCACAAGCACGATGGGCTGAATGGTTGTCTTCTGTTCCTCATCTCCATGCTGCCGCTTGGCGACATCATCCGAAAGCATAGCGTTAGTTTTCACATGTATGCTGATGGCACCCAACTCTACCTAATCACCACCTCTCGACTCGTCCACTATTGCTGAATTATCAGACTGCTTATCTGACATATAGTACTGGATGAGCAGAAATTTCTTCCAATTAAATATTGGAAAGACTGAAGCCATTGTCTTAAGTCTCTGTTCCAAACTCCATTCTCTAGGTACTTACTCCATCCCTCTCCCTGTCAACTGTCTGTCGCTAAACTGGACTGTTCACAACCTTGGTGTCATATTTGACCCTGAGATGAGCTTCTGACCTCATTCACGCCATCACAAAGACCACCTATTTCGAAATTTGTAACATCGTCCGACTTTGTCTTTGCTTCTGCGCATCTGTTGCTGATACCCTCGTTCATGCCTTTATTACCTCTAGACTTGACTATTTCAGTGCATCCCTGGCTGGCCTCCCACATTCTACCCTCAATAAATTTAAAGTTATCCCAAACTCTATGTCCTTTCTCTCACCAAAATCTCATTCCCCCATCACCCCTGTGCTTGCTGACCTATATTGGCTCCCGATCAAGCAATGCCTCAATTTTCACATTCTCATCCGTGTTTTAAATCTATCCATGGCCTTGCCCCTCCCTATCTCAATAATCTCCTCCAGACCCTCTAAGATATCTGCACTCATCAATTCTGGCGTCTTGAGCATACTCGATTATAATTGTTCCAACATGGATGGCCATGCATTCAGCTGCCTAGGCTCTAAGCTCTGGTATTCCTTTCATAAAACTCTCTGCCTCCCTATCTCTCTTTCTTCCTTTACATTGCTCTTTAAAACTTACCTCTTTAACCAAGCTTTTGGTTATCTGCCCTAATATCGCCTGATATGGCTTGGTCTCTAATTTTGTGTGATAACGCACCTGTGAAGTGCCTTGGGACATAAAAGGTGCTATATAATTACAAGTTGTTGCTGTGCTGTTTTATTTTATAATTAGTGCTCCTTGCATCAACTCATAGCTTAAACAAACATAAATGCCTTTCCTTCGTGGCCTTGTTGTTTTCTATCTCTATAACCTTTACCAGTGCTAGAGTTCACCTCCTTTCCCCCCCCCCCCCACCCCCACCCCCACTCCCTACCCCCTCACAACCCTCCCCTCCAGAACTCTTGGCTCCTTCCACTCTGGCCTCTTATACATTCCTCGCCTCTTTTTCCCCACCATTGGCATCAATGCCGTCAGCCATCAGCTCTAGAAATTCCAAGCTCGCAGGGAGGCATTTCGTGTTGCAAGGTGTCCTCCCCGCCTTGCGGAGACACCCCCTGCCGCTGGTAAGATTCCAGTACCGGTGGGAAGAGGCCCTTAATTGGCCATTAATAGGCCACTTCAGGGCCTCAATTGGCCTCTGGGTGGGCCAGCTATCGTTGGCCTATTGAGCCCCCAGGAAGATTGCTTGGTGACCGCCCTCTGCTCCCCGTGTCGTGATACTTCGTGCCGCCCCCCCCCAACTGCCTCCAATCGCACCTCAGGGGGCCCACACAAAATCCTGGCCTATGTTTCTATATGCAAACAAGGGGCCTATTGCCTGCTTCTGCTCTCGCCTGCAACTTTTGCTTGCACCTTGAGGCAATCAGCGGCAGTGGGAGTCCCAACACTAAGCAGCTCAGAATGAAAAAAGGGTTAGTACTCACCTTATCACTGCTGCTCTTGATCTGGAGATCTCTGAGCTGACTCCTGACTTTCACCTCCAGTCCTCCCTGGCCCCAAGCCTGACCTCCTAGCTCCCCCTACCTTCAATCACACTCTGAGGTCCCCCAACCATATTTCAGACCCAATTCCTTACCTGCACATTACACTTGCGCCTGTACAGACTCATAGTGCAAAGCCTTCCACATAACAATAAGTCTGAGGCCCAAGATCCAGGGCTTCTCGGATCGCCATGTTTGAGTGGGGACTGCTAGCATTCTGTGGGTGAGGCGTCCAAAAATGGATGCAGCCTAATCTCTAGTCCTGCATATCTTTAAGAGAAGTAGGCAGGATGAGGAGACGACAAAACCTGAGATGCCAAGGAGAGGATAAAGTAACAATTGCAGAGAAATTCAGGAGAAAAAATAGAGACCTTGGAGGTGAGAGGAAAAGCCAATTTAAATTCTACAAGGCATCCAGCAGTTGAAAATAATTTTGCATCTTTCCTTGATTCAAATCATTGTTGTTAATTACCAAGTGTCAGTTCTCGATGCATTACTGGTGATATGTTTATGCAAAAATAGAACATTTTATTGTAGATTTGTTTGATTATAAGCATAAAGACTAAAATGTCACTTTCTGTTCTTTCTTGTTACTGAAGAAAATATACCAAGAAGCTCTCCCCCACCCCCCCCCCCCCCCCCACCCTTTTGGGGTAACTGATGAGAAGTACAATAACTATTTTCTGTTCCTTGTTTTTGTTTATTTAGGTTGGTGGGTGGGATTGGTAAAAGGAAATCTCATTCTCCTACACCAAACAAAATGGTAACATGTTGTTTCTTTACTCTGGGCCAGATTGAGCTACTGATTTTCAGTTATGCATAAAGCACAGCACAGACCTTGTCTGTTCCACCTGTTTTGTTTTATGCAATTGTAACCATGGGGATGAGCAACCGTCACCATTATGATCAGAACTAAACTGCTTTGTGACTATTTGTTTATACATCCAATAAATATTGTGGCAAAGACTTATATATACAATGGAGAGATCTCTGTGTTTGATAACATAAAACTTCATGATGGTCACGGTTGAGCCATCAGTGGCAATGGCAGCACTTATTAGATGTCTTGTGTGCTCTGATAATGTAGTGGAAACATCAATAGGTTTTAATATATATATAATGCAGGGGTAATTTTCTGAAGGCTCACTCCTGGTGAAGAACCTTGCCTGTCAGCCGTACCCATTCAGACACATGGGTTAGATCTTGATTTTGTGCGTTAGTGTAAAATAGGTGATAGTGAATCGGCAGCCCATTTCATATTGATCCTTATTGGAATTTCCATTGAAGACTCACTGTCGCACAAAGTCAAGATCTATCTCATGCTACAGATGATATCCAACCATGTTGCTAGTAGCGAGATGTCACAATATTACTCTCAAAATGTTCATAGAGTGATACAGCACTGAAACAGGCCCTTCGGCCCACCGAGTTTGTGCCGACCAACAACCACCCATTTATACTAATCCTACATTAATCCCATATTCCCTACCACCTACCTACACTAGGGGCAATTTACAATGGCCAATTTACCTATCAACCTGCAAGTCTTTGGCTGTGGGAGGAAACCGGAGCACCTGGCGGAAACCCACACGGTCACAGGGAGTACTTGCAAACTCCGCACAGGTAGTACCCAGGTCGTTGGAGCTGTGAGGCTGGGGTGCTAACCACTGCGCCACTGTGCCCCTCCCATGCAGGACATTTTCAGTGAAAAGGTTTTTGAGAAACTAATAAGAAGAGCAGAATTAATTCTCTTCTTGGCCTCACCCCTGTCTGCCTACTGTTATGACCGAGGCGGGAACAATGCACCATCAATTCAGTCCCATCAGTGGAGACCAAACGCAGACTGGGTGACCGCTTTGCGGAATACCTCCGCTCAGTCCGCAAGCATAACTCTGAGCTTCCGGTTGCTTGTCATTTCAACACTTTCCCCCCCCACCCTGCTGTCATGCTCACATCTCTGTCCTGGGATTGCTGCAGCGTTCCAGTGAACATCAACGCAAGCTCGAGGAACAGCATCTCATTTACTGATAGGCACACTACAGCCTGCCGGACTGAACGTTGAGTTCAATAATTTCAGAGCATGACGGGCTCCCCATTTTACTTTTACTTTTAGTTATTTTTTCTTTTTGTTTATATGTTTGTTTGTTTTTTTTGTGTGTTTTATTTTATTTCATCTTAGTTGTACTTGTGGCTGTTCAATTTTCAGTCCGTTCACACCCTATCTGTACTAATGCTTTGTCTTTCAACACGCCATTAACATATTGTTTGCCTTTGCTCCATGACCTTCTGGTCAGCTATTCTGTGACCTTGTCCTATCTACACCTTCTCCTTTGTTATCTCTTGCCCCACCCCCACTTTACTAGCTTATAACCTTTCACATTTCTAATATTTGCCAGTTCTGAAGAAGGGTCACTGACCTGAAACATTAACTCTGCTTCTCTCTCCACAGATGCTGCCAGACCTGCTGAGTATTTCCAGCATTTCTTGTTTTTGTTTCAGTCCCATCACTCCACAGGTTGCAGCATATTATGAAAGTTTTCCCACCCAACTGGAAAACAGTCAAATTAAACATGCTAGTAACCCCCAGAATAAAACAAACCAAACTAGGTATCTTTAGACAACAACAAATTAACTATTTGTTTAAAAAAAACTAAATCTTAAACACTATTAAATAAACCTATGTCTAAAGACCTTACAACTTATTTTTAACCTAACTCCCCCACTCACACATGTACATTCAAAAATCATGGTTAACTGGTTTTAAAAGTGGTGTTTTTAAAAAAATTAACTGTTTAAAAATAAATAAATAAGTTCTTTGTGGTTTATGTTCCTGATGGGTGAGGTATTCTAATGTGAAAATAATCAAATGCTACTCTAAGTCTCTACACTGATTTGATGAACTAGTCTCTTAGTCAATAGACATTCGAAACACTTCGGCTGCAGCAGGCATCAAACAACTCCTTCAACGATGAGCAATAGGTCAACTTGAATTTCAAAACTGACAGTCTCTCAGTTGAAACTTTACTTCAGTAATACAAATGGTCTCTTCAAAGGGTTATTTCATCCTTAGGCAATTAATTTGGCCTGTAGCTCATTGTAGAAATTTTGCGGAGAAAAATAGACAGCTCTTCTCTTCAGCAGCATGCTTCACTGGAGAGTCTCTCAAAAACTGATTTCAGCTGTTTTTTGCCACTCAAATCGAAACATTCTACCCTGTGACCTTTTCTGCTGTGGCCTAGGGACAGGTGCAGCTGGCGCCCTGTGCTTAGTCTTAAAGCCACACTTTTTTAATCGGAGGAGGGAAAAAAAGCAACAGTTCCGTGACACTACATAGCCTTCCTGCATCTCTTGCTTTTTGTTTATCTCCCATTCCCACCACCGCACCATTAGTGGCTGTGCCTTGAGCTATCTAGAACCTGTGCTCTGTAACACCTTTCTTAATCCTTTCCACCTCTCAATGATGTCTTTTGGTGTGCCAAGCTGGGCAAGCCTCCTGTCACTTACCACAGCATGTCAACGTCGCCATCCATGAAACAAGTGGGTGACAGTGCCACTTAAAGACCTGCTCGGGTCTGCAAGAAAAACCTGACCCGAGCCAGACAGAACTACATCTGACTCGAGCCCAACCTGGCCCGACCATCAGTTAATTTACCTTCTGTTTTTCACTTTGTTGCTGATCTGCACAAGCTTAAAATAACTGTAACAGAACCATCTTTCTAGTCCAAAAATTAAATTAACATTGCAGCCACTTACCTTTGATAGAGCGTGTCCGACCTGGCCTGACCTGAGCTCGAATGCTGGACCCGGAAGTGCGACCCGACCCGAACCCGACACATGTTGTTGGGTCCCGTCGGGTTCGGGTCGGGTAGCAGGCCTTTAGTGCCACTCTTCCCTTCTTTACAGATTTCATTTCATTTCTGTTCTTTCAAGCTTTCCCAGTAATTTCCACCCATCACATCCTCCACCCCCCCGCAGCCTCCCCACTAACCACCCCTTCTCACCCCCACCCAACCACTGGACAGCCTCTGCAAAGGCTACAAACTGCTGTGACCATTTTTAGCCTTCATTTTCTTTTTTGCCCTTGAAAGCCCCACTTCCTTTCATGCGTCTCCATCTCTTGAAATTTGAGCAACATGTTTAGAAACATAGAAAATAGGAGCAGGAGTAGGCCGTTTGACCCTTCGAGCCTCCTCCGCCATTCATTTTGATCATGGCTGATCATCCAACTCAGTGGCCTGTTCCGGCTTTCGCCCCATACCCTTTGATCCCTTTAGACCCAAGAACTATATCTAACTCCTTTTTGAAAATATTCAATGTTTTGGCCTCAACTGCTTTCTGTGGTAGCGAATTCCACAGGCTCACCACTCTCTGGGTGAAGAAATTTCTCCTCATCTCAGTCCTGAAAGGTTTACCCCGTCTCCTTAGACTATGACCCCTGGTTCTTGACCCCCCCCCCCCGCCACCATCAGGAACATCCTTCCTGCATCTAACCTGTCAAGTCCTGTTAGAATTTTATAGGTTTCAATGAGATCCCCCCTCACTCTTCTGAACTCCAGCAAATATAATCCTAACCGACTCAATCTCTCCTCATACGTCAGTCCCGCCATCCCAGGAATCAGTCTGGTAAACCTTCGCTGCACTTCCTCTATAGCAAGAACATCCTTCCTCAGATAAGGAGACCAAAACTACACACAATATTCCAGGTATGGCCTCACCAAGGCCCTGTATAATTGCAGCAAGACATCCCTGCTTCTGTACTCGAATCCTCTCACTCTGAAGACCAACATACCATTTGCCTTTTTTACCACCTGTTGCACCTGCATGTTTACCTTCAGCGACTGGTGTACGAGAACACACAGGTCTCTCTGCATATTCCCCTCTCTCAGTTTATAGCCATTCAGATAATAATCTGCCTTCCTGTTTTTGCTACCAAAGTGGATAACCTCACATTTATCCACATTATACTGCATCTGTCATGCATTAGCCCACTCACTCAACTTGTCCAAATCACTCTGAAGCCTCTCTGCATCCTCCTCACAACTCACCCTCCCACCCAGTTTTGTGTCATCTGCAAATCTGGAGATATTACATTTAGTTCCCTCATCTAAATCATTAATATATATTGTAAATAGCTGGGGTCCTAGCACCGATCTCTGCGGTACCCCACTAGTCACTGCCTGCCATTCGGAAAAATACCCATTTATCCCTACTCTTTGTTTCTTTTCCGCCAACCAATTTTCTAACCATCGCGATACACTACCCCCAATTCCACGTGCTTTAATTTTAGATGCTAATCTCTTAAGTGGGACTTTGTCGAAAGCCTTCTGAAAGTCCAAATAAACCACATCCACTGGCTCCCCCTCATCAACTCTACTAGTTACATCCTCGAAGAATTCTAGTAGTTTTGTCAAGCATGATTTCCCTTTCGTAAATCCATGCTGACCCTGTTCGATTCTACCACTGTTCTCCAAGTGCTCTGCTATAAAATCTTTGATAATAGACTCTAGAATTTTCCCCAGTACCGACGTCAGGCTGACTGGTCTATAATTCCTTGCTTTCTCTGTACCTCCCTTTTTAAATAGTGGGGTTACATTAGCTACCCTCCAATCTGTAGGAACTGTTCCAGAGTCTATAAAATCTTGGAAGATGACCACCAATGCATCCACTGTTTCTAGGGCCACTTCCTTAAGTACTCTAGGATGCATACCATCAGGCCCTGGGGATTTATCGGCCTTCAATCCCACCAACACCATTTCTCTACTAATACTGATTTCTTTCCGTTCCTTTCTCTCACAAAGCCCTGTGTTTCCCAACATATCTGGTATGATATTAGAGACATAGAGAGATACAGCACTGAAACAGGCCCTTCGGCCCACCGAGTCTGTGCCGACCACAACCACCCATTTATTCTAATCCTACATTAATCCCATATTCCCTACCACATCCCCACCATTCTCCTACCACCTACTTACACTCGGGGCAATTTACAATGGCCAATTTACCTATCAACCTGCAAGTCTTTGGCTGTGGGAGGAAACCGGAGCACCCGTCGGAAACCCATATGGTCACAGGGAGAATTTGCAAACTCCAGACAGGCAGTACCCAGAACCGAACCCGGGTCGCTGGAGTTGTGAGGCTGCAGTGCTAAGCACTGTGCCATTGTGCCACATACAGAACCAAAGTATGCATTTAAGATTCACTGGGGTGCCCTTGATGACACTGCCTGTGCAAGGCTCAAGTAAGGTCAGCATCTCACGACTTTTTCTGAGCTTGAGGAACACCTCAATGCTCAGCATGACACATGAGATAGATCTTGACATTGTGCGACAGTGAGACTTCAATTTTAAATTACACTAAGGAGAAATGTAAAATGGGCTGCCGATTCACTGTCACCCATTTTGCAATAACGCAAGAAGTCAAAATTAGCTGTATGTTTTCTGATTCACAGGTTCCAGGAGGTGGTCACCCCACAACCAGATAAAGTTGAGTGGGTGGCCACCAGATTGGTAGGAAGAGTCAGGCAGTACAGGAATCTTTCGAGAATGTGGCACTGTCAAACCAATATTCATCGTTGATTACTGGGGAGGGTGTCGACTGAAAGGAGTGCAGCCCTGAGCTTGGCAACATGACAGCAAAGTATAGGAACACAGTAGTATTTGGGGATTTGATAGTCAGGGGAACAGACAAGTCATTCTGGTATCACCAGCATGAGACCCGTATATGAACATATGAATTAGGAGCAGGAGTAGGCCACTTGGCCCCTTGAGCCTGCTCCGCCATCCAATAAGTTCATGGCTGAACTGATTACTCCACATTTCCACCTACCCCTGATAATCTTCCACCCCCTTGGTTATCAAGAATCCATCTATCTCTGCTTTAAAAATATTCGAAGACTTTGCTCCCACCGCCTTTTGAGGAAGAGAATTCCAAAGACTCACTACCTTCTGAGAGAAAAAAATTTCTCCTCATCTCTGTCTTAAATGGGCGACCCCTTATTTTTAAACAGTGACCCCACAAAGGGAAACATCCTTTCCACATCCACCCTGTCAAGACCCCTCAGGATCTTATGTTTCAATCAAGTTGGCTCTTCGTCTTCTAAACTCCAGCGGATACAAGCCTAGCCGGTCCAATCTTGCCCCGTAAGAGAGCCCGCCCATTCCAGGTATTAGTCTAATAAACCTTCTCTGTACTGCCTCCACGTATGGCATGTTGTCAGCCTGGTGCCAGGGAAAGAACATTGCGGAGAGGATGTCCTGCAGAACACTATGCAAGGGGAGGGGGAACAGCCAGAGTTTGCATTCCACGTCAGAACAGATGACACGGGGAAGAGAAAGGTATAGATCCTACAGTCAGCGTTTAAGGAGCTAGAGAGTAAGTTTAAAAAAAAAAATGGATGTCAAAGTTGGTAATCTCTGGATTACTCCCACACGACATGCTAGTGAGTAGAAATAGGAAAATATAGAGTGTAAATGCATGGCTAGAAACATGGTGCAGGAAGGAAGGCTTCAGATTATTGGGATCAGTTCTGTGGCAGGAGGAATATATCCAAAATGAACAGGATGCACCTGTACAGAGCTAAGACCAATATCCTGTGGACAGGTTAGCGTGTGCTATTGGGGAGGGTTTAAACTAATTCGCAGGGAGGTGAGTAGCAAGATATATTAAAAATTAGAAACAAGATCACAGAAGACTGGCAGAGACAATTAGAATTAGAAATAATACAGAATTAAGTGGAATAGTAGAAAATGCAAAGAAGCCTAAATTAAGTTTGGAGTGCATGGCATGGACTCTATGGGCCAAATTACCTCTTTCTGTACCGTAGATGACTCTGTGGGCTGGATTTTGCAGTCCCCTGACGTCAGGGGTCATGGCGGGGGGGCCTGGAAAATGCCTCCGGGAGAGGCCCGCCATGGGCCTCGACGCCGGGAAGGCCCGGTCCCATGTTGCCGGCCACGGCGAGGCCTCGTGGCGGTCCACCTGCTGCTTGGTGGCGGCAACAAAGTTTAGATATGTAAAGGTATTTAAAGTAATGAATTAAATACTTGCTTGCTCCTGCCATCGGTCCCAGTTCCATATTGGTGGTGGCGGCCGGCAATCCCATGCCTTTGGATCTCTGTTTGGCAGAAACTGGTGGGGAGGGAGCAGGTAAGATTTCAGGGTGGGAAGGGATGGAGCAGGGTCAAATGTTTTTGATTGGTCTAGGGGGTGGTGGGAAGAGGTAAAGTTCATAGTTTATGAAATTTTGTGGGGGGGGGGGAAGGTCAGGAGCACAAGATAAGTTTTTTTGCGGGGAGGGCAAGTAATAAATTTGGTCATTGGTGGGGGGTTGGTGGGAAAGGGTCAGAAAAACTGTATTTAATTTTTTACACACGTATTTAAAAATGTAAATTAAATTGGGCTGGAAGCCCTTTAAGAATGGCATCGGCGCCTGCACAGTGGCGCCTAAAGCTGTTGCTGTGGACAGAACGCCTGCCCACTCCATGTCATCGGGTGGCCATTTAAATGAGGGCTCTGTGATGTCCGGTCCGCGCGGGCAGACTGCCATCTTAGAAACTGTGGCGAGGTTGTAAAATGCCGCCCTATGTGCGTAAATGAACAAAGTGTGGTCAATAAGCTCGTTGAGCTGCAGACGCAAATAATGTTACGACCGACTGCTCCAGTCAAAGCTCCTAATCAAAATATACGATTCTGATTGTGGTGGGAGAATTGCATTGTTAATTCAATCCCGTCCCTCCACAGATCACCTAACATATCATTTTAAACTTTCCAAATTAATGTAAGACCCAGCCAAATTGTACTATCTATTAACCTCGAATGAGGCTAACTAAACCAGGTGCCTTTGAATCAACAAATTAACTGTTTAATTAAAAAAACTAAATTCTTTAACACTATGATGATAGAAAACATTTACAATAGAAAAAATTAGAATCCTTGCAAATTTACAGTCCAATGTTGCTTGAAGTCCTCACAGCCGTCCGATGGGGAAAAAAGGTTCTTCCACAGTAGACCAGTCCGTAGTCTAATTCCAGCAGTGAGTGATGCTTTCCTTCCTTCAGTGAATTTCAACAATTAACGACTTTTTAAATGAATCAATTTGGCTTTCGAATTTTTAAGGGATAAAAGATAGTCAGTCTAGCTTTCCTTCCTTCAGTTTAAATTATCAGAGATCTCTGTTTTGGCTTGACTTTTTTTAGAATTTTGAGAGATAATAATTAAACAGACTAAATTCTCTTCCTTCAGTTTAAATGGCTGAGAACTCTTTATTTCAGGTGCTAACACCAGCTGTCTGTCTGTGTTTTGTTAGAACAGACTGTCTTCAACTAAAAAGCCAGTTCAAATTGAATTGTAACAAATGTATCGCTTGATGCTCAGTCCCAGTGGCTGTATCCAAGGTAACGAGTATACACCCTTTGAATCGCAGCCTCCAAATGGCTGTATCCAACAGCAACCAAAAATGCACTTTCCCCAACTCCTGAGGCTCGCTGGTTCTTAGTGCAGTACTGATCCTTTGCAAGCCTTAAAGGTACACTGCAAATTCCCAGGAAGAAAAACTACACAGGATCATAATAATAACAACAAGGAAATGTAGTGTAGTGGCAATAACTGAGGCCTTACTCACTAAAGGGGAGAATTGGACACTTAATATTCCTGGGTACAAAGTATTCAGGAAAAGTAGGGAAGAAAAGTAAGATGGGTAGCAGTTTCATTTAAGGAAAATGTTTCAGCGCTAGAAAGAATATCATTGAGAGGGCTAAAGACAGAATATATTTAGTTGGAGTTAGGAAACAATAAAGAAATAATATTACACTAGTATTGTATAGGCAACTAAATAAGGGGAAGGAGATAGAGGAACAGATTTGCAAGGAAATTAATGAGAGGTGCAAGAACGTTAGAGTAGTGATAATGGGTGACTTTACTCCAACATTGAACGAGGCAGTGATTATGTTAAAGGCAGAGAAGGGGAGGAATTTCTGAAGTGTGTTCAGGGGAATTTCTTGATCAGTTTCTCGATCAGTATGCTTCCAGCCCAATGAGGAAGGAGACATTGCTCAATCTAGGCTCGTGGAATTAAATGGATCAGGTGAGTATGCCACTATGGGGGACCATTTTGGGAAAAGTGATCATAATATCAAGTTTAGATTAGTTATGGAGAAGGACAAGAAGCAATCTAGAATTTAAAAAATACTTAACTGGAGGAGGGTTAATTTCAGTGAATTAAGGAGGGATCTGGCCCAGGTAAATAGGAGTCAAAGACTTGCTGGCAGAAATATAATGGAGCAATGGGCAGCCTTTAAAGAGGAGATGTATTGGGTACAGTCTAGGTACAACCCCAGGGGGCGGGTGGGGGGGGGGGAAACAAAACCAGAGCACTCTGGATGGAGGAGTTAGAGAGTAGGATGAAGAAGGAAAACGATAATACGAGAGAGAATCAGGCTGAATATAAAATGTGCAGATGAGAAGTGAAAAAGGAAATAAGAGGTCTAAAGAAACAGAGAGACATTTATGGCACAGAAGGAGGCCATCCAGCCCATCAAGTCTCTGTCGGCTGTCCGTAGAGCAATACAGTCTGTCCTATTCCCCTGCTCTCTTTCTGTAGCCCTGCAAGTTTATTTCCTTTAAAGTACCCATCCAATTTCCTTCTCAGATCATTGATTGTCTCTGCTTCCACCACCCTCATAGGCAGCGAGTTCCAAGTTACTGCGTAAAAAAAGTTCTTTCTCATATCCCCCCGCATCTCTTGCCCAAAACCTTAAATCTGTGTCTCCTAGTTCTTCAGCTAATGGGAGCAACTTTTTGTCTATCTTATCCAAGCTAGTCATAATCTTGTACACCTCTGTAAGATCTCCCTACAATCTCCTTTGCTGCAAGAACAACCCCAGTTTCACCAACCTTATCTTGTATCTAAAATCCCTCATTCCTGGAACCATTTTGGCAGATCCCCTCTTCACCCTCTCAAGGGCACTCACATTCTTCCTAGAGTGTGGTGACCAAACCGGACACAATATTCTAGTTGTGGCCTAATCAGAGCTTTGTAAAGGTTCAGCATAACTTCCCTGCTTTGTGCCGAATACTTCTATTTATGAAGCCCAAGGATCCCATATACTTTGCTGACCATTCTCTCAATATGTCCTGCCACCTTGAAAGATTTACGCAGATGCACCCCATGTCCCTGTGTCCCTGTATACTCTTTAGAACTGTGCCATTAGGTCTAAATGGCCTCTCCCTATCCGTTCTACCAAAATGTATTACCTCACGCTTCTGTGCATTAAGTTCCATTTGCCACTTGTCTACCCATTCTGTTAGCCTTTCTACGTCCTGTTGCAGTCAATTTGTATCTTCCTTACTGTTTATCACTCCTCCAAGTTTGGTATCATTGGCAAATTTTGAAATGTTGTTCTCTATTCCAGTATACAAGTCATATATATACCACAACTCGCTGTTTTCTGTTCTTAAGCCAATTTTTTTTATCTGTGCTGACACCGACCCTCCTATTCCATAAACTTCAGTTTTGTTAACCAACCTTTTATGTGGTATTTTGTAAAACACTTTCTTAAAATCTAAATAGACAACATCCATTGTATTGTGTCCATCAACCTTCTCTGTTACTTCATTAAAAAATTCAATTAGATTAGTCAAACATGATCTGCCTTTCACAAACTGTGCTGGCTATTTCTAATTAACGCAAACCTCTCCAAGTGCCTGGTGATTCTGTCCTTGATTATTGTTTCTAAAACCTTACTGTCACAAAAGGTTTTATTTTTGTACTAAAATTTTGGACTGCTATATGTTTAAAAAAAAATGAAAGAAGGATTTTGCTCTGTGATGGACACCTGCAAAAATAATTGGAAGGCTGCATTTGCTGACAATGCTACCGCTAGGTGGTGCTGCAGTGGCACATGCGCAAATGCAGCATGTGCCAGTAAAACGTCATAGTCTGTGACTTCAGGCAGCTGCCAGGACTAAAAATGGTGCTAATCATACGAAGGGAACCTAACCTAAACACATGGCAGCACACAATGGCCGGAGGGACGGAGAGAGTGAGCAAGCAACCCGGGACCGGGAGGTGGGGAGACGAGGGAGCGGAGCGGGCTGGGGAATGGGGTGGGGGGGGGAACCGGGGGGGGTGGGGTGCGGAGCGGATTGGGCCGGGGACGGGCGGGGTGGCGGGGGGGGGGAGCGGCCAGAAAGGGTAGGGGAGAGAGGAGGAGTGTGTTTTTCTGCGCATGCACCATAAACTTGCAACAGCAAAAGACGTACCGGCCAATCCCAGCTCCTGGCGGTCTTCAGCCGCTCCCTCCCCGCGGCATTCTACGGCCTCTCGCTTCCAGCCCCCGCCATCCAGCCGTTCCCTCCAGCTACAGATCCCCCATCCAGTCACTCCCTCCAGCCGCTCTCTCTCCCCTACTTCTCAACTGTACTGCAGGCATTTCAGCTGTCTGGTCCCTGCCTTTTGCATCCCCCTCTTCAGGCGGTTCTGAATTTAACACTCTCCCACTACACCTCCACCCCACCTCTCCCCCGTCACGCCCCCCCCCCCCCACTCCCACTCCCCCGTCACGCCCCCCCCCACTCCCACTCCCCCGTCACGCCCCCCCCCCCACTCCCACTCCCCCGTCACGCCCCCCCCCCCACTCCCACTCCCCCGTCACGCCCCCCCCCCCCACTCCCACTCCCCCGTCACGCCCCCCCCCCACTCCCCCGTCACGCCCCCCCCCCACTCCCCCGTCACGCCCCCCCCCCACTCCCCTGTCACGCCCCCCCCCACTCCCCCGTCACGCCCCCCCCCACTCCCCCGTCACGCCCCCCCCCCACTCCCCCGTCACGCCCCCCCCCCACTCCCCCGTCACGCCCCCCCCCCACTCCCCCGTCACGCCCCCCCCCACTCCCCCGTCACGCCCCCCCCCACTCCCCCGTCACGCCCCCCCCCACTCCCCCGTCACGCCCCCCCCCACTCCCCCGTCACGCCCCCCCCCACTCCCCCGTCACGCCCCCCCCCACTCCCCCGTCACGCCCCCCCCCACTCCCCCGTCACGCCCCCCCCCACTCCCCCGTCACGCCCCCCCCACTCCCCCGTCACGCCCCCCCCACTCCCCCGTCACGCCCCCCCCACTCCCCCGTCACGCCCCCCCCACTCCCCCGTCACGCCCCCCCCACTCCCCCGTCACGCCCCCCCCACTCCCCCGTCACGCCCCCCCCCACTCCCCCGTCACGCCCCCCCCCACTCCCCCGTCACGCCCCCCCCCCCACTCCCCCGTCACGCCCCCCCCCACTCCCCCGTCACGCCCCCCCCCACTCCCCCGTCACGCCCCCCCCACTCCCCCGTCACGCCCCCCCCACTCCCCCGTCACGCCCCCCCCACTCCCCCGTCACGCCCCCCCCACTCCCCCGTCACGCCCCCCCCACTCCCCCGTCACCCCCCCCCAACTCCCCCGTCACGCCCCTCCCGTCACGCCCCTCCCGTCACGCCCCTCCCGTCACGCCCCTCCCGTCACGCCCCTCCCGTCACGCGCTCCCCCCTCCGCCCCCCCCACTCCCCCCCCACTCCCCCCCCACTCCCCCCTCACGTGCCCCCCTACTCCCCCCCCACTCCCCCCTCACGTGCCCCCCTACTCCCCCCCCACTCCCCCCTCACGTGCCCCCCTCTGCCCCCTCACGTGCCCCCTAACCCCCATCTACCCCCTCAACCTCCCCCTCAACCTCCCCTCAACCTCCCCCTCAACCTCCCCCTCTACCTCCCCCTCTACCTCCCCCTCTACCTCCCCCTCTACCTCCCCCTCTACCTCTCCCTCTCCACCCCACCTCCCCCTCTCCCCTCTACCCCCCTCCTCCTCCCCAAGGACCACACCACAGTTGAATATCTGAAGTGCAGTTGCAAAGTCGGGGAAAATATCATCAAAAACCTGAACCATTCCCTGTTTAATTATTGAGAAATGTTATTAAGTACATGAAGCATTCGAGGCACTGCTGTGTATGGATACATGAGTGTTGTGTCGCCAGCATTCCCATGAGACAGACAGGCCGAGTCTCTGCTATGCAGAACTAAAGAGATTGTTCCTGGAGAGCCTTGTGGTGAATGAACGCTTGGCTCTCTATTCCACTACTGTATTGTCCATGTGAAGAAGGCAAAGTCACAAGAGTCTGAGCTCAGTCTATTCTTGGTGAATATTCCCCAAACGCATCCCAATGTGCGCTCCCACTTCATTTCCTTGCAGATCATAAACAACTGATCCCTCAGTTCACCGTTCAATGGGTAGCTGCTGATCTTCCTCCTCATGCTTTGCATCACATGGAACTGATAGAGGAGAACCGTTGCAGCTGGGAGATGCTTCCTGATCGCATTGATCTCATTGATGTCCTTATCCACAATGGCTGATCTCAAGCGGCAGGCGCTGGATCCCATGATATCGACAAAATAACCCACAATCTCGTCCAGTATCTGAGCCGTCTCGTTCCTCACCATGGCATAGAACACAGCCCTGCGCCTATCAACATTGTTCTGCGCCATCACCAGGTGCAGAACGTAGCCGGATTTGTTTACTTTGTACATTCCGTCCATGGACAGCAGTTCAGGAAAGGCCTGCAGGTGGCCCTTCATAGCTGGTGTCATGAAGGCAATATAGAGGATGTTGCTTCCCTGCAGGCCAACCTGCACCTTGGCCCTGTCCTGCTGAATCTTCTCCAGCGCACCACACAGTGCATCCATGTTGTCATCCCCAATTTTGAGCCGGGACTTTACATTTCTAATATCACTAAGGGTCACGGCCTTGTTGAATGAACGCTCGATATAATCCTTCAGCTGTTTGTTCCCAGCCTGCAGCTTGACCAACTCTTCTACCTTCTGCCTTTCACCCTGGTTCAGTTGTCGTCTCCTTGCATAGAAGCATAAACATTCTGGATCCAAAACATGACCGGTATGTACAAGATGGTAGGAGCTGACACACAGTTTGTTCTTGCTCGTATTGAAATTCACACTGATGAAGACCTCACAGCCCAGGGCGAGATACCTGAAAAGTAACTCAGACATTCAATGAGCACGCCCAAGTTCCTCGTGCCCTCACCAAAACGTTAGCCATCCTCAGGTGTGTTGTTAGTAGCAGTTTACATGTGCACCATGACAAGGTCCCAAAAGCTGGTGCGCATCTGTTTCGCAGTGCAGAGGAGGTTGTGCAGAGGTGGTCGACCAGCTATTGCTCCATCCAGGAAATCACAACGAAGGCAGTCTGTAGACACTTAAACTGACCCTAGGAGAGGTGGGGGGGCATACTCCGTAGAAACGTTACAGAAATGAAAGTGACCGTTTAGATGGAAAGCTGTTCGCTGCACTGGAGCCACATGTACTGCATGCACACAGCCCCAGACAATGGAAAGGATTTTAGTGCAGTGCAGTAGACTGGAGCACATGCAGTGCCCCAGACAATGGAAATGTATTCAGAGCAACTTACAACAGCAGAGCAACTTACCTTGGAGCAATCTCCTCTTTTCTAATAAAAATGAAGCAGACTGAAATCTCCAAAATGACTAAATAAAAACGATAAAATGCCAGAAAATGCCCGACGAAACCTCTCCTCCTTCCACTTTCAGAAACTCGCGCCGAAGCTTGACGCATGCGTGAATACCCGTTGGCGTTGTGCTGCTGTACGCTTAAAGCGCAAGCGCAGAGACCGACCAGGCGCGTTGCCCGAAGATGTACACGTCACGCGATGACTTCATCGACGCATGCGCTAACTGGTCCTGGCAAGTCAAAACGCAGCGCATGCGCAGAGAGCAGGAACCCATCTGCACATGTGCGCACGGGGGCGTAGCCTGATGACGTCAGTGGCCGGCTGCGTTGTCAGGAATCACTTTGTAATTGGAATTCCAGCAATGTTTTGAAAGGAAGTTCAGAATAAAGAGTTGAACTTTTATGGGTGTTTTGAAAGGAAGTTAAACTTGTAAAAGGACAGGAAGGTTAGCAGTTTCAATGAAATCACACAGGTTTGACCTTCAGAGCAGCTTGAGTGACAAGGGGGAGACACTATGTCTGGACATGTGACCATGTTTAGGAATCTGCTTTTTTTTACTTTGGACCCTGTGAAAGCCTGTGAGTTAGACAAAGAGCAGGCATTTGAAATCTTTGCTTGACCTGCCTGGAGCAACAGAGAAAAGACCCAGAAAAGTGTTACCTCTCTCTCTGCAAAGGAGACTTGCAAAAGAATCCTGCATTTGAAAGGTGGCAAATTCCGGTTGCCTCCAGTGTCTGAAGAATTTCTGCATCCAGTGAGATTCCTGCTGCCTCCTGTGTTCTAAGAAAATCCTGAAATCTGAAGAATGCAGGCCTGTTGCTACACCTCGGATGGAAGACTTATATGACGCCTGCTGCAGTTAAATTGCTGTGAACACCTACCCATCACAGACTGTTCATCAACCTCGCCTGGACAGACTTGGAATGGCATCCGACTATTCGACTCTGGGACACCTCACCTACCAAAAACATCCAACCAGAATGTGACACCCAATTATTTTTTATTATTCCTTCTATTTCTAAGAAACAGTTATAATCCAAAGCCCCCTTTTTGAAACCGGTTAACCATTTCTTTTTGAATGTATGTGTGTGTACATGAGGGTTAAGGAAATAAGGTTTTTTTTCCATGTATAGATTTATCTCATTAGTGGGTAAGACCTATTGTTTCTTTTCTAATAAATAGTTAATGTTATTGTTTAGAGAGACCTGGTTTGGTGTGCTTTATTGGAAGTAAAATACAGTGTTTAATTTGGCTAGTCTTTGGTAGGTGGAAAACCTTGTGATATGCTATGACCGGTGGAGTAGTATAACAGTGTATTACTCTCACCCTGGTCATAACACTTATCTATTACTGATGTCAAACTGACTGGCCTGTAGTTACTAGGACTGTCCGTACACCCTTTTATGAATAAGAGTGTTACATTTGCCACTCTCCAATCTTCTGGCACCTCCCCTGAATCTAGGGAAGATTGGAAGATTATGGTAAGCCCTTCCGCTATCTCCACCCCACTTCCCTTAGCAACCTTGAATGCAAGCCATCTGGACCAGGTGCCTTATCCATTCTAAGCATAGCCAACATTTCCAGTACCGCATGCCTCTCAATTTTCACCCCATCCATTACCTGTACTATCTCCACTTCTACTGATATTTTGTCAGCATCCTCATCTTTAGTAAACACTGATACAATGTACTCATTAAGTATTCTAGCCTTGCCTTGTGCCTCTAAACATATATCACCCTCTTTATCCCTAATAGGCCCCATCCTTCCTCTTAATATCTGCTTGCTATTTACATGTCAGAAGAAGATTTTTGGGTTCCCTTTTATGTTGACTTTTTTGGTTCTCTTTTATGTTCAATATGAGAATAGATTGGCAGCTAACATAGAAAGGAATCCAAACTTTTCTGTAAGCATAATAATAATAAAAAAAAGTTGTCAGAGGAGCAGTGATGCCAATTAGGGACTAACCTGGAGATCTATTGGTTAAGGGAGCAGGCAAGACTGAGGTACTAGATGAGTAAAGGAAGAGGACTTTGCGAAAGCTACAGTAAACCAGTAGGTTGTTGGGATACTGGATGAGATAAAAATAGATAAAGAGGAGGTACTAGACAGTTTGCGAGTACATAATGTGGATAAGCCACCCAGTCCTGATGGGATGGAACCCAGGTTGCTGAGGAAAGGGTAGAAATTGCAGAGCAGCTGGAGGAATACAAATGTTACATCAATAAAGAGGAGAAGGATAAGCTTGGCAGTTACATGCAAGTCAGTTTAACACTGATGTTGGGGAATGTTTTAGAAGCAATAATCTGGGAGAAAATGAACAGCCACTTGGACAAATATGGACTAATAAAGGAGAGCCAGCATGGATTTGTTAAGGACAAATTGTGTTTGACTAACTTGAAATTTTGATGAGTTAATGAAGTGGGTGAACGAGGGCAGTACATTTGATGTTGTGTATAGAGTTTCAAAAGGCATTTGATAAAGTACCACGTATTAGAATTGAGGCCTATAGGACAAAAGAGGCAGTAGCAGCATGATACAAAATTGGCTAAGGGATAGAAAGCAGAATGTTGTCGTGAATGGCTGTTTCCTGGACTAGAGCGAGGTACACAGTGTAGTTGCTCAGGATTCAGTAATAGGACTGCTGCTGTTTCTGATATACATTAATGACTTGGACTTGCGGGTACAGGGCACAATGTTGAAATTTGCATATCACATGAAACTTGAAAATTTAGTTAATGATGAGGACAGTAGTAACAGAGTTCAGGAGGAGATAGACAGGCTGGCGGAATGGGCGGATATATGGCAGATGAAATTCACTGCGGAAAAGTGGGAGTTGATACATTTTGGTCAGAAAAATGAGAAGAGGCAACACAATCTAAGTGGCACAATCTTAAAGGGGAGGCTGAGGGTTAATGCGAGAACAGAGACACTTGGGGATGTTTGTGTGAAAATCTTTGAGGGTGGCAGGGCAGGCTAACAAAGTGATGAAAGCTTATGGGATCTTGAGCTTTATAAACAGGCATAGAATAAAAAAGCCAGGAAGTTATGCTAATCCTTTACAAAATACTGGTTCAGCACCAGCGAGAGTATTGTGTCCATTTCAGGAATCACGCTTAAGGAAAGAGATGAAGGCTTTGGAGAGGCGACAGAAGAATTTTACTAGAATGGTTCCAGGGATGAGGGATTACATGGATAGAGTGGAGAAATTGGGGTTGTTCTCCTTAGAGCAGAGAAGGCTTAGAGGAGATTTGATAGAAGTATTTAAAGTGTTTAGAGGGATTAAATAAAGAGGAACTGTTTCCAATGGCTGAAGAGTTGATTAGCAGAGGGCACTATTTAAGGTAAAAGAACCAGAGGAGACGTGAAGAGAAACATTATTATGCAACAGCAACAGCTTGTATTTATATTGTGCCTTCAATGTAATAAAATGTTACATGGCATTTCACAGGAGCGTTAGTAAGCAAAATTTGACACCGAGCCACATAAGCAGATCTTAAAGTAGATGATCAAAAGATTGGTCAAAGAAGGAGGTTTTTAGGAGCATCTTAAAGGAAGATAGAGATGTAGCGAGGAGAAGAGGCTTAGGGAAAGAATTCCAGAGCTTAGGGCTTTGGCAGCTGGAGGCACGACCGCCAATGGTGGAGTATTTAAAGTTGGGGATGCTCAAGAAACCAGGATTGGAGGAGCGCAGGTATCATGGAGGGTTTGCAGCTGGAGGAGATTATAGAGGTAGGGAGGGGTGAGGCCTTAGAGGGATTTGAAAACAAGGATGAGAATTTTAAAATTGAAGTTGCTTAACCAGGAACCAGTGTGGGTCAGCAAGCACAAGGGTGAAAGCAACATGGTGTGAGTTAGAGCAGAGTTTTGGAATACCTCAAGTTTACAAAGGTTAGAACATGGGAGGCCAGCCAAGAGTGCGTTGGAATAGTCAAGTCTGGGGATACATGAAAGAAAGACTTGCATAGTGCCATTCATGACGACTGGAGGTCCCAAAGTGCTTTACAGTCAATTAAGTACTTATGAAGTTACTGTTGTAATATAGAAATGCAGCAACTAAGTTGTGCACGGCAAACTCCCACAAACAGCAACGTGATAATGACCAAATAATCTGTTTTTTGTGATGTTGATTGAGGGATAAATATTGGCCAGGACACCAGCGTTAACTCCTCTTCCAAATAGTGCCATGGGATCTTTTATATCGGCCTGAGAGGGCAGACAGGACCTCAGTTTAACAGCTCATCCCTCAGTACTGCACTGGAGTGTCAGCCTAGATTATTGTGCTCAAGTACCTGGAGTGAATCTTGTACCTACAGCCTTCTGACTTAGAGGTGAGTGTACTACCAGCTGAGCCAAGGATGATGCACATGATGAAAGCGTAAGCAGCAGATGAACTAAGGCAGGGGTGAGTTCAGTGATGTTATGGAGGTGGAAATAGGCAGTTGTCTTGCAGGCCCCGCCTGCCAAGAATGAGGCACACATAGGGCAGCACAGTGGCGCAGTGGTTAGCACCGCAGCCTCACAGCTCCAGCGACCCGGGTTCAATTCTGGGTACTGCCTGTGTGGAGTTTGCAAGTTCTCCCTGTGTCTGCGTGGGTTTCCTCCGGGTGCTCCGGTTTCCTCCCACAGCCAAAAGACTTGCAGGTTGGTTGGTAGATTGGCCATTATAAATTGCCCCTAGTATAGGTAGGTGGTAGGGAAATATAGGGACAATTGGGGATGTGGTAGGAATATGGGATTAGTGTAGGATTAGTATAAATGGGTGGTTGATAGTCGCACAGACTCGGTGGGCCGAAGGGCCTGTTTCAGTGCTGTTTCTCTAAACTAAAAAATATATATTTCACCACATGGACATTAAATTTTAAAATTCTTATTGGGAAGAAAAGATGGCCTATTACAAGGGGTTGCCAAGCCCTGGCTGGAAAAACATTTTTTTTCATACTAGCAGACAGTGTTGGAACAAAGGAACTATCCCCTGACCCACCCAAAACATAGAACCGACCTGGTCAGATGAGTTTAGTCACATGACCAACTGGCTGTTGGAGGTTTTTTTTTAACTTGCCACTGAGAATTTGAACTCAAAGCTCCTGACTCCTGGATTGAGAACATCTCTTTCCTGTCTGCTTCCATCTCTTTCTCAAGGAACTGAAGACCCATTGAACACACATGAACCCCAAGAGAGAAAAGGCTCCTACAGTGATCAAGGTTTAAGAAGATTACTGGGCCCCAATGAAAAGCAAGACGACCTACAATCAAGGACTCTATAGCGAACTCAAAACACAGTAACAAGCCCCCCTTCGGAGATTGCCTCAAACTTTTTCACTTTATTTTTCTTCAGCTCTTTTCTGTCTCTATTTGCATGTGCATATCGCGTATGCATGCTGGCGCGGTGTGTATCAGTAGGCGTTAACCAAATTAGTTTAAGTTTTAATAAATTTCACTTTTCTTCTTTAAACCTAAGAAAGCTTGTTTGTGCTCATTTCTTTGTCTTATAATTGGAAAGCGGTGAACAAGGATTCACCAAGGGGGAGCTCAAAACACAGTGTGTTTTAAAAAAAAAAACCCTGTTACAGTAAGACCAGGTGAAGGCTAAAGGAACCCCTAGACACCTTTCTCACCTGGTTGTAACACCGTCTTAGTGATGATGCAGAGTGGTTAGGATTTTGGAAAGCACTGTCTGATAAAATGGTGGATACAGACTCAACAGTAGCCTTCAGCAGGGAATTGGATAAATACTTGAAGGTGAAAAAATTGCAAGGATATGGGGAAAGAACAGGGAAGTGGGACTAACTGATAGATCTTTGAAAGGGCCAGTTTGAAAGACTCGATGGGCTGAATGACCTGCTTCTGTGTTGTATATTTTGTGATTCTATGCACTCAGTGTGAGTTTATCTGTGCACAAAGCAATCTAGGACCATTTCCCCAGGATTGCTGAATCAACCTTAATAAAATATAATATATAATCTTAAATTACATCTCTTATTAAAGCAATGCATTTCTCAAATATCTTTCATTATGATTATAATTTTTCTCGAGCTTTTGGTCCAGTATTCTCCTGTTGTCCTGCCTATTTTGAAGGTGCTGGCCGTGGTCACTACTAATCAGTGGTGGTTCTTCAGAATCTCACCGAACTCTGCTCTTCATCTTAACAGGCTTACCAGTTGTGGTCAATGGATAGTGATGCAGAACAGATCCAATCTGGAGTCAGACAGGGCTGTCCTCTCTCCCCTGTCTTGTTTGTTTGCAGTATTGAACCCTTTGCTGAGTCTATTAGGAAGGATGCGAGCATAAGAGGGGTGACAATCCCAGGCAGTGGAGGCACTCAGGTTAAAACCTCCGTGTACATGGATGACGTTTTCTGCTCGGACCCACTGTCTGTGCGCAGACTGATGAGCATCTGCGACCAGTTCGAACTGGCCTCGGGAGCCAAAGTTAACCACGGCAAGAGCGAGGCCATGTTCTTTGGGAACTGGACTGACCGATCCTTTGTCCCCTTCACTGTTGGGTCAGACTACCTGAAGGTGCTGGGGATATGGTTCAGAAGGGCTGGGGCGTGCACCCAAACCTGGAAGGTGCGAGTAGCCAGGGTACAACATATGCTGAGCATGTGGGAGCAGTGATCTCTCTCCATTATGGGGAAGAACCTGGTCATCAGGTGCGAGGCTCTCACGTTGTTGCTGTACGTGGCGCAGGTCGAGCCCATACCCACTTCTGCACTGTGGCGGTCACCCGAGCCATTTTCAGCTTCATCTGAAGATCCAAAATGGACCGGGTCCGGAGGGACACGATGTTCAAACCTCTGGGTAAGGACGGGAAAATGTACCCAACATCGCCCTCGTCCTGATGACTACCTTCGTGTGCAGCTGCATCAAGCTGTGTGTGGACCCCCAGTATGCAAATTCCAAGTGTCATTACGTGCTGAGATTCTGTCTGTCCCCAGTGTTGTGGAGGATGGGCCTGGTCACATTGCCGCGGAATGCTCCATCCAGTTGGACTGTGCCGTACCACCTATCCTTCATGGAAAAGTTTCTGCGGAAAAACACCTTTGACCACCAATCCATCAGGCAGTGGTCTGCACGGAATGTCCTCAAGGCCCGACGGGAAAAGGAGATGGTGGACCCTGTCGGATGGTTCCCTGAGCAGACCGCCAAAGTCATTTGGCGGAATGCCTCATCACCAGAACTTTCAAACAAGCACCAAGATGTAGCTTGGCTGGAGGTGAGAAGAGCCCTCCCCGTCAGATCCTTCCTGCACACCCGAAGTCTCACCCCCTCCGCACAATGCCCTCGAGGTGGCAGTGGTGGGGAAGAGACTGTTGCCCACCTCCTTCTGGAATGTGTCTTTGCAAAGCAGGTGTGGAAAGAAATGCAGTGGTTTTTGTCGAGGTTCATCCCAAGCAGCTCTGTAACACAGGAGTCTGTGCTCTACGGGCTGTTCCCAGGGACGCACACCGAGACAAACATCAACTGCTGCTGGAGGACTATCAATTCGTTGAAAGAAACCCTTTGGTCTGCCCGAAGCTTGCTGGTCTTCCAGCGCAAAGAGTTGTCCACGACTGAATGTTGCAGACTGGCACATTCCAAGGTCCAGGACTACGTGCTGGGGGACGCACTAAAGCTTGGGGCAGCCGCAGCAAAGGCTCAATGGGGAAAGACCACAGTGTAAGGTCCCCCCACCAAGCTGAACTGAGGGGCTGGATCCATGGAAAACCCCTCGAACTGTATCGGGAAAATGTTCATTTGCTGTAAAATGTATATGGCATGAAAAATGAAATGGAAGGGGTGCGAGGCAACTCACTCCTGTATTGAAGGAAACTGACCTCCTTTGCACTGTTTTGTGTTTTTTGACTGGTGCTGTTTGGAACTGTTTTGTAATGTATTTTTTTTTTACAGATTTTTATGAATAATGTATATTTTGGAAATAAAAAAAAGATGATGCAGAACAGAAATTCTATATCATTATTTTTCTCCCTCACTGAGGCCTGAAAGTGTAATTTGAATCTTGCCAAAACTATTTAAAAAGTAAGCAATCTTCTAGTTAAGGTTACTGAACTGAGCAAAGATCAAACCTGGGACTTGTTGAAATGGCTCAGTTACACACTAAATTTAAACCTCGGCCATAGGTAAGAAAGGACAGGTATCCACAAATTACCAAAGCTCAAGTACTTAATCCTGGACTTGAAAGTATTTTGTGCTCCAAATCACAAGGATGCTGGCTATGTTATTTTTAGGCTGTGATGGTTTGATGTGTTTCTTGGTTTGTTAACATGTCATTATTATTTTCTCATTGTAGAATATATCAGCAATGCAATACAATTAAACTAATAAATATTCTCCGGGCATTTTCTTTAGGTTCTGGTGCCAGTTCTTTCAAGCAAGAGAAACCACAGAGCATGGCCGCAGTTTATTTCACAAGATGTAGACCGTCATGTGGAAAATATCAGAAACAAGGTTTATGTTGTGAATGGTCAAGCGATGGGACGGACCCTGCTGCCTATACCGAGCATCACAGCCAAAATGGGAAGCAACAGTCAGAAACAGGGGAATGGGACCAAGTAAGGTGAAACGTGTAACAAACATATTTGTTAACACTGTTCATATACACAGTTGAAAGTTGTGCACTTTAAAATTCTGGCATGTCTTTCTATTAATTACTCATGTAATCACTCATCTCTATATTAATCAGTACTTTAGAAAAGCCAATTGGCAATGTGATGTACATGAAAGACATGTTGGGGGGCAATTTTGAGCCTCACCAGTTATGAGGTAATGTGGCAGAGTAGATCACCTGCCCGTTCTAGAACTCATCTGATGTTTATCCCATTGAAGACAATGGCTGGGCAATCTGCTCTGCCACATTACTGCCCAAGTGGTGAAATTTAAAATTAGTCCCATTGTGTCTCATAAGCTGATAACTCTTCATGAGCAAATATTCACATGTGTCAAGGTGGACTGCCTCATGAGTGTTAAATGCAAAGATAGTCCTGGTGTTAGAAACAGTTAATATTGAACACTGGGCCATCAATTGACTGCATCTGCCCAAGGCCTTTACAGTTGTCTCACTGATGGGAAAGATATCACACTCAGTGTGAGACTTGTTTTTTATTATAATTAAAAGCAAAATACTGCGGATGCTGGAAATCTGAAATAAAAACAAGAAATGCTGGAACCACTCAGCAGGTCTGGCAGCATCTGTGAAAAGAGAAGCAGAGTTAACGTTTCGGGTCAGTGACCCTTCTTCGGAACTGACAAATATTAGAAAAGTCACAGGTTATAAGCAAGTGAGGTGGGGGTGGGGCAAGAGATAACAAAGGAGGTCTAGATTGGACCAGGCCACATAGCTGACCAAAAGGTCACGGAGCAAAGGCAAACAATATGTTAATAGTGTGTTGAAAGACAAAGCATTAGCACAGATTAGTTGTTAATACACTGAATATTGAACAGCAGCAAGTGCAAACCTGAAAATAAACAGTGGGTAAGCAAACTGAACAAACTAAGATGAAATGAAATAAATGCAAAAAAAAATTGTAAAAAATGTAAAAAAGAATGTTTAAAAAAAAGGAAGAAAAAATAACTAAAAATGAAAGTAAAATGGGAGGCTGTCATGCTCTGAAATGATTGAACTCAATGTTCAGTCCGGCAGGTTGTATTGTGCCTAATCGGTAGATGAGATGCTGTTCCTCGAGCTTGGGTTGATGTTCACTGGAACACTGCAGCAATCCCAGGACAGAGATGTGAGCATGAGAGCAAGGGGGAGTGTTGAAATGGCAAGCAACCGGAAGCTCAGGGTCCTGCTTGCGGACTGAGCGGAGATGTTTTTTATTAACAGTTCTGATTATATCAAAGAATCATGTTGTTTCTGTGTGCCTTTGAAGCTTATTTGTGATTGTCACCTTTGTTTAATCATGAAATCATTATGGACAGGTCGTAAGGGGTGTGGGTGGTTCCCACTGTTCACCTTTCAACTGACCGCAGTAGTGTTTTGTTAAAATGATGCTTTAGCCTCTGGCTTTAGGGTCAAATAAACAGAAAAATGACAGGCTTTCTCAAAAGTAAACGGAAATAACTTTTTAAATAAATCTTGAAATGATCGCAACTGCACTCATGCACATATTCACCTACACATACACAAGAATAGATAGATAGAGAGAAAGGGTAAGAGGTAGTTTAAAGTCCCAAGTGAGGTAAGTGTTCATGGTTTACAGCAGATTATTGTGTCTTTTCGGGAGGGAAAGTTTTTTTAAAAAGTTGCAGGCCTGATTATTTGGAGTCTTGAACTTGCAGGGGTATTGTAGAGCTCTAGTGGTCGTAATACAGCCCAAAGCTGGTGGTGTGTAGTTTGTTACCTTCACAGATGGTTAGTCTTCAAGTCAGTTTGTGATGTCTCTGCTGTGGTAGCTTTTCTTGGTCAGCAGGGTTCTTCTCTTGCCTGCTGGATCCTTCTCGCAGGCTTTCTGTGATGTTGGCTTGATCTCCCGCCCCCTCTCCAGAGAGTTACCTCCTTAAGGTAAAAATTCATCACATTGGCGTTCCTGTTAGGAGTCGCATGGCCCTCTCCCCTGTTGTCTCACACAATGGACCAGGATGATAACCATGGCCATTGTTTGATGATTGAATGGGAATCATTCTGTTATGATGTTGCTGCTTTACACCTTATTCATGTAGGTTTGGCTATGAGTTAGACTGTCTCCAGCATCTTCTGTTACCTCATTCATGTTGTTCAGAGTCAATAATATGCAATAGCTCCTTTCAATTGCAAAGGGGTTCCCCCTCCGTGCTATTTCAGACTAGGTCAATGAGCCTCATCTTTGCAGATGAGTTGGTGGATTTCCATTACAGGAGGAGTACATGGACACCGCTCCATTTTGATTGTGGTTCTTGTGATTTAGTTTCAACAGTTGACTTTTTACCTTCATATTGCCTCCATTTCATTGTTTATTTCATGCTGCTCCTTCCATGCATTACAAAAGATACACCATTGGTCCCTTGTCTCAGTTCGGACCTTTACCCCATATCAATGTTTCTTCAGTGAAATCTTTGCTCTGCCAGTTAGTTACAAGCAGAAACTTATGAAACACTCTTGAATATTTGATTTCACCTATAAAAGTAGCATCATGGGCATCCAAGTATGATGCCACTGAGAATAGTTAGAATTTTGAGTTGTTTCTTTGAAACAGGGACTACACAAGAATCTGCAAAGTAGGGAAATCTTCTGTTTGCTCCTGCTTCAGTTCAGTTTTACTTAATGAATCTGGTTTGTACCTTGTTACCTGAGATATAGGGCCAGATTTACAACGGGCTGCCAGGTCGGTACCTGGTGAGGGTGCCATTTGAAAAACACGGTCCTGGGCGTTGTCCCAGGATCCCGACACCTCTGGGACAGTTCTGAATTTTCGAAGTGCTGGCAGAGGGAAGGGAATGGGGAGCACGCATGTCTTTAACGGACACTAAGCTCCTTTCGGAGCTTGTTAAGGGACCGGGGCATTCAGGAAGGCAATTTTTAAATCTGATTTTGGTGATCCCAACCAGTCTAGTGCATGTTTGTTTGCTGCAGACCAAAAGAAAGTTTGTTTCTATGTGTGCTGAAATGAAATATGAGGGGCCAACTAGCGCCAGGTTGTGCGCTGTACTTGGCATCCATGGCCACTTTCCGCCGTCTTTATTATCCTAGCCCTTGCATGAGTTGCTTGCTCTCCTTGGCAAGGCAGTAGCAGCCCCGAACATGGCTATTGCCTACCTTTGCCACTGGGGTCAGGCAGGTAGCTCCCACTTCTTGGAGGTGCTTGGCACCTCTAACTGGGGACCGAGCTCGCCTCCTGCCCAATTAGGGCATTAGCATTCAAAGATTGCTTCACAAGAGCGATGCAGCTGAAGAACAGGGTTGGGACCTGGAATTCATCAAGGTGTTGGGTTCCTGACCCCGTTTTGAAAATCCAGCCCATAAAGTCGGTCAGAGTGATATTTGTTGGTCAGTCAGAGAGACCAGTAGCTCTCTGTTCAATTTGTATAAATTAGCATCTGTGCTTCATTGGTAGAAGGGTTTACTGTTTGCCCTGTGGCTCACTGGTTCAGATTATTTTGTGCATAATGCTAAATTTTGGGTAATAGTTGTTGTGGTATTGTTTTAACAACTGCTTTAATGCTAGTTAACATACAACTGAATATGTAAATAGTTTAGAATACATCATCACAGGAAGTGATGCAAGCTAATGTGATTCAGCAGTTGGAGCAGTGTAAGTCAGCAGGTAGTACATGTATTGAAGAGCTGTCCTGTAATTCTGTTATTCTGTAATAATGAACCGTCCATTTAGCATACCAGTCATTCTCAGTGTTTTGTTATGTTTGTTTTAAGAACCAATAACACAATACGGTGGCAGCGGAAAACAGTCGGGTAGCAGCGAGGCAGAGGTGCACAACATGTTAGCAGTGGTGTTCAGCAATCACAAGTGCGATATCGTGAACAATGGCTTCTCCCGTGCAAAGCCATAAAAGACTGGAACAACACTGAAGATAGCTGGAAGAAGCAGCAGCAGCGTGACATAGGGCCAGATTCGAAAACCACCCTCAAGAATCGGTACTCGGAGAATAAATAAAAGGGATGTTTTATTTGAATGATAGTCAGCCAGAAAGATGGTATTCTGGCAGAATCGGGCTCAGTTGGGGCTGTGAGACTGCACTGCCATTAAGCGTTGTGATTTTCCTGCCAAAAAGAGCTTGGTGGGCAGAGTCTCCCCATGCAGTAGCTGGAAATGCGCACTGCAGCCACAGAGCTCAGGGTATGGCAGAGGTCCAGTGCTGCAGTCATAGTCGACCTGCATTGTTTTTTCCTTTGAAGGAAAGCTATTGAAAAGAAAATAATTTAAAGGGAAAGTTCTGGCAAAAGGAATTCTTGTGAGCAAGAATTTTTAATGCCCTGATGGCAAAATATGCAGCCATGAATTGGAAGGTTCTGGATGGTCCTTCACGAATTCCAGCTATTTAGACAGCATTTGGGGCTATGATTTTTAGATCTTGCAGTGACAGACCTCAACAAGCAAGCAATAAAAGTGATAGCGATTGGTAATGAAGTTCAGTCTATTCTGAGTTTGGACTATGACCATCATATCAACACTTCTGGACAGTCAGAAGCAGGCCAAAAAGACCCATCTAAACTGTGCACAATGCTAGACCAACTAAGAATCAAGATTATTGAACTGATAGCCTATATACATCAGTCCAGAGAAACTATTGACCAGTTCATCAGGAGATGTCAGGAAAAAGGCAGAGATTGCGATTTCTCAGACGCAGAACTCTCCAAGAGGATAATGGAGCTGATAATCACATCAACTCCAATAGAGACATTCCAAAAGGATCTGCTTGAGAAGAAAAAAGGATACAATATCGACAGTCCCCTCAAAGATGGCAGGAAATACAAAGCGGTAGCTGCAAGCAGACAATACATACAAGCGCTTGGAGCAGCAACAACCATAGATGAGGTAGACAAGGCACCTCGACAGGGCAAAGTGTGCAGCAAGTGCTGTCTAATGCATCGGCCACATAACTATCCCGCATTCAGAGATACCCGCAAGGTGTGTGGTCTAAAGGAACACTCAGCAAGACTATAGAAAACCTGGCAGCGAAGAAGCGGTCAGAAACTACAGCAAGGCACAGCTCAATTAAAAACAGTCACCACCTTTTTTCAAAGTTGGACGCGAAACATGGGCACTGTTGGTACACCTTTCCGAAGATTCACAGGAACTTACAACTTTAAGACCACCATTTGGGAGGTATTGCTTTCTACAGTTACCATTTGGTCTGCCAGTGAGTCAAGATCTGTTCCAGCATTAGATGGATCGCATTGCCGAGAGTGTTCCTGGCTGTGTTTGCATTGTGGATGACATAAAAGTCACGGAAAGTACCAAGGAAGAGCATGACAAGAATCTTCACATTCTCATGGAGATGGCTAGAAGAGAAGCTTTTGTGTTTATTAGTAGAAGATGTGCTATTAATGTGAGCCATATTAATTTTTTCAGTTCAGTCTATTCTGAGTCTGGAATATGACCAGATCCCAGTAAAGTTGAGGATGTACAATCAATGCCTACTCCTCAAGACGAGGAAGATTTACAGAGGTAAAGTAAAAACAAGAAATGCTGGAAATACTCAGCAGATCTGGCAGCATCTGTGGAGAGAGAAACAGAGTTAACGTTTCAGGTCAGTGACCCTTCTTCAGAAGTGACCCTGACTTCTGAAGAAGGGTCACTGACCTGAAACGTTAACTCTGCTTCTCTCTCCACAGATGCTGCCAGATCTGCTGAGTATTTCCAGCATTTCTTGTTTTTATTTCAGATTTCCAGCATCTGCAGTATTTTGCTTTTAGATTTACAGAGGTGTTTGGGCCTGTTTAACTTTTTAGCACCATGTATCTCGAATTTCTCTTTGAAAGCATCACCACTGCATGAACTTCTCAAGAAAGATACCCTATTCTTGTGGCACGAATTTCACCAACCTTCATTCGGTTTGTTAAAACAGTCACTTTCTGCTGAAACATGTTTACAATATTACGATCCAAGGAAAGAAACTAAACTCGAAGTAGATGCTTCACAAAAGAGTCTTGGAGCATGTCTGTTACAGGAAGGTAAACGAACTGCGTTCAGTTCTAAAAGTTTGTCACCCACTCAGGTGAAATATTCGAACATAGAATGAGAAACATTAGCATTAGTGTTCCATATCACCAGATTCCATACTTACCTGTTTGGCAAACGCTTTGTCGAGACTGATTACAGGCCTTTGGCAAGAACCACTCACCAGCACAACACCTTGACTCCAAAAACTACTAATTACAGTATCAGCTGACCCCTTGAGTGTATCACTGATCCCGCGATTGTCTCACACTGAACTTGGGCGATTGTGAGATCCAATATAAACCTGGAAACCTCATGGTTACGTCTGACATATTGAGCAGGCTACCCAACCTCAAGAAGACAAAAGATGTACCGTTAGATGTTCAAGTAGATGAAATAGATGTGGAACTAGAGGATGTGTGCAACATTGATCTAATGCGATTTGGACAGAAGAAACACGAAGAGGTCCAAGAGTAGACTTCCAAAGATCCTATCCTAAAGGCATTATGGCAGCTCATCATCAGTGAATGGCCGAATACAATGCAAGGGGATCCCAGAGACCTCAGAACCTTTTGGGCATATCTTAATGAATTAGGGATAACGAGTGGTGTCATTTTCAAAGGCAAACAAGTTGTGATATCCAAAACGCTTTGTCAAGATGTCCTTAATTACATCAAGGCCACGAGGCCATTGAAAGACAACTTGAACGTGAAACAGTTTATTGGCCAGGGATCAATAACAACATAGAATGAGCAGTGAGGATTCCAATGGAAAGCCATCCCTGCTGCATGATCGCATGTATCTCCCATGCCCGCTGAAACATTAATTTAAATATGTGATTGCGTAGGAACCAGCAACAACGGCGGAAGCAAAGGCGCAGCCAACTTCTGGTGCATTTGATGTATCACTAAATTGGCAAATGATAGGAAATTTGGAGAAGTAGTCAGTAATAAGTGAGAAATCGTCACCTTTGACGGTAAATAAGTCGGTAGCTATTCTTGATCATGGATGTGATGGAACATCATGAGGATGAAGTGGCTCTTTGCGTTGGCTTGGTTGATACTCTTGACATGCATGTCAGCCTGGCCCCCCACCAAATCCAACCGCCCCGTGACTGTGATCGTTCCCTCTGCCAGCCAGTACCCTGCGTTTGCCCCACAGGACCCTGCCGTTGACAGCATTCCCCCTTCCCTTTAGGCCTGTCATGACCATCACATCGATTATCTGCTCCAAACACCCCCCCCCCCCCCCCCCACACCCAACAGCAGCAAAGAAAACACCTAGTACACACCCTGAATGTTATACCATACCCTCCCCTGCACTTCCTCCCACCTTGTTCTTCCCAGCCTTCCCTTTCCTGCACCTCCACCCACCACCCCCCTCCCCACCCCAACCACCAACAGAATCGCCCTTTCTGGTCCCGAGCAGCAAGCCAAACATCCATTCCAATGTTGGCCTTCCTTGTGCCAAAGTTTCAAGAAATAAAACCACTGACCTCAGACACAACTGCACAAAGCCGACTGGTGCACGCCACTTTTAAATGTATGTGAATCAGTCCTGTGTGCCGTTGACTTAATCTGGCAGGTAGGACTTAATTTGAAATAATGATAAGGTAATGAGTATTCATGCTGTGTAAATGTATGAAAAGCTGGAACCTGCCATAGGACGGGATGAACCCTGACCTACTGCAAACACGTCGCTGACTTAATCTAAAAAGAAAACCTGCCATTGGGAATGCGAAATATCAGCTCCTGCCTAATTAACTTGTCCCACCTGCCATGAAAGCCACTCTTGCAGGGCTTGTAAAATTCCCCCCGATGAGTGCAGTTTTCAGTCTTTTCGGTCCCCTGGAGGAAATAGTGTTGGATAACGATCCACAGTATACTGGTAAACCATTTAAAGGTGTGTGCAAAGTGGGCTGTAAATCACGTGTCATCTCCACGCTATCCAAAGTCAAACAGACTAGCAGAAAGAATGATCCAGACGGTAAAGTCACCAATCCTGAAATGTAAAGAGACCAATGAAGACGTTCAAATAGCAATGTTACACTTAAGAGCAACACCACTAGGTACAGGATTACCATCCTCAGCAGAGATCATGTGCGGAAGACAAGTCAGGGCAACTCTTCCAAGTCGTCATCTGATCAGATCATCATTGGTCCAAGATAAATTATTGGCAAGACGAGAGAAAATGAAAATCTCACATAACAAGCATGCATGGGTGGAGTTACCTCCTCTACGGACTGGACAGAAGGTCGGAGTGATCCACTCAGAAGAAAAGATATGGTTCCCTGTGGATGTGTCAAAGATCTGTACCAAGCCATGGTCATACAAGGTAACCATCCTGAATGGAACGACATTGAGACGGAACAGATGTCAGCTGAGAGAGTTATCCAACAGCATCACACCGAACACTGAGTGCCGCTGGAGGGCACAGAGTGTGAAGGAGGGAGTTTGATAAATGAGTGGATTTTAAGGGTTAATCTCTCAAGACTAGTTTTTGTTTTGCTAGCGACCAACCATTTTTCCCTTGAATCTGAAGAAGCAGAAGCAGACCCAGACAGGGTACTGTAAGCAAAGGTACAATTGCAACAGAGGAAACTTGAATTTTAGAGGAAAGAGAGAGAGAGAGAGGCAGGAGAGGGAGAAAGAGAGAGCCTTCCAGAAGGAATGGAAAGAGAAAAAAAAGAGCCTTTTAGAAGGAACGTGAAGAACATGAAAGACAGGAGGAAGAGAGAGGCAGGAGAGAGAAAGAAGCTTCCAGAAAGAATGCGAAGAAAGAGTTGAAGCGGCTTGAGTTAACTAGGGGGCAACAGAGTAACCCCAGTGAAAGCATAGCCAATATGGAGGAACAAAATTCAGGGATGGGTACAAAATTGCTAAAACTCATTCAATTAATTCCAAAATTCAATGAGGAAGATGTGGAGGCATTTTTTATATCTGTTGAGAAACTGGCAAGGCAGCTAAAATGGCCAGCTGAGACCTGGTCTGTTTTACTGCAAAGCAAGCTAACTGGGCACGCCCTTGAGGTTTATTCCCTGTTGCCAGATGAGAGTTCATCAAATTATGAACTGACCAAAAAATGCTATTTTCAGGGCATATGAATTGGTACCCGAAGCCTATCGCCAAAAGTTTAGAACCCTCAAAAAGCAAGCTTATCAAACTTATCTGGAGTTTGAAAGAAGTAAGCAAGTGGCTTTTGACCGTGGCTGAAGGCTCTTAAAATACAGCTCAGTTGTGAGAATCTCAGGAAAGTAGTTCTGTTAGAGGAATTTAAAAACTCCCTCCCACATTCAATAAAGACCCATGTGGAGGAGCAGTGGGTTCAGGGAGCCCAGCAAGTGGCCATTCTGTCTGTGAGTTTGCTTTAATTTATAAGTCACTTTCCCAGGGGAGAGCCTTTCCTGATCGCCACCAGAAATCCGAAAGGACAAAGGGTGGGAAGGTGATCGAAGCCCGGGCAGTCCTGGAAGAGAAAGGAATGCAGGAGACACTGAGGGCCCTCCTCCAGACAAAACGTAAGGTGCTGTGAGCAAGAGTGAGACCCATTGTAATAAAGCAGGGCATTTAAAAGCTGACTGCTGGAAACTAAAGGGAAAACCGGTAGGGTTAATCAGGGAACACTTGCTCAGTGATGGAAAGCACAGCAAAACAAGCTGTAGCTTTACCTGCAGTAAGAGTGAGACCCAGGAAGCTTACTACGGCCAGTGCAGAAAAAGCTAATGGGATTCCTGAAGGCTATAAGTTTTTATGTTTGAAGGGAAAGTAACCCCATACCCCTCGAGTGGGGCAAGCAAGCCCATAGTGCTTCTCAGGGACACAGGGGTCACTAGGTCTCTTTTACTGGAAAAGGTCTGACCTTTCCCCCAGCGAGTGCAGTGAACACCAAAATGGTGGTGAATAGTATTGGAGGGCAGTGTATGCCTGTACCTGTACACCGGGTACAACCTGGAGCGCGACCTAGTTTCGGGACCGGTGACTGTAGGGATTGTCCCTAGTTTGCCTGTGTACGGGGCTGACCTGCTCCGAGGTAATGATCTGGCAGAGGTGAAGGTGGTAGCCCCCAGTAGTGAAAGAGAGACCACAGGAGGTCAGAGAAGCAGGGCAGTGGCAGGAGACGGTCCCCTGCAGTTTCCCTGAATGTGTAGTGGAGCAGACCATGGTCAAACCAACTCCACCAGAGGAGACTGCATTGGCACTGTAGGCAGATGACCAAGAGGTCTGCCTGTCAGAGACTTCCTTTGGAAAGTTAGGAGACCCAGGGAATGAATCAAATGGATTTTCCCTAGCTGAGGCTCAGCGAGCCAACCCAGTATTGTGAGAGTTAGCACAATCTGCCCAATCCGAAAGTGAAGCAGAGGGAGTCCCTGATTGCTATCATTTAAGGAATGGGGTACTGATGAGGAAATGTTCTCCTCACAGACCAGAGAGCAAGGAGTGGGCAATAGTTCACCAGTTAGCGGTGCCACAGAGGTACCCGAGAGAAGTATTAAGAAGGGCCCATGAGACGACAGTGGCTGTACATGCCGGTACACGAAAGACCAAAGCCCGCATAAGACAGCTGTTTGACTGACCAAAACCCCACAATGATGTGGTGCAGTACTGCAGGAGTTGCCACATGTGCCAGGTTGAGGGGGAACCAGTATTGTGAGAGTTAGCACAATCTGCACAATCCGAAAGTGAAGCAGAGGGAGTCCCTGATTGAAAGTGAAACCTGCACCCCTAACTCCTGTTAGGAGGACCCTCCAGCAGAGGGCTGGTGAACTGTAAGGGACCCCTGCCTAGAAGGGGACAGGCAAGCACACGGCTAGCAAAAGTTTAGAAAAAGAATGGGAAAAAGTGACCAAGAGGGCAGGTTAAAGGAAGTCTGTGAGGAATCCCGAATGAAAACCCCTACTGTCTGGTCAGCCAACCCCAAAAAATGTGAGAAGTTAGACCCCACGTCTTCCTACATAAATGCAGACTCTAGAAGCACCCCACCAGAGTCACTAACAGCATTTACAGGAACCTGCAAAAACAAAGAGAGATCTCTAGGGGGCACAGAATCTGAGAGTGGTGCCTTACCTAGTTGAAGCGCCACAGGAGGGTGCACTCGAGTCTGCACAGATACCTACAGGTAGGGGTGTCCCAGAGAACAAAGGGAAGATTAACAAAGAATGCTCCCCACAGTCAGAGAAAAAGGGGAACCACCCATCTTTTGAAGTCAAAAGCCTTTGCATGACTCAGCGAAGCACTGAAAGAGAGTTCAGGATAGACCTGCCCACTACTAACACTCCTGGGGAAAAAAATTACCTCAACAGGAACAAAGACCCTAGGCAGCCATGGAAATGGGCAAACTGGAGAAAAACTTCCCCAAAGAACCACATGGTTAGTGGGATGCCAAAAAGGGGAAATTAAAGCAGCAAGAATAGACAGTTGTAGTAAGTTTTAGGATTAATGAATAAATGGAAATGAATGAGAGAAATGCATGGTTTTCTGTATCTTATATATACATATATATTTCCCCAACCCTTCAAATGAAATGCGTTTTTTTTCAAATCGCATTTCATTCCCCTGGGTGTGGAGGTGACATGCAGGCCCCCACTTGCCAAGAACGAGGCACATTAATTTCACCACATGGACATTAAACTTCAAATTGTTGCTGGGAAGAAGAGAAGGCCTGATATAAGGAATTGCCAGGCCTGGCTGGAAGGACATTTTTTGCATATTATCAGATACTGCTTGGAACAAAGGACCAGTCCCTGCTCCCAATACACAGAACAGATGTGGTCAGATCAGTTTAGTCACATGACTAACTGGCTGTTGCATAGTTTGAACTGTGAGTTTTAAATTGGAGAAATGGTGTTTTGAAGACAGAAAGCTCTTGGCTTCTGACTGAGAACATCTCTCTCCTGTCTGCTCCCATCTCTTTCTCATCAGCTTCAGAATCCATTGAGGACACATGAACCCCAAGAGAGAAAAATCTTCTACAGTGAACAAGGTTTAAGGAGAATACTGGGCCCCAATGAAAAGCAAGATCTACCTACAAGCAAGGACTATACAGTGAGCTTGAAGACCCGTAACCAAAAACTCTTCAGGTATTGCTCAAACCTCTCCACTTTATTTTTTCTTCTGCTGTTTTCTGTCCCTACCTGCATGTATGTATCGCGTATGCATGCTAGCGTGTGCACATAGTGTATCTGTAGGCATTAACTGAATTAGAGTTTAAGTTTCAATAAAAATTTCACCTTTCTTCTTTAAACCTAAGAAAGTCTGTTTTACCTTATAATTGGAAAGTGGTGACTAAGGATTCACCAAGGGGGAGCTCAAAACACGGTGTGTTTAAAATTAGACCCTGTTACAGTAAGACCAGGTGAAGGCTGAGAGGGACCCCTAGACACCTTTCTCACCTGGTCGTAACAACAGCAAAAACATATTTTGGTGCATACAGCCCAAGCGGTTCTACACAGGTTCCAGTGCGTTGGTATACTATGGCGGAAGGACCTTACACAGTGGCCTTTTCCCATTGAGTCTATGCGGCGGCTGCCCCAAGCTTTAGTGCGTCCCTCAGCATGTAGGCCTGGACCTCGGAATGTGCCATTTGTCAACACTCGGTTGTGGACAACTCTTTGCACTAACAAAACAGCATGTTTCGGGCAGACCAAAGACTGCCTTTCACCGAGTTGATGGTCCTCCAGCAGCAGTTGATGTTTATCTTGGTATGCGTCCCTCGGAACAGCCTGTAGAGCACAGAGTCCTATGTTACAGAGCTGCTCGGGATGAACCTCGACAAAAACCACTGCATCTCTTTCCATACCTGCTTTGCAAAGGCACATTCCAGAAGGACGTGGCGACAGTCTCATCCCCACCACAGCCACCTCGAGGGCAGCGTGCAGAGGCGGAGAGACTCCGGGTGTGCAGGAAGGATCTGACGGGGAGTGCCCTTCTCACCACTAGCCTGTGTGTGGCTGTGTCAAGAGAAAAGAATTGACAATTCCAGTTCTCAGCAAAAGTTTCACTGTTACCAGATCAGGTTGAGTCAGCAGACCACCTGTACATTTCAGACACACTTGGTTAATTAATGTGAGAGTTCATGAATATTCACAATTATCCTATTTCATTATGTACATAGCTTATAACTTGTATAAATTTCCATTTAAGTAAAGGGGGATGTTATAATGTTGCTTTAAGTGCCTGTGTACCAGTTACCATATTAATGATATAAACAGTTTAGTTTACATCATCACAGGAAGTGATGTAAGCTAATGTGATACAGAACTTGGAGCAGTGTTAGTCAGCAGGTTGTGTGTGTATTGAATAGCTCTCCTGTAATCTTGTTATTCTTCAATAAGGAACCCTTCATTTAACTTAGCAATCATTCTCATAGTGTTTGGTACATTTGTGTTAAGAACCAATAACACAGGAATAGTGAGTGCAGCCTTGTCTGTAGAAGCAGACCCTTTGCATTGGGCTGCAGAAAAGCAATCTAGGGTAAAGGCCTGCTGGGGTCTGCAAATGAGACCTGACCTGAGCCCGACAGAACCCCCTCCGACCCCAAGCTCGACCCGGCCCGAGTCCTTCCATTTTTTCCCGCGCCCGACCTGACCCGATCATTAGTTAACCTACCTTCCATTTTTCATTTTGTTCCTTACCTGCACATGCTTAAAATAAGTAACCAAACCACCTTTAAAGTCAAAAAGTAAATTAACATTATAGTCACTTACCTGGGGTGGTGATGGAGCATGTCCGATCTGGTCCGACCCAACCTGAGCCTGAATGCCATACCCGGAAGTGCGACCTGACCCGACCCAAACCCGACACATGTTGTCGGGTCCCGTCGGGTTCAGGTCGAGTAGCAGGCCTTTAATCTAGGGTGTGCATGAAATCATAATACATAGCATGTGTTGCAATACCGCACATTCATTGTTTTCTACTAGCCAATTGGTTAGATAAAATATTTGATTTCAGTTGTACAGACCAAAGGCATGTTCCTCTCATTTACATTACACTTTGCACACAATTTGGGCTGGATTTTGTGGCAGGGTCAGGATTCCTGGTAGCGGGCCATAAAGGTGGTAGGAACTCTGCGTCGGCCTTTTCGAGCCCCACTGGCGTGATCCTACGTTGTTCTAAAACCTAAGTGACCGGCACTGGGATCGCCGTCCCTTTAAAGATGGGGATCCCACCTCCAAGAGCTGCTTGCCGGCAGCTCAGCACTGCTCGGAGTGGTGGCCATTGCTGGTACTGCAGAGGCCTTGGACCCAGGCCCAGCGCTGGAACGCTGGACCTCAGGTAAGTGAGGCAGGGTTGCCGGGGCCAGTCAGAAGGCCCCGGCAAGGTTGGGTGGGATAGTGGTCGTGAAGTGCAGGTGGAGGTGAAGTGATTTATGACTTTAACCCCTAATAGGGGCTAAACCAAATCAGGAGCACATCCCCATGAATCTCCTGTAATTAAATTCAAACCAGACATACTCTTCTGGACACTTATTTGGGTCCAAGGAATTGAACGTGTTTTTCCACAATGAAAGAAAACCAATAGAGAATATTACCATCTTTTGGATAGCCTATTTTTTAAACTAATTATGGCTAAGTCATGAATATCCTAGATATTATAAGGGTCTGGGAAACTCTCTTCAATACGTATCTCTCCACCTAAAGAGACACAGAGAGGGTGTTCTTGTAGTTGTATACAGAATGCTACATGAGATGATTTATTAACTTTTATATATTTATTAAAGAATATAACACGCAATATACTTCAAAGTGGATAAGTATACTACAATATCAAAGATTACTGAGAGATGTAAAACATAATCTTATTTCTAAAAAAAATCCAAAATTTCAACTTTGACAATGTTACAGCAAAATATCTTAGAATATCCATCAAAATTCACCGAGTCCACGCCGACCATCAACCACCCATTTATACTAATCCTACATTAATCCCATTTTTCCCCTCTCACATCCCCACAATTCTCTGACCACCTACCTACACTAGGGGCAATTTATTTACAATGGCCAATTTACCTATCAACCTGCAAGTCTTTGGCATGTGGGAGGAAACCAGAGCACCCGAAGGAAACCCATGCGATCACAGGGAGAACTTGCAAACTCTGCACAGGCAGTACCCAGAACCGAACCCAGGTCACTGGAGCTGTGAGGTTGCAGAGCTAGCCACTGCGCCGCTTGCACAAGTCTAAATGTTTGTAGTGTTTTATAGTAACACTAAGACTTAACTTTATAAATGTATTTTATACTTAAAAGATTTTTAATTAAATTTGTGTAGTAACTTTTTTCTTTTTTGGGTTAAATTGGGTTTACGTGGCATCTGTTTTTGTAGGTAACATTCCATTTTGTGATTGATGATCTATGATGGTTCTTTGATGGTACCTTGTACATCTCCTTAAATCAGTTTGTCTGTATCATTAACATTATCAACTAATTAAGATTACAATTATCATCACGGATCATGTATAGCCTGCCTTGGTATGTTTCCAATGTAACAGAGACCTTGGAATGGATTTTTTAATTTAAAAGGTATTTCTAGTACACATTCCATTGTAACAGGGATGTTCATGGATATTTAACTCTGCCCTTAAAGGGAATTTCAGTGAGTCTTGAAAACTGACCATTTATTCAATCTTTAATTCTAAAAGGTTATAATGTATTAATTACATCTAAATTCTACCTAGTAAAGCCTATTATACCTATATTTCATCATAGAGGGGGTTCCAGGGACAAGTAGCTTTTGCCGACGGGTGTCTTCCGCAGGATGAAGAGGCTCTTAAGTGGCCGTTTATCGGCCACTTTAGGGTCTCAATTGGCCTCTGGGCGGGAAGGCTGCTGTCGGCCTATCCTGCCCTCGACAAAATCTCTTGGAGACTGGGCGGTGATGGGCCCTCTGTTTCTGAAAATTAAGACTTGCATTTACGGAGCACCTTATCACATCCCAAAATGCTGCAGACAGTAAATTATTTTTGTGGTACATCATTGGTTTTATATTGGCAGCCATTTTGGATACAGTAACAGGTCATAAACAGCAAGTGAGATGAATTATCAGTTAATCAGTTTTTGTTGGTGTTGGCTCAGAGAAGCCAAGACCCAGAAGAGCTTCCAGCTCTTCCTCAAATAGTATCATGAGCTCTTTAACTTTCACCCAAGCATGCAATTTAATACCATCCCCAAATAGCAATACAGAACTCCCTCAGCATTTCACTGAAGTATGTTCCTAAATTATGTCCTCCAGTGGGGCCTAATCCCGCAACCTTCTGATTTGGGTGAGAGGACTACCAACTGAGCCAAGTTGTGAAATATCTATTCAAGTTAAGTATATGAAAGTACTGCAGCAAACTGATCTGACATTTACAACATACTTTGATTCATTGGCATCAACAGTTATACATATATGAGTGTGTATGGCTGTTTTATAAATTAAACATTGTGTATCATGCCCAAGTGTATCCTGCTTTACAATGTTAGCATAAGATTACATTAAATACTGAAGTTTTTGCATATATCATCCTCACAAGGGCGGTAGCCTCCCAGGGTGGTTAAGACAGTCCGGAATAATGTTTAGCAGGAGATATCTGGTCAGTTTCTTCCTGCTGTTGTCTTTTGAAACCCTATGTTTTTATAGCTCTGCACCGTCTAAATTTAAAAAAAAAAGTTCCCTGGCTTTTTAGCTTGAGAGACCATTTTCCTGGTGAGGCATGCCTTGAAAAGTTTTGAGAAGTACGGAATGAGAGAGTGCAGTTCAAATTCGAATCAATCATGACATTTGTCTTGAGTCAATTAGACCTCTGGTGTTTGGCAGGTTGTGTAGACAGGCCTTTGGTGTCCTTGATTGTGCCTGTGGTTCCAGTGAGCAGGTTGAATTTATTCTGAACATTTTATTGTAAGATTTTGGATTAGTAATGACAGTAAAACTGTCGGTGTTCGCTGTCTTTATACCTCTAAAACTGACAGCAATTTCTGGAGTCTGAACGTGCACAGTTAAATGCGGAAATCCAGAAGTTGCTGTCGGTGATTCTGCTCTTCGCTATAAGGTACCCTGTTGAAGTCCCTTTAGACTGCAATCAAGTAGAAATCATTGAACTGATAAGAAGTTGCCCTGTTACACTATTAGTTTAGATGTAAAAACCCTTGAAAAAGTTACACCCTGTTGAAAGAGGTACAACTGGGTTTTTAATGGCATATTAGATACATAATTAGGCAATCGCCAGAGCTGGCGGGCAGCCATAAAGGCGGGGCTAAAGTGTGGCAAGTCGAAGAGACTTAGCAGTTGGCAGGAAACAAGACAGAAGCGCAAGGGGAGAGCCAACTGCGAAACAGCCCTGACAACCAATTTTATCTGCAGCACCTGTGGAAGGGTCTGTCACTCTAGAATTGGCCTTTCTAGCCGCTCCAGGCACTGCTTCACAAACCACTGACCACCTCCAGGCGCTTACCCATTGTCTCCCGAGACAAGGAGGCCAAAGAAGGAGAAGAAGAGGTACATAATTACTACAGAGAAATTAATATTTGTGGAATGTCTAATTTCTCAGTTATGTTAAAAGAAAAAAATCACATTAAGTTTTCTTTAATGTTTGTTAATGATATTTCAGCTTCTACCTTAATCCATGTGTATGTCCCAATCATTTATTTTATTCTGTGTTAAACTTTAAAGTGAAAAGTTTAGTGCAGTTTATTTCCGAGCTTGCTGTTTGAGAATACTTCAGTGTGATTGTCTGCTTTCCCTACTTGATGACATCACTGGTGCTGGATGCCTGAAGATCCCCTTGACTTGGCATCAGATTCAAAGTAACATCTGGAAAGGGGAAATCCGCACCACAGAGATCACTAGATCTCTTCGAGATCAGCGGCTGCCACTTCACTGCTGACCGTGAAATCTGGACCATAGATTTTTTCCCCTCTAATTTTTCTTGCTTGTTAATTGCTTGCTCTCTGTCTTCCCAGAACTGCAGTCCCTCAATAATTAGCCATTGATTGCTGTCAGGTCCAGAAAAATTATTGTTTCACATAGATGTCTATAACTGCCTATAACCACACAAAAGCCAGAATGTTTATTGTAATATTGCTAATCTACAACAAAATTAAAAATTGAATTTTAATTTAAAAAGAAGTTAAATACTTTTCTGTCTTCCCCCCTTCAATTTATATTATTTTAACTTTAACTTCACATTTTTCTCAATGTAACTGATTTTAACAATTTTTTCCTTCATTTTAACTTTCATGTACTTAAATTTGTGTGTTTTTTTTCTACATTCCCCCCCACACCCCTGATTCTGCTGTTTCATTTGAAGTTGGGAGCTTTTTAAGAAAATTGGCTTTGATTGGGTAAAAAATAATTTTCTCCAGAGGTCAGTTTCTCAGACAACCAAATGACAAAGATTGTTGTGTCGTGAGTGTCGAACATCACAAAAATTGTAAGGCTACTGTAAGTTGCGTTACTCAGTTGTCGACTGTTGGCAGACAACAACAATCACTGTAACCAAAACAGAAAATGCTGGAAACACTCAGCAAGTCAGGCAGTATCTGGACAAAACAAACAAGTTAATATTTCAGGCTTGTGCTCTGTCAGAGCTGAAAGGCATTTAAAAAGGATCAGAGTAAGAGGAATGGAAAAATGGCACAAACCCACACAGGAAAAGAGAGAGGATGATGGTAAAGTGCTTAAATGTAAAACAGGAAATGATTGAATGGCAGAAGTGATATTAACCTATAAAAATAGGAGACATTAGGAAAAAAAATTAAGTAATTGACATATACGAGACATACCAAGTGTTTAATCACTTTGCAGTGTTTTGGGTTTCCTTATATAGGTTAAAGTGCAATTTAAATTCATGATATCATTTAATGGAAAAGAAATTGTTTGTGTATTTCTTATTCCTGCTTTCTGCACTTTAGGCCAGATCATTATGACCGGTTAATAGTTCATCCAATTGAATCAATGGTAATCGAATGGACTCATCAAATTCGTGATGTACTGAAGAAGGACTCTTCTGAATCTTTGCTGCAAGGACTAAATCCAGGTCCAAAGACGGAGTTGAATTTCTGGAAGGCAAGGAAAGAAAACCTTCTGAGTATTCATGAACAAGTAGGTGAAGTAAAAACAGATAGACTGGAGTGATTGTCAACCCTTTCTTTCAAATTTCAAATAAGTTAGAGAAAGTTTGTTTCCATTGCTATGATATTTGTTTATTAATATGTGCAGGAAATTAATCTTAATTTAACTGCTGCATTCTTCTTCTAGCTTCAGACCCCAGTTGTTCGAAAAATGGCCAAAATTCTGGAAACAACAGAAAGCAGCTATTTTCCCACTTTTAAACAAAGTTTGCAAGATGTTTCAGGTGGTAGGTACTGCTCTTACATTTTTTAACTAATACTTATGAAATGTTTTCTAGCGCAAATATGATAAATAGAGACTCTGAACAGCGTAAATATTAGTTCTAGTTCGTTGTTATGGAGTCCGGATACTAACCATTTTAAGTCTGTAAAAAAGATTTTAGTTTGTATTGGTGGAAAACGTTTGCTGAGCGTGAAGTTGTCAAACTAGTCCTTTTTATTTGAGAAAATCTATTGAGAATATCTCAAGGAAGTACTCTTGCACCATGTTAGCTCCATATAGACTGCAGTTTGACAATTGCTAATGTTTAAGAAATTCTCAGGAGATTTAACTTTTTTTTAAAAGTTTGTGGTATATTATCCACAAGGATTCTCATGATCTTCAGCTATTTATGCCATATCTGTGGGACTTTAATCGATCTGATGTCAAAGTTATGGCTGGTATCAAGAGAAAGTCAACTCCTGCATTTTTTTTGTAAATTTTTATCATCATCAGAAAACAGAATATTGAAACTGAATGGACATTTTACAGTCATTGTATATATGTAGCATTCCAGTTTATCTTGCCAAAATGTAAACTGGAGCTGAATCTGTAACTCAGATTTATTGTCTCCACTTTGCAGATGGTTGTCTCAAACCACTGTGCTCTGAAACCCTACAGTACTAGATAAATCTGATTGCCACTCCTCTGTCTGCAGAAGATTAAAACCTGTTGCCCGTCTAGTTGTAGCACTTGTTTCCTTTTAAACAAAACAGTGACTGTATACTGGTCTATTCATGTGCTTGAGGTGTTGCAACTAATTCTATCAATATGATTTCTGTTAAATTAAACTTATATAGGGGTCTAATATTCATTTCACTCAAATTTATATATCATTAAAAATATAGCGATGAGTACATTGTATAAAACAAAACAATATCATGCAAGTTAGTCATAGGTGCCAATACTAGGTGACTTATCTTGTGAATATTACTCATGTGCCTACAATATTCCTAATTGTTAGTTTCGTTTAGTTTAGAGATACAGCACTGAAACAGGCCCTTTGGCCCACCAAGTCTGTGCCGACCATCAACCACCCATTTATACTAATCCTACACGAATCCCATATTCCTACCACATCCCCACCTGTCCCTATATTTCCCTACCACCTACCTATACTAGGGGCAATTTATAATGGCCAATTTACCTACCAACCTGCAAGTCTTTTGGCTTGTGGGAGGAAACCGGAGCACCCGGAGAAAACCCACGCATTAGCATTTACAGTGCCAATCCGTTCCTGTGACAAGGTTGAAGCATCTTGTGAAATTAATAAAATAGTATTTTGATCTCCTGTGGCGTTGCACGCAGTGAATTGGAGAATATGGCTACCCTCATATTTGCCTTGGATGTCTTCAGTCTTTCCTGTTCTGTTTCTGTTTCTCTTCCTCTTCTCTGCTGGTTCTTTCCCTTTAACTATTTTTTATTCTCTGTTAAATGCATCTGTTTCCCTCTCTGTCTTTTTATCTTTTCTTTTGAGTGGGAGATGCTCGGTGTTAAGGTATCGTATGACAAGGAAAGGTGCAAACATTGACAGTAGGCTGATTTAAGGGTGGGAGGGGTGTAAAAAATGGGGCCCTCAGCAACTACCTTCCCGCTCCCTCAATCAATCACTTTTCTTCCTTTACCCCTTCAGCTCCCGAGTACCTGTTCCTCTTCCTCCCATCCCCTGCTTAATGTACTGCTTACTGTTTCCTCATTCATTAACTTAGAAATCGTTGTATTCTCCCCTCTATCATGCTAGCCTGTCACTCACTTCACCCTAAACCTTCCACCCACTTCCCACACACTCACTTATTCTTCCTGAGAGTGTGCTGAAAGATCAGAACTCCTCACAAAAACAACTTGTACTTTTATAGCACTTTTAATGTAATAAAACATCCCAAGGTGCTTCACAGGGGCATTATAAAGCCACATGAGGCAATATTAGGGCAGATGGCCAAAGGTTAGGCCAAAGAATAGGTTTTAAGAAGCATATTAAAGGAGGAAAGTGGAATGGGGAGGTTTAGCAAGGGAATTCCAAGCTTAGGGCCAAGGCAGTTGAAGGCACAAATGGTGGAGTGATTAAAATTGAGCTGCTCAAGAGGCCAGAGTTAGCTGAGTGCAGGTATCTCAGAGAGTTGTGCGGTTGGAGGAGATTACAGAGCTAGGGAGGGACGAGATCACGGAGGTATTTGAAAATGAGTAAGAATTTTAAAATCAATGCATTTTTTAACCAGGAGCCAATGTAGGTCAGCGAGCACAGGCATGATGGTAAACAGGACTTGTTGTGAGTAAAGGACTTGGGCAGCAGAGTTGGATGATCTCAAGTTTACGGAGGGCAGTATGTGGCAGGTTGGTCAGGAATGCGTTGGGCTAGTTAAGTTTAGAGGTAGCAAAAGACATAGATGAGGACTTGAGCAGCAGATGAGCTGAGACAGGGGTGGAGTCAGGCAATTATATAGAAGTGAAAATAAGTGGTCTTAGTGATATAAAATAAAAACAAGAAATGCTGGAACCACTCAGCAGGTCTGGCAGCATCTGTGAAAAGAGAAGCAGAGTTAACGTTTCGGGTCACTGACCCGAAACGTTAACTCTGCTTCTCTTTTCATAGATGCTGCCAGACCTGCTGAGTGGTTCCAGCATTTCTTGTTTTTATTTCAGATTTCCAGCATCCGCAGTATTTTGCTTTTATTTTGGTCTTAGTGATTATGTGGATGGATATGTTGTCAGCAGCTCATCTTGGGTTCAACTACGACACCAAGTTTGGGAACAGTCTGGTTCAGCTTCAGACAGTTGTCAGGGGGTTGGATAGAGTTGGTAGCTAGTGACTGGAGTTTGTAGCGGGGACTGAAGACAACGACCTCAATCTTGTCAATATTTAATTGGAGGAAATTTATGCTCAAACAGTATTGGATGTCTGACGAGCAGTGGAGGAGTCGAGAATGATGGTGGTGATGTAAAGCTGAGTGATATCAGTGTACAGGTGAAAACTAATTCTCTATTTTTGGCTGATGTTGCTGAGGGGCAGTAGGTAAATGAGAAGGGGCCAAGGAGGGACACCAGAGGTAATGGTGCAGGAGTGGGAAGAGAAGCTATTTCAAGTAATCCTCTGGCTACGGTTAGATAGATGAGAATGGAACCAACCGAGTGCAGTCCCACCCAGCTGAACAACAGTGGAAAGGTATTGGAGGAGGATGGTGTGGTCAACCATGTAAAAGGCTGCAGACAGGGTGAGGAGGGATAATTTACATTTGTCACAGTCACATAGGATGTCATTTGTGACTTTGATGAGAGCATTTCGATACTGAAGCAGGGGCGAAAACTGTATTGGAAGGATTCAAACATGGAGTTCCGGGAAAGATGGGCATAGATTCGGGAGGCGACAACACACTCAAGGACTTTGGATACCCTCAGGCAATTTCCTTCTTAGCCTTTATTTTCTATCATTCCTTTCTATTTGTTTCTCTCAAAGAGGCTCTTTTTCTTTCAGGAATCAACTGGGTTCAAATTTATTGGCACCCAGTTTTGGGCTCACAGGCAGCGACACGAGTCAGCATGTGTCCAAACTGGCAGGTCCATGGCCAGTCAGAAATTGGGCTTTGTGCCACAACTAAATAATTTGGGCAAACTTCCAGCAGCTTTTGTACCTTCACAGACAGCTGGCCTTTCTGCAGCACCGAGTTTCAGGTCAGCTGCCTTGCTGGCAGCGGCCTCAGCTAAGCATGGGGTAGATCCTGGCCATCAGGTGTGCTGTCTGGCTGAACCCTGGCTTTACATCAAAACATAAAATAAAATGTTTTTTCTTACCTTTTTGGTGGTGGCCTCTTGCTAGGCTGCATTCATGCCATGGAAACGTGAGTGGAGCAGAGCCGAGGGCAGCCCAATTTGCAAGAGGGGTGCTAATATAGGCATTAGGCCCCTCATTGGCATGTGTAAGATGGTTGCCCATAAGGCATTCTTGGCTACAGGATGTCAGTTCTCAAAATTTGTTCTTGTTGCATCTGTTTTATGCCTATAAAACAGGTGCAATGAGGTCCAATTTCTAGGCCAACTTGTTTTCTTTTTAAAAATGAGAAATAAAATTATAATGAGGAAAATATCTGCCTTTCTACCTTGCCTTCTATTTATTTGTGTCTTTTTCTCTCTCTTCTAATTTTGTCTCTCTTCTAACTTTCTCACTGGTATTAGAAATTAGATGACCCACAGTTTGATGTGATTAGCATTAAGTGAATAAACTATATTCCCTCTTTTTTTCTTTGACCCAAGTTTCTCTCTTTCATCCCCCTCCCTCACTCTTCTCTCCTGCAGTTTAATATACTTTTTTTTTAAAAAAAGGAAATATACAAAACAAAAACAACAGTTGTGTAATCAGAACTATTCCCTTTCTCTGCCCCTCACCCTTTGATATCTACTTCACCTCAGTAAAACATTTGAAGTTTACCCTCTGGTTCTTCTATCTATTTGAGCAAGTGCTACTGAACAACATTTTCTCAGAAGATATATATCCCATCAGTAGAGCTGACTGAAAGGTACTGATGCATCCAGGGAAACTAGATACACAACACCTGCTCAGACTGCACAATCTAAATTCAGTCCGCAGGGTCACACCTATGGGGCAAAAAAATCATTTCTCAGAACAGGCTTTTGAGAGAGGCCAAGGTTTTCAAATAAAAGCTTTAATGAAGGTATGAAAAAAAGACATAAGACAATTTGGTAGATACATTTATTCAGTATATTGCAAAGTGTGCATTTCAAAGTTTTGTTTAAAGCTTTATTGGAATAGTTTTTCTCAGTGCATCTGTATAATGTACTAATATATTTTAATGTTATAATTTCATTAAGCACTGGTGGAAGTCCAAGACATTGACCTCCATCTTAGACCACTGCAACGCCATATTGAAATTATGCAAGAGATCGAATTTGCAGAGATTCTTGTGTTAATTCCAGCTCTCTTTCACACCATCTGCCTCATCTGGAGCCATTCCAAATATTATTGCACTCCTGTTCGGATCATAGTTCTCTTGCAGGAATTCTGCAATTTGTTGATTGAACAGGTAATTTTTCTATAAGCATCACATTGACTTATCGCTTTCAGTATGCCGAGTGGTAGTGATTAGAAGTGAAGAAATACCTGTTATTAAGGTACTGTTATTCAGTTAGACATTGTAGACATTTGGTTGTGATTGTTAATGGTAATAGGCAGTCTTTTGAAACCAGAGAAGAATTTGATCAAGTTACAGCTGGTTAAAAAGAAGCCGATTAGCTCTCATGAAAAAACAGCTAAGCAATCATGGCTTTATTTACTTGAAATACAGGATTCTAGTGTCTAAATTAGATATAGTAGCTCAGATTGTTTATAATGCTACGTCCAGTCACCTTGCTGTGTGATTCGCCTAATAGACTTAAATGTGGGAAGGTGCTTTTAAGAATAATCTACCTTTATATTGTCATGTTTTCTACCACAATCCTCAGCTTTCTTTAAAATATTTTTTCTTGTAATAGTGGGAATGTATATATTTAAAAATAATAGTCATAGTTCAAGTTAAAATATGTCTACTCTCTAAAAGTGGTTTAGGCTAATTTATATAAAAATAATCTTAAGTTTAATGACACAGATGTCTCTCTGGATGTTTTTAAAACCCTTCAATTTTTTTCCCATTCCTACTTCCTTTCCTGATGGCACTAACTCTTGCTGGGACGTGATATTATGTTCACTAGACTGTGAGTGCTGAGTGAATATTCTAATTTATCCCATCCTGACATCCATGCAAAAGTAACTTTTGGAATGAGTCACCAGGTATTCCTCAAAATTGAGTCCCTGGCTCATTTACTTTACTTAATTCGAGGATAGCCAGGCCTATTTTAGTGCTCCAGCACAGCCCAAGCTGAGATCAGCTCTCCTTTAGTTTTAAATCTGTTACAAAACCAACTCAGCAAAAGCTTGTGACAATGAATGTGGCAAATTGAGATGGGAATTAATAAAACATATAACAACTATTAAAATTGTGATCCAGTAATGCTTTTGCAAGGTTTTATTCTCACAATTTGTGTTTGCATTAACTTCAGTCATTCAAAATGATCTTAAAATCTGTCATCAGTGTAAGTTGTCTTATTATAGCTGACATGTTAGAAGCAACATTTTCCAAACTTTGAAGACTTCTCAATCAGCAGACATCAATGTCTGGAAGAATACTTTCAGCCAGGGGCTGTTCTTTTGCCATGGCAACTCCCACTAGAGGATCGAACCTTGGATACGAGTGTTGAAACTCTGTACAACCGTGTAAAAATCTTTTCCAGTGCATAGTTACAGAATATGAAAAACTAAAACACTCATAGACAATTTAATATTATGTTGGCGTGAAGAGGTATGTTCTCCTGTGTTAAGAGTACCTTCTGTTGACTCCCTCCAACACAGCTGACTGCTTGGCCGATGCCTTGAAATATATAAAGTACATTTCTGTTGAGAATGTCTCTGAAATGCTTGTTTCAGATAAGAAACTCAAAATGGCTCAAGCATTATCAGGCCTTATAATATTTAATTAATGCATAGCCACTTTTGAAGTGGCGTCATCCAAAATTCATATTTTTCCAATATTTTTCATTCTGTTGGTATCACTTACCATATAACACAAACAGAGTCCTTGCTGTCCCCACTCCCCTTCATGAAAATCCTATTACTCCTTGTGGGGCATTAGAAGACATTTATTTTGCAAGTTACTGAATGGCAGTGGTTCCCAGCATAGTAGGGGAGTTGTAATTTAGTAATGTGACCTATGCATTCATTTTATTTGATTTTCTTTGCCATTTTAATAAGCTCCTTCGCAGAGAAGGACAATCTTGTGGTACCACAGTAATTTAGTTCTCCAGTACTCAAACTTGAAAATTGCCAGGCTGAGTATTCATTTAACATACACAGATTTTAGAAATATACATAGTTACATGCATGGTGCATATATTCTCCAGTTCATTTATTTTATAGTAGAATGACAGATTGTGGGATGGGGTAGGGTGCAGAAAAGGTTTAATTCAAGCTACAAATTACACATAATTTTTTAAATATTATTTCCAAAATTGATTCAGATCAAAATGTAATTAGTTAAAATAAAGTCATTATCCAGTAAAAATAAGGATGTAATTCTGTTTCATTTAAGTTGATAAAGCAGACTATTAGTAACATGATAGATAATCAGATGTGCTGTTGTAGATAGGTGTTCATGTTCAAAATTAATTTCCATTGTGAATATGCTATCTTCTAGGCCGTAGTTTCTTTGTCACCAGAGGAACTTTTGAAAGAGGAGATTGAAGAGTCACTGGAACGTGTACAAATATCTGTGAAAATCTTCAGTGCTTATAAAAACTGTTTCTTGAAGCACAAAAAAAAGTTGGCAAGCTATTACACAAACTTGCAAGATTGCAGACTTTGGGACTTCCCATTATCAATGGTTTTCACAAGGTTTGACAGGTTTTATAACCGTCTATTACAACTTGAGGTAACTGTTACAACCTTGTTATTTAACTAGTTATAGATAACACTAGAAAACATTGTGACATTGCAGAATTTGTTAATGAATAACAGTGGATATGCATCTATCTTCAATCTAATGTTTAACGAATGCAAATCCCTAGAGCCAAGTGATTGCCTCCTCATTTGCTGAGTTTAAGATGGTTAGTCCACCACTTAGTCTGTAAAGGAGACACTCTTCGGTAATGTGCAGCATTATTTGTGTCTCTCCACAAATGCATAAGAGGTTTCTACTGAGGCCCTGGCGATGGAGGCTAGCTGCGCAGGGTCCCTGGCTTGTCCTGAAACTGCCATTCGACTGATGGGGTTTGTCACAAGGAACTTGTTAGTGACTTCCTGTGTTTCCCATTCCTTGATCCAAAGGATGTCTGCTGATAGATCTTGCACAGGAACGTTGCACCAAATGGGGCACTGAGATGGAAGGTGGGCAGTACGTGGATTGAACATGTCATTATGGAGTGGTAGATGAGGTGCAGCACAGATCGTTTCATCCAGCTTGTGGGTTTTTGTCAGTCAGCGGATGTGTGGAGGAGTGATGTTTGTGAGGAAGCCAGGGGAGGGGTGTTGAGTGGAGGGTTCCAGTTATGATGTGCAAATGTTGCATTCAGTTGAGTATCAACAAGATGTGTGTGTGATGACCTGTGCCAGACAGATACACAGTTCTATGCTGCTGAGTATGATAGGACAAGTGCTGAGGTACGGAGTGCTGTGGCAGCAGCACCCCACAAAGATCCAGCTAGTTGCTGGAAGATGCTTGAGTCTATTATCAAGGAAGAAATAGCAGGGCATCTCAATAGAAATTGTCCTGTTGGGCAGACGCAGCATGGGTTCATGAAGGGCAGGTCATGCTTGACAAATCGTTTGGAATTCTATGAAGACATTACGAGCAAGGTGGACAATGGGGACCCAGTGGATGTGGTGTACCTAGATTTCCAAAAGGCCTTCGACAAGGTGCCGCACAAGAGGCTGCTGCATAAGATAAGGATGCATGACGTTAGGGGTAAAGTATTAGCATGGATAGAGGATTGGTTGACTAACAGGAAGCAGAGAGTGGGGATAAATGAGTGCTATTCTGGCTGGCAATCAGTTACTAGTGGTGTGCCTCAGTGATCGGTATTGGGACCGCAATTATTTACAACTTATATAGATGATTTGGAGTTGGGGACCACGTGTAGGGTGTCAAAGTTTGCAGATGACACTAAGATGAGTGGCAGAGCAAAGTGTGCAGATGACTGTGAAACTTTGCAGAGGAACAGAGATACATTGAGTGAGTGGGCAAAGGTCTGGCAGATGGAATACAATGTTAATAAATGTGAAGTCATTCATTTCGGTAGGAGTAACGGTAAAAAGGATTATTACTTGAATGGTAAAAAGTTGCAGCATGCTGCTATGCAGAGGGACCTGGGTGTCCTTGTGCATGAATCGCAGAAGGTTGGTCTGCAGGTACAGCAAGTAATTAGGAAGGCAAATGGAATTTTGTCCTTCATTGCTAAAGGGATTGAGTTTAAAAGCAGAGAGGTTATGTTGCAGCTGTATAAGGTACTGGTGAGGCCGCACCTGGAGTACTGTGTGCAGTTTTGGTCTCCTTACTTGAGAAAGGATGTACTGGCACTGGCGGGGGTGCAGAGGGGGTTCACTAGATTGATTCCGGAGTTGAGGGGGTTGGCTTATGAGGAGAGACTGAGTAGATTGGGATTATATTCATTGGAATTCAGAAGAATGAGGGGGGATCTTATAGAAACATATAAAATTATGAAGGGAATAGATAAGATACAAGTAGAGAGGATGTTTCCACTGGCAGGTGAAGCTAGGACAAGAGGGCATAGCCTCAAGATTAGAGGGAGCAGATTTAGGACTGAATTGAGAAGGAACTTCTTCACCCAGAGGGTTGTAAATCTATGGAATTCCTTGCCCAGTGAAGTAGTTGACGCTACGTCAGTAAACTTTTTTAAAGCTAAGGTAGATATCTTTTTGAACAATAAAGGAATTAAGGAATACGGTGAGAGAGCGGGTAAGTGGATCTGAGTCCACGAAAAGATCAGCCATGATCTTATTGAATGGCGGAGCAGGCTCGAGGGGCCAGACGGCCTACTCCTGCTCCGAGTTCTTATGTTCTATGTTCTAAGTTAGGTTAATAGGTTGTTTCTGATTTTGACCTTTGCTGCTGTTTTCTTCAGATGCTGCCAGAAGGACAAAGTTCTATCTAGAGTCACTCCCGTGTATGTTGGGTTGGGATCATACTTTAGTCTCTGACCATCCATGTAGATACACAATACTTTTTTGGCACTGGCATTGTGGAGGTGGAGTACACTGGATATGGTTTTAGAGGGATTCAGTGTGAGATATCATGTGTTGCAGTAGTCCGTCAACTTTGTAACGTCTTCGTTAAGGATTCAGTCCAGGGTACAGAAGGTGGCACAACATATGTCATCAGCATAGATGAACTTGCGAGACGCAGTTGTTGGCAGGTTATTTGCATATATGTTGGAAAGCTTTGGGGCTAGCACTGAGTTTTGTGGTTGTTCATTGGCCAGTCTTCTCCATGCACTTTTCCCTTGTCCAAAGTGGACTCTAAATCATGTGTTGCAAAGGAGTGTTTCAATAACTGTCCTGACCCAGGTTGGAAGCACTCTGGACAGCTTTAGGAGCAGGCTAATGTGCCATTCTGCATCATAGGCAGCTGTGATGTCCAGTAGCACGATGTCTGTCTTCAGGTTCTTTTGGAAGCCATTTTCGATGTAGGTGCCGAGTGGCAGAACTTGATCACATGTGCTGTGCTCCTTACAGGAACCAGCTTGGTCAACATTAAGGATGGTTTCTACTTCTGGAGATATGCGTTGCAGGATAAGATGCTCAAATATCTCAAAGCACACAGAAAGTAGTGAAATCAGCCGATAGCTGGCTGCCAGTGTGAGATCTTTTCCGAGTTTTGGAATGGCAATAATTTTTGCAATACGCCACACCTTCGGGTGTGAGTTTGAGCTAATGATTCTTGTGCAGAACTGAGTCAGCCAGACACAAGCATGGGGGCCAGGTTGTTCCATGAATTCTGGTGCAATGTTGTCATATCCCGCTGCTTTGCCACATTTCAGGCCCCTTAATGCTTTCTCCAGTTCTGTGATCTTTTAGGGATGAGGACTGCCATGTTCTGCATGTTGCTGACGTTTTTTCAGTTCATTACAGAGGATGCGTTTTGTTTTCTTTTCCAACTGTGTCCTCGCTACATGGAGCAATGCAATCTAATTAAAAACCTTACATCTACACACACTTTCCATTTTCACAACCTGACTTCCTGTTGTCACATATGTGTCACATTTTTTGGGTCAGCTTTTTTCCATTATAAATTTCTATGTCCACATTTATAACGGGTGTTTTCTGTGTAAATTAATCATTAATTGCATAATCTGGCCACCAGCTTCCCCAAAATTGCTCTAAATTTATTCTGAATGTTTTTCTTAGTAGCTGAAATTTCTAATTATCTAATGAAAAGACTTTAAACAAAATTGTAAGCAACATATTTCATATCCATCAAATTGTGTTTTGTGCTGCTTGGTGTCTACGTTAAAATTTTTACTTGAAGGCCTCAGCCGCTTCCAAAAGCCAAGACTTAGACTTGAAGTTTTTGCTTAGAGCTGTAACCCTGTGAGCTAAGTTTGGATTGTGCAGTCTGACCTTGTGCCATGTACATAATTTTTCAGCATGCATTCATTCAACATCTTTTAGGGGGAGTTTTAACCCACAAAAAAGTGTGGGTTTGGTTTGGGTGGGAGGTTAAAAGGCCAGAAATCTGAAATAGGAACTCAAGCCGCCTAGAGCCCACCCACTTCCGGAAGCGGGATGTTGGCGACAAATCCCCTCGCACGAGGCATCTTGGTCATTTGAATATTTTAATGAGGCTGTGTGCTTTCATTTTAACAGTCTATTTTTAATTATGTTGTCAGCTTTTCAAACCTGAAAACAGTCCCCTGCCTCTGAGCTAAAAGCTAGCTCATAGTTTCTGCTCAAACATTTTAAAAATAATTTGAAAGCTAGAGAACAAATTTCAAGATCTTTAGGTAAAATTTATAAAGAAAAAAAAAGACTTGCATTTATATAGCGCCTTTCATGACCACAGGACGTCCCAAAGTGCTTTACAGCCAATGACGTGCTTTGGAAGTCACTGTAATGTCGGAAATGTGGGAGCCAGTTTACGCATAGCAAGCTCCCACAGACAGCAATGTGACAATGACCAGATAATCTATTTTAGTGATGTTGGTTGAGGGATAAATATTGGCCAGGACACTGGGAGAATTCCCCTGTTCTGCTTTGAAATAGTGCGATGGGATCTTTTATTTTCCCCACAGAAAGCAGCTGAGACCTTGGTTTAAGGTCTCATCCAAAAGATGGTGCCTCCACAGTGCAGCACTTGCTGAGTACTGCACTGAATGTCAGCCCAGCTTTTATGCTCAAGTCTCTGGAGTGGAATTGAGCCCAATACCTTCTGACTCGGGTGAGAGTGCTGCCTATTGCGCCATGGCTGACACTTCCTGTTTTTAAAAAGAGTCTTTTTATTACATCAGTGAGGTTCACAGTGTGTTTGTGAGAGAGTAGTGGGAGACAGGGAATTTAGAAAAAAAATGAGACTGGACGCATGCATTAAAAAATACAGCTTTCGAAATTCAATGGCTCCTCTCTTGTTTTCAATTGCAAAATGGACAATATTTAATATGATGGGTAGGGCAAGCATGCTCCTTACACGCCAGAAGTTTGCCACCTGCTATATTGACAAAGGCAGAAAAAGAGGCATCCAGAGCCCATGCCTAAAACAGACCTAGGTCTGTTGCATATGCAAATTAAGCTGTGCTGAATGCAATCAACACTAGGCCTGTTGTGTTCAGAAAAGCATAATCTACAGGCAGCCTAACTAGGGGCCTTTTAAGGGAATGCTGGCAGCCGCCACCAAAAAGGTAAGTTTGTTGAAAAATTCTCACATGAATGTGGAACTGGGAGGTGTAGGAGTGCTCCTCCCAATTCCATGACAGTGCCGGACCATTGCCGGGCTTCTAGATTTCTCGCCCCTTCCTCCTGACAAATTCACCCTACCTGAGGGCCACTGTCCGTGATTCAGGGGTCCGAAATTCAAACTGTCCTTGCTGGCAAGCTTCTTCGGGATGCTCAGCGGGCATCTGTATCTTGCCGGTCTCATGTGAATGAGGCCTGAGGCTCAATATAGATTTTTTTTCAAAAGATGTTAGATAAAATTCCATGTCTGAGGCCTGTACAGAAGATGATGGAGCGAAATGAAAGGCGGAACTGAAATTGTTGAGGGATTAAAGCAGCTAATAAATGGACAGTAGAGCCTGCGCGTAAGTGTTTGCAGAATTCCATTGAAGTCTGTTTTGGCTTCTTTGCAGTTATTCATAAACATTTGAATGAATGCAAATCAAATTTGCTGATGAAAGCAAATTGGAGTCATAGAGTTATACAGCACAAAAAGATGACCGGTTAAAGGCAATTGAGAATATTCAGTAGGATGCGGACAAATTATATGGCTGGGTTAAGAAATGGAAGATGAATTTAAAGACTATTTAACAAAGGAGGGAGAGAAAAAACGGAATTACAGATCAATTAGCCTTACATCAGGAGTGGGGGAAATGGTAGAGTTTATTATAAAGGATGTGATAGCGGAACACCTAGAAAACATAAGTCAGCATGGGTTTACGAAAGGGATTAACAAATCTACTGGAGTTTTTTGAGGATGTAACTAGTAGAATAGATAAGGGAGAACCAGTGGATGTGGTGTACTTGGATTTTCAGAAGGCTTTTGATAAGGTCCCACATAAGAGGTGAGTGTGCAAAATTAAAGGACATGGGATTGGGAGTTATATACTGGCAGGGATTGAAAATTGGTTGACAGACAGGAAACAGAGAGTAGGAATAAACCGGGTCTTTTTCCGGGAGGCAGGCAGTGACTAGTGAGGTATGGCAGGGTTCAGTGCTTGAGCTCTAGCTGTTCACAATATATATTAATAACTTGGGTGAGGGAATTAAATGTAACATTTCCAAGTTTGGAGACGACACAAAGCTGGGGGGGAATGTGAGCTGTGAGGAGGATGCAAAGAGGCTCCAATGTGATTTGGACAAGTTGGGCGAGTGGGCAAATGCATGGCAGATGCAGTATAACGCGGATAAATGTGAGATTATCCACTTTGATTGTAAAAACAGAAAGGCAGTTTATCTGATTGGTGATAGATTGGGAAAGGGGGGGAGGTGCAACGAGACCTGGGTGTCCTTGTACACCAGTCGCTGAAAGCAAGCATTCAAGTGCAGCAAGCAGCTAGGAAGGCGAATGACATGTTGGCTTTCATTGCAAGAGGATTTGAGTACAGGAGCAGGGATGTCTTATTGCAGTTATACAGGGCCTTGGTGAGACCACATCTGGAGTATTGTGTGCAGTTTTGGTCTCCTTATCTGAGGAAGTATGTTCTTGCCATGGAGGGAGTGCAAAGAAGATTTATAAGGCTGATTCCTGGGATGGCAGGATTGACGTATGAGGAGAGATTGGGTCGACTAGGTCTAATTCACTAGAGTTTAGAAGAATGAGAGGGGATCTCATAGAAACCTGTAAAATTCTAACAGGACTAGACAGGCTAGATGCAGGGAGGATGTTCCCAATGGCTGTGGAGTCCAGAACCAGGGGTCACAGACTCAGGATACGGGGTATGCCATTTAGAACCGAGATGAGGAGAAATTTCTTCACACAGAGGGTGGTGAACCTGTGGAATTCTCTACCGCAGAAGGTAGTGGAGGCCAAGTCATTAAATATATTCAAGAAAGAGATAGATATATTTCTGAATGCCAAAGGGATCAAGGGATATGGGGAGAAGGCGGAAACAGGGTACTGAATTAGATGATCAGCCATGATCTTTTTTGAATGGTGGAGTAGGCCCGAAGGGCCGAATGGCCTACTCCTGCTCCTATTTTCTATGTTTCTAATTTAATGCCTAAAACAGGAGAAACATTTTAATCTTTTTCAGAACATCAGCAAAGAATAAATTCAGAAATAAATATAGTCATGGAGAATGCTCAGCTTTTTCTCATTGTTCTTTACACATGTTTATACTGTCTCAGTTTCAAATGTTTTCTTGCTCTCACATAGAATTACACACATGTACAGACATGTACATACCTATTGTTATATGATGGGCATTTTCTGAAGTGAATGTTCGTGGTCCGACATTTGTTTAAGGTGAAGTGTTTGTGACACTGTTACTTTTTATTGCAGGACTTGTTTGTTACCATGCTAGAATTCCAAAAACTGGAAAAGCTGGAGTTTGGTGGCATAAAGGGAAAAATGCTAAGTGAACAAATTTCTAAAATGAACCTTGAATTCTTGGAATGTTGCAAGGTTTTCAAGGAAAGCACCTATGATCCTTTGGATTACAAAAGCATGGTAAAGAAAATTCTTTGTTCTTGATCAGATTTATGTGAAAAGTGAAACTTCACTCTTTTTAAATGCTGTGGCCCTGAAATTCCTTGTGGGTTCTCTTGTCCTACCACCATAACTTTTGGGATGAGGAAAGCAAAAGCCTTGGAGAAGTGAGTGGGGTTGTGTCGAAGTGGTAGACCAGGAGAACCCCTACAGAACTTTGGTGTCTATGATTACAAATTTTGAAAAATATGATGCTATTACTTAATTCAGAAATCTGATTTATTTCATATTTATTATCCTGCTTATTGCTTAATTTTGCTTTTGCTTATTTTATTCTGTGCCTAGAACTGATACTGCAAGTCTTAACATCCATATGCCTTTCTTGGTACTGCTTTCCATCAATTCTTTCCATAATATGTAGGAAAATAAACTTTGCTACTTCTGCTTTTTGGATGGTTACTTGTTTTCCATCAATAATTTCCTGGGCTTTGGCGAATCCTGCTACTTGAAGGATTGCAGTGCCATTACATTCCCATGAACTATGCGGAAGAGTTTTCCCCAGAAAGCTTCATTGATGTGCTTGATGAATCTGTGCACTTTACATTGACTGATGTTACAGATGTTCCCTGAGATAGCTTGGAAGGATGCAGAAGCATAAAAAATCAAGGTAGTGGGGACCCTCACAGCTGCTGGCAATGCTAGTCTTGTGGTTGAGATTGTCTGCAGTTTAGCTTGCTTATATTATTGCCTCTCCGATGAACCTCAATTTATAAAGTTATCTGAAAGGAGCTTCCCAAATAGTACATGGGCCGTAGCAGATTTGGAGGGTCTGCTTCTAATAGAACAGCACGTTCTTCACATTTGTTTTATACTTAGTTCCTACTCCAGAAACATAAGCATAGAAAAGTAACAATTGCAATACCAATTACAGCAATTTTTGTTGCAGCAAGCAAAAACACTCAGCTCCCATTTAAGAAGTATCTTGCTGGATGAGGCCTGCGATTTATGGGTAAAACAGGGCAAGTAGTGGAATCCTGCCACAAAATAATGGATTTTGCATCTGTTTCCATTTTAAAGCAATTAACATTAAATTGCCTGTTGAAATGATAAGCAGAGCAGAAGTCCAATTCAAATTGGGGTTTGGTGAAATGAATTCTGGTTCAGATTCATACACCATTATTGCCCATTTCATATTAGTTTACATTTAAGTGACAGTTTGTTGTGGGGCATTCTGGGATTGCAGTCCCACAGGAGCAGGTGAGCACAACAGGCTGGAATTTGCTGGAGCGGGGCATCTCACAGTATGCCTGAATAATTGGACATTTTCCTCCTCCTTTCAGCTGTAAATACTTTTGCCCTGTATGTTTCTGGCAGTCTGAGCTGATAACTTCACGGCGAGGGCAACAGGGTATCTAGGGCCTTAGTGGACAACAGGACCAACAGTGTACCTCCTTTATAGGCTGGTCTCTGACCTCGATGGTGGGTAAATTATTAGAATCAATTTTGAGGGACAGGATAAACTGCCACTTAGAAAGGCACAGATTAATCAGGGAAAGTCAGCATGGATTTGTTAAGGGAAGGTCATATCTTACTAACTTGATTGAGTTTTTTGAGGAAGCAGCAAGGAGGATTGATGAGGGTAGTGCAGTGGATGTGGTCTACATGGATTTTAGTAAGGCATTTGAAAGGTCTGCATGGCAGACTGGTCAGTAAAATAAAAGTCCATGGGATACAGGGAATGTAGCAGGTTGGATCTAAAATTGGCTCAGTGACAGGAAACGAAGGGTAGTAGTTGATGGATGTTTTTGCGAATGGAAAGTGGTTTCCAGTGGCATTCCACAGGGCTCAGTGTTGGGTCGCTTGCTGTATGTGGTATATATTAATGATTTGAACTTAAATGTGGGAGGCATGATTGGAAAATTTGCTGATGACACAAAAATTGGGCGCGTATTTGATAGTGAAAAGGATAGCTATAGACTCCAGAATGATATCAGTGGTTTGGTTGAGAGGGCGGAAAAGTGGCAAATGCAATTCAATCCAGAGAACTGTGAGGTAATGCATTTGGGGAGGGCAAACAAGGTGAAGGAGTACACAATAAATGGGAGGGTATTGAGAGGGGTAGAAGAAGTGAGAGACCTTGGAATGCATGTTCACAGGTCCCAGAAGGTGGCAGATCAGGTATGTAGAGTGGTGAAGAAGGCATATGAAATGCTTTCCTTTATTGGGCGAGGTATAGAATACAAAAGCTGGGATGTCATGCTGGAACTGTATAAAACGCTGGTTAGGCCACAGCTGGAGTATTGCATACAGTTCTGGTCACCACATTACAGGAAGGACATAATTTCTCTGGAGAGAGTACAGAGGAGATTTACTAGAATGTTGCCAGGACTTGAAAGTTGCAGCTATGAGGAAAGATTGAATAGACTAGGGTTGTTTTCCTTAGAACAGAGGAGACTGAGGTGTGGCTTAATTGAGGTGAACAAAATTATGAGGGGCCTAGACAGAGTAGACAGGAAGGACCTGTTTCCCCAAGCAGAGAGCCCAGTTACCAAGGGGTACAGATTTAAGGTGATTGGTAGAAGGATTAGAGGAGACATGAGGAAAAACCTTTTCACCCAGAGGGTGGTGGGTGTCTGGAATTCACTGCCAGGAACCGTGGTGGAGGAAGAAACCCTCAACTCATTTAAAAGATACCTGGACATGCGCCTGAAGTACTGCAACCTGTGAGCCTATGGACCAGGTGCTGTAAGGTGGGATTAGATTGGGCGGCTAGTTTTTCCGGCTCGCACAGACACAATGGGCTGAATGGCCTCCTTCTGTGCTGTAATTTTTCTATGGTTCTATGGTTAACTAATGAGACTTAAGTGTTGAGAAAGAAACAGAAGAATGACTGAGAAGGAGGGTGAATTAGAGTGGGTGAATTGAGTGTCAAATGAGGTATAGAAAGAAATAAAGAGTAAAAAATAGTGGATTAAGAGAGAGAAGGAAAACGTAATATTTTTGTTAAATTCAAAATTTTACTTATTTAAAACTCCAACAACAATTCAGTACCTTAAGGAATGAGACTCAACACTGCTTATTGTTTACTTTCTAGGCCAGAGATGATTGAATGGGAATCATTAACAATAATCTTGTAATTAAAAGGGTACTCAACACTATTAGTTGCTAGACTTAAATTTCTGTGCACAATTAATATGCAAATACAACAACTTCATGAAACTCACAGCAAGGTTAAGGGCGAGATGCTGTTTTCGCAAAGTGAATGGTGGAATAATGGAGTATCTCTTCCTCGCCACAAGTTACTGGCCAATTTCCACATTAAATACAGCATGCGTTCACGCTTTTTTAAAGCATATTCAAGGTTTTTTTGCTCTACATATCATTGTGGATGTGCACTAAGTGCCAAACAGCTAGTTACATAAATAAAACTAGAAACTGTACTTGCAGAATGTTGGCAGATTTTTTTCATTTATCTGCAAGTTATCAAAACTGGTTGGTCAAGAAAACATTGTCGGTATCAAACAGTCTGCTCAAAGTTAGCACAAAACGAACACTAACATTTCAGTGCAATGCTGAGAGTGTCTGTACTATACTGTTCGAAGTGCCATCTTTCAGAAAAAATGCTAAACCAAGGCTCTGTCTGCCCTCTTAGGTAGAGGAAAAAATCATATGGCATTATTTGAAGAAAATCCATGGAGTTCTCCTGCTGTTCTAAAAATGAACAGGCTATCTGGTTATTTAGCTCATTTGCTGTTTGTGAGACCTTGCTGTGTGCGACATGGCTACCACAATTCCGTACATTACAATTCTGACTACACTTCAGAAAGTACTACTTTGGCTGTGAAGTACTTTGGAATCTCCTGAGTTTATGAAAGGCACTATATAATCGCAAACTTTCTTTTCCTTTATGAGAAATCTTAAAATAGGCACAGCTTAGATACATAGGGCAGAATTTTAACCTATGGACCCACTTGCAGTGGGGGAGACCAGCATCGGACCGGGAACCCGAATGATAGTGGAGCAGGTTTTGTTGTGGGTCTTTAACTCAGCCATGGCATTAACATTCCAGCCAATCAGAGGGGGTGGGTGTGATCACAACCTGCACCTTATTGTTAAAGCCTGAATATTTAAAGGGACCCCGGCAGGGGTCATGATTGATCCATTCTGCAATTGTCAGGACACGGACAGGAACGTTATTGATGGACTATTGGGAGGACAAGACCAGGTTTTGAGAGCAAGCAGGCATGGCTGGAAGTCGTGGAGGAGATGAGCAACAGGAATGTGGTCCTGCGATCACAGTACACTACCAAAAGAGATTCAGTGACCTCATCAGGGTAGTAAAGGAGAGTGCCATGCTACCTTCAAGTGCAAGCCCCTCATTCTGACGTCCCCAGCCTTCTCCTGCACAGCATTCCTCAGAAAAACACACCTTGCAGCTCCACCCATTCCTCGCTCTCAAGGCATCTCCTCACATCCCCTTCTGAATAGCCAGCACTGACATTCACCCTCATCTTATTGACATCTCTTCCCCATCCCTCACTTCACTCTCCATAAATGTTATTCATCAATCCTCTCAACACATTGCATTTTTCGCACTCCTGTCTCTCTTCTTTCTCTCCTTGCAGGGAGAGGCAGAGAATCAGGGGGTGGCCCTCTAAGAGTTGCCACCCTTACCGTTGCACGGAAGCTATGGAAATTAGAGTGGTAGAGCACATGACTATTGGAGATGGAGAGTTGGGGGTGTCCCAGATACTTGGTGACAGATTTAGATATCACACTGTCACATAGCACACAACAATCGCTCATGTTGATGTGATGTCACCTGTAACTGAAACATGATGATCTGCACACTGATGACTTTGAACCCTTTCCCCATGTTAGTTCTAATTCATGCCTTTCTTCTCGCATAGTCCTTCAAGCATGACACAGGAGATGGTGTTGGAGGAGGCTGAGGAGTCCTCAAACAAGGTTATCCACTCTTAGGAAGCACATTGCATGACTCGCAAAGGAGATTAAGGGGAGATTTGGTAGAGGTGTACAAGATTATGACAGGCTTAGATAAGTTAGACAAAGAAAAACTGTTCCCATTAGCCGATGGTACAAGGACTAGGGGACATAGATGGCAGGAGACGTGGGGGGATGTTGAGGAAGAACTTTTTTGTGCAGCGGGTGGTAATGAGCTGGAACTCGCTCCACACCAGGGTGGTGGAAATGGAGACAATCAGTGATTTCAAAAGGAAATTGGATGGCCAGTTGAAGGAAATAAACTTTGCTGGCTATGAGGATCGAGCTGGGAGTGGGACTGACTGGATTGCTCTGTGGAGAGTTTGCATGGACTCGATGGGCTGAATGGCCTCCTCTACGCCATATATGACCCTATGACTCATGCGCACCCTCCACCAGCACAGATCCGTGCACCATGGTGGGGCCTCCAAAGCGGGTAGCTGGATAGTCACCTAGGGAGGCACACAGCACAAATGAGCAGCAGCAGGTGCTGGCTACAGGGATAGCAGTGAAAAGACCTGTTAGAGAGTGCAGGGCTTTCTAAACGATGTTTAGCTGGACGCAGATGCTGAGTCTTGGGGACTATTCTGGAGCAGGAACAGAAAATGAGTGAGGTTCTGTCAGCATTTCCAGAGGCACTGCGCATGATTGGAGGAGTCTGTCTTTAGCATGAATGCTATGATGTCTCAGGCCTTTGCGCTGATGACCACCTCCATGAAAAGAGTGACCACCTGCATGGCAAATCAGACATAGGAGGCAACTGAGTGTATGCTTGCTCAGTCCAATTGCCTGCACTCACAGTCTGCCAACTTAAATTGGATGGGGGAACACCTTGCTTTGGCTGTTCAGTGCCTCACTGAAGTGCAAGAAACTGCTCTCCAACTTTTGGCTAGTGGGCAAGTGTGGGTGGGTCATGAGAGGGAAGGTGGAGAAAGAGGACATGGAAGTGGGGACTCGGCGCAAGGCCAGGGGTGGGCAAATAATGGCCCGCAGGCCACATCTGATATGCGGGAGTTTTTGATTAAGTCCAGCTACACGCCGGGGGTCCAATGACCATAGGAAGCTGTTTAAGGTAAGTTAGCCAATGATTGGTGGTGGAGGCGGGCGTTTGCAAAAGATGCGGCTGCCATGTGAGAGCAGGGGGCATGTATGTGGAGGAGTACTGAGAGCAGCACAATGTAAATAAACACTCTGATTTCTGCTAACTTGTTGTAATTTGTCGAGAACACTGGCCTAAGGGAAGGACCTATTACTGACCTGGAGGTGATTAAGGGCTGATGTAAGGGTCTGCATTATAAGATAATTTAGTCTGATCTCATTAGGAATTACTTGGCGAGGGCAAATATTTACAAAGAGACAATTTTTAGACTTCAGAGATCAAAATCTGGCTTTGCTGGACGATGATGTATAAATAGACCTATTAGTAAGGTAATTTGATTTTTTTAAACTTCAGTTTTATGTGCAGTTTTATTCATGATATTTACATCATTTTAGAAAAAATAATGCAATCAGCAAGAAAAATGATGCTTCAATTTACATTATTGGAGGTCTATTTATAGAGTCATGGGAGGAATTTTATGCTCTCCCCTGCATCGGGTTTGGAGGCAGGGAGAGCGTATAATCAGGCGGGATGGTGACCAGTGGCGGGAGTGGGCGGGGGTTGGTGGGTGCGTGGGGGTTAACCCCACCACTTTCCTGCTTCCACCCAAATTAAGTCCGGGGCAGGAAGGCATGTGAATGGCCTTCCCACCCTGATGCCAGTTGAGGCCCTTAAGTGGGCAATTAATGCCTAATTAAGGGATTCATCCCACCTCTGGCGGAATTAGCTCAGTGGCAGACAAACCTGTAGCAAACCTGTGCTGGTTGCTTCCAGCTTCCGGGAGGGGTCCCTTCTTAAAAGGCACGTAGTGCCTGAATAAGGGGAGGGACCCAGCATCGGGAAACAGAGGGCCTGCTGACCGCCACCCCCCCCCCCCCCCGTCCTTGCTGTTGGCCCCCCCTACACTCCCCTCTCCCGCACCCCCACCCTGTGAAACCCCTGCCGTCCTGACTTACTTGCGGCCAGGTTCCAGGGCCTCGGGTGAGTGCTGTACTGGCAGCAGCCACCTCTCTGTGGTGGTACTGCTAAGTTAAAGAGCTGCTGGCCAATCAGAGGCCAGCAGCTCTCAGCAGGCGGGTCTTCCGCTGCCAGGATCTTTGATCCTATGGAAGGTCCGCCGCTGTCCACATAAGTGCCTAATTGGTACTTGATCCGGCAGGCCTTCCCCAAAGGAAGCAACGCAGGCTTCTTGCTGGCGCTTTTGCCCGTGGTTGTGACCCCTATCAGCAGGACAAAATCTCGGCCATAGAGTCATTTATGGCACATAAGGAGGCCATTCGGCCCATCAGATCCATGCCAGCTCTCCATGGAGCTATCCAGTCAATCCCACTCCCCCACTTGATCCCTGTAGCCCTGCCAGTTTATTCACTCCATGTGGCCATCCAATTTCCTCTTGAAGTCATTCATTGTCTCTGCTTCCACCTGCCTTGTGGGCAGCGAGTTCCAGGTCATAACCACCTGCTGCATAAAAACGTTCTTCCTCATATTCCCCCTGCATCTTTTGCCCAAAACCTTCAATCTGTGTCGCCTAGTCCTTGTGCCATTAGTTAATGGGAACAGTTTTTCCTTCTTTAACTTGCCTGTCATAATCTTGTCCACTTCTATTAAATCTCCCCTCAATTTCCTTTGTTCTAAGGAGGACAAACCCATCTTTTCTAACCTAGCCTTGTAACTAAAATCCCTCATCCCTGGAACTATTCTGGTAAATCTCCTCTGCACCCTCTCAAGGACCCTCACATCCTTCTTGAAGTGTGGTGACCAGAACTAGACACAATACTCTAGTTGTGGCCTAACCAGAGCTTTCTAAAGGTTCAGCATAACTTCCCTGCTTTTGTACTCAATAGCTCTACTTATGAAGCCCAAGATGCCATATGCTTTACTAGCCACTCTCTCAGTATTTCCTGCCACCTTCAAAGATCGATGCACATGCATCTCTAGCTCCCTCTGTTCCTGCACATTCTTTAGAACTGTGCCATATTGTATAGATTGCCTCTCCCCATTCCTTCTGCCAAAACGGCAAAACCTCACACTTGTCTATATTAAATTCCATCTGTCACCTGTCTGCTCATTCTGCTAACCTATTATTGTCTTGTTGCAGGCGATTCATATCAGCGTCACTGTTTGCCACACCTCCATGTTTGATGCCATCGGCAAATTTTCAGATTCTACTCTGTATTCCAAGATCCAAGTCATTTACATATAGCAAAAAAAGCAGTGGTCCCAGCACTGACCCTTGGGGAACACCACTGTCTACCATCCTCCAGTCTGAAAAACAACCGTTTACTATGACTTGTTGCTTTCTGTCCTTAAGCCAGTTTTTAAAAATCTAATTGGACAATGATCCTCGCATTCCATGAGGCTCAATCAGCCTTTTATGTGGTAATTTATCAAGCACTTTCAAAATTCCATGTAAACAACATCCACCACATTCCCTTCATCAACCTTCTCTGTTACTTCATCAAAAAATTCATTTGGATTAGTGAAGCATGGTCTGCCTTTTACAAATCTGTGCTGGCTAACCTTAATTAACTCAAACCTCTGCAGATTTTTTTCCCCCTGATTGTTGTTCCTAAAACCTTACCTACCACTGATGTTGAAGTAACTAGCTTGTAGTTGCTAGGACTCTCCGTACACCCTTTCTTGAATAAGGGTGTCACATTTGCCACTCTCTAATCCTCTGGGACCTCCCCATTATCATGGAAAGATTGGAAGATTATAGTAAGCCCTTCTGCACTCTCTATCTCCACTTCCTTCAGCAACCTGGGATGCAAGCCAGGTGATTTATCTAACCTATGCATAGCCAATCTTTTAAGTTCTTCCCCCTTCCCCCCCCCCCCCCCCCACCCCGCGCCTCTTAATTTCTACCCTATCCATTGCCTCTACTCTCTCTGTTTCGACTGCTATTTTGTTAGATTCCATTTCTTTAGTGAACCCACACAAAGTATTCATTAAGTTTATTAGCCTTGCCCTGTGCCTCTAAGCATATATTACCCTTTTTATCCTGAATGGGACCCACTCCACCTCTTACTACTCGCTTACTATTTACATGCCAGCAGAAGATCTTTTAGGTTCCCTTTTATGTTGACTACCATTCTATTCTCATATTCTCTTTGTCAGTCTTATTTTCTTCTTCAGTTCCCCTCTCAACTTATTGTAAATGGCCTGTTTCTCACTTGAAGAGTTCACTTGACATGCTTTTTTTTGTTTCATTATAATCTCTATTTTCCTCATCGTCCAAGGAGTCCTGTTATTGGTTCCCCTACCTTTTGCCCTTGTTGGAATGAACCTAGCCTGTACTTGAAGCATCACTTCTGAAAGGTAATCTATTGTTCCGATACAGCTCTTCCTGTCAGTCCTTGGTTCCATTCAACCCTGGCTGGATCACTTCTCATCGCATTGAAATTGCCCTCTTCCAATCTAGACATTTTACCTTATTTTGTTCCTTGCTTTTCTACATTACTAGTCTAAACCTTATGATATGACGAACATTCTTACCCAAATGTTCCCCAACAGACACGTGGTCCACTTGGCCCACCTCATTTCCCAGCACCAGATCCAGCAATGCCTCCTTTCTAGTTGGGCTGAGAACATACTGGTCAAGGAAGTTCTTCTGAACACATTTCAGAAATTCCTCCCCCTCCTTACCCTTTATTCTAAAATTATTCCAATTGATATTTGGGTAACTATACTCCCCCAAATCACCACTCTATAGTTCTTGCACATCTCTGTGATTTCCCTATGGATTTGCTATAGCGTAGCAGTATGAAATGTTTGCTAGTATTTTCCAAAATTCAAGTGATTAAATATCTTGCTCAGCAAATAACTTTTAAATACCCATAGATTCAAATACTTGATTAGATCAGAACATCAAATGCTATTGGAACTGTCATATGATTGTGATGCACTGGGAACTATCGAAGACTTATCGAGCATTTTAAATAGGCATCGCAGTTATTAGTTAACTGACCAGCATCTGAGCTCCTTATTGCGGATTTCCATAACAAGAAGACGCTAGACTTTGATGCCATTGTAAAGAGACATGACCAAGAGCATTGTTCACATTAAGCAAAGCAGCTTGAAAAAGGGGGTCATTTGGTTTCATTTATTGTAATGCATTGTTATGATGGTATAATTATACCAAAATTTATCTTTATTTTAATTGTTTGTTGCTTGAGCATTTATTTCCATACCATATTAATTTCGATATCAAGATGTGGCCATCTGTCCGAGATGTTTGCCCACCCCTGCTCATGGCACTCCCATCCTCCCCCCCCCCCCCCCCCCCCCCTGCCCTACCCCATCAGATTCTCAAATGCTGAGTCCTTTCCCAATAACCTATACTGCTCCTGCACAGGTGCAGTTTTTGGCAGGGCTCTCATGGGATCCAAAACCCAGAGGATCTCGGCCACAAGCAGGTGAATGAACAGCCTGCCTGTAGCTCTGCTGAAGTCACAGGAGTAGCACCACATAGAAGCAATAGGATAAGGAAAAGAAAGACTAGTTTCACTATGGAAATCATTTGGATGTTTAAAAGTGTGTAGTGTGTCAAATTCATTGAAAATGCTTATGCACCATAAACTTTATTTCAAGTCTCCATTGTCCAGTTAGCTCCATTGTTGCAGGTGAGAGAAATGGTATGGCTAGAGTGGAAGACGAGCAGTGGCTGTCAACGAGATGAAAGGATTATTGACTGTGGGAATGCTTTGTGTCAGGCAGTGGGGCAGTAGGGTGAGCATTGGTGAGCTGCATGGCTGCACAGCCTCAGGGTAGCTGAATCGTATCTGTTTGAGACCGTTGCAGGCATCTTGGCAGTTAGGTATGTGGCTTCAGGGACCATGGCCACATCAGGCTCCTCCTGCTCTCCCTGTTGCTCCTCCTTTTCTCCCTGCTCTTCCAGAGATGCAGTACTGTCATCACCTTCCTCCTCCTGCAACTCCAGTCATCAGGATAGGGCTCAGCAAGGCACAGCACACCGCTATCATACTAGACAGTAAGAAAAGAGAAGAGGGTAAAAGAGGGGGTGGTGTGGCATTGTTAATCAAGGAAAGTATTACAGCGGCAGAAAGGACGTTTGAGGACTCGTCTACTGAGGTAGTATGGGCCGAGGTTAGGAGGTTAGAAACAGGAGAGGAGAGGTCACCCTGTTGGGAGTTTTCTATAGACCTCCGAATAGTTCCAGAGATGTAGAGGAAAGGATAGCGAAGATGATTCTCGACAGGAGCGAGAGTAACAGGGTAGTGGTTATGGGGGACTTTAACTTTCCAAATATTGACTGGAAATACTATAGTTTGAGTACTTTAGATGGGTCTGTTTTTGTCCAGTGTGTGCAGGAGGGTTTTCTGACACAGTATGTAGACAGGCCAACCAGGGGCGATGCCACATTGGATTTGGTACTGGGTAATGAACCCGGCCAGGTGTTAGATTTAGATGTAGGTGAGCACTTTGGCGATAGTGATCACAATTCGGTTAGGTTTACCTTAGCGATGGGCAGGGACAGGTATATACCGCAGGGCAAGAATTATAGCTGGGGGAAAGGAAATTATGACGCGATTAGGCAAGATTTAGGATGTGTAGGATGGGGAAGGAAACTGCAGGGGATGGGCACAATCGAAATGTGGAGCTTATTCAAGGAGCAGCTACTGCGTGTCCTTGATAAGTATGTACCTGTCAGGCAGGGAGGAAGTTGTCGAGCGAGGGAGCCGTGGTTTACTCAAGAAGTTGAAGCGCTTGTCAAGAGGAAGAGGGCGGCTTATGTTAGGATGAGACGTGAAGGCTCAGTTAGGGCGCTTGAGAGCTACAAGCTAGCCAGGAAGGATCTGAAAGGAGGGCTAAGAAGAGCAAGGAGAGGACACGAGAAGTCATTGGCGGATAGGATCAAAGAAAACCCTAAGGCTTTCTATAGGTATATCAGGAATAAAAGAATGACTAGAGATAGGTTAGGGCCAATCAAGGATAGTAGTGGGAAGTTGTGTGCGGAATCAGAGGAGATAGGGGAAGCGTTAAATGAATATTTTTCGTCAGTATTTACAGTAGAGAAAGAAAATGTTGCCGAGGAGATTACTGAGATACAGCCTACTAGGCTAGATGGGATTGAGATTCACAAGGAGGAGGTGTTAGCAATTTTGGAAAGAGTGAAAATAGATAAGTCCCCTGGGCCAGATGGGATTTATCCTAGGATTCTCTGGGAAGCCAGGGAGGAGATTGCAGAGCCGTTGTTGTTGATCTTTATGTCGTCATTGTCGACAGGAGTAGTGCCGGAGGACTGGAGGATAGCAAATGTTGTCCCCTTGTTCAAGAAGGGGAGTAGAGACAGCCCTGGTAATTATAGACCTGTGAGCCTTACTTCGGTTGTGGGTAAAATGTTGGAAAGGGTTATAAGAGATAGGATTTATAATCATCTTGAAAAGAATAAGTTAATTTGCGATAGTCAGCACGGTTTTGTGAAAGGTAGGTCGTGCCTCACAAACCTTATTGAGTTTTTCGAGAAGGTGACCAAACAGGTGGATGAGGGTAAAGCCGTGGATGTGGTGTATATGAATTTCAGTAAGGCGTTTGATAAGGTTCCCCATGGTAGGCTATTGCAGAAAATACGGAAGTATGGGGTTGAAGGTGATTTAGAGCTTTGGATCAGAAATTGGCTAGCTGAAAGAAGACAGAGGGTGGTGGTTGATGGCAAATGTTCATCCTGGAGTTTAGTTACTAGTGGTGTACCGCAAGGTTCTGTTTTGGGGCCACTGCTGTTTGTCATTTTTAGAAATGACCTGGATGAGGGTGTAGAAGGGTGGGTTAGTAAATTTGCGGATGACACGAAGGTCGGTGGAGTTGTGGATAGTGTCGAAGGGTGTTGTAGGGTACAGAGGGACATAGATAGGCTGCAGAGCTGGGCTGAGAGATGGCAAATGGAGTTTAATGCGGAGAAGTGTGAGGTGATTCACTTTGGAAGGAGTAACAGCAATGCAAAGTACTGGGCTAATGGGAAGATTCTTGGTAGTGTAGATGAGCAGAGAGATCTTGGTGTCCAGGTACATAACCTGGGTAGCAACTTTCAGGGATTTAATAGGGCTGTTAAGAAGGCATATGGTGTGTTAGCTTTTATTAGTAGGGGGATCGAGTTTCGGTGCCACGAGGTCATGATGCAGCTGTACAAAACTCTGGTGAGGCCGCACCTTGAGTATTGCGTGCAGTTCTGGTCACCGCATTATAGGAAGGATGTGGAAGCTTTGGAAAGGGTGCAGAGGAGATTTACTAGGATGTTGCCTGGTATGGAAGGAAGGTCTTATGAGGAAAGGCTGAGGGACTTGAGGTTGTTTTCATTGGAGAGAAGGAGGAGGAGAGGTGACTTAATAGAGACATACAAGATAATCAGAGGGTTAGATAGGGTGGATAGTGAGAGTCTTTTTCCTCGGATGATGATGGCAAACACGAGGGGACATAGCTTTAAGTTGAGGGGTGAAAGATATAGGACAGATGTCAGAGGTAGTTTCTTTACGCAGAGAGTAGTAGGGGCGTGGAACGCCCTGCCTGCAACAGTAGTAGACTCGCCAACTTTAAGGGCATTTAAGTGGTCATTGGATAGACATATGGATGAAAATGGAATAGCGTAGGTCAGATGATCGGCGCAACATCGAGGGCCGAAGGGCCTGTACTGCGCTGTAATGTTCTAATTCTAATTCTAATAAACATCCTTGCTGGAGCATACTAAAGGGCACCTCCACGTCTGTCCTGGCGCCTGAATTGCATAGTCAGCAGCCCAATGGCATTCTTGATGGTTGTCTTGCGATCATGTATTTCCTGTTGTACCTTTCCTCTGTATCAGTTGTAGAGCTCCTCAAAGATGTCATCCCTTCATCATTAGAGGGTATCCCTTGTCTTCAAGGAGCAATCTGCCGACTCTGCTTGGAACTTGGAATATCTGTGGGAGACTTGACAGGTGCAGAATGAAGGCATCATGGCAGCTTTCAGACTATCTTACACAGCCATGCATCAATATTTTCCAGTGGTAACATACCAGCTGAACATCAATGAAGTAGAATCCCTCTAGATTGATGAATACTGCTGGTTTATCTGAGGGTGCGTTGATTGTCACCTGGGTGCAATCTATGACTCTGTGAACTTGTGGGAATCCGAGGGCCTTCTCATTCTGGCTGGCCTCATCAGTAGAAATGTGCATTTAAGTGTCGACCCTGGAAAATGTGGTATTGATTACCTGCGAGATGCACTTGTACGTAGCAGATTGTGAAATCCTGAAGATGTCACCAGCAGATCCCTGGAAGGAGCTGGAGCGTAAGAAATTCAGGGCTGTGGTGACCGTGACTGCCACTGGAAATGCATGCCAACCTGGTCCATTGGGCAGGAGGTCTTCTTCTAGGAGGCTATGAATGTCAGCAGTGACCTGCCCAGTCAATCTGGGCCTCGTGAGACACTGTTGCTCAGTCATGTCTGGAAAGCTTATCCTCTGCCGTTTAAACCCTGTGTTGCAGGTATTGTCTGCTGCAAGGTGGAGCTCTGTTTTCATCGCCTCTGCCCTATGGAGCAGCAGGTGGCTGGGGAATAGGCAGCTGCTGCTCCTGGTGTTGTTGCTGGTGTTGCTCATCTTGTTCCTCATCAGGAGTTCAAGGCAGAGCTGCATAAGCTGCTCCCTTGCTGCTGTGTCGGCTGGCGGATGGGAAGTGCAGACTAAGTGCTGAAAAGTGAAATGTAGCAAAAATGATCATCAAAGCCTTGGAAATCACCTCCAAAGCAGTGAAAGTCCTGTGAGCAAAAGCCTTTCACTTTGTAAAGCAGCAGCTATCTTGGTTCAGTATTTAAAGGTTTTCTAGCCTGACAATTTCACAGCCCTGTCAATCCCTGCCAAGCTCTTGCCTTGATCCTGGTGAGTTTCAAACAGCCTGGAAAATCATGCACTGGCAACTAAAGCTTTTCTGTATATTTAAATCGCAGACCCTTCTGCCCCATGCGCCTCCAAATGCGCACTGGTTAAATGCGGAAATCAGCGAGTTCATATCTGGTTCCTGACAGGCCAGCGTTACCTCCTTCTTTAAACCTGCCCTTTCCCAGCGCACCTACACCTGCCCCCCAGCCCATTTGCAGGTTAAAATTTCAATAACACCTCCCCCCACCACCCCCCCACCCCCATAGTGTAAGTTATATTTGATCCTGCAAATCAGTTTGGACTTCAGACTTTAAAGGTCGAAAATTATGCAAAATGCATATGGATGAGCAAAGAAATTCTCCACAGATGTACAAATAATGCAGTCACTAAAGATGTAATTCTGACTTTGTGTGATAGCGTACAAGGGATGATATTGAATTGGCAGCCTGTTTTACATCTCTCTTGATTTTTATTTACGTCAGTGGAAATAAAAATCGGGAAAGATATTAAATGCACTGCTGATTTGCTATCATCTGTTTTACGCTATCACACACGCTATCGGGGGTGGCGCAGTGGTTAGCACCGCAGCCTCACAGCCCCAGCGACATGGGTTCAGTTCTGGGTCTTGCCTGTGCGGAGTTTGCAAGTTCTCCCTGTGACTGCGTGGGTTTCCACCGGGTGCTCCGGTTTCCTCCCACAGCCCAAGACTTGCAGGTTGATAGGTAAATTGGCCATTGTAAATTGCCCCTAGTGTAGGTGGTAGGAGAATGGTGGGGATGTAGTAGGGAATATGGGATTAATGTAAGATTAGTATAAATGGGTGGTTGTTGGTCGGCACAGACTTGGTGGGCCGAAGGGCCTGTTTCAGTGCTGTATCTCTAAAATAAAAAAAATAAAATCAAAATCACCTGCTAATAACTTATATTCCCTTCCCTCTATTAAAAAAAGGTGTGCAGAAAAATGGAATGCATTTCCCTGAAAGAATACTGTAGAATCTGAAATGTAGTGAGATATTTGTGTGGGAAGCATTAAGAGATATGGGGAAAAGACAGGGAATTGTGTTTAAATGATCGAGCTGCTATAACTAACAAAATGAAATAAAATAAATTGGCTCCTCTTTTTATTATATCTTGATAATACCAATAATAAATCTGACAAGATTCTACTTAAATAAGAAATACAAACTAATTTAAAATCCTGTATACTCAGATGTTATTTGTACTGCTTTGGGAGAGTGATTTTATGAGAAAAAATATGTTTGGTTATATTTAGCAGGCACTGAGAGTTCTGTAAATATGACTTTAAACCAGCTGTTATTTCCATTTGAAATAAATTAGAAATCTCTTCCTGCAGACTATGACCAGGATGTGATCATTGACATGTTATAAGTCATAATTCTTGCAATGGAATAGCTGCCTGTTGTTATGCCATGTACCTACTTGTGTAGCAGTATTGTATGCTTTTGTCCAGTGTTGACAGATGCCATGTCATCTTGAATGTTAAAACTGTCTTGTGTATTATGCAATCAACATATTAATGCTGCTTTTGACTAACAGTATTCAAGTCTCTTCATACTGTTTGAGATTTTTTAATAATCTCACTATCATGTTTAGAATGAAGATGTTAGCTGTAAGATTAGAATATGGGAATCTGGGGATATTTAAAAAAATTCAAAAACCATATTTGAATGGTTATCCTAATAAAGTAGAACCTGGGAACTTCCTTGGTATTGTTCGTGATAAATCGGAGGAAATGCTGCTGAATTTTAAGGGACCGTTTGAGACAGGAATGAAGGTGGGGGGTGGGTGGGGGGGTGCGTAAAATAGGATCAGAAGCCGTTGGATAGGAAGTTGGTGCCCAACCTGGAGGGCGGACTTCGTACATCCACGAGTCGGGAAGGCAATTAAGGTACTCAACATCCCAAGACACAGCAATTTTACTCTCTGATTTGCATTTAACTGATGGCGCATGGGAACCACGGGGCTTTATGGCCTCACCTGGTGAAAGGCGAGCAAGAGATGAGAGCTCAGTGTTGGCTTCACTGGGAAGCCATCAGGTGAGGCAGCATCCCTTGGCAGTGAGGGTTTGGGTTGGGGGGGGGGGTGGTGGGTGTCATTGTGAAATGCTGTTGGGAGTGGTGACCAGAGCCAATACCTTTGTGCTATTGGAGCAGTGCCACCTCATTGGAGGTCACAAGTGAGGGGGAGGGGTAGGGTCTGTTTGGCTTGAAGGCCTTGCACTCTGCGCAGCAAATTCTCATGGGTCTCATTCACCCTGGCTTCGAGGCTCCTGTTGAGGAGGAACAGCAGAGAGGGAGGGAGGAGTATGAACCGGCAAGGGCACTGCTGCAGTCTGTGGGTGAGCCTCGGGCATGGGAGGCTGGAGAAGGATGCAGAGAGGCACACCAGCTGCCTACTGTGTGCAGAAGAAGCAACCCTCCAGAGAGAGTCTACAGGCCAAGGCTCAACGACCTGCACATGTCTGAGAGGCAGTGTCTCCAAAGTTTCCACCTCTCCAGAGAGGCCGTCAATGATCTATGTGCAATAATGCAGAATGAGCTGAGCCCCATGGGACTTAGTGAGCACCCATTGACTGTGGTGCTGAAAGTAACTGTGACACTAAACCTCTATGTCACCGGATCATCCCAAGGAGCCACTGGAGACATATGTAGAATCTCCCAATCTGTGGCGCATCGCTGCATCTAGGAGGTCACCAATGCCCTGCTCAGGAGGGCTGGAGACTATCTGAGCTTCTGCACCGATTCAAATAGTCACCCTAAGAGGGCAATAAGATTCGGGGTCACCGCTGGATTCCCCAGGGTGCACGGGGTCGTATACTTGCGTTGGAGGCGGTACAGCGAAGGTTCACTAAATTGGTCCCTGGGATGAGAGGGTTTTCCTATGATGAGAGGCTGAATAAATTGGGCCTATACTTCTGTTTAGAAGAATGAGAGGCAATCTCATTGAAGCATACAAGATTCTGAAGGGGCTGGATAGGGTAGACACTGAGAGATTGTTTCCATTGGTTGGGGAATTTAAAACACGGCACAGTCTCAGGATAAGGGGTCGATCATTTAGGACTGAGATGAGGAGAAATTACTTCAGTCAAAGGGTTGTGAATCTTCGGAATTTTCTACCCCAGAAGGTTGTGGATGCTACATCGTTGAATACATTTAAGGCTGGGGATAGATGGAGTTTTGGTGTCTCAGGGAATCAAGGGATATGGCAAGCAGGCGAGAAAGTGGAGTTGAAGTCTAAGAACAGCCATGATCGTATTGAATGGTAGAGCAGGCTCGATGGACCATATGGACTACTCCTCCTCCTCAATGTGTCTGTGACCACCACAAACGGATCTTACAGGTGTGTGCATGATTCCCAGGAAGCAGCCACATACAAATGCAGTCCCAGGTGCCACACCTTTTCCTTGCCCCCACGCACCTTCAGGGACGGCTCCTTGGAGACAAAGGCTACCCACTGAGAACATGGCTACTGACGGCTGTGAGGAACCCACACACAGATGCAGAGGAGAGGTACAATACTTGCCATGGGTCAACCCAAGCGACCATCGAGCAGGCATTGGTGCCTAGATCGATCCGGTGGAGCCCTTCATTATGCCCCAGTGAGGGTCTCGCGTATCTTGTTGGTCTGCTGTGCACTGCACAACCTGGCACTACAGAGGGGGGAGGCATTGACCAGTGAGAATATCGTAGAGCGCAATGCCTCCTCCAGTGACACAATGCATCTTCAGCTGCTTCATCAATGACCTTCCTTCAATCATAAGGTCAGAAGTGGGGACGTTCGCTGATGATTGCACAATGTTCAGCACCATTCACGACTCCTTAGATACTGCAGCAGTCTGTGTAGAAATGCAGCAAGACCTGGACATTATCCAGGCTTGGGACGATAAGTGGCAAGTAACATTTGCGCCACACAAATGCCAGGCAATGACTATCTCAAACAAGAGAGAATCTAACCATCTCCCCTTGACATTCAACGACATTACGATCGCTGAATCCCCCACTATCAACATCCTGGGGTTACCAATGACCGGAAACTGAATTGGAGTAGCCACATAAATAGCATGGCTACAAGAGCAGTTCAGAGGCTAGGAATTCTGCGGCGAGTAACTCACCACCTGACTCTCCAAAGCCTGTCCAGTTCCAACAACACTCGAGAGGCTTGACACCGTCCAGGATAAAACAGCCCACTTGATTGGCACCCCACCCACAAACATTCACTCCCTCCACCACCGACGCACATTGGCAGCAGTGTGTACCATCTACAAGATGCACTGCAGCAACGCACCAAACCTCCTTAGGGAGCACCTTCTAAACCTGTGACCCTTACCACCTAAAAGGACAACGGCAGCAGATGCATAGGAACACCACCACCTGCAAGTTCCCCTCCAAGCCACACACCATCCTGAATTGGAACTATATCACCGTTCCTTCACTGTCACTGAGTCAAAATCCTGGAACTCCCTTCCTAACAGCACTGTGGATGTACCTACCCCACATGGACTGCAATGGTTCAAGAATGCAGCTCACCAGCACCTCCTCAAGGGCAATTATAGATGGGCAATAAATGCTGGTCTAGCCAGCTTCACCCACATCCCATTAACACATTTTTAAAAAGTTGTCTCTTAAATGCCCTCTGCAATGGCCTAGCGAGCCACTCAATTGTATCAAACCGCTTCAAAGTCTAAGAGAATGAATGAAACCGGATGGACCGCCCAGCATTGACTCGGCACCGGAAACAACACCAGCAAACCCAACCCTATCGACCCTGCAAAGTCCTCCTTACTAACATCGGGGGCTGGTGCCAAAATTGGGAGAGCTGTCCCACACACTAGTCAAACAACAGCCTGATGTAGTCATACTTACCAAATCATACCTTGCAGACAATGTCCTAGATACCGGCAACACCATCCCTGGGTGTGTCCTGTCCCACTGGCAGGACAGATCCAGCAGAGGTGGCAGCACAGTGGTATACAGTCGGAAGGGAGTTTCCATGGGAGTCCTCCACATTGACTCCAGACCCCATGGAGTCTCATGGTATCAGGTCAAACATGGGCAAGGAAACCTCCTGTTGATTATCATCCAACGCCCCCACCCCCGGCTGATGAATCAGTGCTTCTCCATGTTGAACACCAATTGGAAGAAGCACTGAGGAAAGCAAGGGCAGCTCACCACCACCTTCTCGAGGGCAATTAGGGATGGACAATAAATGCCAGCATAGCCAGCGATGCCCACATCCCCAAACGAATAAAGAAAATGCAGCGGAGGATTTTGCCCAGGCAGTACCAGATAAAGGTCCCCTTGCACAGCAGGAAAGGGGCCATGAGATGCACGCAAGGGAGGCACGAGATTCTCTTTTATATTCTCTTTTTTCCTTTGAGCTTTACCAGCTTCTGGAACTGCAACAATAAGGCCTTACCTTTAAGCAGCCCTGTTGTCGCCTCCTCCCTTCTGCACTGCAGCACCCAGGTGCACTTCGCACAGCGGCAAGACCAAAGCATTGAGTGCTCGGGGCTTGGTCCTTCACTTCCAGCCCCTTAGGAGGAAGGGTTTAAATGAATTCCCAAAGGACATCAACAACAGAAAGGAGACGTAGTGAGTGAGCATCATTTGTTTATTCCACGTTGCACCAAATGCACACTACCCATCTCGACTGCACCTTCACCCGTGATTCCTTAAGCGCATCTATGTGCTCTTGTTGAATCTTTTCTGGGTGCTTCTATGTGTTGCTCCCCGTACGCTGTCAGCTGAGGTGGAGGCAGGAGGCTGACCTTGCTGACCCCTGGCTTGGGATGACCTTCGGCTGTCCTCTGGCTGCCTGAGACCTGGAGGACCCTGGCAGACGAAGGGCCTCCTACAAAGGTGCAAGGCCCAGCTCAGTTGTCAGGGATGATGAAGGCGCTGGCTTCACTGGAAGAGGGGCTTTGGAGCTATTGTCCACACGAGGAGCACCCTGAGAGGAACCTCCAGATGTAGGAGGCTGCCGCTCCTCCTCCCCACCACCTACGCCCCTCCCCACCCCCAATAAGGAACTTTTGTAACTCCCTGCAAATCTGAGAGGGATGTGGATCTGCTCGAGTCTCCAGGTGCCTCATCCCCCTCTCGACTTGCCAGCGCTGCATTTAGCTCATGGACAAAACGAGGGAATGCAGATCTGCAAGCATCTCCAGCAGCCACTAATTTGTCTGCTGGACATGGCTCTCCATGAAGTCGCTAGTCTCTCAATGGAGGAAGCCAGGCGTGTGACTGGCAGAGACAGTGCAGCACCAAAGGCCTGGATGGACTCATCCATTGTCCATGCTTGTGTATGCAGAGCCTCTGGCATCTCTGCCAGATGTTGCCTCACTTCTCACTGCAGCTGCAACATTTCCTGTGTTGTTGCCGACACCAGAGGCACGTCATCAGCCTGGGGCTCAGCATGGGCCTGACTTCTCACAGTCCTCTGACTGTCAGTGGCCTGGGCTTTCTGAGCCTCTGTCAGCTGCTCGGGCGCGTCTGTGCTGTGTGCACCAGGTTGTGTGCCCGAATCTGAATGCGAACGGACTTCCACCGACATGAGATTTTCTGCGTTGGTGGAGGGTGCGGGGGAATGATGTGTCGGTGCACCCTCTGAGGCACCCTCCTCCTCAGAGGTGGCCAGCCGTCTCCCAGTCTCTTCAGCTCCTCTCTCTTATCATTCAGCTTCACCTGCATGAGAAGCCATAGACATTGAAGGTTTAAGGTTTGCCCATTGTGATAGTCCAACCACACCTACAGTGCAGCTCCACTGATGCAGTGGTGATCACATAGCTTTTTGGTACCAGATACACCCTTGTACCCCAGGGGATGCTCACTCTCTCTCTTGGGTGGGTGCCCCGCCTCACCATCAGTTGCGGTGTGGCTGCCTTGTTGTCCTGCCAGTTCCATGGCATCCTCCTCCATTGGGGTGAGGACATGGAGATAAGGCGCACCATTGCTGGTCTTGGCATGCTCCTTCCTATTGTGGGCTGTCTTCTGCTGGATACACAATGGCGAACACTGTTAATCTCCCAGTGGGGAAAAGCCCCAGAGCTCTTAGGGTGATAGTTCAGTGGGCCATGATGGAGGCACTCATATGTCTGATGCATGCGGGCCCTCTCGAGGGACTGTGTATGGTCTGGCAATGACTGACATGCGCGCCTCAACTAGATGCATCCCAGCCACAGGAATCTTGTCCTAATGCCCTTCCCCACTGAATGTGACTGGGTGGCCACTCCCTTAAAAATAACCATCCCCCTTCGTTGAGCCACATGCCCAAAGGGTCCGAAGTGTTTGGAGTTCTCACAGCTATCTGGATGAGGTCATTAACCCTCTTCCTGGACTGGATTCATGTCCTGGGGGTGACCCCACGGCTGCTGATCTCCTCCACAATCTCTGTCCAGACTTGCTTTGTCCCTTGGGGAAGAGGACCTCCAGCCTTGCCCTTGCAGTCTGGAGGAGAACCAGCAGGAAGGCATTGCTAAACCTTGGGGCCACCTAGAGTCTTCCTTCAGCCATTGCCAGTGCAGGCTTGTGATCAACATCTTGTCTAGTATTGCTGTACAGGCAGCAGACAATATTCAGGGGTTGTGAAGACAGCAGACAAGGTCCAAGGGCTATGAAGGCAGCAGACAAGGTACAGGGGGAACAGAGGACACTCAGGAAGTTTTTTTTTCCTCATTCAGGCAGGAGTGAATGCAGGGCTGGCAGTCCTTTAAATATGGCACCAGCACTTGCCATTGCGTGAGATGATAGCACCATCTGCGTTCCCTTCCCAGCTTTCGGCCCTTGATTCCACAGGCCCCATGCGTCCCCTTAATTGGCCAGCCCTGCGTGATCGTGGTTGGTCGACCAGCCACATTTTGCTCGTGTGGAGACAGCACTCACTTCCAGTGCTGCCAAGAGCCATGCCATCAATTTGAAATACAATCCTTTGTTTCACATGAAAACAACAACAATTTATATTTAGAAAGCACCTTTAAACGTAATGAAACATTTCAAGGCACTTCACAGAAGCATTATTAAAGAAAATATGTCACAGAGCCACGTAAGGAGATATTAGGTCAGATGACCATAAGCTTGGTCAAAGAGATCAGTTTTAAGGAGTGTCTTAAAGGAGGGGAAAGCAAGGTAAAGAGGTAGTAGGCAACTGAAGACACAGCCACCAATGGTGGAGTGATTAAAATCCAGGATGCACAAGAAGTAGAGGAGCGCAGATATCTCAGAGGGTTGTGGGGCTAGAGGAGGTTCCAGAGATAGGGAGGGGCAAGGCCGTGGAGGGATCTGATAACGAGGATGAGAATTTTAAAATCAAGGTTTGGTTTGACTGGTTGCCAGTGTAGATCAGCAAGCACGGGGGTGATAGGGGAATGGGACTTGAAGTGAGGTAAGACATGGGCAGCCGAGTTTTAGATGACTTAAAGTTTACAGAGGGTAGAATGTGGGGGAACAGCCAGGAATGCATTGGAGTAGTCAAGTCTAGAGGTGACAAAGGTATGAATGAGGATTTCAGCAGCAGATGAACTGAGACAAGGGTGGAATCGAGCAATGTTACGGTGGTGGAAATAGGTGGTCTTAGTGATGGTGCAAATATGTGGTCGGAAGCTCATTTCGATTAAATGTGACACCAAGACTGTGAATGGATTGGTTTAATCTCAGACTGTTGCCAAGCGAGGGATGGAATCATTAGCTAGGGAACTGAGTTTGGAGCGGGGATGGGAAAAAATGGCTTCACTCTTCCCAATATTTAATTGGAGGAAATTTCTCTTCATCTGGTACTGGATGTCAGATAAGCAGTCTGAGAATTTAGTATCAGTAGAGACGTTGAGAGAGGTGGTGGTGAGATACAGCTGGGTGTCGCCAGCATTCATGTTAAAATTGACGCTGTGCTTTCAGATGATGTCACTGAAAGGCAGCATGTAGATGAGAAATAGGAAGGGGCCAAGGAGAGATTCTTGGGGGACATCAGAGGTAATGGTGTGGAAGGAGAAAGAGAAGCCATTGTAAGTCATGCTCACTCTGGATACAATTAGATAGATAAGATTGAAACCAGGCAAGAGCAATCCCACCCAACTGGATGAAAGTGGAGAGGCATTGTAGGATGATTTAAGATGGATATTGAAATCAAGGTTAGGTAGTTTGGAACTTGAAAGCATATTTGCATCCCAGTCTAATTCTTGGCCCTTCTGCTATCTTCTACGCGACCTATGGAGAACGCTGGAAAGGCTGCAGATTTTCATTTATTGTATTTTACATGATAAATATTTTTTCCAACTATCTGCTATCTATTTACTATTTCCTGCTTACTATCAGGTTTTTACGTACCCTAATTTATATGTAATTTATATGTACCTATGTAACTTGAGCTTTCCGAGTCCATACGAATGCACATTTGTGCTGATGCTCTGGAGCCAAGCCTATCAATTTATTTCCTCTTTTGCTCTTCCATTTTTTCTTTTCTCTTTGCCCCTCCTAGATCCCTCTCTTAATTGTCATGCTTCCTTTCACTTCTCCAGTCTCAGGTACTCTGTCTTCCTAACTCCCTACCCCAGCCCTTCAGTGCTCCGTCACCTTCCTGATCTCTTGTTGCCAGGCTTGACTCCATCTTCAATAAGCGTTCTCTTTGTGCCTCTCTTGACATCCTCCAAAGGGCTCATCAAAGCACTTGGTGCTGGCTCATTATGAGCAGCAAGTCCAATTGCCCCATCCAACGCTGTTGAGCTTCTTGCCTAGTGCACCCGCTGGGGCTAATCTTGCCAATCTTCTTCCTGTCCAACCCACCCCTCCCACTCCTAACCCTGTGGATTCTTCCAGCAGATTTACTCTCTGCATCTCCTTCCAGAATGACTGTTCACTTGTGAACAAGGCCCTTGCCATCCATGAACATATTGTGGACGATTGCATCGATATCATGGCCTTAACGGAAACCTGGCTGACAGGTGATGAAACGTGCTTTCAAGTTCCCAACTGCCTTACCTTGGCCCTTCATTCACAATACCTCTGCAATTGCTCAAACACTCCCTTTCCTCCACCTTTGATGCCCTTGTCCTCAGGAAAACCTTCACTGTCTTCACATCCTGGTTGATCCTCCTAGTATGTTAGAATCATAGAAGCATAGAAAGTCTATGGCACAGAAAGAGGCTACTTGGGCCATCGTTTCAGCCTTGTTTCCTCAAATCGAAGGAGTGCAGACTTGAACATACCTGGCACACATCTTATCCATTCATATCCAGACGTAATGGACCACTTCAGACTCTACTGGGCCTCACTAGAGCATAGGTGGAAGGTTTGGCTCAGTGGATAGGGTGAGGATAAAGCAGCAGAGACAGCTAACTGGATGGGCCTCACTCACCTCTGCCAAAACAACTTACCATCCTAGTGTTATCCTGAAGCACAAAGATAGCCCCTGACTTATTTGCTGCACTACCAACTACATCTTTAACTTCATCTCCATAAGAACATAAGAAATAGGAGCAGGAGTAGGCCATTCAGCCCCTCAAGTCTGCCCCGCCATTCAATAAGATCATGGCTGATCTGTCCCAGGCCTCACCCCTCTTTCGGCCCTGCTCCGCATAACACTCAACTCTTTCAAAAATCTATCTACCTCCTCCTTTAATACGTTTAGTGACTTAACCTCCACAACTCTGAGGTAGAGAATTCCAGAGATTCACCACCCTCTGAGAGAAGAAATTCCTTCGCATTTCAGTTTTAAATGAGTGTCCCCTTATTCTGTAACTATGTCCCCTAGTTTGAGATTCCCCCACTAGTGGAAACATATTCTCAACATCTACCCTGTCGAGCCCCCTTAAAATCTTATATGTTTCAATGAGATCTTCTAACAAGTGTGAGGTACTCCTAAATTTCTTTGTCATTGAGCTAGACACCATCCATTTAGCTGTCTCTGCTGCTTTATCCTCACCCCATCCACTTAGCCAAACCTTCCACCTATGCTCTAGGTCCCTTTCCCTGTCTCTCTCGGCTGGATTTTATGGGCTCCCTCTTAGATGGGTTCGGGGGTGGCGGTCACACCTATAGAATCGCGATGTGAGTGGCGGAGGGCCCGTCGCCGCCCCGTCGGCAAGTGATATTGCCTGAGTCAGGATAGGCCAACGACGGCCTTCCATCCCAGAGGCCAATTGAGGCCCTTAAGTGGCCTATTAATGGCCACTTAAGAGCCTTGCCCCCCACTCCCCCCCCGCCCACTGCTGGGATCTAACTAGCAGCTGGTTTGCTTCCGCCATGCAAGTAGAGCACCTTGTAAAACAGCGCGCACTCCCTCAGGCTTGGGGATGGCAGGAGTTAGGTCCCTCCTTCATGGGCAATCAGCCTACAGAGGACGCCCGCCAGCAAAACCTCCATGGACTCCCCTTCCCCCCCCGGCCTCATGCCCACCCTGCCCCGGGTCATCCGGAATGGCCCCGGCGACCCCACCTCACTTACCTGAGATCCGGGGTTCCAGCGTTGGGCCTGGGTCCAAAGCCTCTGCAGTACCAACAGTGGTCACCACTCCCGGTAGTGCTGCTGAGTTGCCGGTCCTGTGATTGGCTGGCAGTTCTTGGAGGTTCCTTTCCCATCTGCCCCCATGACCTCTCCGAGCCCATGGGTAGAAATAAACGATCCCATGGCACTTTTTGAAGAACAGCATGTTATGATCCCTGTGGAGATTAACAAACCAAAAGAATCAAATCCACCGAGCAAACCCAATTTAGAAAAAAAGCAAATGGGCAAGATTTCACTTTTATAAATTTTACTTTAACACTCAAACCAAAACCAGCATAAGTTAAACATGAACTAACAGTTCAATCATGTCGATATTTATATAATATATATATAGCTTAAACATTACACGTTAATTATTAGATGCAACAAAGATAGATCTCATGACATTACTGGGCAGTCCTCTCAGCAAAGGTAACACCAGTCGCAAAGTTCCTCAAAACCATGAACTCCTTCAGGTAGATGTCCAAATGGAAGTAAAATCTTCTCGTCGATTGTGAGCGTTGCAGTCTTCACCTAAACCTTTTATTTATTTTTTTTTATTTAGAGATACGGCACTGAAACAGGCCCTTCGGCCCACCGAGTCTGTGCTGACCATTAACCATCCATTTATACTAATCCTACACTAATCCCATATTCCTACCACATCCTCACCTGTCCCTATATTCCCCTACCACCTACCTATACTCTGGGTAATTTATAATGGCCAATTTACCTATCAACCTGCAAGTCTTTTGACTGTGGGAGGAAACCGGAGCACCCGGAGAAAACCCATGCAGACACAGGGAGAACTTGCAAACTCCACACAGGCAGTACCCAGAATTGAACCCGTGTCGCTGGAGCTGTGAGGCTACAGTGCTAACCACTGCGCCACTGTGCCGCCCTTTTGGTCTTGTCGCCTCTCGAACGACCCTGGTCCTGCTCATGACAGTCTTGTTGGAGTACGTTCTTCCGTAGCTCACCGAAAACAGCTGTGGCAAGTCGTATTTGCCAATGGCCAGCTCCCAGAATCAAGTCTTTTCTCTTTGTAGCCTGTCTTTGTTTAAAAAACCAACAGCTGCAAGCCTGTTTCAATTATGCAATCTTGTAAACTGAGCATGAATAGCCCTGGTCAGACTTCTGGTTATATGACTCTGCTTCCTGTATTTTTAACTAGTCCTAACCAGTTCTGTTTTCCCAGAACTCTGAAGCTTTAAGTTACATTTTCCAATGAAGGACTGTCTCAAAAAAAAGAACAAGCTTTGAAAGCAGAGTCAGTGAACTAGCAACAGTACATTCAACAAGTCAACTGTTCAGATAACTGTCTGCACACGCAGATTCCATCACATTGTATTGATATGACACCTTTAAGAAAGTAAAACATTTCAAGGCTCTTCACAGAAGCGATTATCAATCACAATTTGACACCGAGCCACATATTATGACAGGTGACCAAAAGCTTGGCCAAAGAAGAAGGTTTGAAGTAACATCTTAAAGGAGGAGAAAGTTGTGGAGAGGGAGAGAATTCCTGAGCTTAGGACCCAGGCAGCTGAAGGCATGGCTACCAATGACGGAGTGAGATGCCAGAATTGGAGGAACGCAGAGATCTATGAGTGTTGTAGGGTGGAAGAGGGTACAGAGATTGTTTGGGGGGGGGGGGAGCTGTTGGCATGGGAGTTATTTGAAAACAAGTATAAGAATTTCAAAATTGAGGTATTTAAGAGCCAATGTAGGTCAGCGAGCACAGGGTTGATATGTGAATGGTACTTGGTAGGAGTTAGGATATAGACAGTAGAGTTTTGGACAAACTCAAGTTTACGTACAGTGGAAGGTGGGAGGCCAACCAAGGGAGCATTAGAATAGTAGAATTTTGAAGTAACAAAGACATGATGAGGTGTTCAGCAGTAGATGACCTGAAGTAGGGGCTGAGATGGTAAACAACTGGTGTTAAACTCCAGCTGGATTATCCTCCCAAAAAGTTAAAGTCACATTTAAGGTCTGTTAAGAGCCTGATCTGCTTCATGTTAGTGCAGGCAAGGGGGTGTGGCTAACTCTCTGGTACATATGTCCCCCTTCTGTCATGAATTTGCCTCAAATAATATATCTGGTGGTCAGAGCTGCAGAAAGATAACCCTCCGGTGATACTACTTTGAGGAGGTCATTTTGTGAGCTGCTACTGAAGTTTGATGTCACTTTGTCTACACATGGATCTCTTTAGTACTTTGGAGGTTCAGTCAGGACCTTTTGCTGCTAGTTTTACTCAGTTCTGCTCAAACTACTGCTTTGCAAATGGATTTCCTAATGGGAATCTCTATTAAGCCATGAAGAGGAAGAGGGTAAGCAAGAGATTAGCTTGGCGGGTTTAGAATCGGGCATCACAGAAGGGCATCTTAACTTACACACTCATATCCACTCATCAGAACTACAGTCTAAGAAAATCTAATTTAGAATTGTTTTAATTTTCAGAAGGCATCATTTCCCAGAGGCTAATAGGGAAATATGTCAATTCCTGACTAAGCTCTTCAGGCCTCTCCACCAGGAGAATGGCACTGCTTGTATCAGTCAAGGTCTGAACAATGCCTTGAATTTCTTTGTGACTGGATATTTCTAGGCAGCATGTGATGATCTCTGCCAGTTATTCAGGCAGCTGCTCATCAATGCATAAAGAAGATCCCTGATGCTTAATTCAGGATGCTATGCAATTCCTATCCTTCTCAAAGGAACCAGCAAAACGGAGAGCTATGCATTTCACAGACTGGCAAACTTTCCACAGGTGCATGTAGCTATTGACAGAACTCTTGTGACACTCAATTATATGAAAAGGCAAGGCTTTTATTCTATGAATGTGCAACTAGTGTGTGCTGCTCATCACTTTATCCTGCACGTCAGTGTCAGCTTTCTAGGAAGTTGCACCATGCCAACTCTCGTGACTCAGAGCCAATGTATCCTGATGGTTGGTTGATGAACAGGGCTTCTGATGCTGGGGATAAGCTCAGAGGTGCAGTTGGTCTTTGTCATAATTGACTGAATAGTTGCTTCGAGGTCTTGAAAGTCCTGTACAAGTGTGGCATTCAGGCTGACTCTAAAGGAATCTACTGAAGCTGTAGTGACTTCCACTTTGGAAGCCACCAATATCCTTAGGAGCTGCTCCTGGTGTCATGATGCTGCAGAAGTCTCTCTGTGTTGTCTCCAGGTGTCGTGTAGGTGATGGGATATTTCCCACATTGTAGTAAGTGAACTTTTACCACTTGTGTTGAAACTATTTTGATTGATTGCTCCCTCATCATAGTCCTTTTGAAGATGAGGTCCCTGTATCACGATCTCAGTGAGACTATTAACATTAAAACATGAGAGGTGAACTCTACAGACCAATTGAAAGAATAACCTGACAAAATTTCACATTTTAAGACTTTTATTATAACTAAACTAAAAATCACTATTAACTAAACTGTACTTTGTAAGTAGCTAATACTCTAAATTACAGAAGAATTTTCTTCACTTATTAAAACACTTGAAAACCAAACACCACATTTATATGTTGCACAGTCCTCCTTGAAGCGAAATCTTTGCAGCCTTAAGTCCCAAGCTCCTCCCATTTGCAATGGGTTGAATCTCCCAGACCTTCTCAAAGTCAACATCCTCTTTGCTCACTTCTTCCGATTACTCTTTACCTGGACTTCTGTGAATAAGATGATCTCTCGTGATCCTGTTGGTCTTTTCTGCAGACCTCTACTTTCAAATCAGGTTCAGCCTTTCGCTGTATCAGGTTATTTTTTTCATTCATGGGATGTGGGCGTCGCTGTCTAGGCCAGCATTTATTGCCCATCCCTAATTGTCCTTGAGAAGGTGGCGGTGAGCTGCCTTCTTGAATCGCTGCAGTCCATGTGGGGTAGGTATACCCACAGTGCTGTTAGGAAGGGAGTTCCAGGATTTTGACCCAGCAACAGTGAAGGAACGGCGATATAGTTCCAAGTCAGGATGGTGTGTGACTTGGACGGGAACTTGCAGGTGGTGGTGTTCCCATACATTTGCTGCCCTTGGCCTTCTAGGTGATAGAGGTCGCAGGTTTGGAAGGTGCTGTCGAAGGAGCCTTGGTGTGTTGCTGCAGTGCATCTTGTTGCACACTGCTGCCACTGTGCGTCGGTGGTGGAGGAAGTGAATGGCACCCCATCCACAAACAATCAAGTGGGCTGCTTTGTCCTGGATGGTGTCGAGCTTCTTGAGTGTTGTTGGAGCTGCACCCATCCTGCAAGTGGAGAGTATTCCATCACACTGCTGACTTGTGCCTTGTAGATGGTGGACAGGCTTTGGGGAGTCAGGAGATAAGTTACTCGCTGCAGAATTCCTAGTCTCTGACCTGCACTTGTAGCCACAGTATTTATATTGCTACTCCAGTTTCTGGTCAATGGTAACCCCCAGAATGTTGATAAAGGGGGATTCAGCGATGATAATGCCATTGAATGTCAAGGGGAGATGGTTAGATTCTCTCTTGTTGGAGATTGTCATTGCCTGGCACTTGTGTGGTGCAAATGTTACTTACTACTTTTCAGCCCAAGCCTGGATATTGTCCAGGTCTTGCTGCATTTCTACATGGACTGCTACAGCACCTGAGGAGTCGTGAATGGTGCTGAACATTGTGCAATCATCAGCGAACATCCCTACTTCTGACCTTATGATTGAAGGAAGGTCATTGATGAAGCAGCTGAAGATGGTTGGGCCTAGGACACGACCCTGAGTAACTCCTGCAGTGGTGTCCTGGAGCTCAGATGATTGACCTCCAACAACCACAACCATCTTCCTTTACGCTAGGTATAAGTCCAACCATCAGAGAGTTTTCCGCCTGATTTCCATTGACTCCAGTTTTGCTAGGGCTCCTTGATGCCATACTCGGTCAAATGCTGCCTTGATGTCAAGGGCAGTCACTCTCACTTCATCCCTTGAGTTCAGCTCTTTTGTCCATGTTTGAACCAAGGCTGTAATGAGGTCAGGAGTTGAGTGGCCCTGTCGGAACCCAAACTGAGCATCAGTGAGCAGGTTATTACTAAGCAAGTGCCGCTTGATGGCACTGTCAACGACACCTTCCATCACTTTGCTGATGATTGAGAGTAGACTGATGGGGTGGTAGTTGGCCGGGTTGGGCTTGTCCTGCTTTTTGTGTACAGGCCATACCAATTTTCCACATTACCGGGTAGATGCCTGTCTTGTAGCTGTACTGGAACAGCTTGGCTAGGGACGCAGCAACTTCTGGAGCACAGGTGTTCAGTACTATTGCTGGAATATTGTCAGGGCCCATAGCATTTGCAGTATCCAGTGCCTTCAGTCGTTTCTTGATATCATGTGAAGTGAATCAAATTGGCTGAAGACTGGCATCTGTGACGCTGGGGACTTCAGGAGGAGGCCAAGATGGATCATCAACTTGGCACTTCTGGCTGCATATTGTTGCAAATGCTTCAGCCTTGTCTTTTGCACTGATGTGCTGGGCTCCCCCATCATTGAGGATGGGGATGTTAGTGGAGCCACCTCCTCCAGTTAGTTGTTTAATTGTCCACCACCATTCACAACTGGATGTGGCAGGACTGCCGAGCTTCGATCTGATCCGTTGGTTATGGGATCGCTTAGCTCTGTCTATCGCATGCTGCTTACGCTGTTTGGCATGTAGATAGTCCTGTGTTCCTCGTCCTAGCTTCACCAGGTTGACACCTCATTTTGAGGTATGCCTGGTGCTGCTCCTGGCATGCCCTCCTGCACTCTTCATTGAACCAGGGTTGGTCTCCCGGCTTGATGGTAATGGTAGAGTGGGGGATATGCCGGACCATGAGGTTGCAGATTGTGGTTGAGTACAATTCTGCTGCAGATGTTCCCTCTCTCTCCACCCCCCCTTGAGGCTGTCACTGCTCGTCATTTTCTTCCGGTCTTCTTCAAGCCTGCAGATTCTCAAAGTCTGGAATTTATCCAGAATCAGAAGGTCAGTAGCTTTTTTTTCCCCCCATTTGCAGAGCCTACCAGTCTGGTTACAGCAGAGTTACCCAAGCTTTCCTTTGATTCCAGGTTTTAGCAATTGCAGTTTGCATTTTCAGAGCCACTGGCTCCTGGTTTACAACCTGAAAGTCTGGGAGGGTTCTTCAGGTGTTATAACCTTGCATTCTTTGCTTTTCAAAAGGCTCTTTGATCTGTGCTCCTTGTTGTCCTGGTAATGAAGATTCCTGTCTTGCCTTTAAGCAGTGTTGATGTGAAGTCACATGACTTCTCTGACTCCATCTTATACTACATTAAAAATCACAGTTTTTAAAACATAATCATGTTACAAAGTCCAGTGTTAGTAACACCTGAGATTTGAGTTTTTGGGCTCCTCAGCTGAGGATCCTTTTCTTACCCCTGTGGTGAAACAACATTTTTCCTATTTCCCATTCCCAGATCCTCATTCTGACTAGTACTCAGTATGTCATCTGGTGAAAATCCTTCTGACTTATTAGCTACTTGTTCCCAATTGGGTGGTCTCTGAACTCGTGCATGCACAAGCAAGATGCCATGATGAAGTGGGAGGAGTTGAGGCTATGGAACACAGTACATTGCCCAGTGTAAGTGTCTGGGTGGTGATCATCATGGCTGTCCCCTTTAAGCTATGCATCACCTATGCTCTGAAGCACAGAAGAGCTCATTTAGCTGTTGACATAGTGACATTCTCCATTCTGTCTTGAAGTGCCACCGAATCTAAGAACATTGCTGTATTTCGAGAAAACTGAGGCTAACTATGCTGAGCATTTCCCAACTTCTGTCAACATTGTTTTGTCAAGTTGCCTTCAACCTTCCCCTCTCCTACAGACCATCCTGATGCCTGCCCAGTGATTGCTGCCTCCTGGCCCTCCCTCCGTCGCAGGTATCACATGATGCCACGGGGGTCTAAAAAGGCAGAGGCTGGAATTTTACGTTGGGTGGGAGGCCCCACCTACCGGCCAAAAATTCGGGGGCAAGCCCACCTTTGCCGGGCCTAGGAGCCACGCTATGATTTTTCGTGGCCCAGGCTCTTAATAGGCCTTATGCGGGACTTCTGCCCCTCTGAGGCAGGAAGTCCCGCCTCCAAGAGATGCCGGCCCATCAGCGGGCCAGCAGCTCTTAGCCCCAGCAGCGCCACCAGGAGCGGTGGCCACTGCTGGGACTGCACCCAGCCAGAAGAGCAAGAGGGACGCCGGCCACAGAAAAAAGGTCAGTTGATGGTACTTGATGGGGACAATTGGCTGAGCCCAGGCGCAGCAAAGGGTGCCAGCTCAGCGGGGTTACGAATGTAGTGCAGTGGGGGTGGTTGGGCCATGGGGGTGCCCTCCATGGGCACAGGGTGCTTGATTAGGAGGCCCCCCCCAACCTACAGTCCACAAGGAGGCCGCCAGGTTTTACTGAGCAGCCTCCTTGGGGTCCTGAGCCGCCTGCCTGCTGCTGATAATATTCCAGCAGTGGCGGGCGAAGGCCCTTAAGTGACATTTAATTGGCTACTTAAGGATCTTAATTGGCCTGGGACGGGTGGGCTGTTTCTCACCACCACCGCCCCTCGTAAACTTGCAGTGGGGATGGGCGGGGGGAAGACGAGAGAAAGGGCACGCTCCACCTCCCACTCAATTTTACAATCCCCCCCCCCTGCCTCCAGCCAGCTCCTGCTGGAAGGGTGTAAAATTCCGGCTAGGGTGTATGAGACCCATGTCAGGTAACCAGTGGGCCTCCAGAGCACTGTTGATGCAGAGATTACCCTACCTTGGCTGCTGTACCTTTGCTACTTCTCCCAGCAGACTCTGTGATGGTCCTCAGTGCTCACCCTTGCTGATAGTTGACCCTCTTACCTAGCAGTATCGGCACCCAACAGTTTGAACATCTGATACAACCAAGCTCCCCCCACCGCCCCCTTGAAGAACCCCTGAGATTTTGCTCACCTGGTACTCCCCCCTGAGGCCCTCCTCACCCAATAAATATGAAATTGTCCACTGTGAAGAATAAAAATTATGCATATTATCTAAATGCTGAGAAATTGCAGAGCTCTAAGATGCAGAGGGATCTGGGTGTCCTAGTGCATGAATTGCAAAAGCTTAGTATACAGGTACAGCAGATTATTAGGAAAGCTAATAGAATGTTATCGCTTATTGCGAGGGGAATTGAATGCAAAAGTAGGGAGGTTATGCTACAGTTATACAGGGCATTGGTGAGACCACATCTGGAGTACTGTGTACAGTATTGGTTTCCTTATTTAAGGAAGGATGTAAATGCGTCGGAAGCAGGTCAGAGAAGGTTTACTAGACTAATACCTGGAATGGGCTGGTTGTCTTATAAGGAAAAGTAAGACAGGCTGGGCTTGTATCCGCTGGAGTTTAGAAGAGTAAGAGGCAACTTGATTGAAACATATAAGATCCTGAGGGGTCTTGACAGAGTGAAGGTGGAAAGGATGTTTCCTCTTGTGGGAGAATCTCAAACTAGGGGTCACTGTTTAAAAATAAGGGGTCGCCCATTTAAGACGAGATGAGGAGAAATTATTTCTCTCAGAGGGTTATGAGTGTTTGGAACTCTCTTCCTCAAAAGGCGGTGGAAGCAGAGTCTTTAAATATTTTTAAGGCAGAGGTAGATAGATTCTTGATAAGGGGGTTAAAGGTTATCAGGGGTAGGTGGAAATGTGCAGTCATCAGTTCTGCCATGATCTTATTGAATGGCGGAGCAGGCTCGATGGGCCGAGTGGCCGACTCCTCCTAATTTGTGTGTTCGGCACTCCCACCCAAGACCCTGCTCGCCCGGCACTCCCACCCAAGACCCCGCTGGCCCGGCACTCCCACCCGAGACCCCGCTCAGCTGGCACTGCCACCCGAAGCCATGACACCCCCTTGCAGACCACCCGAGACCACAACAACCCCTGCAGACCATGCATGACCACGACACCCCCTTGCAGATCACCCGAGACCACAACGCTCCCCCCCCCCCCTCCACCCCCCCCCCCCCGGCTTACACCTTGCAGAGCACACAGCGCTGTAGGCCGATGATGGCCTTTGCTCCCCCCTTTTCCCTGTCCAGTGTTGGTCATGGCTGCCTACTCGTCGTGGCACTGAGGCCTTGGCGCCACCCGCTTTCAACGGCCACGAATCCAAAGGCACGTGAGGGCCCCCTGTCGGTAACTTAATTCTAAGCCCCCCTTTGAACCACGATGAATTAGATGCTAATGTATTAAAACTAAGTATTCAGCAATTTAAATAGCATTGCCGTCATGGCAGCAGTGCCGCCTCGGCACTTTCCCGCCACTGACGAAATCTGGAACCGATATCGGATTTCCAGGTGGACGCTTCCGACGCGACACCCACCCCACACCACCGTTCCCGCTGTAAACAGCCGCAGTAAATTCAGCTAGTTGAGCGCCAAGTCTGCTTCTACCCCAGGAATCGTTCCAACTTTTTCCTCAGGTATCTTAACACCATTCATGCTCTCTGTGCGGCTAGATAAAATATGCCAATAATGGAAGTGACTTGGTTAATTTAATCTGACAGACACATTCTGCTTCTCCCTACAGATGAAGCAATGAAAAATTGTCAAGTAGGTTTTTCATAACGAAAGGTAGCAATGTAATAACAGAGTGTTTGTGGTAATGTGGAGTGACTGACATTTGCTCTTGCGTTGAATTTAATTTCTCAATACCTAAATTTTATAAATGGGATTGAGTATTTAAGGAAATGGTATAAAAGTTTTTAAATAAGAATTTTTCTTTGTCAACTGACTCATGGGCTGGAATTTTACTGCTCCCCATAGGAGCAGACTGGTGACAGGGGGGCTGTAAAATTGAGTGGGAGGTGGGGTGTGCCATTTCTGTGCCGTCCCGTCCCGCCCCGCTGCAATTTTGTGCAAGCAGCGAGGGCGAGAAACGGCCCAACCGCCCCAGGCCAATCAAGTCCTTTAAGTGGCCAATTAGCTGTCACCTGTCACTTAAGGGCCTCCTCCCGCTGCCTGGCGGCCCACTCGTGGGGCCATCCTGATCGGGCACCCTGTGTCCCACGGAAGGCCCCCACCACAGCCCAATTGCCCCCACTGCAAAAAAACCTTGTTTCCAGGACCATCGTCCTAAAGGCCTGCTTGGGTCTGCAAATGAGACCCGAGCCTGACCCGAGTCCTTCCATTTTGCACCCGACCCGACCATCAGTTAACTTACCTTCCATTTTTCATTTTGTTCCTTACCTGCATTAGCTTAAAATAACTCTAGTAAAACCACCTTTAAAGTCCAAAAAGTAAATTAACATTAACGTCACTTACCTGAGGCGGTGAAAGAGTGTGTCCGATCTGGCCCGACCCGAGCCCGAATGCCGGACCCGGAAGTACAACCCGAACCGAACTCACTTAAGGAGGTGGAAGTCCCATCCAAGGCCAATTAAGGGCCTGGGGAGTGGAAAATCTCGGCGTGGCTCCCCAGGCCTGGTAGAGGCGGGCTCACCACTGACTTTTTGGCCGGTGGGTGGGGCCTCCCACCCAGCGTAAAGTTCCGGCCATGCACAAAATTAGCAAATGTCTGTTGGATTAAGACCAGTAAAGTTAAGAACAGATGCATGCCACGGGGAGAATAACTGGCTCACTGAAAGAGTGGATACATTACAGCAGTTAACGTGTAATCTCATAGTCAGAAAGCTTATTGTAAAAATCACTTCAGACATCACTACCTATGAGGTACTGTAACTACATTTGTAACTTCCGTTAGGTTGGTGAATCAGTAATTTCATGCGTATTTTTGACTTTTCTCACCAACTGGTCTCTAAAATTGTTTTCAAGAGTTAATTCTACATCTTGAACTGGTAGTGAAACCATACTGAAGCACAGATTTTATAGAAAATACAGATTTTTCATTGCTGGCTAGAATTTTAGAAAAAGGACAACTGTCATTTACAGGCTAATAGTAGTAATCAGTGATTGGATAGTGTCATCTTAGCAGTCAAACGAAACAAGTCTGACATTATCATCACTGAGCAGTTCTACCCTCTCTAATTTTTTTTAACTTCTAATGTGTTTTTAAGAGCCTGTCCTATCCTTTCATATTACTGTTCTATATTCTCTTTGAGCCTTTCTGATCTCCCTTTTACGAACATACATACGAACATACGAATTAGGAGCAGGAGTAGGCCACTCGGCCCATCGAGCCTGCTCCGCCATTCAATAAGATCATGGCAGAACTGATGACTGCACATTTCCACCTACCCCTGATAACCTTTAACCCCCTTATCAAGAATCTATCTACCTCTGCCTTAAAAATATTTAAAGACTCTGCTTCCACCGCCTTTTGAGGAAGAAAATTTCAAAGACTCATGACCCTCTGAGAGAAAAAATTTCTCCTCATCTCTGCCTTAAATGGCTGACCCCTTATTTTTAAACAGTGACCCTCTAGTTCTAGATTCTCCCACAAGGGGAAACATCCTTTCCACATCCACCCTGTCCAAAACCCCTCCTGATTTTATATGTTTCAATCATCTAGGAAAAAGCAGCCCGCTTGATTGGCACCCATCAACAAACATTCACTCCCTCCACCACCGACACACAGTGGCAGCAGTGTGTACCATCTACAAGATGTACTGCAGCAACACACCAAGGCTCCTTAGACAGCACCTTCCAAACCCGCGACCTCTACCAACTAGAAGGACAAGGGCAGCAAATGCATGGGAACACCACCACCTGCAAGTTCCCCTCCAAGTCACACACCATCCTGACTTGGAACTATATCGCCGTTCCTTCACTGTCGCTGGGTCAAAATCCTGGAACTCCCTTCCTAACAGCACTGTGGGTGTAGCTACCCCACATGGACTGCAGCGGGATTCAAGAAGGCAGCTCACCACCACCTTCTCAAGGGCAATTAGGGATGGGCAATAAATGCTGGCCTGGCCAGCGATGCCCACATCCCATGAATTAAAAAAAAATCAAGTCACCTCTTACTCTTCTAAACTCCAGTGGATGTAAGTCTGGCCTGTCCAAACATTCCTCATAAGACAGCCCGCCCATTACAGGTATTAGTCTAGTAAACCTTCTGTGTACTGCCTCCAATGCATTTACATCCTTACTTAAATAAGAAGACCAGTACTCCAGATGTGGTCTCACCAATGCCCTGTACAGCTGAAGCATAACCTCCCTACTTTTGTATTCAGTTCCCCTTGCGACAAACGATAACATTCCATTTGTTTTCCTCATTACGTGCTGTACCTCCTTACTGCATTTTCTACATTCTTCATGATTTTCTTCAGTATTAATTGATCTCAAGTGCTTTGCACATTGGAGAAGGGAAAGTCAACATCCCTTTGTCTTTTTGGGTCAAGAATTAAGAATGGGCAATGAATTTCATGAGCGTGCCCCTGTGCGATAGAATTTATTGCACGGATAATGCTGACGAGGATTCAAAAAGCATTTGAAGTTCAGCATAGAAGGATAATTATACCAATAAAATTTCACCACTTGGATAGACATTGGTATCCAGAATGCTCCTGAAGTATTTAATGATGCCTGATTTCTTCAGTCTGTAGCACCTTTACATTATCCTTATTTTGATAATTTTCCCATCTGAATGCCATCTCAAGATGCTTCAGTAGGTTTTCAGCATCCTTGGAAATCTAATAATCTCTTATTGATTGAGCTATCATTTAACAAATCATACAGCACAGGAGGGGGCCATTCAGTCCATCCTGCCTCTGCTGTTTTAATGAAAGAGATATCCGTATAGTCCCACTCCTCTGCTCTTTCCCCATAGCCTTGGAAGTTTTTCCTTTTCAAGTATACATTTTGAAACAAATTGAATCTGCCCTTTCAGGCAGTGCATTCTGCATCATCATGACCCGTTGTATGAAAATGTCTCCATATATTTCCCTACTGATTCTCTTGCCAATCCATGTCCTCTTATGCCTATTCTCCTGCCAGCAGAAACAGTTTCATCTTATTTACTCTATCAAAACTCTTCATCATTTTGAAAACCTCTACTAAATCAGTCAAATCCCAGTGAAAATCAATACAAGTTAGGTTCCAGAAAGCTTTAGTATAGTTTACTTAATATATGATTTTTGTACATATTGTAATTACTCCTACTTGAGACAGGATTGAACATAACATTTGCAATTCCTGAGGCTGATGGCACAGCCAGCTTTGCAGTAGCACTTTAAAGAGATGCAATTCAAGGCTATTGTTGTTCTGAGACTTCATGACCTAGCAGTGTGTAATTGATTTATTTTTGTTTGGTCTGGTATCCTAGGATATGTAGACTGCACACACAAATACCTCCAGAGCCATTTTTATTCATGAATATGCAGATGCTGGATCCTTGATTTTGATGTTTCCATGCCCTAGGTAGTTACCTAGCAATACAGAATCTAAAAAATTGTTCTCTTATTGTAAGTCTCTGTTTGCTTGTGAGTTGCAGTAAAGTTATGGGAAAAATGTAAACTTTGGAAAGTTCAAATCTGATTTTTGTCCATATCCAATAACATAAAGTAATTAGAAGACATGTTTGCTTATGCAGACTATTAACTGACCATGACTTTAGATGGCAAAATGAGAACTTATAGATTTGTGTGTGATATTATTGTCAATGGAGATTTGTTTACTTTTTCTAGTTAGAAATATTTTACAATGAAATTAACAGAATGCAGATTCAATCAACTTAAATTAACATTGTTCTGAACTTCTTTGCTTTTAGCACAATAATAATAGAATCATAGAATGATGCACCACAGAGGAGGCTATTCAGCCCACTGTACCTGTGCCAGCTTCCTGAAAGAGCCATCTAATAAGTCCTATTCATCATCATAGCTCCTCTCAAAGCCCTGCAAATCCTCCATTTTAAGTATTCAATTCCCTTTTGAAAGTTGTTATTGAATCTACTTCCAATTCCCTATCAGGCAATGCATTCCATATTGCAACAATTTACTGCATAAATTTTATTTTCCTCATGTCACCTTTATAAGGATTTTGCATAACTTCCTTGCTTTTGTACTCTATGCTTCCATTTATAAAGCAAAGGATCCTACATGTCTTTTGAACAGCCTTCTCAACTTGTCCTGCCACCTTCAAAGACTTGTGTGTGCACCCCCTTTTAAATTGTAACATTTCGTTGATATTGCCTCTCCTTATTCGTCCAATCAAAATGAATCACTTCACAATTCTTTGCATTAAATTTCTTTGCCAATTGTCTGCCCATTTCCCCAATCTGTGTCCTCCTGAAGTCTGAATCTGTCCTTCTCACAGTTTACTACATTTGAGTTTCATGTCCTCTGCAAACTTTGAAATTATGCCCCATCTTCCCAAGTCTGGGTCATTAATATATATTAAAAATAACAGTAATCCCAATATTGACTCCTTGAGATACCACTATCTGCTTCACTCCAGTCTGAAAAACACCACTCACCTCTACTCTCTGCTTTCTGTTCCTTATCCAATTTTGTATTCACGCTGCCACTGCTCTTTAAATCTCATAGGCTTCAATTTTGCTAACAAGTCTATTATGTGGTACTTTATCAAGCGCTACTTGAAAGTCTATATACATCAGCAACTTGCATTTATATAGCACCTTTAATGTAGTAAAACATCCCAAGGTACTTCACGAAGGTGTTCTGAAACACAAATTTAACACTGAACTACATAAAGAGATATTGGGATATATGATCAAAAGCTTGGTCAAAGCAGTGGCTTTGGAGGACTGCAGTAAAGAGGAGAGAGAGAGATATAGAGTTTAGGGATGAAATTCCAGAGCTTAAGGTCCTAGGCACCTGAGGCCATGGCTATCAATGGTGCAGTGATTATATACATAATCGCACTACCCTCATTCACTCTGTTACAAATATGATTGGCTTTAACAAATCTGTGCCGCCTTTCATTTATTAATTTGATTGGCAATTGGAAAATATGGGTTTTGACCTGGATGAATGTCTCTAAAAGTTTCTTCACCACTGATGTTAGGCTGACAGATGTAACATTTGCAGTTCTCCAGTCCTCTGGCATCACTCCCATCCAAGGATGATTGGAAGATTGCGGCCAGAGCCTTCACAATTTCCGCCTTTACTTCCCTCAACGACCTTGGGTGCATTCCATATGGACTGGATGAATTTTCAACTTTGAGCACTGCCACCCCTTTAAGTACCTGCTCTTTATTTTTATCCTGTTCAATTACTGTCTCCTCCTTTACTGTGGCATTGGCACAGTGCCCTCTGCATTCACAAGAAGTTCATTTTGGTCCTTACTCAGCCCCACCCTTTCTTTGATCACCTTTTTACTATTTATATGTTTATAGAAGACTTTTGGGTTCCCTTTCATGTTAGCCACTAATCCATTCTCATATTCTTTCTTCACCCCTCTTATTTTTTTTTTCTGTACTTTTGTACTTAGTTCTTAACTGAATTTTGAACATGACATTTATCAGAAGCTTCCTTTTTCTGTTTAATGTTAATTTCTAGATCTTTAATCATCCAGGGAGCTCTAGCTTTGGATGCCCTTCTCTTATTTTTTCAGAATGTTTCTACTTGCTCGAGCCATCCCTTCTTTGAAGGCCTCCTATTGTTCAGCTGCTGTTTTATCTGTCAATCTTGGATTTCAATCCATCTAGGCCAGATCTCTTTTCAACTTACTGACTCTCCACTTGAATGTTTTCACATTTGATTTTTCATTATTCTTTTCCATAATTACTCTAAACCTAATGATATTGTCATCACTGTTTCCCAAATGCTTTCCCACTGAAACATGCTCCACTTGCCCCATTTAATTTGCCAGAACCAGAACCAGCTCTGCTTCCTTCCTTGTTGACTAGAAACATATTGATCAAAATGTAGCCACTTTTGGAATTCATTCCCCATCACCCCCCCCCACCGCCCCCAACCTTTGCACTGTTACTTTTCCAGTCTACATTAGGATAATTGAATGCTTCCATTATCACTACTCTAAAGATCAAGTATCTTCCTGCAATTTGCCTGCAAATTTGCACCTGTATCTCTGTCCCACTATTTGGTGCCCTACAGTATATACATAGCAGTGTAATACCTCCTCCATTGTTCCTTAATTCTAACCAAATAAGTTCTGTCTTTGAACCCTCAGGTACATCAAACCTATACTAGTGCTGTACAAGTATCTTTGATCAACACTGCTACCCCCACCGTTTTCCTTCCCTATCCTATCTGAACACATTGTAGCCAACTATATTGGGCTGAATTTTATTCGCGCGCTGCTGCTTTGAACTCGGTAGCCTTCCTACACGGAAGTACTGCCGACGAGCCCCGCGATATTACTTGCAGGGGCTCATGGTAATGACGTAGAGGAGGTGGCCACCGCGTCCCCAGCAACGCCGTCCAGTGCCACTGCGCAGGTTTCATTTATAAAGGGCTTTAAACCCTTAACATAGATATAAATTTATAATGGTGCAGTAGTTCCAATTTTTATTAAATAAACAATTATGTTATGGAGGCCCTTTCCCAACCCCCCAATGGTCTTTTAATTGGCCCTCGTTGACAAAAATCACTTTATTCCCTACCCGAACGTTTCCCCCCCAACTTTCTATCATTTGCCCTTCAACCCCTTCCCACCATTCACAGAACCAATAAAAATTGTTTTTCCCACCCCTCCCGCCCTGAAAACGTTATTCAAACGGTGACTGTAAAATCGGCATGGGGTGGCCACCGCCCGCAGGTAAGTTTACTTATATACCATTATTGTTAATTTACATATTTAGATGCAGGGCCCGCCACCATGTGGCGGGGGAGCCGCACTGAGGTCTCCCCGCTGCCAGTAATATGTGGTGGGCCCTTCTCGACCCGGGGGTCGAGGTGGGCCTCTCCCCACAGAATTTTACCAGACCCCGCTGCGACCTGTGGCGCAAGGGGCTGGTAAATTTCAGCCCGTTAAGTGCCCATTCCTCCCCTTGTTTGAGCCAGGGCTCCATTATTGCCACTGTATCATAATCCTACTGCCTGTAGTTCACCAGTCATATTTACCATACTCTGGGCATTTCCACGCATGCACTCTAAACTCATCTTAGACTGCCTTGCCTTCCTTGCCCCCTAACCGCGCCCCACCCCGCCCTGCTGTCTGATCCCTGCTGTCTCTGAGCTAGTCTTTATTCTAAAGCTGTTTGTCTCTCCCAGTCCAGCTTAGACACGACTTCTAGCTGTTCCCCTTCCTCCCACAAAAATGTTTCGCACTCATTTAGTGAGGTCCTTTATCCTGGCACTAGTGCATTATAGAAACGCCTGTCTAGCCCTCGATTAGTGAATTTTCAACGACAACTGCATTTCTACACTTAGTTGTGCCCATCAAGTGCAGGCATTTGCCCCACAGTGCTGTGGACATGCTCTAGACTGCAGTTGTGGATATGCTGTAGACTGCAGTCCCCCAGCTTGTCATCGCCCTCACCAATATTCAGCACTGGAAGAGAATTTTTGAGTGTTACAACAGGATTCCTGCACTGCCTGCCTCTTCCTTTGCTGTTGGATGGCCACCAACTTACTACGCTCTTGAATTCTCTCCAGCTGCAGCGTTACCATTTCCTGGAACATGCGCTCCAGGAAATTTGCATTCTCCTGTATGCCCTGCCGTGACTCCAGCTGCTCCTTAAGCTTAGAATCTCTCCGCATGAGTTCAAGCAACTGGAGACACTTTTTGCACATTTGTTATCCAGGACATATGAAGCTTTCTGGAGTTCCCACATGGTATAGGAATTGCTGGTCTCAGCTGTCCCATCATTTTACCTATCTATATAAATATTTTTTAGTTTAGTATCAACACACTCCTCTTTATTATTCAATTATTTGTGTTATTTAATACAATTCAGATTCCTATAATGTTGGTATCCTGAACTTAGTTTTAATTTTTATCCCCTTAGATCTAATTAATTGCTTTTTATATATATTTACTTATTTTCTGATTCCCCTTGGTTAAATTACTTTGCACTCCCACTTTCACCAAATTTGTGTTGTCATTCTGTTCAGCAAGCCACATCCAGCTTTGTGCTCACAGCTCAAAGATCATAGAACCTAACAATTTTCATCCCATTGAAATTAAGTGTATGTAAATTTGGAAAGTTCTACAATAGGCATATTGATCTTTGCCACATTACTGCCCAGGTGATGAAGGTGGAAAAAAAGTCCCCTGCCCTTTCATCTCATTTTGAACTGTTGCTACCTGCATCAACAAGATTCTTTAAACTTCAAATTACTTTACCATATTTCTACCTCAGTGATCATGAAAGCTGCTGGATTGTTGTTAAAACACAACTGGTCCAATAATGTTCTTCAGAGCAGTGAACCTACCTATCTTTCCCATCTGGCCTACAGGTGACTCTGGTCCCCCACTATGTGGTTGACTCTGAAGACCCTCAGGGGACCTGAAGGCAATCCATGCTGTTTCACTGGTGTTACTCAGATCCCAAGGACAAATTTAAAAAAAAAAAAATCTGTACAGTCATATAGTTGAGTTAGATGCTACAATTTCCTTTCTTTTATTAGGAGTGGCTGATGGATACCTATTCTGACCAAAACCACTAATTTGCAGTTTTCATGGAACATTGAATGGAATTGCAGAATATAACCTTCAAAATACTAGTGAAAACCCTCTAACTTCATAACATAAAAACATAAATAGTTCTAATGAAAACCCAATAACTCCATAGCATAAAAACATAAATAGTTAATGAGGCAACATAAACAATTGTGCTCAGTTTGAAATGCATGGAATCCTGGAATATGATCTTCAAACACTGATAAAAAGAAAATATCAGAATCCCACGTAATAAAAATGAAATTTGACAAGGTCGCTATAAAACTGTGGTCCTGCCTATCCTTGATGAAACTATTACTTCAACTTAATGTTTAAATGAGTATCAGCATATATTGCCCAGATGTTTCCTCTTATTAAAGACCATGGATCAAATTTCCTCAAAGCTGCTTCCACTTCATCAGTGGAAGTTCAGTGGAAACCTTGCTTATAGCAGGAGAAACCATGAGAGAACTTACTTCCTAATAACACTATTAGATAGGAAAATTATGCCAGCCAAAAAACGTTCCACCCATTCTAATCTCACCTTCTAGTATTTGGTCCATAGCCCTGCAGATTACGGCACTTGAGGTGCATATCCAGACTCCTTTTGAATGAGTTGAGGGTTTCTGCCTCAACTACTCTTTCAGACAGAGTTCCAGAACCCCATCATCCTCTGGGTGGAAAATCTTTTCCTTATTTCCCCTCTAATCTTTCTACCAATCACTTTAAATCAATGTCCCCTAGTCACTGAACTCTCTGCTAGGGCAAATAGGCCCTTCACCTCCACTCTGTCCAGGCCCCTCAAAATTTTGTACATTTCAATCAGATCTCCCCTCAGCCTTCTCTGTTCCAAGGAGAACAACCCCAGCCTATGCAGTCTTTCCTCATAGCTGCATTTTTCCAGTCCCGGCAACACCCTTGTAAATCTCCCCTGTACTCTGTGAAATTACATCCTTTCTGTAATGAGGTGACCAGAACTGCACACAGTTATCAAGTTGGCCTAACCACTGATTTATACAGTTCTAGTATAACCTCCCTGCTCTTATATTCTATACCTCAGCTAATAAAGGATTCCATATGCCTTCTTAACCACCTTATTGACCTGTCCTGCTACCTTCAGGGATCTGTGGATATTCATTCCAAGAATGTCAATTTCCCTTTTTATTGCATGTGATTTCACCATTTTTACAATGTTTCAAGAATCATGTTCTGCTATTTTCATAATTTTTCAATGAAAACCTCTGTGGCCTAGGATGATGGAGTCATAGAATTTGATACAGTAGGTGAGCTATGATTAGGAAGTTATTTTCTCATCCCAAATATGATATTCCAATTATAATGAGGTTGGGTTGATTGCATTTAATGTGTTTTTGTGCACTAATTATTCTTTTAGATTGGGTATGTAGAAACATTTGGGCTTATCCTTGAATTGCTATTCCCCACTGGGAGCACTGGCTTGTGGAATCACTTCTGTATTTTGAGGATGTAGTGGTACAATTTCAGTGCTGTATGTTTTAAGTTTGGTATTTTGACTTACCCATACTTGATGCTTAGGAGCTTCATTGAGATGATTTTCTGGAGTTCTTGAAATCAAGATTATATAATTAACTTTCGCAAGACAAATTTGATTTATAGACATTTCTTCACCAAATGCCTAAGACACCTTTTTTGAAGGCTGAATTGTGCCTGATCATTGCACTAAAGGATCTATTTGTTTTACTGGATCAAGTGATCATTATTGTTAATCTGTATTTAGATTAATGACCTAATGAGAGGTTATGGTATATTCTCGACTGGATTGTTTTCTGTTATACCTGTTTTGAGCATTTTAATGTTGTTTGATGCAAAACACGAAACCAAAATCAGTTCCAATGTGACCAAAGATGAACTAATTCAAATGTGATCAGAAACAGCACATTAATAAGGTGTTAGCTTAGAAATTGCTGTTGACAAAAAATTAGGACTGCAACTAGTTCATATTTCCTAATTGCTAACTGAACTAGCCCATATTGTTGATCGCTTCTCGGCCTTTTGGCTAAGATCAAGTGTAGTATCTGTTCTTATCAGTGCTTATTTGGTTGAGAAGAGACCATGATCATGGCCTTTTGATCCTGGGGAAGCTTTGAGTAAAATGGCTATAACCAATTTTCGAGCTTCGGGCCAGGGAGTGCGCAACACCGTTCGGGTGGTCGTGAAGGACAAGGAAGGAGATGCACCGGTCGATCGCACCTTCTTCATCAAGAAAATTCTCTTCGATTGTTGTGGATTTCAAGCGACGGACGTCTTCTGCCTGCAGGATTTCCCCAGCAGTGGATACTTCGACGTGACGTTCCGGAACGTGGCGGGATGCATCAAGTTCCTGAAGGCGTTCAAGGAGAAAGGGGACCGGGCGCCACTGTCGATCCTCACAGCGGAGCCGCTCTTCACGCTTCTGTCACAACGGGACCGGGTAGTGACGATTCACCTCTACAACCCCCATGTTCCGGTGGTGGATGTACTCACCTTTCTCACCAGGTACGTCGAGGTGGCCGGCAGCAGCACTGATGTCAAGGACCCCTTTGGGATTTGGACCAGCAAGCGGCAGGTCAAGGTGACCTTGAAGGTAGATCCCAGTGGAGCCATCATCCACCCTCCCTCCAACTTCGCTATCGGGGGAAGTCGAGGCTCCTTGGTCTACGCTGGGCAGCCCAGAGTTTGCCGCACCTGTGGCAAATCTGGTCACATGGCAGCCAACTGCAGCACGGTTGTTTGCAAGAACTGCAAGGAGGAAGGCCATCTGACCAAGGACTGTAAGCAGACTAAGTGTTGCAACTTGTGCGGTGCGGCAGGCCATCTCTACAAGACCTGCCCCAAACGTTGCCTCAGCTATGCTCAGGCGGCAAGGTCCAAGGAAAGGCCGGGAGAAGGTTCGACGAAGGCGTCCGCTGTTCGAAAGGAGACCAGCAACCTTCTCCGCAGTGAGGAACTTCAACCTGAGAAGGAAGGGGAGGCAGCTGAAACCAACGACCCAGCACCTACCCAGCGCCCGGAAACCCCTCCTCCACAGACAGAATCAATGGAGGAGGAGGCAGCAGATGGACAAACAGGTCAGTGGCAAGTGGTCCCGAGGAAAACCACAAAGAAAAAACATCCCAAAGCCACCACCCAAACCAGTGGCAAGAGGAGGCTCTCTTCTGAATCAGACTGCAACAACTCCTCTTCACTGGACGGGGAAATGCTGGAACGACAGCCCCTTCAAAAGAGGCGGCAGAACTCCGAGATGGATGATAAAGCATCCCAGCCCCCGGGCACTGGAAGCTGTGATGGGCCCGGCGTGCCCCAACCCCAATGCCCCACACGTAACGACGTGGCCAACGCATCTCAGCTCTGGGACACCGGGAGCAAAGACACGTCTGGCGCACCTGGGCTCCGGGAGACCGGGAGCTGTGATGTTTTCGAGGAGGAACAGATGGAAGCAGCTGAGGACAACCCAATCCTCTCTGCCTACAAGACCCCCCCGATGTCACCCGAGCGGAACAAACCCTGCATGAAAAATCAGGAGGGGTTTCTGAGCCCAACCAACGTGAAACTGCTTGCGCACACGATGGGTATGCAGGAACATCCCGAAGGACTGGGACTAGCGAGGACAAACGGTATGGGAAGCAACAACTAATTTTTAGTAAAAAATGGGTGTAAGAATTGCTTCCATTAATGTGCGTAGCATTAAATCTACTACGCGATGTGTTTCAACCTTGGATTACCTTGCCAAGGTCAAAGCTGACCTACTGTTTCTGCAGGAGTGTGGAATACCACACCTCAGCACCTACAGGCAGTGGTCGCGATGGTGGTCCCACGGGCCATCGATCTGGTCGGGGGGTAATGACTGCCGTTCCTCCGGCCTGGGTATTCTGCTGCGGGGAGGTAACTTCACCATCTCCGAAGTTAAGGAGGTGGTGGGCGGCCGCCTCCTCGTAGCAGACGTGATGTACAACAACGCTCCGCTCCGGTTGATCAACGTGTACGCCCCAGTACAACGCAGCGAGCGGCTGACCGTCTTCCAGCAGCTCCCACTGCTGCTGGCGACGTCCAGGCCGGTCATCCTAGGCGGTGACTTCAACTGCATCATCGATGCGGCTGGACGATCCGGCAGTGACGACAGCAAACTGGACGCTACGTCCAGATTCCTAATAGAAACAGTTAAGGATGCCAAACTGCACGACGTCTTCAGCAAACCTGCAGACGGAGCGGTGTAGATACACATGGTCAAGATCGGACAGGTCTGCCCGTTCCAGGATTGACTTCCTCTTTGTGTCCCGTGCTGTCACGGTCGGATCCGCCGACGTCAAGCCGGTGTTCTTCTCCGACCACTGCCTCTTACTGGCCGACTGTCACTTACAGGACGACCAGCGGGTTGGCAGAGGGACGTGGAAGCTCAATGCGACACTGCTGACCCCAGAGAACGTTGAGGAACTCAAAAGGGATTACAATGGTTGGAGGACCGTGAAACCCCTCTTTGAGTCTCCAGTTCACTGGTGGGAAGCGATTAAGGAGAACATCAAGAGGTTCTTCATCCACAAAGGTGTTCAGAAGGCGAGAGAGAGACAGAGGGAACTGTCCCGACTCCAGAAAATTATGCAAAATCTTCTCCGGTTGCAGTCAATGGGGGTCAAGGTCAAGGAGGACCTCCAAGAGGTGAAGAGCCAGCAGGCCTCGCTCTTTGCCAAGGAGGCCTCCAAGATCATCTTCCGGTCCAGAGTCCGCTCCATCGAGCAGGATGAGACGTGCTCGTGTTACTTCTTCCAAAAGGTACACAGAGAGAGCTCTGTTATCAGCAGCCTGAAGGAAGAAGATGGCTCGGTAACGTCTTCGCAGTCCGACATACTAAGGATCAGCAAATCCTTTTATGCTGGGCTGTATGACGCGAAGCCCACAGACAGCAGAGCCTCCCAGTCCTTCCTGTCATCTATCACAGAGGTCTTAGATGACAGCAGGAGGGAGAGACTGGACAAGCCGCTAACTCTGGACGAGCTGACAAAGGCCGTCGAGTCTTTCGAGACGAGTAAAACTCCCGGGAGCGACGGCTTACCGGTCGAGTTGTACTCGGCCCTGTGGGACTGGGTCGGCCCGGACCTGCTGGAAGTATACGAGAGTATGCTCCTGGCCGGCAGCATGTCAGAATCCATGAGAAAAGGCATCATCACCCTCATTTACAAGCAGAAGGGGGAGAGGGCAGAAATCAGAAATTGGCGGCCCATCTCACTGCTTAATGTTGATTACAAGATTCTGTCCAAAGTCATAGCCAGTCGAGTCAAGTCTGCTCTGGAGTTGGTGATTCACCCCGATCAGACCTGTACTGTACCCGGCAGGAAGATCTCTGATAGTCTCGCGCTACTCAGGGATACGATCGCCTACGTACGGGACAGGAGGGTGGACACCTGCCTCATCAGCCTGGACCAGGAGAAGGCTTTTGACAGGATATCGCACACCTACATGATGGACGTGCTTTCCAAAATGGGGTTTGGGGAGGGAATCTGCAATTGGATCCAACTGCTCTACACAAACATCAGTAGCGCAGTCTCAATCAACGGGTGGGATTCTGAAAGTTTCCCGATCAAATCTGGAGTCAGACAGGGCTGTCCTCTGTCCCCAGTCTTGTTTGTTTGCTGTATTGAACCCTTTGCTGAGTCGATTAGGAAGGATGCGAGCATAAGAGGGGTGACAATCCCAGGCAGCGGAGGCACTCAGGTCAAAACCTCCCTGTACATGGATGACGTCGCCGTTTTCTGCTCGGATCCGCTGTCCGTGCGCAGACTGATGAGCATCTGCGACCAGTTCGAACTGGCCTCGAGAGCCAAAGTTAACCACGGCAAGAGCGAGGCCATGTTCTTTGGCAACTGGGCTGACCGATCCTTTGTCCCCTTCACCGTCAGGTCAGATTACCTGAAGGTGCTGGGGATATGGTTCGGAAGGGCCGGGGCGTGCACCAAAACATGGGAGGAGCGAGTAGCCAAGGTACGACAAAAGTTGGGCATGTGGGGGCAGCGATCTCTCTCCATTGTGGGTAAGAACCTGGTCATCAGGTGCGAGGCGCTCACGTTGTTGCTCTACGTGGCGCAGGTCTGGCCCATACCCCACTCCTGCGCCGTGGCAGTCACCCGAGCCATTTTCCGCTTCGTCTGGGGATCTAAAATGGACCGGGTCCGGAGGGACACGATGTTCAAATCTCTGGACAAGGGCGGGAAAAATGTACCCAACGTGGCCCTCATCCTGATGACCACCTTCGTGTGCAGCTGCATCAAGCTGTGTGTAGATCCCCAGTACGCAAACTCCAAGTGTCACTACGTGCTGAGGTTCTATCTGTCCCTGGTGTTGCGAAGGATGGGCCTGGTCACATTGCCGTGGAACGCTCCATGCAGTTGGGCCGTGCCGTACCACCTATCCTTCGTGGAGCAGTTTCTGCGGGAAAACACCTTTGACCACCGGTCCATCAGGCAGTGGTCTGCATGGAATGTCCTCAAGGCCCTACGGGGAAAGGAAACGGTGGATCCTGTCGGATGGTTCCCCGAGCAGACCGTCAAAGTCATTTGGCAGAATGCCTCATCACCAGAACTTTCAAACAAGCACCAAGACGTAGCTTGGCTGGTGGTGAGAAGGGCCCTCCCCGTCAGGTCCTTCATGCACACCCGAAGTCTCGCCCCCTCCGCACAGTGCCCCCGCGTTGGCTGTGGTGGGGAAGAGACGGTCGCCCACCTCCTCCTGGAATGTGCCTTTGCAAAGCAGGTGTGGAAAGAGATGCAGTGGTTTTTGTCAAGGTTCATCCCAAGCAGCTCTGTAACACAGGAGTCTGTGCTCTACGGGCTGTTCCCAGGGACGCACACCGAGGCAAACATCAACTGCTGCTGGAGGACCATCAATTCGGTGAAAGACGCCCTTTGGTCTGCCCGAAACTTGCTGGTCTTCCAGCGCAAAGAGTTGTCCACCACCGAATGTTGCAGACTGGCACATTCCAAGGTCCAGGACTACGTGCTGAGGGACGCACTAAAGCTTGGGGCAGCCGCAGCAAAGGCTCAATGGGGAAAGACCACAGTGTAAGGTTCCCCCACCAAGCTGGACTGAGGGGCTGGATCCATGGGAAACCCCTCGAACTGTATCGTTAATATTCTGAATTGCTGTAAATGTAAAACTGTAATTGACATGACAATTGTGAAACGGAAGGGTTGGGAAGAAACTCATGACAGTATTGAAGGAAACTGATCTCCCTTGCAATGTTTGTATTTTTTGGTGCTGTTTTGAAACTGTTTGGCAATGTAATTTTTACAGATTTTTATGAATAAAGTATATTTTGGAAATAAATAAAAAAAAAATATTGACAGCGGGAGAAGCATTCTGTGTGTAATAAAGTATGTAACGCTGGTGAAACTGTGATCAACCTTATTAATGTCACTATAACTGCAAATTACGGTGAAAACTACTAATATTGGTCAGCTTCCACATTACGGGCTGTATTTTATTTTCGGGCTGTGCGCTGCCATGCCGCCGCAATCTTGAGTGCGGCTGCTCATTTAAATATGCAGGGCACCCCCCACCCCTCCAGCCCCCACAATCACGTGGTGGGGTGGCCTTGGTGATGCCATGAACGGCATCAGCTGTCTCTGCACAGGCGTTGGCGCCATTTTTGAAGGGCTGCCAGCCCTGCTCAGAGAATGCAGAGCTGCCCCCTTCGCCCCAACTACAATAAAAAATAAATGTTTGGCCTTCCCCACCTTCCCCACCTTGGTGGTGGCAGCTTTCCCTGGATGGGAAAGTGAAGATGCGTGAGTGCCGCCCGTCGCACTGAAGATCCAGATCCGATGGTAAGATTGCGGGAAATTAGATTTTATTGTGTGCAAAAGTAAATCTTAATATTTAAAGTTGGGTCCTGTCAGCGAGCGGCGGGGGTGGGGGGTGCGCCACAGAGCCTTGCCACCGCCGCCGCCGCCAGGAAGATCAGGCCTGAGAATCCCAGTGTCAGGCTCCACGGTGGGCCACTGCTGCTGCAATAATCCGCCCCACCCCTGCCACGGTCTCCGACATCGGGAACTCAACGAAATACATCTCTACATCTGTGAGGTATTCTTATCAGCCATATAATTTGGGTGTTAGAACTGAGCCAGCATCTGTTGAGTTCATGGAAACAAACTGATTTTGACGTACGGTACTGCATCTACAGCATAATGGAGAAAGGATTCACTGCTGTCCTGCCACTGGGCTTGACCAAGGAATGGCCTGCCAGAGATGTAGGTGGCATCGCAGACATGGGTCTGGATTTTCCAGGGCTCATTGGAACCATATGGGCTGTGACTTCTGCCCAACTATGTAATCAAGCTAAGTTTATATGGTGGCAATGTTTAAAGAAGGAATCCTGCTCCTTACCAGTGCTCTGTATTTGAGAGGGAGGCAAATACAGTTTAATTGTAGCTCTTAAAAGATTGCTGTGTAGCTTGCTGGCCCAAAAGCACCAAAAATTATCTTGGAAAGAGACGGAGAAGGAGCACAAGATGAGGATTCAACTGGCAGAAAGAGGAGCAGCATCAGGGTTATCTGCAACAATTAAAGCCTTAAAGATTATCCAAAGAGGTAATGTAGGCAGAGATAAAGGCAAGAAGATACTAGAGGCCCCTGAAAAGGAGCTGCAGCCAGTATGAAGGGACGTAGTACATGTCATCATTGCTGTCAGAACTAGCATTACATTGCTGGGATGAAAGCAAAATACTGTAGATGCTGGAAATCTGAAATAAAAACAAGAAATGCTGGAAATACTCAGCAGGTCTGGCAGCATCTGTGCAGAGAGAAGCAGAGTTAACGTTTTAGGTCAGATGCCCTTCTCTGACCTGAAACGTTAACTCTCCTTGCTGCACAGATGCTGCCAGACCTGCTGAATATTTACAGCATTTCTTGTTTTTATTACATTGCTGGGAACGTTTTAATGACCTCCCATGGAGATCCTAAAATAATGCTGGAAATACAACTCACTTCACAACATCACTTCACAACATGCATGTACGCACAGTGCAAATTAAATGGTGACTGAGACAGTTAATATGCACAAGATATGTTGCCAACATCGCTCTCCCCAACTAGACATTCCTCCATAACCATTCCACTGTTCCTTATTCCACTTACTGTGATCAAGGGCATTTGAATAAAAAATAAGAGTTTGCGTAAATAAGAAGGCCAAAAATAATTGCAAAATGTTTTAAACTTCAGGCATCCAGTACGGGAATCCCAGGTGAGCCCCACATCCATCAGTTATCCTGCTTTTCTCATTTTCTGCCAGGCTGTGAACAAGGTAACCCCTGGCCTGTGTACCCTCTCCCCTGTTATGCTAGGTTGGGGTGTCGGGAAGGAATTGCCCTCAATAGAGCAGGAGAAATGTAGTGATACGATTATGGCATCTGAAAGGAACTAGGGTCAATAATCAGCAAATAAACAAAAGACTTTTGTAAGATTAAAGAAAAGTGGCTAGAATGAGGAATGAGTGTTATAGAGTAGTGATGCCCAACAGAAAATGCTGATTAGCCACAGGTGTGGCTAGAGTGACACCGCTTTAGCCATATGTACTAATTTTAGTAAGAAAAAATCTTACATGCACTCACACAATATGGTTAAATGTATATGTGTGTATTTGTTTCACATCTACCACAGTTCATTAAGAAAGGGAATAAAGCACTCACATTCAAAAAAAACACTCACGCACTTTTTGTTTTATCATTTTACCAGCACATGCACAGAAAGTGCATATACACAGGCATTGTGAATGTGTACTGAGATCACATACCCAACCATGGAATCTATTACTTTCTTTATATGTAATCAGAAATGCAATTAGTATATATGGATTCCCAAATAGCCAAATAAGGCCTAGTGGCTAATGCATTGTTTAACACTGTTATAGAAAGCAACAAAAGGAGACCAAGAAAATCACGGGGCGAATTTTATGGAGGTGATGGGAGTCTCAGCCGACGGCTGGAGAGCTGGCAAGAGACCCACTTTGCCTCCTTTGGGGAAAGCCTGCCGGAATTACATGCCAGTCAAGCACTTGAGAGATCACCGACAGGCCTTTCCTGGGATTAGGACCCCTGGGGCAGGATGTCCTGCCCGCCAAGAGCTGTCGGCTAACCAGAGGCTAGCAGCTCTTTTGCTTGGCAGTGCCACTGGAGAGGCGGTGGCTGCTGCTGGAACAACGCCCAGGAGTGCAGAGTGATTCAGGCCAGAAGTCAGTGATAGTGGGAGGAGTTTCACAGGTCGTGGGGGATGGGGGTGTAGGCAGGTTGGCAGCAAAGGTGGGGGGGGGGGGGGGTGGCTCGGGGTGGGGGGTGGCTCTCAGCGGGGCCCCCCCGTTCCCAAAGCTATGTCCCTCGATCAGGCACAGTGCCTTTGAACGAGTGACACCCTCTGCGGGAGACCACCAGCAGCCCTGTACGGGTTTGCATGCCATGCTTCCCACATGGCAACAAGCCTGTCTGCTGTTGGGTTAATACCAACGGCGGTAGGAAGCAGCCCTTAATTGGGAATTATTTGCCCCTTAAGATCCTTAATTGGCGGCAAGTTGGGAAGGTTGTTCACGGGCCTTCCCACCACGGACTTAATAGGGGTGGTGGCGGGGTCCTCACCTGCCACCATCCAGGCCGATTAAATGCCCACCCCGCCTCCAAACTCACTATGAGGAAGAGCATAAAATACTGCCCAATGAGTTCAAAGAGGGAATATGCTGTAGATTGTATCAAGGCTAATGACCTTTTATAAATACCAAGAAAAAGAAAGTGGTAAAGAGTTAGACGACAAAAAATATATTTAGGCATGACAGTATTGGAAGATGAGGACATGGCAGAACTGCTAAATGACTATTTTGTCTTGCTGTTTAAAGTAGAAAAGGATTATACAATACCAGAGTTGCAGAGAAGACTAGACAGTAGTGAACAGAATAAACTGAAAATTGTAATGGAGGAACTAATGCATTTGAAGCTAGCTGAATCTTCAGGCCTAGTTTTCATGTAGAAAATAAATAGTTAAAATCTTGTAAAGTTCACAGAATTCAGGCATAATACCAGTGAATTGGAAAATAGGAAAGATACAACATCATTCAAAAAGGGAGGAAGTGATGAACTCACTAGCCTGTAGTTCCTTTTTGTCAGTAATGGGAAAGTTGATGGAATCAATTATCAGGGACAAAGTAGACGAGCACTTGGAAGAATGACAAGATTTTGTGAATGGAGGGTGAATTCCTAATAATTCAACAGACTTCTTTGCCAGAGTCACAAGAGGTGATAGGTGGAGAGTTGTGTTTGAATAATTTTCATGGATCTTCAGATGGTATTTAATGTGTGACGTGCAAAAAAATTAACGGACGTTAAGGCGCATGGAGCCAGAAGTAATCCTGTAGCATGGATAAGAAATTAACTGGATGTGGCTTGGAGACAGTTGGGATAAAATGGACATATGGTGAGCTCTGTCTGCGGAGATCATTACTGGGGCATTAGCTTTTCATTTTGCACGTACATTACCTGGATTTGGGAACAGGGAGGAGTATATCTAAGTTTTCAGATAATATATTGGGAGTTATAAGACTGGAAATTACTGTTGGTGATAGCAGTTACATGACATTCTTTTATGCTGGAAGTTATGGAGACATTAAATGGACCAACACTTTCACAAAAACAATAGGCAGAGGGATGTCCCCTGATTGCCATTGGTAATACTGCTAACAGTAGTTTCTAAACTATGGTGAATTGTGAAGAAGAAATCAGAAAACTGCAAAAACGTAGATAAAGCGATTGGACAAATTATGGTAGATGCAGTTCAGGATACAAAGGTGTGACTTCGTACAGTTTGGACAAAAAAATGGCAAGTGCGAATAAAGTCTGAATGGATAAGCATTTGGGGAAGAGTTAGATAAACAATTGGTTTTAGTGGTCAGTTACATAAGACATGATGGGTGGGATTTTGCGCTTTGGGTCAGGAACCCGACTTTGGCGTCAAATTTGGGTCCTGACCCCCCACTGTGTTGGGAACAGTCATACGACCTGTGTTTTGCCTTCGTTGGCCAATTAACGGCCAGAGGGTGCACTCACTGTCTAATTAGGGACGACAGGCATGCTCTCAATGCTGAAGGGCCAATAGGAGGCGTTCCAGCATAGAAGGAGCTGCAGCCTGCCATTGCAGGTAAGGGAGAGAGAGGCCGCCTCCATCTTGAGGTGCCCTCTGAGCACTTTTTATATATTTGAACTTTAAAAGTGTCATGCATGGAAGGAGCCATGATGAAATGAACAATGAATTGGAAGAATTATAAAAGTAAAAAGTCAGCTGTTAAACTAAACCACAAGAACATGGATCCTTGTACCAAAGTAAAAATGGAGTAGTGGTCATGTGACCTGTACTGGAAATTAACAATGCTGTCTGCAAAGACGAAACTCGTTAATGTCTGAATAGCTCTGGGGAGAACCCATTGAAATTGAAAGAAACACCGTTGCATTTTGATGATTCCTCTCTGCATGAACGAGCTATCAAAGTGATCTGGAGGCAAGCTGACTCACAGCCCAAAACAAAATGAATAGGTATAGAGTAGCACCTTTATAACAGAATGGTCCCCATTCAGACATCAACAGATAGCCATGGCTTCCATATCCTGGTCCATCAGGCGAGAGGGCCATGTATCACCTAACAGAAAATCAAAGGTGATGGAGTTTCACCTCAAAAGGTAGCCCTCTGGGGAGTGAGGGGAGATCTAGAAAAAAACCCAATGAAAACCAGTCCAGTCAAAGGCTGTGAGATTCGACCAGCGCAAAGAAGAAGCCCTGCTGCTAATTCTACACTTCAGCTTGTTGCAGCAGAGAACTTAAAGTGACCACTTAAAGTGGATGGTAGAGCAGGCTCGAGGGGCCAAATGATCTATTCTTGCTCCTTTTTCTTAGGTTTTTATGTTCTTGTTATCCATAATTGTTACCTTTATGGCTCATATCGGGCAGCAAGAAAACTTTAGAAAGCTCTGATAACGAAATCAAAGTTGAGGCTGTGGTATGAAAACAACAGCCACTATAACTGTCACAGAATAAATTGGCTTATTAAGTGAACTGAAAGAACAGTTTTTTGGTATTAGCAAATTGTTTGAATGGATCAGTTTTAGCTTTAAAAAATACTATGCTCCAGAAGAAATAATTTTTAAAAATTGACAATGACACATCAAAAATATTTTTTTAAAGTGCAATGCTTCATCACAAATAACGCTATCAGCCATTTGGCAATATTTGTTGCCAGATGCTACAATTTGACTGTCAGCAGACGATCAAAAATTGCCAGCAGCATAGTTCTTGCATCCCTTTTGATGTTGGTATGTTTTGTAAAGTAGATCTTTCACTCCGATTGATTGTATTTTATGACTGAAGTATAATACATTCTATCTGACAGGATTTTGAGAAGGACTACAATGAGTTTAAAGAAAAAATCATGGATTTTGATAGGCAACTTGGGACTGTTCTGTGTGCAGCATTTAAAGACTGCTCAGGTTTGGAGTCTGCTTTTAAGGTATGGATTTGTTTAAAGTTGACGTGTAGAAAACAATGAAAATAGATACAAACTGATTTTTTATGATTTTTATAAGTCAAATGTTTGTACTGTATCACTGGTGCATAAGTTTTCCATGCTTTTAATAAACATTTTGAATATTTCTATACAGAAAGGCCAATTGTGTAGATATACATTTACAGTGATGGCAAAAAAAAATCATATATCTATTAAGTCCAATTATTTTTAATGAAACTATTAACTATGGCAGTGTTCCTTTGTTAGGAACCAGCTTGATATGACTCTGGAAATTTGATGAAGTAGCATTGGTAATTGGATTAATAACTGTGGTAAATAGTGTAGATAAGAAATTAATGTTATTGCATTAATAGTACACTAAAAATAGTGCATGAGAAAATTAAATCCAAAAGAGTTATTGCAAGAAGTTCCAATAAAAAGACTCACTGCAGGAGAAATTGGGCTTTGCAGCATCCATTTTTTGGGCACCACTTGGTCTCCTAAAGTGCGAAAATGCCATCTGTGATGTGCGTGCACACTTCCGTTGGGAAATGTGCCAGATGCCACATTTGTAAAGGGGTTTGCAGACATGCACTTAATGGTCACCGGCAGCAGAGCAGTCATATCATGACATCGGTCAGTGTGTAACATTGATTTGATGCCAGTGCTGTGTATTTGAGCTCCAAGCAGTAGCCTATGTCCTCTTGTAACCTTGCACAGCTGAACATGACAATAAATGGCCTGAAGAACCCGCCCCCCCGCCCCACCACTAGCATTTTTAAAAGGGATCATGAATTTCTTACAACTTGGTTGCTGGATTATTTCTTCTGGCAATCCTCTGTGTTTTCATGTGCTTTTCCATATTTGTCTAAAGTTTCAATCGTCTAAAAGCACTGGTCTGATTAGCATTGAAGCAACTATTTGGTGACTTACACATGCTTATGCTGAAAAACCAATTGCTTGCAGACATGGGTGCACGAGTAGGTTTTCCACTTGGAATCGAGCAAGACTGGGAGAATAACGGGAGGTCAGACAGAGCTTGACAAGCTGCTAGGAAAGGGTGGAGGAGAAGGGGAGAAGGGCTCTCAGCAAAAGGCCCTATCTGCAGAAGGTGTTTATGGAGCAATTTTGCAACTTGAACTTTAGAGATGACCAATGCTTGAGGTGTCTGCACTTCACTAAAGAGTTTGTGACTTCATTTTTTTTTACTCTTCCATGGGATGTGACCATCGCTGGCAAGACTAGCATTTGTTGCCCATCCCTAATTGCCTTTGAGAAGGTGGTGGTGAGCAGCCTTTTTGAACTGCTGCAGTCCATCTGATGCAGGTACACCCACATTGCTGTTAGGAAGGGAATTCCAGGTTTTTGAACCAGCGACAGTGAAAGAAAGACAATATAGTTCCAAGTCAGGATGGTGTGTGACTTGGACAGGAACTTGCAGGTGATGGTGTTCCCATGCGTCTGCTGCCCTTGTCCTTCCAGGTGGTAGAGGTCATGTGTTTGGAAGGTGCTGTCTAAGGAGGTTCGGTGAATCGCTGCAGCGCATCTTGTAGATGGTGTATACTGCCAGTGGTGGAGGGAGTGAACGTTGAAGGTGGTGGATGGGGTGCTGATCAAGCAGGCTGCTTTGTCCTGAATGGTATTGAGCATTTTGAGTGTTGTTGAAGCTGCACCCATCCAGGCAAGTGGAGAGTATTCCATCACACTCCTGATGTGCTTTGTAGATGGTGGTCAGACTTGAGGGAGTCAGGAGGTGAGTTATTCACCTCAGAATTCCCACCCTCCGATCTGCTCTTATAGCCACAGCATTTATATGACCGGTCCAGTTAAGTTTCTGGTCCATGGTAACCCCCAGGATGTTGAGGGTGGGGGATTCAGCGATGATAATGCTGTTGATTGATTGTCAAGGGGAGATGGGTAGATTCTTTCTTGCTGGAGATGGTCATTGCCTAGCACTTGTGTGGTGCAAATGGTACTTGCCACTCAGCCCAAGCCTGAATGTTGTCCAGGTCTTGCTGCATATGGACATGAACTGCTTCAGTGTATGAGGAGTCTCGAATGATGGTGAACACTGTATAATCATCAGCGAACATCCCCACTTCTGACCTTATAATGGAGGGAAGGTCATTGATGAAGCAGTTGAAGATGGTTGGCTTTAGGACACTATCCTGAGAAGCTCCTGCATCGATGTCCTGGGGCTTAGATGTTTGGCCTCCAACAACCAGAATCATTTTCCTTTCTATGCGATCTGACTCCAACCAGTAAAAAGGTTTCCCTGATTCTCACAGACTTCAGTTTTGCTTGGGCTCCTTGATGCCACACTCGGTGAAATCCTGCCTTGCTGTCACGGGCAGTTACTCTCGCCTCACCTCTGGAATTCAGCTCTTTTGTCCATGTTTGGACCAAGGCTGTAATGAGGTCGGGAGCCGAGTGGCCCTGGCGGAACCCAAAAGCGTATCGGTGAGCAGGTTATTGCTCTCTAAGTGCCACTTGATAGCACTCTTGATGACACTTTGCTGATGATCGAGTGTAGTCTGATGGGGCAGTAATTGGCTGATTGGATTTGTCCTGCTTTTTGTGCATAGGCCATAGCTGGGCAATTTTCCACATTGTCGAGCAGAGGCCAGTGTTGTAGCTATACTAGAACAGCTTGGCTAGGGGCGTGGCTAGTTCTGGAGCACAAGTCTTCACTACAGCTGGGATGTTGTCAGGGCCCATAGCCTTTGCTGTACCCAGTGCGTTCAGCTGTTTCTTGATATTATGTGGAGTGAATCAAGTTGGGTGTAACCTAATTTCTGTGATGCTGGGGACCTCAGGAGGAAGCCGAGATGGATCATCCACTCTGCACTTCTGGCTGAAGATGGTTGCAAATGCTTCAGCCTTGTCTTTTGCACTGATGTGCTGGGTTCCCCCATCATTGAGGATGGGGATATTTGTGGAGCCACCTCCTCCAGTTAGTTGTTTATTTGTCCACCACCATTCACGACTGGATGTGGTAGGACTGCAGAACTTAGATCTGATCCATTGGTTGTGGAATCATTTAGCTCTGCCTATTGCATGCTGCTTCTGCAGTTTAGCATGCATGTCATGTATTGTAGCTTTACCAGATTGGCACCTCATTTTTGAGGTATGCCTTATGCTGCTCCTGGCATGCTCTCTTGCACTCCTCATTGAACCAGGGTTGATCCCTGGCTTGCTGCTAATGGTAGAGTGAGGTAAATGCCAGGCCATGAGGTTACGGATTGTGGTTGAATACAATTCTGCTGCTGCTAATGGCCTGCAGCACCTCATGGATGCCGAGTTTTGAGCTGCTAGATCTGTTCTGAATCTGTACTATTTAGCATGGTGGTAGTAGTTAGCACTGCAGCCTCACAGCTCCAGGGACCCGGGTTCGATTCTGGGTACTGCCTGTGTGGAGTTTGCAAGTTCTCCCTGTGACCGCATGGGTTTTCGCCAGGTACTCCGGTTTCCTCTCACAGCCAAAGACTTGTAGGTGATAGGTAAATTGGCCGTTGTAAATTGTCCCTAGTGTAGGTAGGTGATAGAGAATATGGGATTACTGTAGGGTTAGTATAAATGGGTGGTTGTTGGTCAGCACAGACACGGTGGGCCGAAGGGCCTGTTTCAGTGCTATATCTCTAAATAAACACGATGGAGAGTACCCTAAGTGTGAAGTCGGGACTTCGTCTCCACAAGGACTGTGCGGTGGTCACTCCTACCAATATTCTCATGGACAGATGCATCTTGGACAGGTAGATTGGTGAGCACCAAGTCAAAGCAGGTTTTTACCTCTTTTTGGTTTTGTCACCACCTGCCACAAGCTCAGTCTGGCAGCTATGTCCTGCAGGACACAGCCAGCTTGGTCAGTAATGGTGCAACTGAGTAAAACCTGGCTACCCGACCGAACCCAACTACGTGTTTCAGGTTCAGGTCGGTTTGGCCATTTAAAAAAATTAAAGGGCCCGGGAACAGGTTCGGGTTGGCTGTTATCAGGTTGGGCCCAGGTCAGGTTTTAATTTTATACCCGAGCCAGGCTTTACCTCAGACTGACACCCCCTCCCCACACCATGGGTCCAGATGCAGATACAGGCCATGCCCCATTCTGCAGGCCAGGCCCCGCCTGTCAACATCCTTTTCCATGGCTCTGGCTGAGCAGCAGCCAGAGCTTCTTCCCCATCTCCAGATGGAAGAGGCGCTGCAGGCACTGTCAGTGTCTCACACCCACCGGGTCAGTAATGGGGTGGGGGACCATGGGCTGTGTCGGGTCTGTTCCCGGTCTCGATGTGTTTCAGAGTCGGGAGGGAGGGGGTCAGTAATGGGGAGCGGGACCATGAGCTAAAGCCTGGCTGCCTGACCCAAACCCAACCAAACCCAGCTACGTGTGTCGGGTTCGGGTCGGGTCTGTATTCTGCGTCCAGCATTCGGGGTCGGGTTGGGCATTTACAAAAATTAAAGGACTCGGCCCGGGTCGGCTGTTGTCGGATTGGGCCCGGATCGTGTTTTAATTTTATACCTGAGCCAGGCTTTACGACCGAGCCATTCTTGGTGATGGACATTGAAGTCCCCCACTCAGAGTACATTCCAGGCCCTTGCCACCTTCAGTGCTTTTTCCAAGTGGTGTTAAACATGGTGGAGTACGGATTCATCAGCTAAGGGAGGACGGTAGGTGGTAATCAGCAGAAGGTTTCCTTGCCCATGTTTGACCTGATGCCATGAGCCTTCATGGGGCCCAGAGTCAATGTTGAGGACTCCCAGGGCAACTCCCTCTCGACTGTCTTCCACTGTGCCGCCACCTCTGGGGGGTCTGTCCTGCTGGTGGGTCAGGACATATCCAAGGATGGTGATGGAGGAGTCTGGGACATTGGCTGTAAGGTATGAATTAGTGAATATGACTATGTCAGGCTGTTACTTGACTAGTCTGTGGGACAGCTGTCCAAATTCTGGCGCAAGTCCCCAGATGTTTGTGAGGAGAACTTTGCAGGCTCAACTGGGCAGGGTGTGCCATTGTCGTTTCCGCTGCCTAGGTTGAGGTCGGGTGGTCCGTCTGGTTTTATTCTTTTTTTGACTTTTCTCTAGCGGTATGGTACATCTGAGTGTCTTGCTGAGCCATTTCAGAGGGCAGTTAAAAGTCAACCACATTGCTGTGTGTCTCAGTCACATGTAGGCCAGCCTGGGTAAGGATGGCAGATTTCCTTCCCTGGAGGGCATTAGTAACTGGATGGGTTTTTACAATAATCCGTTAGTTTCATTGTCACCATTACCGAGATGAGCTTTAAATTCCAAATTTAATAATTACCTGAATTTAAATTGCACCAGCATTAGTTCAGGCCTCTTGATTACTTGTCTAGTAACATTACTACTATCCTACTGTTCGCCCTCCAAACCGGCTGACTGCCTATTAGGTGGGGAAACAGCTAGGGAGTGGATGTCAGGTAAGTGTGACGTCGTGCGGGAAAGTGGCGGAGGCATGGGTTTGGTTGATCACTTGCGGGTTGGTGTCGGCCCATCGTGCAGGAATTGGGGGATTGGCCTATCTCAGGGGTGCAAGAGGAGAGGTATGTAGATGCCTTAAAAGCTTTCAGTGACTGGGACTGGGTAAGTTGCCTGCTCACTGATCCACCTCAATTAAATCCTGAACTGGGCAGATCAGAGGCGAGTTCGGGACTGTTTGAGTTTTAAAAATGTTTACCTTCCGCCGGATCTCTTTCTTACAATGCAAAAATAAAAGGCAACACAAAATACATAATGCAAAGCAAATTTATAAATTAAAGCATGATATAATACATGCAAACATAAACTACTTTCCCTTAGTGCCTGTCTTCAGTGTGCCTTTGCCTCTCCCAGTGCTTCTATGAGGTGCTCCCGCATGGCTGGAAGAAGGCTGCTGACATTCAGTTGAGAAGACTGCAGATGGCCTTGGAGAGTGACCGTGAGCAGCTCTGGGCTAGAAGGCCCAGCTTCATACAGCACCATCTCAACATGGGCTATAGCAGTCAGGGCTGGCTGGCTGACAGGCAGCAGAAAGATTACTGTTGGAGAGGCAGGGGTGGTGCACGAATGCTGTCATCCTGAGAGGATAACATATTGGTACTCCATGGAGCCACTGCCACTCTACTGACGCGATGTCTCATCGACCCTAATAAACTGTTGGAGAGGAGATTGCTGGACTGCTGTGATACCCTAGAAGCCCCTTTGAAGACTGGTATCCAGAGCCATGATGGCAGCAATCTGAGATTGCATGACAACAGTCTGAGCTTTCACTGCAGCACTCAAACTTTGGTGGAAGCTGCAGACTGCATGTCCCAAGTCCATTATTGGATGAGCAGAAATTTCCTCAAATTAAACAATGGGAGTGCACCAAGCATTTGGGTGTATAGATCCATCAGCCTTTGGCTGGAGCCTGGCCCATTGAAGTCTTTATCTAGAGTCCTCTGCAGCAGACCTAGCGTGAAACCTCATGCGCCTGCGAGCTGGTACCTGCGCTGTCCTTTCCCCCCAACCCTAGCTCTTGCGCATTTGTGCCCGGTGTCCCGCGTGGCTTAAAAATGATGAGGACTGGCGGCTTAATATTCATGGATACAAAATGTTCAGAAGAGATAGGGAAGGAGAAAAGGGAAGTCGGGTGGCAGTACTGATTAGGGAAGACATTGTAGTGTTGGGAAGAGCGGATGACCTTGAGGGGGCAGGGACAGAATCCATTTGGTTAGAGTTGAGAAGCAAAAAGGGGGATGATCAGGCTCTAAATAGTGAGTATGAGAGAGAGAGAGGAGCAAATCTGCAGGAAAATGACAGAGATGTACAAGAACTATAGAGTGGTGAAATTGGGGGACCCAAATATTGATTGGGATAATGTTTAAGTGAAGGGAAAGGAGGGGGAGGAATAAATGTTTCAGGTACAGGCTAGGTACATTCCAAAAAGTGGGAAAAGGGAACCAAAACTAGGGCTCTTTGGGTGATGAGGGAGATAGATTATATGATGAAGCAAAAACGGTAGTGTATGATGCATGTCAGGTGAATTCTTCAAGCAAAAACCAGGCCAAATACCATGAGTTGAGAGGGGAAGTGAAGATAAAATACGACTGGTCTGATGAAAGGTCACAGACCTGAAACGTTAACTCTGTTTTTCTCTCCACAGATGCTGCCAGACCTGCTGAGTATTTCCAGCACTTCCTGGTTTTTGTTTCAGATTTCCAGCATCCACAGTAGTTTGCTTTTACAGTACTGAGGGAGTTCTGCTTTGCTGCAGATGCTGTCTTTTGTTTAAGATAGTAAACTAAGTCCTCTTTGCTTGTTTAGGTGTGCCTAAAAATAAATCACATGGTATACAGGAGAATAGGGAAAGGAAGTGTACCTTAAATGGTATAATTTTAAATGGAGTAGTGGAGCAAAAGGATTTGTTTTTGTATCTTTGGAAATTAGTGGTTATGAGGAGCAATTGGGTAAGTGAGAGTGGTTGAGGTGCCTCATAGGAAGAAAATCAGCAGGGAAGACTTGATATGCTGAATGGTGTGTTTCTGTGCTGAAATGTTCTGTGATTCTGTGAATGGTTTTTATCTATGAGCTTATTCAACATGCCTGAAAATCATCCCCATGTTTAAAAGTCCTTCAATCATTCTACTGAGAAGTTCACACAGATTCATAAAGGTAGAGTTTCTGTTTACTTGCCATGGAGTGCACACTCATTTATTTAAGTCCAGAGAGCAGGCACACAGTTGAAGTAAAACCAGTTAAAACCATTAATTTATCATTACAGAACTTTGATTAGTTTCCCACTACATGTCCAGCTAGGACTATCCTGCAAGCTAGTAGGTTGCTTGCAGGGTTATCTGGAAGCAACTAGGAAGAATTCCAGCTCCCACTAACACTTCTACCATTCCATGTTACATTATAGAGCTGGGCTGGTTGATCAGTAGTGTGGAGGGCTGCAGACTGACTTTACTCAGAGTCTGCCACAGTGTGTTGACTTGGTTCTGATTTTCCATTGCCGTGCAAGTCACCTTGAGCCACCTTCATCTCAGAGACTTCTCCTTGATTGGTGTATCATTCTAGCAAATGTTTTGCAATATGTGGTTTGATCTTTGAAAAGAATACTCATCACATGCATAACAGAAACTCTCCAATGACTTTTGTTTCCATTCCAGTAACTTCATGATTAAAGGGCAGTACAAATTCCACAAAAACCTCATGCATAATACTTAATTTCTGGCATGGTTGTTGATCACTTTTAATGCGTTTCCCAAAATCACAATGTAATGTGAGTTAACAGCTCCACTGGTAAATATTTATCTGAACAAACCCTACAGAATAAATGTGCAGGGTTGCTGAAATATTTAGAATGTCAATATAAAACAAGAAAATTTGAGGTTTCTTGCCAGAGATAGGCTTCTTGGAAGGTAGTATCTAATTTTATGTTTGTTATGTATGTATAATTTTCTTCAATTTCCCTCCTATCGACCCTCATGCTCTCTCTGAACTCATTTTATCCATGAGACCCAGCTCCTGATTCCTCGATCCTATTCTCACTAAACTGCTGACCACCCAACTTTCCTTCCTGGCTTTCATATTAGCTAATATTGTTAACCTTTTTTTCTCCTCAGTTACTGACCCACTGTCTCTCAAATTTGCCATCATCGCCCTTCCCTCAAAAAAAACCCATCAACAAACTAATTTCCACTCCAAAGTCCTTGAACCTGTTGTCGCTTCCCAAATCCATGTCTGTCTTATACAGAACTCCATTTTAAAATCCCTCTAATCGGGTTTCTGCCCCTGACACAGTACTGAAGCAGTTCTCAACAAAGTCACAAATGACATCCTATGTGACTCTGACAAAGATAAACTATCTCTCTTTATCCTTCATCTGCAGCCTTTGACTTGGTTGACCCACGATCCTCTTCCAATGCCTCTCAACCGTTGGTGGGACTGCATTCATGTAGTTCCATTTTAATTTACCTAATCATAAGCAGAGAATCACCTGCAATGGCCTCTCTTCCTGCTGCTGCACTGTTGCCTCTGGTGTCCCCCAAGAGACCATCCTTGACCCCCTCCTATTTCTCATCTACATGCTGCCCCTTGGTGACATCATCCGAAAACACAGTGTCAGTTTTCACATGTCTGCTGGCAATATCCAGCTTTATTTCAGCACCACCTCTTTCAACCCCTGCAATGTTACTAAATTGTCAGACTGTTTGTTTGACATTCAGTATTAGATGAGCAGAAATTTCATTCAACTAAATATTGGAAAGACCGAAGCCATTATCTTTGATCTCCGACACAAACTCCATTCCCTAGCCACAGACACAATTCCTCTCCCTGGCAACTGTCTGAGGCTGAACCAGATTGTTCGGAAACTTGGTGTCACATTTGACCCTTAGGTGAGCTTCCAACCACACATTCTTGCCAGCACTGAGCCCGCCTCTGTACCATCACCCAGCTCCATCTCTGCCTCAGCTCATCAGCTGTTGAAACTCTCATCCATGCCTTTGTTACCTCTCGACTTGACTATTCCCAGCCAGTCCTGGCTGGTCTCCCACATTTACCTTCTGTAAACTCATGGTCATCCAAAACTCAGCTGTCGGTGTGCTAATTCCCACCAAGTTCCGATCACCCATCCCCCCTGTGCTTGCTGCCCTACACTGGCTCCTGGTTAAGCAGTGCTTTGATTTTAAAATTCTTATCCTTGTTTTAAAATCCCTCCATGGCCTTGCCTCTGCCTATCTATATATTTTTTAATTCGTTCATGGGATGTGGGCATTACTGGCTTGGCCAACATATGTTGTCCATCCCTAATTGCCTTTGAGAAAGTGGTAGTGAGCCGCCTTCTTGAACCACTGTGGTCCACGTGGTGCACCTACTGTGTTGTTGGGGAGGGAATTCTAGGATTTTGACCTAGTGAAGGTAAAGGAATGGCAATATAATTCCAAGTCAGGATGGTGTATGGTTTGGAGGGGAACTTACAGGTGTTGTGTTCCCATGTGTCTGCTGCCCTTGTCCTGCTAGGTGGTAGAACTCATGGGTTTGGAAGGTGCAGTTGAAGGGGGCTTGGTGAGTTGCTGCAGTGCATCTTGTAGATGGTACACACTGCTGCCATTGTGCACCGGTGGAGAAAGTGACTGTTTGTTTAATGTGGTGGATTGGGTGCCAATCAAGCGGGCTGCTTTGTCCTTGATGGTGTCGAGCGTCTTGAGTGTTGGAGCTGCAATCATCCAGGCAAGTGGAGAGTATTCCATCAAATTCCTGACTTATGCCTTGTAGCTAGTGGATAGGCTTTGGGGAATCAGGAGGTGAGTTACTCGCTGCAGAATTCTCAGCCTCTGACCTGTTCTTGTAGCCACAGTATTTATATGGCTGATCCAGTTTATGGCCACTCCCAGGCTGTTGATGGGGGATTCAGCAATGGTGATGCCATTGAAAGTCAAGGGGAGATGGGTAGATTCTTTCCAGTCAGAGTTGGTCATCGCCTTCACTTGTGTGACGTGAATGTTACTATATAATCTCTATATCCTCCTTCTGCCCTCCAAGATATCTGCGCTGCTCAAATTCTGACCTCATGAGCATCCTCGATATTAATTGTTGCATCACTGGCGGCCGTTCCTTCAGCTGCTAAGGTGTTAAGCTCTGCAATTCTCTCCCTAAACCTAACCACCTCTCTTCCTCTTTTTCCTCCTTCAAGATGCTCCTTAAAATCTACCTCTTTAATTAAGAAACATAAGAACATAGGGTGGCACAGTGGCGCAGTGGTTAGCACCGCAGCCTCACAGCTCCAGGGACCCGGGTTCGATTCCGGGTACTGCCTGTGTGGAGTTTGCAAGTTCTCCCTGTGTCTGCGTGGGTTTTCTCCGGGTGCTCCGGTTTCCTCCCACAAGCCAAAAGACTTGCAGGTTGATAGGTAAATTGGCCATTATAAATTGTCACTAGTATAGGTAGATGGTAGGGAAATATAGGGACAGGTGGGGATGTTTGGTAGGAATATGGGGTTAGTGTAGGATTAGTATAAATGGGTGGTTGATGTTCGGCACAGACTCGGTGGGCCGAAGGGCCTGTTTCAGTGCTGTATCTCTAATCTAAAAAAAAACATAAGAAATAGGAGCAGGAATAGGCCATTCAGCCCCTCAAGCCTCAATAAGTTTATGGCTGATTTGTGCCAGGCCTCAACTTCTCTTTCGGGCCTGCTTTGCCTAACCCTCGACTCCCCGAGATTTCAAAAATCTATCCACCTCCTCCATAAATACATTTCGTGACCGAGCCTCCACAACTCTCTGAGGTAGAGAATTCCAGAGATTCGCCACTCTCTGAGAGAAGAAATTCCTCGCATCTCAGTTTTAAATGTGTGCCCCCCTTATTCTGTAATTATGTCCCCCAGTTCGAGACTCCCCCACCAGTGGAAACATCTTCTCAACATCTACCCTGTCAAGTTATCTTAAAATCTTATTTGTTTCAATAAGATCACCTCTCATTCTTCTAAACTCCAATGAATAAAGGCCTAACCTGTTTAGCCGTTCTTGATAAGACAATCCCTTCATCCCAGGAATCAGCCTAGTGAACCTTTTCTGAACTGCCTCCAACGCTAGTATTTCCTTCTTTAAATACGGGGACCCAAACTGTACGCAGTACTCCAATACCTTGAACAGTTGTAACAAGACTTCCCTATTTTTAAACTCTAACCCCCTAGCAATAAAGGCCAAAATTCCATTTGCCTTCCTAATTACTTGCTGCACCTGCATGCTAACTTTTTGTGTTTCCTGTACAAGGACACCCAGATCCCTCTGCACTGCAGTATTTTGTAGTCTCTCTCCATCTAAATAATAATCTGCCTTTTTATTCTTCCTACCAAAGTGGATGACCTCACACTTTCCCACATTGAACACCATCTGCCAAGTTTTTACCCACTCACTTCACCTATCTATATCCCTTTGCAGATTCTTTGTGTCCTCATCACAACATGTCTTCCCACCTATTTTTGTATAGTCAGCAAATTTGGATGCACTACACTCTGTCCTTTCCTCTAAGTCATTAAGGTAGATAGTAAATAGCTGAGGCCCTGGGACTGATCCTTGTGGCACCCCACTAGTTACAGCTTTCCAAACTGAAAAAGACCCATTGATCCCGACTCTCTGCCTTCTGTGTGTTAGCCAATCCTCAATTCATGCCAACACATTACCCCCAATACCCTGAGCTCCTATTTTGTGCAATAACCTTGTATGTGGCACCTTATCAAACGCCTTCTGAAAATCCAAATGCACAACATCTACTGGTTCACCTTTATCCACTCTGCTTGTTATATCCTCAAAGAACTCTAACAAATTTGTCAAACATGATTTCCCTTTCATAAAACCATTATTATTTCATAATAAGCTTTTTGATTATCTGACCTAATCGTGACCAGTGGGTGGCACAGTGGCGCAGTGGTTAGCACTGCAGCCTCACAGCTCCAGCGACCCAGGTTCCATTCTGGGTACTGCCTGTGCGGAGTTTGCAAGTTCTCCCTGTGTCTGCGTGGGTTTCCACCGCATGCTCCGGTTTCCTCCCACAGCCAAAGACTTGCAGGTTGGTAGGTAAATTGGCCCTTGTAAATTGCCCCTAGTGTCGGTAGGTGGTAGGAGAATGGTGGGGATGTGGTAGAAAATATGGGGTTAATGTAGGATTAGTATAATAGTATAAATGGGTGGTTGTTGGTCGGCACAGACTCGGTGGGCCAAAGGGCCTGTTTCAGTGCTGTATCTCTAAATAAATAAAAAAAATCATCTTATGTGGCTCATCGCCAAATGTTAAAACACTCCTGCAAAGCATCTTCTAAGGCTTTACTATGCTAAGGGCACTATATAAATACAAGTTGCTATTGTTGTTATACTTCAAACCCTTTGTTGCTTTGCCACTGACACCAGCTTTGGCAGAAGCGATGGGGGCCGAAGTTCCTCAGACTCTTTCAACCACCATAAGTGGGATGGATTGGCGAGCCCAGTGCACCCATAGTCTCCTGGCCCTGCTGGAGTATTCAGTATCCAGCATCTAGTCAACAACCATGCCAGTATGGAAGAAATTGAGCATTGACTGTGATGAGGATGGAAGATGTAATGCTGGCCAGCTGATGAGGTGGGAAAGGGAAGGGGGAAAGGCATTAACCGTATCCCTAAATGTGACAGTATACCCCTTTTATAAGATGGGTGATTTGCCTCATGGTGCCTGCAGTCTTCTGAGTTGTTTCAGGCCTTCACTTGTACCCCTCAATTGACGTGCAGATTGCTCTGTGCTCAAGAGGTGTCAGCTCCTGTAAATTCAGCAGGGTATACAGTCCTGTTGGTCCTGTCTCCTTTCTGACATTGTGGTCGTGTGTGGGGCAGGTGGAACTTCTGCTCTAGTCTCAGCAGGAATTGCCTTCCATAAGTCACCAGGATGTGGATCGAACATTTCCAGGTCCCTCTCTTATTACGTTCTCTCTACTGTTGTCCCAGTTGTTTTACACTGGAATTGTGTCCTAGCCTATGAGAACATTTGGGGCCATGACGTTGGCTTCGACTCAGTAGCATTACATTTGACTGCAAGTGTAGCCATGTTCTGGTGCATTATAAGTGCTCAAGTCATCCCATACAGGGCTAAAATGAGCTTTGTTTTCATTGATGTGTATGGTTCTTCAACCACTGGAGAAGGTGGTGGTCCCTATGCACAAATTTGCAAATAATCGCCTGGAATTTCCATGAGGGTTCTTCTGAGCTCCTGCCACAACTGGAGGATAATAGATGGAAGGCAGATCATGCTTGACTAAGCTAACTGCATTTTTTGATGAAATAACAGAGAAGGTTGATGAAGGGAATGAAGGTTGATGAAGGGAATGCAGTGGATGTTGTCTAAATGGATTTTAAGAAAGCATTTGACAAAGTACCACATAAAAGGCTGGTTAGCAAAACTGAGGCTCACGAAATAGGAAGCTTAGTATTAGCTTGAATAAAAAATTGGCTTAAGGACAGAGTCATGGTAAATGGTTGTTTTTCAGACTGGAGGTTGGTAGACAGTGGTGCTCCCCAAGTTTCAGTGCTGGGTTCACTACTTTTTTTGATTTATATAAATGACTTAATTTTGGAAATCAGAATAAAATTTCAAAATTTGCCAGTGATACCAAACTTGAAGGTGTGGTAGACAGTGAAGATGATTTCAATCGACTACAACAGGTCGTAGATAGGCTCGCAGAATGGGCAGATAAGTTTAATACAGAGACACGTGAGGTAATGCATTTTGGCAGAAGGGATAGGGAGAGGCAATATAGACTAAATGGCACTGTTCTAAAGAGTGTACAAGGACAGAGGGACCTGGAGATTTATGAGCATCGATCTTTGAAGATGGCAGGACATATTGAGAGAGTTCTGAGTAAAGCATATGGGATCTTGGGCTTCATAAATAGAAATATTAAATACAAAAACTGGGAAGTTATGCTGAAATAACAGCAAAATACTGCGGATGCTGGAAATCTGAAATAAAAACAAGAAATGCTGGAACCACTCAGCAGGTCTGGCAGCATCTGTGGAAAGAGAAGCAGAGTTAACGTTTCGGGTCAGTGACCCTTCTTCGGAACTGACAAATATTAAAAATGTCACAGGTTATAAGCAAGTGAGGTGGGGGTGGGGCAAGAGATAACAAAGGAGAAGGTGCAGATTGGACAAGGCCACATAGCTGACAAAAAGGTCATGGAGCAAAGGCAAACAATATGTTAATGGTGTGTTGAAAGACAAAGCATTAGTACAGAGTAGGTGTTAACGGACTGAATATTGAACAGCAGCAAGTGCAAACATGGAAAAAAAACAGTGGGTAAGCAAACTGAACAAACTAAGATGAATTGAAATGCAAAAAAAAAGGTTGCAAAAAATGTAAAAAAGAATAAAAGAAGAAAAAACTACTAAAAATGAAAGTAAATTGGGGGGCTGTCACGCTCTGAAATTATTGAACTCAATGTTCAGTCCGGCAGGCTGTAGTGTGCCTAATCGGTAGACGAGATGCTGTTCCTCGAGCTTGCGTTGATGTTCACTGGAACACTGCAGCAATCCCAGGACAGAGATGTGAGCATGAGAGCAGGGGGGAGTGTTGAAATGGCAAGCAACCGGAAGCTCAGGGTCCTGCTTGCGGACTGAGCGGAGATGTTCTGCAAAACGGTCACCCAGTCTGCTGGGTTCAGTTTTGCTGAACCTTTATAAAGCTCTGGCTAGGCCACAACTAGAGTATTGCGTCCAATTCTGGTCATCACACTTTAAGAAGGATATGAGGGTCTTTGAGAGGGTGCAGAGGATGTTTACCAGAATGGTTGCAGGGGTAAAGGATTTTAGCTATATGGTTAGGTTGAAGAAGCTGGGGTTGCACTCCGTGGAGCAAAGGAGACTGAGGGGAAAGTTGATAGAGATGGACAAGATTGTGAGAGATTTAGATAAGGTACACAAAGAAAAGCTGTTCCCATTAGCTGAAGGTAAAAGGACTAGGGGACGCAGATTAAAGGTTTTGGGCAAGAAATGCAGGTGAATGTGAGGATGAACTTTTTTATGCAGTTATTCGTAATGACCTGGAGCTCGCTGCCTGCATAGGTGGTTGAAGCAGAGACAATGAATGATTTCAAAAGGAAATTGTATGGGCATTTGAGACAAATAAACTTGCAGGGCTATGGAATAGAGTGGGGGGGGGGGGGGTACAGGATGGAGCGGATTGCTGTACAGGCAGCCAGCATAGACTTGATGTGCTGTCATGGCCTCCTTCTGTGCCGTAATGGGGTGAATTTGGGTTTGCGGGCGGGGAGAGCATATAATAGGGGGGGATGGTGGTGGTGGGGGGGGGACCCCGCCTGCTCCCTAATTAAGTCCGGAGCCTTCCCGCCTCGCCGCCAATTGAGGCCTTTAAGTGGGCAATTAATGCCAAATTAAGGGCCGCAACTCACCACCACCAGAATTAGCCCAGCAGCTGGTGGGCCTGTCGCTACACAAAGAGGATGCCAAGCAAACTCGTGTGTGTTGCTAGCTGGGTGTGTGTGGTGGTAGGGGGGTGGTGGGGGGGATGGTTCCCTCATTAAAAAGCAAAGTGCCTGAACAAGGGACCAGCAGCAGTAAGTGGGGGGGGGGAGGGGCGCTGAGAACCACCCCCATGCCCTTGATGCCAACCCCCTACACCTCCTCCCCTGTCACCCCCACCTTGCAAAACCCCTCCCACTGAGAATTACCTGTGGCCTGGATTCAGGGCCTTGGGTAAGTCGAGTACCAGCAGCAGCCCCTCCTCTGCAGTGGTGCTGCTCAGTTAAAGAACTACTGGCCTCTAATTGGCTGACAGCTCTCAGCAGGCTGGACTTATGTCACTGGGGTCCTTGAGCTTGGGGAAGACCCGCTGCTGTCCACTTACGTGCCTAATTGGCACTTGATCTGGTGGGCCTTCCCCAGAACAGGTGACGTGGGCCTCTCTCCGGTGCATTTGCCGCTGGTCGAGACCCCCATCGTCCAGATAGAATACTGGCCATTGACTCTCATGACTCTGACATATTCATGCCATTTCTGTGCGATTTCTGACAAACATCCACTGATGTTATAGCAAGAGATTAGAAGAACCCTCTCAGAAACTCTATCCAAATGCCTTTAAAATAAGTGGATTCTTTGAAGAAATTGGGTTGTCTCTGCATCACTGGAACCATCATCACAAAATCATTTCTTGAAGCAATACTACAGTAAAATAATCTGCATTGAATGTTATAGTTTTGAACACAGCACTATTCGGGGGATAGTTTGCTATGCAGACACTTGTTTATCTGGCTTCTTTTACAAGCTATTAAGTATTAGGAAAGATCTACAACAACTCATGGATGACTTGCATGTCACCATATTATTGTTGAACACATTACTGAGCACAGAGTCTACAAAATGGACAATCTTGCTACAGAATTATAAATGGATATAAAATTGCAACTATACATGTGTTTTAGTTAACACCTATTTGTGAAGCATCAGGCATGTTTCTTACTATATAAATGTAAGTTTTCATTTATGCTGCATCTGGAGTCACTCAGTCCTACTGACACTCTTGTGATAGTACTACATGGTTTAACAGGTAATTAAACGACACTTTTGAGACTGTTTTTTGCCTATATTCAAAGCAATACTGGTAGCCAGTGACAGGGATTAAGAAAGATGTAGTAGTGTAGATGTAGTAATACTGTGCAGTATTTTCAATATCGTGAGTACATATTTTACATCTTTGTAAAGGTGAAATATTTGTAAGTAGCTTTAATGACACCTAATCTGTAATTTGGTTTTATTGTACTACAATGATTGAAAACCAAAAATCTTCATCTGTATTTATCTGTCTTCTCTCAAAGCTTCTTGCTGTCTTTGGTGTGTTTCTGGAGAGATCCACCATTAAGGAGATTTTTAGTCCAAAGTACTTTACTCTGCTAGAGATGTTTGATCAAGAACTGGACAGATGTAAATGTTTATATGATAAGCATGTGGAACAGGTATGTTTAATAAAAAGCTACTGTTTCAATTAAAGTTGCCTTTATTAAATGTTTAAAGTCTTGAAAAGGGCTTCCTTTTATTATCTCTGACCGCTTCCGTTGAGGTGATTTGCTGTCAGAACAGTCCCAGTAGAATTCTTGTCTCTTCCACAGCTTTACTGAGAATTTTGCACGATGAATTCACAAGCTCATTGGATGCACATGTGAAACTAAATATGGCTGAACTCCTGAGTGGGAAGCCACTCAAGTGCCTTGGCTGAGGCCTGACAAAACTCCTCATACTCCCCATTAAATCATCCCTGTGCAGGATGGATAAATGAAACTCTGAATAAAGTGCTTCCAAGTCAGATTCTGAATGGCGCAGAGAGTAATTTCATTAAATTCGTTCTCTGAATGTGGATATCACTAGCAAGGATGGCATTTATTGCCTATCTCTGAAGGTGATGGCAGTCTCCCTTCTCGAACTGCTCCAATTTGTGTGGTGAAGGTGCTACTGCAATGCTTTTAAGTAGGGAGCTCCAGGACTTTGACCCAGCGACAATGAAGGAATGGAAATATATGCCCAAGTCAAGACTCCCAGGTATTCTACCAGAATCAAGGCACTTTAATGTAAGAAAAATATTTATGAAATCGTGGAGCAGGTGTTTTAAACAATAATTTTCCAGTGATTACCTGGACATTTCCAAACTATTAGAACCACATTTTTTCCAAACAAACCTTTCCTTTCCCTCAAATATTGAAGGAACCACCAGAACTTGGTCTGGAACACACCATACAGAAGTCAGGTTTGATGATTAGTTCAGACATCTGCAAAGCACATTTTAATAGAACTGTAAAGAGTATCTTTAAGATCACATGTCCATTTTAAGCTTGAGCAGTATGAATGCTAAAAAGATATGGGAATTTCTAATGCTTTCAGTATGACATTTCAGCTTTGTTATTTCAGAAATTAGAGGCAGAAAGTGATCGCTGTCCAGTCAAGGATGGGTTAGAGCATTTTCAGAAGCATTGGCATGGATTAGTCCCAATATACTCCAGTGCTCAATGTTAAAAATGGAGATTTTGGCCTAGAAATGAATCCCCTTGCAGGCAATGCTGCAAGTACCAAATGAGGCTGGCGACAGGACCACAGAAAATTGCCAGCAAGTTGTGGGTGTCAATCACAGCCCCAGAGGCGGCTCGCTGGTCATGTGGGGCAGCATGATTGGTCACTGTCCTTAGAAGAGTCCGGGAGGGGAGCCATCAGGAGTGGGGTTCGTGGTGGCCTGCACTGGATCCACAATTGGACTTTTTTGGTGGCAGCAGTCGCTTTATACTAAAAATGATCAAAAAAGAAAATTTGCATTTATATAGCACCTTTCATGATCACAGAACTTCCAAAAGTGCTTTACAGCCAATGAAATTATTTTGAAGTGTTGTCACTGTTGTAATGTAGGGAATGCAGCAGCCAATTTGTGCACAGCAAACTCCCACAAACAGCAATGTGACAATGATCGTCTGTTTTTGTGATATTGATTGAGGGATAAATATTGGCCAGGACTCCAGGGATAACTCCCTTGCTCTTCTTTGAAATTGGCCCATGGGATCTTTTACTTCCAACTGAGAGGGCATGTAGGGCCTCAGTTTAACGTCTCATCCGAAAGATGGTACCTCTGAGAATGTAGCCCTCCCTCAGTACTGCACTGGAGTGTCAGTGTAGATTTTTGTGCTGAAGTCCTGGAGTGGGACTTAAACCCACAACCAGAGGCTGAGCCACAGCTGACAATAAACAAAAGAACAGGGTACCTTCTAAATGGTGAAAAGCTAGAAACAGTGAGCTCCAAAGAAACTTCGGGGTCCAAGTACATAGATTGTTAAAATATCATGAACAGGTACAGAAAATAATCAAAAAGGATTACAGAATGCTGATCTTTATATCTAGAGGACTAAAATACAAGAGGGTAGAAGTCATGCTTCAGCTGTACAAAGCCCTGTTTAGACCACTCCTGGAGTACTGTGAACAGCTCTGGGCACCGCACCTTAGGAAGGATATATTGGCCTTGGAGGGACTGCAATGTAGATTTACTAGAATGATACCTGGAATCCAATGGTTAAATTATGAGGAGAGATTACACAAACTAGGGTTGTATGCCCTGGAATTTGGATGGTTAAGGGGTGCTCTGATTGAAGTTTTCAAGATATTATGGGGAACAGATAGGGTAGATTGGGAAAAACTATTTCCACTGGTTGGAGAGTCTAGAACTAGGGGTCATAGTCTAAAAACTGGAGCCAGACCTTTGAGAAATATATTAGGAAACACTTGTACACACAAAAGGTGGTAGAAGTTTGGAACTCTCTTCTGCAAATGGCAATTGATACAAGACCAATTGTTAATTTTAAATCTGAGATTGATAGATTTTTGTTAATCAAAGATATTAAGGGATATAGGGCAAAGGTATTTGGAGTTAGGTCGCAGATCAGCCACGATCGCCTTGAATAATGGAACAGGCTCAAGGGAGTAAATGGCCTACTGCTGTTCCTGTGTGCCGATTAGCTGGTTTGACTGCTAAGCAGTGAGTTGCAATCACTGTTACAAAGGGAGCTTGAGGTAAGCATTGTGCCCCTTAGTTGAATATACAAAGTGTCTAATTCCTGTTTCAGTTCTACACCCTGGATGCCTATGGAGGAGTCCTAACCAGCGTGGCAGGCCTTAATATAATCCAATTTCTAGGCCAGTTTGTTTACTTTTTTCTCCACACTTCACTTTGTTTTACGGATCGTCTATGGGGGACACAGTGCAGTTTAACAACCATTGGTTAAACAAGTTTATTAACTGGTAAAACATTTAAAATTAAATGACAAATGTACACTATTTTGGTAGGGCTTAAAGTAAGGATTTATGTTTGTTTACCTCTATTAATTTTTTTGTATAATATAATTATGTCTATTTATTTGACTTACAGAAAGTAAAAGGTGCTGAAATATTAAACAAGAACATGCCTGCAACTTCAGGAAACTTAAAATGGGCCAAAGAACTGAAGGAAAGAATTCAGACACCATGGTCAAATTTCAGGCTTATTGATCACATGTAAGTGTCCTGAGTTTTATGCTTCAACCATAAAATAATTGTACGTTTTGTATTGAAGCTGCTTCATTTTTTTGTTGTTGTTGCAATAATTCAATGTTAGACCCCAGTTTTCAGTAGCTTCCAACAGCTGCTTGTCCTCATCAAACAGAAAGAATACTAAACAAAGTACTTGAGTTGCATACTGTATCATTTGTATGTGAGTAGAATCCTGTGGGAACAAAGCCTTCACAAATTGTCTGTCAGGACCAACATCAGCAAAGCTTCACACTTAAGGAAACTGCTACTTGTGGTTGATGTATGGAACCTAAGGTGCTATCACTGTCTGAAACCTTTTGTTGGAGCAGGTGAACGCTTTGCCAGAAAAGGGAGAAAAACTTATTACACTTTGAGGAGCGGCAAGAACATAGTTTCTGTTACTTTGTATTTTCTGTGAGTCAACTTTTACTATAAGTGTGTCAGGCATATAAGAATACAGTAGGACTCGAAGTTGAACAAACTTTTGAAGGAAAAAGTTCAGGATGCTCTTCCTGTTCACTGTCACCCAAGCAATGTACCCAAAGACTTTCAACTATTAGGCATTGGGCACTGGATTCTTCTTATGCTGCCGGGAGCTGAGGCGGGTGAAAGAAAATGGCGGTCCGCACACCACCCTTCCACCAAGATCTTCCTCGTGGCATCCCAGGATAATGAGCCGGTCGGGCCGCACCCCCCCCAAATCATGTGGAGGGGGCAGGCTTTCCGACGCCAGCAATGGCATCAGCTGCCCGTGCACAGGCGCTGGTGCCATTCTTGAAGGGCAGCCAGCCCTGCTGGGTCATTTAAATTTTTAAAGGGCTACGCCCCACAATGTATCACTGATAAATCTATCGCCCCCTTCCCCCCCAATAACAATTAAATTCAATCTTTGTCCTCTTCCCCTCCCCCCACTTATCTTCAACAATTGACTTTTCACCCCCAAAAACTGATCAAAGTACAGAGGTCTCCCCTTCCCACCCTCCCATACACTAGTAATTTGCATTAGAGTCCCTTTACCTCGCCACTGCACTAAAAATCATAAGTTCCCCCTTTCCCCAGCACGGTGGTGCCTGCTTTCCCTGGACGGGAAAGTGAAGGCCTGAGAGTGCCGGCCGCCGCTTGGAAGATTGCGGCCCGCAGGCACGATGGCTGTTGATTTTATGTTAATGTATTCATTTCATTAATTTAAATATGTTAGTCCAGGTCCTGTCGCCCAGCGGCAGGGGGTCACCACAGAGCCTTGCCGCCACCGGGAAGATCGGGCCCGGCACTCCTGCTGTCAGGCTCCATGGCCGGCCACTGCCGGTATGATGTTCCGGCACCCCCGGCCATGGAGCCCAACGTTGGGAGCTCAACAAAATCCCAGCCTGGAAGTGACACAAAATGTGCTCATACTTTCAAGAGTAGAGGTTGGGGAAATTTTAACGCTCAAAAATGGGTGGGTTTGGGTCGGGTGGCAAGTAACAATGTAAAGAAATCTCAAACCTGAACCCAACCCACCTCGAACATGGCCACTTTGGTTTTAACGGAGGTTGCATTGGTTGAGGAGGTGGGGGAGAATGGCAACTGACCAACCGACCTGCATTCGGGAGGCAGATCACTCATTTAAACATTTTTTCTGTTCCAGCTTAAAAACTGGCTGTCTGGGTTTCCCAGGTAAGTGCTCTTACAGCACTGCTTGTGAGCCAGGAAAAGCTGGAGTACTTTCTTCTGGCCCACCAAGCAAGCCAGTTAATGTCCCCAGTGATCAGACTCTGTGATCCGATGCCTTCCTCAGCCCGCGATCTGCTCCTGCCGCCCTCAACCCTTGTCCTCCACAGCCCATTTCATGATCTTCTCCTCTTCTCCCCCCGATCTCCAGCCTCTTATACAATCTTCTCCCCGACTCCCAATCTCTCCCTCCCTCCTCTCAGCTCCCGTGCTGTGGCCTGGTGATGAGGGCATATGCAGCCGACAGCCAGCCAGCCTGCCTCTCAATCTGGCTGGCTGCAGCCAGGAAGTGAATTCTAAAAAAACTATTCAAGTCCTGCTGTTAAATTCAACGGGACCTAACAGAAACTCATTGTTCCTGGTTTCCCAACCGCTAATCTGCCTCCCCACTCCCTCCCCACCTCTGAGTTAATATTGGGGCCGTTATCTACCAATATCACCTACATGCTCTTCCTCTGCCCGACAATCTCACTGTATTGACATTAAAGGTCTGATTCCATAATTCGGTGCATCCAGAAGAGACTGAAGCTCATAGAGATCATATCTCAGGAAATCATGACCACACAGCCTGTGATTTTATGTTCATTAATTTTAACGTATTGGAAAAAAAAGACCGCATGTCTGTGATTTCCCAGGTGCATTTCTTACGAGTGCTGTTCTCCGCTGATCGTGGTGGATCATGAAATCAGTCGGCAAGATTTATCATAGTCATCTTCTCTTAACTTATTGTGCCCCAGGGCTTCAAACTGGAACTCAGTCTTTATTTCTTGGTCTTTACTGACTCCTTCAATCTTAAGCCTTTTAGAAGCTAAGTTTGGCCCCACTTAATTAATGTTTCCAGATTTATTCTTTTACTCTTTTTAACCATAACTATGAGCCTTTGTCTTGGTTTCTCAGTTGGAGAAAACAATGGGTGGAGTTTTCTGGGCCCTGCAAGAGTGACTTTAGTGACATGCGGGGTAATTTAATCAGGTGTGAGTTGTTTATTCAGATTCTGACAGTGGGATTTTTTTCTGAAATTATGTCAGCTGCGTGTTTGCGGCAGTCCAGGGTTCCCCCAGGCATACCATGAATACTCATTACTCTTCTTCTCTTCTTGGCATTTCTTCGCGGATGAAGATTTTGGGAAGGTTGTACTCATTGGTTGCAGGCCTGCTGGTGGCTAGTCAGCCTATCCATGACCGGCAGATTCACCCACAGCGGGTGCAAGTGAAGGTGTAGTCACTGATGGGGGCAAATGGATCTATCCTTCTGCTCTTCTTTTTCATGCTGGTTCTTCGCTCAGTCTCAAAGGTGTCTGTAGCCCACCTGATGTAGCATCTCCAGGCATTGCGATCCATGGTCTGCGCTTCCCGCTGGCGATGGTTGATGTGGCACACAGAGAAGGACCTCTTCAGGGAGTCCTTGAAACGTTTGCAAGGGGTCCCTCTGTTCCTTTTATCTATGGTCAGCTCTCCATACAACACGATCTTGGGCAGGCGACTATCGTCCATCCAAGCAATGTGGCCCACCCAACGCAGTTGGCTTTGCAGGAGGATGGCCTCGATGCTGGTGATATTGGCTGTTTCCAGGACTTCAATGTTTGTAATGCGGTCCTGCCAGCAGATCGTGAGTATGCTGCGGAGGCAGCGCTGATGGAAGTGCTCTAGAAGGCGTATATGATGATGGTATAGGACCCATGCCTCAGCACCATACAGAAGAGTGGTGAGGACTACGGCTTTGTACACTTAGAGTTTGGTCTGTGCTCTGAGGCTGTGGTTGCTCCACACTCAATTGTAGAGTCTGTCGAATGTATTGTTTGCTTTTGAGAGGCTATTTGTCCACTTCCTTGGCTATGGTGGCATCAAACGAGATGATGCTCCCCAAATAAGTAAATTGCTTGATGGCATTCAGCTTGGTTCCCTTGATGACAATGCTTGGTGGTCTATATTCTTCTTGGGGTGCAGGCTGATGCAGGACTTCAGTTTTCTTTAAACTGATTTTTAGTCCGAAGAGTTGTGCTGCCTTGGAAAAAAATGTGCTGTTATACGTTGCAGGTATACCATGAATACTCATTGCTCTACACTTAGTTCAGATAAAGTCCTACCTACCAGATTAAGTTAGTGGTGAGCGGTATTCCCGTGCCACTTGGTTCACGTTCATTTAAACGTGGTGTACACCAGTCCGATTTGTGCAATTGTGTCTGAGGTCAGTATTTTACTTTCTTGAACTCATTGGCACAAGGAATGCCAACATTGGAATGGATGTTTGGCTCTGTGCTCGGTACTAGCAAGGGCCATTCTTCTCAGGGGACGGCGGCAAAGGCATGGGGGGTGGTGGGGGGGGTGGTGGGTATACATGGAGGAGCCGAGAGGGTACTCGGGAGGACAGGGTGGGGTTACCAGGTGCATGCAGGAGCAGGGGAGCATCCAGGAGCATTGGTTGTTACAGCAGCAAATAAAGAAGTATAGATATAAATTTGCTCATAGTTCATAATTAGTTTACCAAATAAAATGTCTTTCTCACAGTTAAAGTTTGTTATAAATAACTTTCAGATCTCACGAACCAAGAAAGATTACCTGGTTACGATCCAAGTTGCTGCTAAGTGTCTCTGCTGCACTGCAGCCAGCTACTTTGTACACAGGAGCAGTCCAGGGTGATTTATGCTCTGATTTTTTCAGAGAGCAACTGACTTCTGTCATAGGATAAACTATATGTAGGATGAATGATAAAGATATAATCAAGATTCAATAATAATTCTTTGAGCTATAATGAGATTAATCCTAATCTATTGTTCTTTTATTATATTTTTCACAGTTTATAAATAAAATGAACTGGAATGAGTTTTGTGTAATTTCTTTTTTAGAAATCTTGAAGGCCCAGAAGCTGGGACAGTGTATCAAAAATATATGGAAATGCTGACTTTACTTGATGAGTATGAAGAACAGATTTACTTGTCATGGACAAGCGGAGTCCTTACAATCTGCCAGTTCAACTTGGATCAGTCAATTATCAAGCGCAATTTTGATACTGGTTTTCTCAGTGTGAACTTTGACCATCAGGTACAATAATGATTAATATTAAGATTCAATTTGTTTTTAAAATTAAACCTATAAAATCAGATGTCTTGGATTTCTGTAGGGATTTCTCAATTGCTCTCTGTAAAACTGGTGAAAAATCGACCATGTGTGCAGTTTATCTGGGGCTTCTGTCTAACTTTCGCTGAAGTAACAGCGGGAAAACACCAGTGGAAATTCTACCCAGAATACCATGTAATTGGGTCAAACTGGAAATGTAGGGGTGAATTTCTCATCACCTTTGGTACAGATTGGAGGGGGAAAGAATCAGTTGCCATGCTAGAAGAATGCAGCCCATCAGCTCTTACCCCTTTCAAACAAGCTACAGGCCACCCAGGTTCTATGAGGACCTCTGAGAAACTTTGAATCAGAAAGTTTGCTTCTCAAAAACTGGTTTTGGGCATCTCGTAATCTGTTGCTTGAGGATCTCAAACCACACTTATCTGCCAGCACTGCTCTCACAATGGTTATGAAGGTGACCACAAGGGCGGCACAGTGGCGCAGTGGTTAGCACCGCAGCCTCACAGCTCCAGGGACCCGGGTTCGATTCTGGGTACTGCCTGTGTGGAGTTTGCAAGTTCTCCCTGTGTCTGCGTGGGTTTTCTCCGGGTGCTCCGGTTTCCTCCCACAAGCCAAAAAGACTTGCAGGTTGATAGGTAAATTGGCCATTATAAATTGTCACTAGTATAGGTAGGTGGTAGGGAAATATAGGGACAGGTGGGGATGTTTGGTAGGCATATGGGATTAGTGTAGGATTAGTATAAATGGGTGGTTGATGTTCGGCACAGACTCGGTGGGCCGAAGGGCCTGTTTCAGTGCTGTATCTCTAATCAATCAAATTTTACAACACAGGTTTCTTTCAGGGAACCACAGGAAATCTCTGCAACAGAAGTCAGGGAGCAGTAAGGCCAGTCGTACAAAGGTCACTAATGCCCTGTGTAGTAGAGCACGCTCTTCATGACTTATGATATCACTGCCAGGCAACCGAGAGAAAGTTTGATGGAACTGTGGCTTCTCCAAGGCACAAGGTGCCATCAGTAGCACCCATGTTTCATTGAAGGTTCCCACAATACTGGAACAAAATCAGAAATCAGAGCACACTGAACCTAGTGGTGGCGGAGGTGTCTGCTGCCTTCAGCATTATCAGATCTACATGCAACCTAACTGCTGGAGACTGCCACCAAAAAGCTAAGTTTATAAAGAAAACTTTTATGTGGAGCAGGGAGGAACAGGTGTTCTCCTTGTTCCACATTTAAATTTTTTTCCCCCAAAAAAGATACTTTATTCATAAAAATCTGAAGAAAATACATTGCAATGCGGTTCAAAACAGCACCAAGTTGACATTCCAAAAAGTGAAAATGAAATCAGTTTTCTTCAATTCAGGAGTAAGTTGCCTCGCAACCCTTCCATTCCATTTTACATGCCATGTACATTTTACAGTAAACCCGTATTTGGTGTATACAGCCGGAGGGATTTCCCATGGTTCCAGCCCCTCAGTTCACTCTGGCAGGAGGACCTTACACAGTGGTCTTTCCCATTGAGCCTTTGCAGCAGCTTAGCACGTCCCTTAGCACGTAGTCCTGGACCTTGGAATGTGCCAGTCGTGGACAACTCTTTGCGCTGGAAGACCAGCAATTTTCGGGCAGACCAAAGAGCGTCTTTCACAGAATTGATGGTCCTCCAGCAGCAGCTGATGTTTATCTTGGTGTGTGTCCCTGGGAACAGCCCGTGGAGCACAAACTCCTGTGTTCCAGAGCTGCTTGGGTTGAACCTCGACAGAAATCACTGCATCTCTTTCCACACCTGCTTTGCAAAGACACATTCCAAAAGGAGGTGGGCAACAGTCTCTTCCTCACCACAGCCACCTCGAGGGCAGCGTGCGGAGAGGATGTGACTCCGGGTGTGCAGGAAGGATCTGACGGGAAGGGCCCTTCTCACTTCCAGCCAAGCTACGTCTTGGTGCTTGTTTGAAAGTTCTGGTGATGAGGCCTTCTGCCAAATGACTTTGGCAGTCTGCTCGGGGAACCATCCAACAGGATCCACTATCTCCTTATCCCTTAGGGCCTTGAGGACATTCCGTGCAGACCACTGCCTGATGGATTGGTGGTCAAAGGTGTTTTTCCGCAGAAACTTGTCCATGAAGGATAGATGGTATGGCACGATCCAACTGGATGGAGCGTTCCGTGGCAATGTGACCAGACCCATCCTTCGCAACAGTGGTGTTAGATAGAACCTCAGCACGTAGTGACATTTGGTGTTTGCGTACTAGGGCTCTACGCACAGCTTGATGCAGCCGACTCGAAGGTGATCATCAGGATGAGGGCGACGTTGGGTACATTTTTCTTGGCCTTATCCAGAGATTTGAACATCGTGTCCCTCCAGATCTGGTCCATTTTGGATCTCCAGATAAAGCGGAAAATGGCTCGGGTGACCGCCATGGCGCAGGAGTGGGGTATGGTCCAGACCTGTGCCACATACAGCAACAATGTGAGTGCCTCGCACCTGATGACCAGGTTCTTGCCCACAATGGAGAGAGATCGCTGCTCTCACGTGCTCAGTTTATGGTGTACCATGGCTACTCACTTCTTCCAGATTTTGGCGCATGCCCTGGCCCTTCCGAACTATATCTTCAGCACCTTCAACTATATCTTCTGACCTGACTGTGAAGTGGATAAGGGATCGGTCGGCCCAGTTCCCAAAGAACATGGCCTCATTGTTGTCGTGGTTAATTTTAGCTCCCGAGGCCAGTTCGGACTGGTCGCAGGTGCTCATCAGTCTGTGAACGGACAGCGGATCCGAGCAGAAGACGGCAACGTCATCCATGTACAGGAAGGCTTTGACCTGAATGCCTCCGCTGCCTGGGGTAGTCACCCTTCTTATGGTCCACATCCTTCCTAATGGACTCAGCAAAAGGTTCAATACAGCAAACAAACAAGACGGGAGAGAGGACAGCCCTGTCTGACTCCAGATTGGATCAGGAAACGTTTTGATTCCCACCCATTGATTGAGACTGTGCTACGGATATTTATGTAGAGCAGATGGATCCAATTGTGGATTCCCTCTCCAAATCCCATTTTGGAAAGCACGTCCATCATGTAGGTGTGCAATATCCTGTCAAAAGCCTTCTCCTGGTCCAAGCTAATGAGGCAGGTGTCCACTCTCCTGTCCCGTACATAGGTGATTGTACCCCTGAGTAGCGCGAGACTATCAGAGATCTTCCTGCCGGATACAGTACAGGTCTGGTCAGGGTGAATAACCAACTCCAGAGCAGACTTGACCCGACTGGCAATGACTTTGGACAGAATCTTGTAGTCAACATTAAGCAGTTAGATGGGCCGCTAATTTCTGATTTCTGCCCTCTCCCCCTTCCGCTTGTAGATGAGGGTGATGATGCCTTTCCTCATGGATTCTAACATGCTGCCGGCCAGAAGCATACTCTCGTATACTTCCAGCAGGTCTGGGCCGATCCAGTCCCACAGAGCTGAATACAATTCAACCGGTAAGCTGTCGCTTCTGGGGGTTTTACTCGTTTTGAAGGATCTGACGGAGTTTGTCAGCTCATCCAGAGTTAGCGGTTTGTCCAGTGTCTCCCACATGTTGTCATCTAAGACCTCCGTGATAGTTGACAGGAAGGACTGGGAGGCCCTGCTGTCCATGGGCTTCATGTCGTACTACCCAGCATAAAAGGATTTGCTGATCCTCAGTATGTCGGACTGCGAAGACGTTACCGAGCCATCCTCTTCCTTCAGGCTGCTGATCACAGAGCTCTGTGTGTGTACCTTTTGGAAGAAGAAACGCAAGCACATCTCATCCTGCTCAACGGAGCGGACTCTGGACCGAAAGATGATCTTTGAGGCCTCTGTGGCAAAGAGCGTGGCCTACTAGCTCTTCACCTCTTGGAGATCCTCCTTGAGCTCGACCCCCATTGACTGCAGCCGGAGCAGATTTTGCATTCTTTTCTGGAGTCGGGACATTTCCCTCTGTCTCTCCCTTGCCCTCTGAACACCTTTGGAGATAAAGAACCTCTTGATGTTCTCCTTGATCGCTTCTTGTTCCACATTTAAATAGCTGGTCACTACTGACCACTGCTTACACCTTCTTGATTCCCTCCTCCCCTCCTGGACTCACCTTAGAACCAACCTCCCCCACCCCCCAGCCCATAGCGAACCTATCTTGCTGCCCCCTGCCCAGCCAACTGCTGAGTTGCCTCTGAGCAAGTGACGAATAAGTACATGAGGCTGACTGGCCAAGTTGCTGTCGTCCTGCTGCTGGCCTGTTTAGGTGCATGCATTGTAAACTACATCTGAATCATGCCCCAATTTGAACATGGTCTGATTTTTCAGCCCATATGCTTTGAAACTTTGCCATCTTTTCTGATTTGTAATAAACTGAACTTAATAAAAATGCAACAAGCTGTCAGAATAAAAATAACTGGCCTCAATCTGCCAGAATGCTTTAAAAGAAGATACAAAAGAAAGAAAGAGAACACTTGAAGCCAGGAAAACAGTTTCTTGCAGCAACATGTGCTTTTTCGAACTGCTAAAATGAAGATCTTACATTATTTTTGCTTGACTAGATCCTATTCAAGTCAGATTGGAATCAAAGATTGTTTTAGAGCAGTGGGAGAAGTAATTTAGTATCCTCTGTTGATCAGGGTCATAGAGAAATGAGTGTGTGTATAATATATATGACACAGCCTTGCCTGACTCCAGTCTTCGCTGAGATAGGGTCTGTGGTGGTTCCGTTGGTGAAGATCACAGCTTGCATATGTCAAGCCAGCCAACAGAAGGATTTGCTTATTAACCACCAGAGTTCTGAGGCGGTGGAATTCACTTCCAGGGTTTGCAGTTGAGACTGCAATTGTGTCAACATTCAAGGCTAGATTGGATGGGTGAATGACAGATAGCGGGATGAAGGGAAATGGATATGAAGTGAGTAAATGTGATTAGGACTACTTGTTCATATGAAGGATAAACTCTGACATCGACCGGCTGGGCCAGATGTCTTGCTTCCGTGTTGTAACTTCTGCGTATTTGTATGTATAACCAAATACTAGAAAGGCCCTGGAAGAAAAAAGAAGTGAGCTTTATGAAAGAAATGTGAAAAAAATGCATTTGTTCCGTCTGCTTTACTGATTTATTTTAAATTGACAGACTATCTCGTCTTCTTAGGCAGTCCCTCGGCACCAAGGATGACTTGCTTCCACTCTGTTTCAGTGCTTTCTAACATGGCTAACAAGTCTAATACACAAACCGCAGACACTATCATACGTGGGAAAGGTGGTATTTGAAGAGTTGGATAGGTGAAATACTTGGGGGGCTGTGCTTCTGCTGCCTGTACTTGGCTTCCATGTGCTCCCATTGAGATCTCGTGAGGTGCTCGGTACCTTCCTCTCCACTTTGGGCGGTCGTGGGACAGGGGCTGGAATTTTAGGCCCCCCCCCCCACCCCCCAACGGAGTAAGCTGGAGGCCAGGGTGGCGTAAAATCGAGTGGGAGGTAGGGCTGCTGTTCCCATTGCCTACCTGCCCCCACTGCCATTTTACCAGCAGTGAAGGAGGTTGAAAACAGCCTGCTGCTCCAGGCCAATTGAGGCCCATAATTAGCCAATTAATTGCCACTTAAGGACCTCCTCCTGCCGCCACTCTTATCTTACCAGCAGCAGCCGGCCACTTTGCCACCAGGGCTGTTAACTCTGGAAGTGAATTCCACAGCCTCAGAACTCTGGGTGGTTAATAAGCAAATTCTTCTGTTGGCTGGCTTGAAACTGTTGGCATACATCACACCTTAATGTCCCGGATTTTGCTATCAATGGCGGTGACAGAGCTTGCTGCTGACCCCTTGCGGGCTGGGGGGGTGAGGAAGTCCTCATGATCGGGCACCCTCTGCCCCATGGAGGTTCCCCCGTGGCACAAGCCACCCCCACTGGAGCAACTGCCCCAGTGCCCCCACAGTCTTTAGCGACCCTCAATCCCCTCGCTGGGGCCCAGCCGATTTTCCCTGACGAGGCCCGAAACCTCACACTCCTTTCGGTGCTTGCATCTCTCTTGCTCTTCTGGCTTGGTGCACCGTTCCCAGTGGTGCTGCTGGGACTGAAGAGCTGGGGGCCCGCTGATTGGCCGGCAGCTCCTGGAGGCGGAACTTCATGCGTCAGAGGGGTGGAAGCCCCAACCAAAGCAAATTAAGGGCCTGGGCCAAGTAAAATTGCTGCGTGGCTTCCAGGCCCAGTGGAGCAGACTCGCCCCCGACTTTCCAGCTTTGGTCTCCGCTGCAATATAACATTCTGCCAAGGATTCCCATGAGTAGGTGGATGTGTTGGATTTCTTCAGGAATGCCTTTAGAACATCCCTAAAGCATTTCCTCTGTCCTTCTGGGAGTCTTTTGCTGCAGTGAAGCTCGGAGTAAAGCAGTTGCTTCATGAGCCTTGTATCAGGCGTGCGTGTGACGTGGCACGCCCAGCGGAGATAGTTTTGGGTGATTAGCCCCTGGATGCTGGGAATGTTGGCTTGGGAGAGGATGCTGACATTAGACTACCTATCCTGCCAGCAAATGTGAAGGATTTTGTGGAGACAGTATTGATGGTATTTCTCCAGTGCCTTGAGGTGCTTGCTGTAGATTGTCCATCTATGTCTGCCTTCATTGAGAGGAGACTCCTGAGATATGGAAAATGGTCCATGCTTTCCAGTGTCTCGTCGTGGATCCTGATCGAAGGAGGATGATGTTGTGCTTTGGGAATGGGTTGGAAAAGGACCTTAGTTTTCCAGATATTTAAAGTAAGCCCCATCCTCTTATATGCTTCAGCGAAGGAATCAACGATGACTTGGAGCTCTGAGTGAGCACATACACGAGCATTATCCGTGTATTGAATCTCATTGAATGATGTTGGAGTGACCTTTGTTTTGGAGTGGAGATGACGGAGGTTGAATAATTTCCTGTCTGTCCTGTTGGTTATCTCCACTCCTGTAGGGAGCTTGCTGGAGGTGGAGTGCAGAATTGCGGTGAGGAAGATGAGGAAGAGGGTTGGTGCGATTACACAGTCTTGTATGGTGCCAGTCTTCACTGAGATAGGATCTGTGGTAGGCGAAGGATGTGACAAATTTCTGAGGGCAGTCAAACTTGAGGACTCTCCATAATCCCCTCACGATTGACAGAATCAAAAGCTTTCATGAGGTCATGACAGACTATCTAATAAAAAAGAGAAAGAAGTCCTAGCTTTGATGAAAGCTTCTTTTGCATCTCATGGCATTCCTAATTAGGTTATATCAAATAACGGACAATCATTTAACAAAAGGAAATTCCAATAGGTTGCAGAACAGTACAAGCTCAGTCAAGTCACTGACTCGCCAAGGTATCCATCATCAAGCAACATGACTGAAAACACTGTTAAAATTGGAAAAGCACACCGAGATAAAGTACATAAGTCTGATATAGACTTGCCTCCCTCTTCTTAACTGGTATACACCAAGTGAGATACAGCAGCTTACCAGCACAAAGACCATTTGGCAGGCAAGCTAAAGCATTCCTCCCTTTAGCAAGCTGACTTCTGAAATCACAGCTAGTGAGAGATGTAAATGAAGAATTGGTATAGAAATTGACTACGCAGCCTCGTAAGTGCCTGAAGTGGCGAGTAGGAAACATACGCATGCTTCTGACCGAAAGTATGCCACCCGTCACATTGGGTAAGGACAAACAAAAGATGTCCTTTACCCAGACCTGAAGCAGGTATTAGACTCTTTGCATAAGCAGATAAGGTGTCTAATGACTGCTTGAGGTCCCCACTGGAATATTGGTTTTCCCTGAGGCAACTAGCGTCAACTCTAGCGGCATTCAGAAACTAATTCTAAAGATAATCTGTAAAGCACTGTCCCACGCCTTACCACCTCTTGTTCCACCCGTGGCCTCGAGATTAACAATTCCTACCTCCCTAAGCCCCTAGATTTTTGATCTCCAGACCTGATCCCACAAGATGTTGCTGAGTGGCGCTAACCCATCCCCACCACTGATTGCTCCCCTGTGGCATGGGATTTCCCCCCACCCCCCTTGGCCACCAATCACTTGCAGTGGCCCAAACTTCCATTACTTACCTGCACGGCCTCTTTCTACAGCACCATCTCTGCGAACGAGGTCTGAGACCCAATTTTCAGTGCTCCTTGGACACTACCATGCTTGTGCAAGGTAAGTATGTTCCCCAAAAATGGATGCTTCTGAATTTTTAGGGTGCTACACCTCAGAAAAGATAAACAGGCCCACGTCTACAGTAAAGGTATCAACAAGCCGGAAAAGCCGAGAAAAAATGTTATCAGAATTTTGCTAACAGAAGAAGGGAAATGGAAACCAGCACAATTACAACAGCAAGTGGACAGTAAATGTTACAATGTGAGAATTGAAGATGGGAAGGTGTTCAGAAACCAAAGACCGTTGCAAATTTCTAGAGAAACCTAACAGCCCAGTTATATTCTCTGCAACATTGGTCAGGCACTGTTATGGGTATGTGATCCTCCCCTCAGAATCTTTTGTTCTGTGTTTTGCACAAATGAAGCTTAACAAGGACAGTCTGTCCCATTCAGTCTCCAGCGTAGTGTTAACATCTGTAAACAAGTGTAGGAAATAAAAAAATGTTCAAGGATTTTAAAATACAGCAACTGCTTAGAAATTTCTACTTGTGATGCACAATGCTGTGGCAATGACAATAACTAGATGGTATGCAGTTTTTTTGATGGAATATTGTGTTTCAGATTGTTGCTGTACTGCGAGAGGTGAAATACCTTCAGATATTGAATCAATCTGATATCCCGGAGGCAGCTGCAGCTATCTTCGAGAAGAGGGAAACTTTGACAAAGGTTTGTCTTTTGCAGGAAGAGTAGAATATATTTTAACAAGTGGGAGGTCTCATTTTTAATTTTAATTTATAAGTCAGACATACCAACAGTCTTTGCAATAAGATGTCTTCACATTCAATCAAATTCATGATTGACTCGTGTTTTTTAATTCAACGTCTCCTTCAGAGTTAAAAAAACATTAAAAATGTAAAAGAGGGGTTCTTCTGATTTCTCTCCTCCCATTTCCCTTCCCCCATCCCCCTCCAATGACATTTTGGGATGGCTGTTAATTGATTTAATCTTATTTCATCGCTATTGCTTGAGATTAGCAACTTCGGAAAATTTGTAGCAGCTGTTTATACTCTGCTATTTTAATTGAATTAAATCTAACTAGGTTCCTACATTACAGCAGTGGCTAAATTTCAAAACTACTTCATGGACTCTAAAGCACTTTGAGATATCTGGTGGTCGTGAAAAGCGCTATATAAATGCAAGTCTGACTTTCTTTAGGTGTGATATTTAGGCAGATTTGTAACACCCTGAGCCCACAATTAGTGCGAGAAAATTCCACTTCAGTTACTCACAGATTAGTTATTTTTAGTCTCTGTGATGTGAAAGTAAAGTTACTCCTCTACGTGCAAGTATATTTGGCTCCCTTCGGCTGGATATTAGCTTGGAAGCAGGAAGTGGGTGGGTGGTGATAAGATGCTGCTGTTTTGAGTTCGGGAAATCTGTAAGAACGGCTTTTGATCCGATCCTGCTGAATTTAGTGGTAGGTATGGCGCCTGTAGAGTAGAGTGAGGGGGGGTGGGTGGCCTCAAAGTGATCCTGGAGCTCTGGCACTCCAGTCTGCTGCCGGGGACCCACCTCCAGGCATCCGCCATGAAAATTCCAGTCTGCCTCTGATCAATGGCGTTAATTAGCCTTTAAATTGACTAAAGAAACTACCCGCCACTTGCGGACAAATAGCCATTCCTTGCCCAGTCCGGCCTCAAGGAAAATGGCCGGGAGTCAGGACCATAGCGGGGAAATGACGCCCCTGCTGGTGTTGTGAAATTCTGCGCCTGCCTGCCTCCATACCTGCCCCCATATCGGGGCCAAATTCTGCCCTATGTCTTAGAAAGAAATTACTGCCTGTTAAATTTTGAAATATAAGTAACTGACATAAACCTAGAAAGGCCTAAATTACCTTTAGTTGCATTTCTGTTTAATACTACTAAATAGGGAAAGAATTTTCTCTTGTTTGGGAGAAAGGGTTGCAAACCTTTTGTTTGTCGAATTTAATGGTCACCAGTTGTAGCAAAGTGCAATTTTTGTGGGGTCTGATTTCAGAAAATCAAATGCTTGTTCAAGCAAAAGTTCAAATTGATGGTAGCTAAATTTAGGACTGATGCCAGGAAGGTTTTTTTCAGATGAACAGTGATCAGCACTTAAATTGGACTTCAGGTAGTGAAAGAAAAAAGCTTAGGAATCATTTAGCAGTTCTATACTGTGTTGAGAACACCGGTCTAGAAATTGAGCTGCATAGCGCCTATTTTTCAAGTGCCATAAGGAGGAGGCGGTAGCGTAGTGGTATTCTCACTGGACTAGTAACCCAGAGCCCCAGGCTAATGCTGTGGGGGCAGGGGTTCGAATCCCACCATGGCAAGTGGTGGAATTTGAATTCAATTAATAAAAAATCGGGAATTAAAAGCTAGTGACTGTGAAACCATTGTCGATTGTTGTAAAAACCCATCTGGTTCCTTTAGGGAAGGAAATCTGCCATCCTTACCTGGTCTGGCCTGCATGTGATTGCAGACCCACACCAGCAATGTAGTTGTCACTGAAATGGCCTAACAAGCCACACAGTTATATCAAACCACTACAAAGTCTAAGAAAAGGAATGAAACCGGACAGATCACACGACATCGGCCTAGGCACCAGAAACAGCAACAGCAAACCCAGCCCTGTCGACCCTTAGTCCCCCTTACTAACATCTGGGGGCTTGTGCCAAAGTTGGGAGAGCTGTCCCATTGGCTAGTCAAGCAACAGCCTGATATAGTCATACTCACGGAATCATACCTTATAGACAAGGTCCCAGACACTGCCATCACCATCCCTGGGTATGTTCTGCCCCACCAACAGACCCACCAAAGGTGGCGGCACAGTGGTATACAGTCGGGACGGAGTTGCCCTGGGAGTCCTGAACATTGACTCCAGAACCCATGAAGTCTCATGGCATCAGGTCAAACATGGGCAAGGAAACCTTTTGCTCATTTCCACCTATCACCCCTCCCCCCCCACCATAGCTGATATATCAGTACTCCTCCATGTTGAACAGCACTTGGAGGAAGCACTGAGAGTGGCAAGGGCGCAGAATGTAATCTGGGTGTGGGACTTCAATCTTCATCACCAAGAGTGGCTCGGTAGCACCATTACTCACCGAGCTGGCTGAGTCCTAAAAGACATAGCTGCTAGACTGGGCCTGTGGCAGGTGGTGATGGAACCAACAAGAGGGAAAAACATACTTGACCTCGTCCTCACCAATCTGCCTGTTGCAGATGCATCTGTCCATGACAGTATTGGTAGGAGTGACCACTGCACAGTCTTTGTGGAGACAAAGTCCCATCTTCACATTGAAGATACCCTCCATCATGTTGTGTGGCACTACCACCATGCTAAATGGGATAGATTTTGAACAGATCTAGCAATGCAAAACTGGGCATCCATGAGGTGAGGTGGGCCATCAGCAGCAGCAGAATTGAACTCAACCACAATCTGTAACCTCATGGCCTGACATATCCCCCACTGTACCATTACCATCAAGCCGGGGGATCAATCCTGGTTCAATGAAGAGTGCAGGAGGGCATGCCAGGAGCAGCATCAGGCATACCTCAAAATGAGCTGTCAACCTGGTGAAGCTACACACAGGACTACTTGCATGCCAAACAGCGTAAGCAGCATGCAATAGACAGGGTTAAGTGATCCCACAACCAACGGATCAGATCTAAGCTCTGCAGTCCTGCCACATCCAGTTGTGAATGGTGGTGGACAATTAGGCAACTAACTGGAGGAGGTGGCTCCACAAATATCCCCATGCCCAATGATGGGGGAGCCCAGCACATCAGTGCGAAAAATAAGGCTGAAGCCTTTGCAACAGTCTTCAGCCAGAAGTGCCGAGCTGATGATCCATCTCGGCCTCTGCCTGAAGTCCCCAGCATCACAGATACCAGTCTTCAGCCAATTCGATTCACTCCACGTGATATCAGGAAACGACTGAAGGCACTGGATACTGCAAAAGCTGTGGGCCCTGACAACATTCCGGCAATAGTACTGAAGATTTGTGCTCCAGAAGTTGCTGCACCCATAGCCAAGCTGTTCCAGCTACAAGACTGGCATCCACCTGACAATGTAGAAAAATTGCCCAGGTATGTCCTGTACACAAAAAGCAGGACAAATCCAACCCAGTCAATTACTGCCCCATCTGTCTACTCTTGATCATCAGTAAAGTGATGGAAGGTGTCATCGTCCGTGCGATCAAGCGGCACTTGCTTCGCAACAACCTGCTCACTGATGCTCAGTTTGAGTTCCACCAGGGCCACTCTGCTCCTAACCTCATTATAGCCTTGGTTCAAACGTGGACAAAAGAGCTGAACTCAATAGGTGAGGTGAGAGTGACTGCCCTTGACGTCAAGGCAGCATTTGACCGAGTATGGCATCAAGGAGCCCTAGCAAAAGTGAACTCAATGGGAATCAGGAGGAAAACTCTCTGCTGGTTGGAGTCATACTTAGCACAAAGGAAGATGGTTGTGGTTGTTGGAGGTCAATCATCTCAGCCCCAGGACATCACTGCAGAGCCTCCTTATTGTCCTTGGCCCAACCATCTTCAGCTGCTTCATCAATGACCTTCCTTCAATGATAAGATCAGAAGTGGGGATGTTCACTGATGATTGCACAATGTTCAGCACCATTTGTGACTCCTCGGATACTGAAGCAGTCCATGTAGAAATGCAGCAAGACCTGAACAATATCCAGGCTTGGGCTGATAAGTGGCAAGTAACATTCGCGCCACACAAGTGCCAGGCAATGACTATCTCAAACTAGAGAGAATCTAACCAACTCCCCTGACATTCAATGGCATTACCATCACTGTCAATATTCTTGGGGTTACCATTAACCAGAAACTGAACTGGAGTAGGCATATAAATACCATGGCTACAAAAGCAGGTCAGAAGCTAGGAATCCTGTGGCAAGTAACTCACGTCCTGACTCCCCAAAGCTTGTCCACCATCTACAAGGCACAAGTCAGGAGTGTGATGGAATACTTTCCCCTTGCCTGGATGGGTGCAACTCCAACAACACTCAAGAAGCTCGACACCATCCAGGACAAAGCAGCCCGGTTGATTGTTACCCCATCCACAAACATTCACTCCCTCCACCACTGACGCACAGTGGCAGCAGTGTGTACCATCTACAAGATGCATTGCAGCAGCGCACCAAGGCTGATTCGACAGCACCTTCCAAACCTGCAACCTCTAACACCTAGAAGGACAAGGGCGGCAGATGCATGGGAACACCACAACCTGCAAGTTCCCATCCAAGCCACACACTATCCTGACTTGGAACTATATCACTGTTCCTTCACTGTTGCTAGTTCAAAATCCTTGAACTTCCTTCCTAACAGCATTGTGGGTGTACCTACCCCACATGAACTGCAGCAGTTTAAGGCGGCGGCTCACCACCACCTTCTCAAGGGCAATTAGGGTTGGGCAATAAATGCTGTCCTAGCCAGCGATGCCTACATTTCACGAATGAATAAATAAAAGGGCTACTAAACCCCCAAAATGGCTGGCAGGAAGCACACACAACTCGTGCACCGACCGCCATAATGAATAAGAGCAAACAAAAAGCGACCTTTACCCACCCATGAAACAGACCTTCGGCCTTTTGCATGTACAAGTAAGGGGCCGAACGTCTTCTCGGTGTCCCCGCTTTAACATTGGTTTGCCCTGAGGCAGCCCGTCTCATAAGATGCTGTACTCAGAAAAACTAGCCCTGCTGTACACTTGCCAAACAAGTGAATGCTGAGGCAGGAGGAGCAGGAGCACTGCTCCTCCCAGCTCCCTCCCCGACATTGAAAGATCCGATTGCTACTCACAACCTCTTCCCCCACCCATCCAATTGCCTACCCCTTCAACTAATCCCTCCAACTGCTTACCCCTCAAATTGCCTACCCTTCCGGCTCTGAGCCCCAATTTCTGACTCCAGGTCCCAACCTGACCCACAATCGCGGAATATAGCCCACTCTGATCTGGCTTGTGACCTCAGCCAGTCCTGTGGCCCAATTTGACCCTCGGACCCACATTCCTGAGGCCGCTGTGACACTGCCAGTGGCCTGATTTTACTTCACTACTCTCCTCCCAGCTGCAATGCTATGCCAGTTCTATGATAATGAGGTCTGAAGCTCAATATCGGGGGGCCTCGGACCTCACCGTACTGGCACAGGATAAAAGTGGGCGAACTCAAATTTGTAGACCTGTAGGTTCTTTCTAGATTGATGAGTTTAGATGGTCAATTTACCACCTTCATTTCTATTCAATGATCAGTTGCAGGATCTCTTGGGCTGTGGCCTGAAATTTGGTTCCATATTTTTGTAAACACACTGCATTGCTAAACTATAGGATGATGTCATGGATTGGCACAGAGGATAATGCCTCTCATAAGTACCATGTGGAGCACCACCATGAGTTCAGACTGGGGGTGGGGAGCAGTCAAATGCTAACTGCTCTGTCACTGGTGTGCTGAGTCATGCCTGCTTATATGCTTCCCTTTCTCTTCATCTTGGCCTGTCACTTTTTAATCTCCTACCACTTGGCAAAGCATGTAAATATGTTTTCCTGAAACTTCTTGAATTTTTGTCCTCCATTGTGACTTCCCTTTAATTGTTTCCATCTCTTTAAATTTCATTTACACAAATTTCCTCTTCTACCTCTAGTATCAACCCTTGATCCATCTAAATTTGCACTTTTGAGTTGTAAATAATTATGCAAATAAACTCAGACTGGAGAGTTGAGTACTGTTTGCACTTGATTTCAGGCAGGTGTTAAATCAGTTTAAAACAAATTAGAACTAACTCACACCTGAAGACAGAAATACGCCCCTCTTTTACATTGTAGTTTAGGTGCATTAAATGCTATTTGCATAGTTTTTTTGAGAGAAATCACTGGCAGTGGAAAATCTAACTATGGTTGTTAGCGATGGTTGTAACTGTTGCTGCTGACTCACGGGGCAGGATTTTGAGCTCCCGCCGACCCCGGGAACAGAGGCAGCAGAAGCTAAAAATAGCCCCGTTGCTGGTGTGTCAGTTCAGAGGAACATAGGAAATAGGAACAGGAGTAGGCCATTCGGCCCCTCAAGCCTGCTCTGCCATTCAACTAGATCATGGTTGATCATCTATATCAATGCCATTTTCCCGCACTATCCACATATCTCTCGATATCTTTAATATCTAAAAATCTATCGATCTCTGTCTTGAATACACTCAATGACTGAGTCTCCACAGCCCTCTGGGGTAGAAAATTCCAAAGGTTCACCACCCTCTGAGTGAAGAAATTCTTTCTCATAGTCCTAAATGGTCTGCCCCTTATTTTGAGACTGTGTCCCCTGGTTCTAGACGCCACCACCCCACCACACCCCCCACCCTTCCTGCATCAACCTTTGGAGCCCTGTAAGAAGTTTGTCTGCTTCAATGAGATTAGCTCTCATTCTTCTAAACTCTACAGGCCCAGTCTCCTCAATCTCTCCTCATAGGACAATCCTGCCATCCCAGGAATCAGTCTGGTGAGCCTTTGTTGCACTCCCTCTATGGTAAGTATTATCTTTCCTTAGATAAGGAGACCAAAACTGTACACAGTACTCTAGGTCCGGTTTCAGCAAGGCTTTATACAATTGCAGCAAGACTACTTTACTCCTGTACTCAAATCCGTAAAGGCCAACATACCATTTGCCTTCCTAATTGCTTGCTGCACCTGCATGTTAGCTTTCAGTGACTTATGAACAAGGACACCTAGCTCCCTTTGGACATCAACACTTCCCAATCTCTCACCATTTAAGAAATACTGTGCATTTTAATTTTTCTACCAAAGTGGATAACTTCACATTTTTTCACATTATATTCCATCTGTCATGTTTTTTCTCACTCACTTAGCCTGTCCATATTCCCTTGAAGCCTCTTTGCATCCTCCTCATAACTCACATTTCTACCTAGTTTTGTGTCATCAGAAAACCTGGAAATATTACATTTGGTCCCTACATCCATATCATTGATATAGATTGAGAATAGCCGGGGCCCAAGCTCTGATCCTTGTGCTACTCCACTCGTCGCAACCAGCCAACCTGAGAATGACCCGTTTATTCCTACTATCTATTCTCTGTCTGTTAACCAATTCTCAATCCATGCCAGGATATTACCCTCAATCCCATGTGCTCTAATTTTGCTTACTAACCTCCTCTGTGGGACCTTATCGAAAGCCTTCTGAAAATCCAAATACACCCAATCCAAGGTTCCCCCTTATCTATTCTGCTAGTTACATCCTCAAAAACTGTTAACAGGTTTGTCAAACATTATTTCCCTTCATAAATCCATCTTGACTCTGCCCAATCCGACCATTATTTCCTAAGTGTCCAGTTATAACATCCTTTATAATAGATTCTAGCATTCTGCTTACTATTGATGTCTGGCTAACAGGCCTGTAATTCTCCATTTTCTCTCTCCCTCCTTTCTTTAATAGTGGGGTTACATTTCCTACCTTCCAATCTTCAGGAACCATTCCAGACTCCATAGAATTTTGGAAGATGATCATCAATGCATCCACTATCTCTAGATCCACCTCTTCCAACACTGGGATGTAAATCATCAGGTCCAGGGGATTAATCAACTTTCAGCCCCATTAATTTCTCCAGCACTACTTTTTTACTAATACTAATTTTTTTCAGTTCCTCAGGCTCACTAGTCCCTTGGTTCTTCAGTATTTCTGGGAATTTTCTTTGTATCTACCTCCATGAAGACAGACAAAAAGTAGTTGTTTAGTTTCTCTGCCATTTCCATATTCCCCATTTTCCTGTCTCTGCCTGTAGTGGGCCTACATTTGTTTTTGTTAATCTTTTCCTTTTTACATACCTATTGAAGTTTTCACAGTCTGTTTTTATGTTTCTCGCTAGTTTACTTTCATATTCTATTTTCTTTTTCTTTATCAGTTTCTTGGTCCTCCTTTGCTGAATTCTGAAATGCTCCTAATTCTCAGGCTTACTAGTTTTTTTTACCCCAGACCCATCCCACCTCCAGGCCATTTTTGTGCAGGCGGGATGGGGGTGCACAGTCGGTAGCCAACACGGCTTATTAAGAGTTTACTAAGGCCAATTAAAGGATGCCGACTGGGATTTTCTAGGTAGCTGGGGTCCAGTGCTCCAGATAGCCTTCACTGCCTGTGTGGGAGCAGGAGCTTCTCTCCCGACCCGCCCACCCGAACAATGTGGCCTGGCTGCAAATCCCATTTTTAATCTAAGATTTAAAAATGTTGGAGAAGGGGGACCTCCATTTTGAAGTCCCCTTTCCCTTCCTTACCATCTCTTGCAGCCTACTTCTCCTTTCAAACTGGAAGGCCTCCGATTAGCCCTCCAGCTTCGAGAGGCTGCCTGCTGTCCTTAGGTGGACGGTGAGCCCGTCTCCAGGCCAATTAAGGGGACGCCCCTGTGAAAACCACAGTGAGTGATTATTTGCTTCTGGGGGCACGTTTGGGACCCAGAAATAGTCCCGACCTCTGTTTTCTGCCCCTGGAGGGAAAATCCTGCCCATGATCTCTGCTGCTTTAGCATCTTTCTTTAATCAAAAGATCACAACGGAATGATTGAGGTTCTATGCACCTACATCTTCCCAGAAAAAAATGATCTTGTGACAGATATATGCTGTATAAAGTTAGATGATAAAATATATTGAGAACAGCATCTTCACTCGAAGTTTACAACAACTTTTATTTGTTTATAAACACACAAGAAAATGTAAACCTTGTCATAGCATATCAATTTGTCATTTCCATGTGGCATCACTGTGATGAAAATGGCTTGCAGTTTTTCTGTTTCCACCCTGCCATTAGAAAAACAAATTGTAACACACTTTTGCATGAAGAGAGCCCTTTAATGAGCCGTTAAACAAAACTAATGTATAGGATTAAAATATTGGATTTGTCATTGATTTATTCATTTATACGAAAATGCCCATCATACTACTCTGGTGGAATGTTCGTATTCGTAAAGAACGCTATGAGTTACTGTTCGTTGTTTGTGAATTATTTAGTTTGTAGGAACCTTGGAGTTAATGGTGAGGTGGTACAATAATCTGAAACAGACGGTCTTGGAAGTGGAGTTTCCACTGATTTTTAATGAGCTGGAAGCCATTGACGAACAGCTGAAGGCTGCAGAGGAGACTGTTACCTGGCAGAGTGAAAACTGCTGGAGCTACATTTTGCAAATGAAGGACACAGTGCATGATCTGGCAAGCAGGGTTCAGAAGACAAAAGAGAATGTGGATACTCTACAAACACTTACGAAAACTTGGAGTGAATGTGCTATGTTTACAAGGAAAGATAACAAAAAAGATTCTCTGCTGAACCTGGATGACCGAGAAGACAGAGTCGCCAAGTGGTACAAATTGATACGGGAGGATGATGCTACGATTCACAAATTGGTTGAGGTAAGCCTTAAGAAAAGAACAAGATGTCATGCAATAGACTTGGAAAAATATAATTGCCAGATGAAATATTTTGCACTAAGTTATAATACAGCCGCATGCTATATTAAATACTTACACTGGAGTGCTTGATATTCAAGATCTCCTTATTCAATTTGCTGTGAATTTTTTTTAGCTCTATTAATAGAAATCTTGCATATGGAGTGCACTTTCTGTCTACAAACATTAATTCAGCTTTGGCTGAGTGATAATGTTCTCACCCCTGAATGAGAAGATTATGAGTTCCGGCCTCACTCCAGAAACTTGAGCACATAGGCTGAAGCTTCAGTGGAGTACTGAGGCAGTGCTGCAGTATTGGATGTGCTATATTTCAAATGAGTTATAAAACTGAGGCCTCACCTGTCTTCGGGTGGATAAGAGCAAGGTATTCTGGCCAATATTTATACCTCAACCAACATCGCTAAAACAAATTATTTGATGATTTATCTCATTGTTATTTGTGGGATTTGTGCACACATTGGCTGTCGTGTTTCCTTACATTATAATGATGAACTAGACTTCAAAATAAGTTAAAGTGCTTTGAGATATCCAGATATCATGAGCGTTGCTATATAAATGCATGTTCTTTACTTCCTGTGTCATGATTTTGAGTAATTTTTTTAGTCAACATTAACAACGGGAACAGTCTCTGTAACATTTGTAATGGCAATTCTATATGTTATCATTTTCAGGCCTTTTGGTTACTATGTAGTGCTATGACATGAGTCATTTTACACTTTCCGCTAAGTTCTACATTTTGAAATGTTAAAGTTTTTTTTTACACTGAAGGTCATTAGATCGTGAATACCCTACCAGAAGCAGTGCTGCAAGCAGAATTTGCAATAACAACTTTCAGAAGAGAAGTGGACAAATACTTGAAAAATAAACTTTTGGAAAGTTTTGGGGAAAGAGCAGGTTGATGGAATGCTCTTTCAGCAAGTCAGCATGGTCACCTCCTTCTGTGCTGTAAAATTTATTTTCGATGAAAAAAATTGGTTTAAGAATTATTTCTCCTATTCACCTTATTCTAGCCGTGTTCCCAGCTGCAGTTTTAAAATATATATATTGCTGCCACCCAATCTAATTCAGTCTCCAAGCAGTTAAACTATTGCTGCATAGGCTCTAAAATGCTGGGCTGTCGAGCTGAAAAATAGGAGGGGTAAACATTTCAGTGCTTCCTTCAGTTAAAAAGAACTTAGGCCACATCTGCGCTTATAGAATAACTTTTATGTTTTGTAAATAATTTGATTTAAAGTCAGCACAATTGATCAGCAATACAGTAGTAGTCTGTAACCATTAACGTGTGAAGGCATTTGTCCTTCAGTGAGTGGATTTCAATCGTCACTGTATAGTGACATTTATTCTGAGATTTACAGAAGCCTGTTGTTTACAGCTCCCTTGTTAGTAAAATGCAATGCTATTAGAACACACTTGTTATAAATTTTGGTTCCAGTAGACAATTATGGAAAACATTGGTTTTGTCTTTCACCACCTGCCCCTCACCACCCCACTTTCAGCAGGTCTTATGTCTCTCAGGGTGGGGAGTCTTACTCTGGTAGATACATAATTTTCAACATTGAATACAACCTTTTCCTAGGCATGCTACTTAACAGGAGAGTGGTTTCTGAGATTGTGCCAGGTTCCCTATTCCAAGCGATTGCATTCCATCCCTGGGAAGACTTCTCCTATTCTGTTTGATGTGCAGATGACGGGGAGTATATATATAGTGACCACAACTATGGAGGTCTGTAATATTCATAACTAAGTCTGCCCCCCATGCAGAAGAATTATGTTTTTTTGAATCTCTTCTGTAAAGAAGCCACTTTCCACAACTGTAAAGTAATGAGCTTATATTTACTGTCAAAATAGCCTTAGTGTGTGCATATAGGTTAATTCTTCCTTTAATTATTTTAATATGAACCTCCAAGAATCCAGATTTGGTGTTAAACTACTAGGGTAGCAACAAGGTACCTCGCACATTATGAGCGCACATCAAAAAATAGTGGGCTTTCTGTTAACAATTTTCCTTACATTGGTTTTAATTGACTTGGAAAGTCTACCTTACAATCTATACATACAAAATAAATGTGCAATACTCCGTTCTGAGTTACATGACGTTGAGCAATTTTACAAAACTGCACATTTATGAAGCCCAAGATCTCATATGCTTTGCTAACTATTCTCTCAATACCACCTTCAAAGATCTATGCACGTGAACCCCCCGAAACCTCTGTCCCTGCACACTCTTTAGAACGGTGTCATTAAGTCTATATTGCCTCTCCCTATTCCTTCTACCAAAACATATCACCTCAAACTTCTCAATTAAATTCCATCTGCTGCCTGTCTGCCGATTCTGCTAGCCGATCTATGTCCTTCTGCAGTTGACTGATATCATCCTTTTTGTCACACCTCCAAGTTTGGTATCATCAGCAAATTTTGAAACTTTATTCTGTATTCCAATATCCAAGTTATTTATATACCAAAAAAGGAATGGTCCCAGCACTGACTTTTGGGGAACACCACTGTCTACGATTCTCCAGTCTGAAAAACAGCCATTTACCATGACTCACTATTTTCTTTCCTCATGCCAATTTTTTAATCCAAGCTGACAGTGACTCTCCTTTTTCATGAGCCTCAATTTTGTTAACTAGCCTTTGATGTCGTACTTTGTCAAACGCTTTCTTAAAATCCACACAGACAACATCCGCTACATTACCTTCATTAACATTCTCTGTTACTTCAAATTAGTTTAGTCAAGCATGATCTGCCTTTTACAAATCCAAGGCTGTCCAAGTGCCTGTTGATTTTTTTCCCCCTAATGTTTCTAAAGCGTTACCCACCACTGATGTTAAACTGACTGGCCTTTGCTTGCATCCTTTCTTGAATAAGGGTGAAACATTTGGCACCTCTCCCATATCTAGGGATGCCCTCCCACTGTCTGCACCCCCACTTCCCTTAGCAACCTGGGATGCAAGCCATCTGGACCAGGCGACTTATCCACTCTAAGCATAGCCAGACTTCTCAGTACACCTTGTCTCTCAATTTTCACCCCATCCATTACCTGTACCATCATCTACCGATATTTTGTCAGCATCCTCTACCTTAGTAAAAACTGATACAAAATACTCATTAAGTATTTTAGACTTGCCTTGCACCTCTAAGCATATATCACTCCCTTTGCCCCGAATAGGCTCCACCTGCCTCTTACTACCTACTCATTATTTTTATGCCGCTAGAAGATTTTTGGGTTCCCTTTTATGTTGACTGCCAGTCTATTCTCATATTCTCTCCTTTCCAATCTTATTTTCCTCTTCATTTCCTCTCAAAACTTATTGTATTTGGCCTGGTTCTCTTGAAGAATTCACTTGACGTGCATCATACATCCTCTTTTTTTGTTTCATCGTATTCTCTATCTCCCTCGTCATCGTTGGAGCCCTCACTTTGATTCCCTTATCTTTCATCCTTGTTGGAATGTACCAAGCTTCCTTAAAGATCACCCATTGTTCTGTTACCATTTTTCCTGTCAGTCTTCGGTTCCATTTACCCTGACTAGATCCCCTCTCATCCCATTGAAGTTAGCCCTCTTCCAATTTAGAAGTCCTACCTTAGATTGCTCTTCTCCATTGTCTTTTCTCTTCTGCATTGCTAATCTAAACCTTTTGATACAATGATCATTTTTAACCAAGTGATCCCCCCATAGATACTTAGTTCACTTGGCCTACTTTATTCCCCAGTACCAGATTCAGTAATGCCTCCTTCCTAGTTGGACCGAGAACACACTGGTCAAGGAAGTTGGCCTGAACACACTTCCCCTCCTTACCTTTTATTCTAACATTACCCAAATCCATATTTGGGTAATTAAGGTGCCCCATTATCACCACTCTATAATTCTTGCATATCTTTGTGATTTCCTTGCAGATTTGCTCCTCTGTTTCTCTCTCACTATTTAGAGTGCTTCAGAATATCCCAGTCACATGATCATCCTCTTTTTGCTTCTCAACTCTTAACCAAATAGATTCTGCCCTTGCCCCCCTCAAGGATATCCTCTCTTTACAACACTCCAATCTCTTCCCGAATCAGTTTTGCCACCCTGCCTCCCTGTTTTCCTTCCATATCTTTTCTGACCACTTTGTATTCATGAATATTAAGCACCCAGTTCTCACCATTTTTAAGCCACGTTTCCGTTATTGCCACTGCATCAGATTCCCACACAGCTATTTGTGGTTGGAGCTCACCAACCTTATTCACCACAATTTGTGCGTTTACCTCCATGAATTCTAAACCTGTCTTTGTATTCCTCGTAGTCCTTAGTCTTCTCCTATCTAATCTGGTAGTACTTCTATCTCTAGTACTATCCAACACTCTCACTCATTTATGCACCTTATTCCTCTTTTCTATTTCTATATGCTGGTGCCAACCCCCCTGCCAATTTAGTTTAAGTCCTCCACAATCACACTAGTGATCCCTGATGACAACGGACTCAGGCCTGTTGAGGTGCAACCTGTCCCTTTTGAATAGGTGCCTCCTTCCCCAGAGCTGGTCCTCATACCCCAAGAATCTGAAGGGCTCCTTCCAGCACCATTCCTCAAGCCACGCATTGATCCTCCCTATCTTCCCTTTTCTATTCTCGCCAGCACGAAGCACTAGGAGTAATCCAACGATTACTGCCTTTGAAGTCCTACTTTTTAACTTCCTCCCTAGCTCCTGAATGTCTGACTGTAGGAGCACAATACCTGCCCCCTCTATGTCGTTGGTAACAATGTGTACTACAACTTCTGGCACACTCCCTCCCCTCTGCAGAATATTCTGCACCCTCTCATGATGTCCTTTACCCTGGTACCAGGGAGACCATACACCATGTGGGACTCACGAGGAAGGCGGCAGAAATGCCTGACCCCGAACTATGGAATCTCCTATAATGACTAAATTTCTACTCTTTGCTGTTTCCCCTATGTAGTCCTTGCCCATTGGTGCCATGGTCTGGACAGCACTCCTTCAAGGTGTTGTCACTCCCGGCAGTCTGCAGTGCTGAGTACTGCTTTGAGAGTGGCACACACCCCGAAGACTCCTGCATTTCCTGCCTCTTCCTACTTTTGTAGATGGCCACTCATCCACTATCCTCAACTTTCTGCCTGTGGGGTGACCACCTCCAGGAATGTACAATCCAAGAAACTCTCCTGCTCTCTGATGCTCCGCAGTGACTGCAGCTATCCCTCAAGCTCGGAAATCCTGCGTATTGGTATTTCCAATTAGTTTGAATTAACTTGAATATTCTGTAAGTATATCAATGGGAAGAGGATAACCAGGGAAAGAGTAGGACCCATTAGGGACCAAGGGGTAAATCTGTGGGTGGAGCCAGAGGACATTGGTAGGGTGTTGAACGAATACTTCACATCTGTCTTCACCCGAGAGAATGAGGATGTAGATATGGAACTGAGAGAGAGAGACTGTGAGGTTCTTGAGCAAATTGTCATAGGTAGTGACAAGGCATTGGAGGTTTTGGCAGGCTTAAAAATGGACTAATCTCCAGGTCCGGACGATTTGTGTCCCAGGATGCTGTGGGAGGCGAGGGTGGAGATTGCAGGGGCTCTGACCCAAATTTTTAATTCCTCTCTGGCCACGGGGGAGGTGCCAGAGGACTGGAGAACAGCTAATGTGGTCCCACTATTTAAGAAAGGTTGTAGAGATAAGCCAGGGAACTACAGACCAGTGAGTCTCACGTCAGTGGTAGGGAAACTATTGGAGAAAATTCTGAAGGAGAGAATCTATCTCCACTTGGAGAGGCAAAATTTGATTTGGAATAGTCAGCATGGCTTTGTCAGAGGGAGGTCATTGTCTAACAAATTTGATTGAATTTTTTGAGCATGTGACCAGGTGCGTAGATGAGGGTAGTGCAGTTGATGTAGTTTATATGGATTTCAGCAAAGCCTTTGACAAGGTCCCACATGGGAGACTTATCAAGAAAGCAAATGCACATGGGATACAGGGTAACTTGAGAAGGTGGATTCAAAATTGGCTTAGCTGTAGGAGACAGAGAGTGATGACAGTCGGCTGTTTTAGTGACTGGAAGCCAGTGTCCAGTGGCGTACCACAGGGATCTATGCTGGGTCCCCTATTGTTTGTCATTTATATAAACGACATAGATGACTATGTGGGGGGTATGATCAGTAAGTACGCGGATGACACAAAGATTGGCCGAGTGGTTAACAGTGAGGTTGAGTGTCTTGTGTTACAGGAAGATATAGACGGGATGGTCAAATGGGCAGAAAAGTGGCAGATGGAATTTAACCCTGAAAAGTGTGAGGTGATATACTTTGGAAGGAGTAATGTGACACGGAAGTATTCAATGAATGGCCTGACACTGGGAAGTTCCGAGGAACAAAGGGACCTTGGCGTGTTTGTCCATAGATCTCTGAAGGCAGAAGGGCAGGTTAATAAGGTGGTGAAAAAGGCATATGAGACACTTGCCTTTATCAATCGAGGCATAGATTACAAAAGTAGGGAGGTCATGTTGGAGTTGTAGAGAACTTTGGTAAGGCCACAGCTGGAGTACTGTGTGCAATTCTGGTCGCCACATTATAGGAAGGATGTGATTGCATTGGAGGGGGTGCAGAGGCGATTCACCAGGATGTTGCCTGGGATGGAACATTTAAGCTATGAAGAGAGGTTGGATAGGCTTGGGTTGTTTTCGCTGGAGCAGAGAAGACTGAGGGGTGACCTGATCGAGGTGTACAAGATTATGAGGGGCATGGACAGGGTGGATAGGGAGCAGCTGTTCCCCTTAGTTGAAGGGTCAGTTACGAGGAGACACAAGTTTAAGGTGAGGGGTGGGAGGTTTAAGGGGGATTTGAGGAAGAACTTTTTTACCCAGAGGGTGGTGACGGTCTGGAATGCACTGCCTGGGAGGGTGGTAGAGGCGGGTTGCCTCACATCCTTTAAAAAGTACCTGGATGAGCACTTGGCATGTCATAACATTCAAGGCTATTGGCCAAGTGCTGGCAAGTGGGATTAGGTAGACATGTCAGGTGTCTTTAATGCATCGGTGCAGACTCGATGGGCGGAAGGGCCTCTTCTGCACTGTATTATTCTGTGATTCTGTGAATGTTAGTGCATTATTTTGTGAATGGAAAAGATAAATATTTATTTTTAAGCCTCAGAAGAACCAAGATAATACTTTTACCTTAATTTCTTACTGATTAACAGGAGAATCGCAGACTTCTGAAGGCAGACCTAGTTACTGAATCGTGGAAGGCCTATTTGGAGTACATTGATGACATGGTTTTAGATGGTTTCTTCAATGCTACTTTATGCTCTCTTGAGTTTCTCTTTGAGAGCACTGAAGCTGCTTTAAAACCTGCTCCTTTGTTTGTGTCACAAATGATCCTAAGTATCCCAGAGATTGTATTCAAACCTTCCTTGGATAAGGATGCTGCTGATGGATTCTATGATTTAGTTGAAGAGTTAATAAGTGACATATACAAAATGGCTGCACAGGTGAAGCGAGTAGCTGATCACCTTGAGATGGATAATTATCAGGTAATTAATATAAATCTACTCTCTTGGCTATAAATTTTCCTTTACCAAAAGCAAATATGAAATGAAGAATCCTATAACCTATATTTTACTATCACTTCTGAAGACCACAAAAATGAAGAGGCACAAGTCCTATGCTTGTTTTTCTTTCGGGGGTGTAACTGCAAATTTTTATCCGAACAAAGTAATTTAAATAATGCTTTTCACTGTTTCCTAACTGTAACTTATTTTTAGAGTGTATTCGATGTTAATGAGGCCCGACCCTCAATATAGACTGGGCCTCCCATAATTGCTATACTGCGGCCACCACACAGGAAATCTGCCCTATCGTGTTTACTATCAAAATTCAGGGAGTTGCATGTTGAGCAAATTTGGTAATACATAAATTGACTGAAAAATCAGATACATTCGGATTCACTGAGGTTGTGTTGTCTCCAGGCAGTTTTTGTTTGAATTTGTTCATGAGATGTAGAAAACACTGAGGAATCAGTATTTATTGCATACACTAGGTGCCCTGAGCTATTAAGATCAACCTCATAGGGTGAGAGTAACATTAAGACCGATGAATTGCTAATCCAGTATCATAACTACTAGGCTACTCTACCCCAGATAGGTATTAATAACCATTCTGCCCATAAAGGAGACTATAAAAAGGGTTGTTTCTTCACACAGAATGACATGGAAGATATACTTGACCTATCAGAGATACGGCAAGAGATCATGGATAGGGTAATGGAGATCATTAACAAAGCTATGGAATACAGGAATTCATTTGACGCATACTCTTACCTGTGGGTAGATGATAGGACAGAATTCATGAAGCAGTTCTTGCTGTACAGCCATGTGTTGACTGCAGAGGAGATCGAAACTCATGCTGATGAAGGTGTTCCTGAGTGTCCTCCTACTACAGAGCAGTTTAAAGAACAGGTAAGGTTATGTTTTGCCAAAAGAAAATTAGTTATTCAGTTAAGAAAACATTTTTTTTTGTTAAATTGTAATATTCAAACAAAATGAAATTTCTGGGATTCTGAATGATGCAAAATGTGTGTCACCAAACAAAGGGGGCTAAATTGGTTCACCCCTGAAAACGGGCGCAGCGATTTTTAAAATATTCGTTCTTGGGATATGGACATCACTGGCAAGGTCAGCATTTGTTGCCCATCCCAAATTGTCCTTGAGAAGATGGTGGTGAGCCACCTTCTTGAACCACTATAGTCCATGTGGTGTATGTATATCCACAGTGCTGTTAGGAAGGGAGTTCCAGGATTTTGACCCAGCAACAGTGAAGGAACGACGATATTGTTCCAAGTCAGGATGGTGTGAGACTTGGAGGGGAACTTGCAAGTGGTGAACCCATGCATCTGCTGTCCTTGTTGTTCGAGGTGGTAGAGGTCACTGGTTTGGAAGGTGCTGTTGAAGGAGCGTTGGTGAGTTGCTGTAGTGCATTTTGTAGATGATACATGCCACTGCTGTCAATACAAGCAGTATGTCAACTTAGTGCTGCCTGCTCGTTTGAATGATCTCTGCATCCAGCCAACGCGAACCACCATGTTCATTGGTTGGACACATCAGCAGGGAGTAATATTGTATCTGGCACCACTTAAAGCTAGCCTGCACTGCTGAAAGATAGCCTGCTGCTCCTTAAAGGAGGGGTGTAATACGGCTAGAGTTGTGGTTGAGATAGTGGCGTAGTGGTAATGCCACAGAATTAGTAATTCGGAAAAATAGAGTATATGATTAACGGTGTTGGTAAGTGGGAAAATATAAATATATGTTGTGACCTGTGGAGAAGTGGGACTAGAATAAACAGTGCACTCCTCCTGCCTCAGTTGTAACATATAATTGGGGGCTCTGTGCAGGGTAAACCCAAAGCTGACAATATTCAATTGTAAGTGGGGTAATAAGAATTGAAAAAGGAAAAATAAAAAGAACCAGGTTTCTTGTGTAATGAAGTCTACATCACCGAAATGTCTTTAATAGTTGCTGTGACTTTTCTGGGGAAGGAGGATGTATCCTTGAGTGATTTGAGGTACTTGACCAAGGTTAAGCTAATAAAACTTGGAGCAAAATTGGGGTTAGAGTTACAACCAGGAGCTAAGAAAGCAGACAGTATTGAAGTAATGGCACAACATTTACAAATGTAAGAAGAAGAAAGCAAACCAGAGGCAGTGCAGTTGAATTAGCTAAAATTCATTTACAGATGAAGCAGCTTGAACTTGACAAAGAAAACAAATTGGAACACTTAAGCTTCAACAGGAAAAAGAAATAGAAATAAGAAAACTTGAGCAGGAAAAAGTATTGAAAAAACGTGAACTGGAACAAGAATTGACAATGAAAAAACTTGAACTAGAATTGCAGAGAGAAAGAGAAGGAAGGGAACTCAAAGTTAAAAAGCTGGAACTAAGACAACAGGGTGGTCTTGACTCCAGTGAAGATTCTGGTGAGGAAGGATCTGACTCTCGCCCAGGACTCAGTGAAGAGCTCTTTAAATTTATACAAGCCCTCCCTAAGTTTGAGGAAAGTGACATAGAGGCATTTTTCATTTCTTTTGAAAAGATAGCCAAAAGATGAAGTGGCCAAAGGAAAGCTGGATACTGCTCATGCAAAGCAGGTTGATGTGCAAAACTCATGAAGTTTATGCCATGCTTTCTGAGGAGGCTTCTGCAGATTATGAGAGGGCAAAAAAGGCTATTCTCGCTGCTTGTGAGTTAGTCCCTGAAGCATACCGACAGAGATTTCAGAACCTCTGGAGATTGTTTGGGCAGACTTATATAGAATTTGAGGGTAAAGTAAATTGATTTGGATTGTTGGATGTGGGCACTAAAGATGGAAGCCACATATGAGAACCTTAGGGAACTTATTCTCCTGGAAGAATTTAAAAATTCACTCCCTTCATCAGTAAGAACCCATGTAGAGAACCAGAAGGTTTCAATGGCCAGACAGGAAGCAGAAATTGCTGATGATTATGAGCTTGTGCATAAGCCCAAACCCGTTGTCCGTCACCCCCACAAACCCGAGAAGGATAGAAGGTGGGAAGGTGAAAGGAAGGCAGGTAGCCGGGGACAAGAAGGGACAGCTGGAAATGCTCCAGGATCTCCTCCTCAGACCAGAAAGGAAGATGCTGAGGGTGGAAGTGAGATTCGCAAGTCTAAATGTTGCCATTGTCACAAGGTGGGACATCTTGGTGCAGAATTTTATTGATTTATTTTATTTTTTTAGAATGCTGGAAGTTGCGGGGTAAACCCATGGGACTTACTGATGTACAGAAAACCAATGCAGAGAAAGAGGCCCTGACCGAGTGTACAGCAGATCAGGCTTGAGCTTTCACTGCAGCTATAAGGCAAAATACAAAAACTGATGTAAGTGCAGGGGTTGTGAATAAGATATCTGAGAGTTATAGGGAATTCCTCTCAAAAGGAAAAGTAACTCTTTATCTCTCAAGTGAAGCAGGCAAAGATATAGTTGTACTTAGGGATCCAGGAGCCACCCAAACTCTCTTGCTGGGGAAAGGCAGAACATTTCCACCAGAAAGTGCACTGAATGCTAAGGTTTTAGTGAATGGTATTGGCAGGGATTATATACCCAGACCTTTTTATCGGGTGCACCTAACGCGTGACCTAATGTCTGGAACGGTAACTGTAGGAGATGTTCATAGTTTACCAGTAGACGGAATTGACCTACTCCTGGGGAATGATTTGGCCGGAGCAAAAGTAGTAGCTTCTCCAGTAGTCACAGAAAAAACAAGTGAAGTTAAAGAGACAGAACAGTTACAGGAAAGGGGTCCAAGAATTTTTCCTTCATGTGTCGTAACCTGAGAAATGGCTGAACAAGTTCCAAAGTTGGAGGTAAAATTGGCACCACAGTCAGAGAGCTGAATATCTGAAACTTTCTTAGGGGATTTGGATAATCCAAAGGAAATTTTTAATAAGTCTTCTCTGATCAAGGCTCAGCAAGTTGATCGAGAGTTAAATAAAGTGGCACAATCAGCTTAAACAGAAGCTGAGGCAAAAGGAGTTCCAGAAGGTTATTATATTAAAAATGGGATTCTGATGAAGAAGTGGAGACCTCCACACAGACCTGTGGACGAAGACTGGATGGTAGTTCATCACATTGTGGTACCGCCAAATTATCGCCAAATTAATATATTATATTAAATATATTGTATGAAATTCCTTTATTGTGGGACATGTGGGGTTCCGGAAGACCAAATCACGTATAAGTCGACATTTTTACTGGCCAGGTCTTTCCATGGACATGGTGCAGTTTTGTAAAACATGCCATATGTGCCAGATGGTGGGAAAACCACAACCTGCCATAAAACCAGCACCTCTAATTCCCATACCAGATTTTGGGGAACCACTTAGTAGGTTGTTGGTAGACTGTGTAGGACCTTTACAGAAAACAAAAGCGGGACATCAGTATATACTCACTATCATGGATGTGGCTACTCGGTTCCCAGAGGTCATTCCTTTGAGAACAATTTCTGCTAAGATAGTGGTAGAGAAGTTAACACAGTTCTTCACTAGATATGGATTACTGATTGAGATTCAGTCAGATCAAGGTTCCAATTTTATGTCTAAAATTTTTGAGGAAGTTATGGGTAATTTGGGTATAACAGCTAAAGTCTTCAACATACCAACCACAGACACAGGGGTCTTTACAAAGGTACCATTAGACCCTCAAAACAATGATCAGGGCATACTGTCATGAATATCCCCATGATTGGGCTAAAGGGCTAGAATTTCTTTTATTTGCCACTAGGGATTCACTGAATGACTCTACAGGTTTTAGTCCTTTTGAATTAGTTTATGGACATGAGATAAGAGGTCCTTTAAAACTAATTAAAGAAAGGTTTTTAGAACAGGGACAAATCTTCTCTACTAGATTATGTATCCGTGTTCTGGGAATGGCTCATGAGAGCTTGCAAAGCGGCTCAAGGAACACCTTAAAGCTTCCCAAACAAGTATGAAGAAATGGGCAGACAAGCATGCTTAGACCTGAACGTTTCAACCATGGGATGAAGTGTTAGTATTAGTAGCTTTACAGGGTGAACTGTTGAAGGCATGGTTCAGTGGTCCGTATAAAGTAGTCAAGAGAATTGGTGAAGTAAATTATTTGACTGACACCCCAGATTGCCGGAAAAAGAATCGACTGTGTCATATCAATATGTTGCAACAATATTATCGCCGGAAGGAGGATAAGCAAGCACAGGTATGTCAGAATGTAGGGATGGTGAAGGATGAAAGGGATAGTGAGGATGAGGCAGAAGGAGGCTTAGATAATTCTCAAATTGAACCTTCTCCTATCTGGTTAGCTAATACTAAATTGCCAGTGTTATGACCAGGTGGGAAAGGTGTCTAGGGGTTCCCTCTCAGCCTTCACCTGGTCTTACTGTAACAGGGTTTAATTTTAAACACACGGTGTTTATAGCTCCTCCTTGGTGAGCTGCTCACCGCTTTCCAATTATAAGGCAAAGAAAACAGCACAAACAGGCTTTCTTAGGTTTTAAGAAGAAAAGTTGAAACTTATTCAACTTAAACTCTAATACGTGTAAAGCCTATGGATACATGACGCACCTACGCTAGCATGCATATGCGATATGCACATGCAAATAGAGACAGAAAAGAGCAGAAGAAAAATAGAGTGGAAAAGTTTGAGGCAATATCTGAAGAGTTTTTGTTCCGGTTCTTCAAGCTCACTGGAGAGTCCTTGATTGTAGGTAGATCTTGCTTATCCTTGGGGCCCAGTGTTCTTCTTAAACCTTGTTCGCTGTAGGAGACTTTAAAGGCCTGCTCGGGTCTGCAAAATAAAACCCAACCCGAGCCCGGCAGAACCACATCTGACCCGGCCCGAGTCCTTCCATTTTTTCCCACGCCTGACCCATCCCAACCCGACCATCAGTTAACTTACCTTCCATTTTTCACTGTTGCTGATCTGCACAAGCTTAAAATAACTGTTACAAAACCACCTTTCTAGTCCAAAAATTAAATTAACAGTGGAGCCACTTACCTGTGATAGAGCGTGTCCGACCCGAGCCCGAATGATGGACCCGGAAGTGCAACCCGACGGGACCTGAACCTGACACATGTCGTTGGGTCCCGTCGGGTTCAGGACGTGCAGCAGGCCTTTAGGAGACTTTTCTCTCTTGGGGTTCATGTGTCTTCCGTAGATTCAGAGCCTTAAGAGAGATGGGAGCAGGCAGACAGGAGAGATCTTCTCAGTTTAGGAGCATTCTGCTTTCTGTCCAAACTGTTTATACAAATTCAAAAAACTCAGGTTGCCCAGCAGGTTAGTCATGTGACTAGCTGGTTTGACTATGTCCGTTTGTGTATTCGGCCATCTTAGCAGTCAACCTGAAATGTGAGCTCCCCCACCTTCAACGTCTGGTGATCAAAAGTTCATTGTGGGTTGAATGTGTCAGGGAATGGCTGCTTTGTCCTTCCAAACACTGTCTGTTAATATGCAAATGTCTTTTCTTGCCACGGCTGATCTGTTTAACAAGTCCTTTCTTCACTCCAGTAACAGTATAAAATCAATGTTCATGACAAAATTCATGTGCCTCATTCTTGGCAGGTGGGACCTAGCATGACACTAGGGAGATTTGACACGATGCTTTCTTATTTAGATGCAGAACAATGAGAAGACGTAATGAGGCTACTCACAGCATTTGCAAGAGTCTGTAGGGGTAAGCCAGGATGTACAACCTTAGCCATACATGATGTGGATGTAGGGAAATCCTTTCCTATAAAACAGCCTCCTTACTGCTTAAGTCCAGAGAAACAGGTCCAGGTAAAAGCAGAAATCTAATACATGCTGGAAAACTACCTAATTGAACCCACTCAAAGCAGCTGGCATTCACCAGTAGTATTAATGCCTAAACCTGGCAGTTCAACTAGACTTTGCATAGACTACAGAAAAGTTAATGCAGTAACAAAGGCAGACTCCTACCCAATCACTCGCTTGGAAGACTGTATTGACAGAGTGGGCAGTGCCATGTTCCTTATAAAAATAGATTTGTTAAAGGAGTACTAGCAAGTTCCTCTAGCACCCTGAGTGAAAGAAATAGCGGCTTTTGTCACACCGGAGAGTCTTTTTCAGTGCCGAGTGATGCCATTTGGGCTAAAAAATGCCCCAGCCACTTTTCAGAGACTAATGAACCATCGTAGCCTGTGTTCCTAATTCTCTAGTTTACCTTGATAATGTGCTGGTATATAGTGACACTTGGAAGGACCACTTGAAACAACGAGAACCTCTGTTTAAAAAATTACAATCAGCTGATTTATTAATAAATCTTGCCAAAAATGAATTTGCAAAAGTGAGAACGATTTATCTCAGGCATATAGTAGGGTAAGGACAAGTGGTGCCAAGAACAGCAAAAGTACAGGCATTGGGGAAGTTCCCTACCCCTAAGACTAAGCAAGATTTTTGATAATGTGTGGTTTCTATCAGAAGTTTGTACCAAATTTCAGTACCATAGCTGCTCCACTGACAGATTTGCTACAGAAAAAGCAAACCAAGGTAGTGTGGTCAGGGTAGTGCCAAGCATCTTTTGAGAAGCTGAAAGCCATTTCGACTAATGATTCAGTGTTGGCTGCTCCAAATTTCACTAAGCCCTTCAAGATAGTAATTGATGCCAGTGACCTGTTACAAGATGACAAATCAGGCATAGAAAGACCAGTGGGATACTTTCCAAAAAAACTATATCAACACCAAAAAGGATATTCAACAGTAGAAAAAGAAACCCTAGGTCTATTATTGGCTCTTAAGCATTTTGAAGTCTATATCCGCCATGACTACAGAGAGACACTGGTATATACTGATCATAAACCCCCTAGCCTTTGTGGAAAAGTTTAAAAACCAGAATGACAGGCTATTCTGCCGGAGTTTACTATTACAGCCCTATCATCTAAAGATTATCCACATTGCAGGCAAAAATAATGTTATTGCAGATGCTTTATCAAGAATCTAACTTTGTTTTGAGTTACATGAATGCAAAGATGGTACAAAGAAAAATTGTATGAACTAGAGGTAAAGAGTGAATGGAGAGGAGTATGAAAATGTGTTTTAAAATGTTGTCATCTTTGTAATGAAACACATTTAAAAATGGTGTTTCATTTCTCCAGGAGTGGAGGTGTTAGGAGAATGCTTCTATTTTTTTCATAAAATATGTTTTTAAGGATTTATAGTTGAATTGTGGACATTTATTCATCTGGAATCTTGAAGAGATGCTGAACTTTGTGTTTTTTTAAAAGAAGTCACCAGAAGGTACCTGGATTTGGCTTGTAAACAAGTCTTACTGGAAGGCACCTTTCTGTGGATAATCCCTCAGCAGGGGTTGTTTTTGATTTGGGGAGATGTTTACAAAGAAGTGACAGGTCAAGATTTATAGATGTCAGGAGGCTTGACTTCTGGAATATTTTTCATTTCACTTTCACTTGTGACAGCTTCCATTGCAAAACAAGCAGCACCCACCCAACGTCTGAGTGTTGCAGAGGAAGCGCAGACTGCTGTCGTGCAAGTGTAGCTTGCCGCCATGCAAGCTGAGACTGCTGCCATCATGGTGCTCCTCCAACAGATTACTAAGATTATTGAGGTTCCACCCCAAGGAAGCGGCAGTGGCTCCATTGAGCACGAACCTCCTCTCCTGTCTTGGAAAGACAGCATTTTTCCTCTCACCCCTCCTCTCACCCCTGCCACTCCGCCAGTGCCCTTGTTGCCTGTCAGCCAGCCCCCTAGACTGTTGCCTCATCTGCCGAGAGGCCCAGAGCTGCTTGAGTTTGACATCCAAGACCATGTGCAGTCTCCTCCATTGAAAATCAGCAGCCTACCACCAGCCATGCTGCATCCACTTGGGTAACACTGCATAGGGGCACCAGGACAGGCAAAGGCACACGGAAGACAGATGCTAAAGGAATGCACAAGGATGATTAATTGATTTTCATTTTTAACTTTGGTTTGGAATGTTTATTTTGTGGTAGTTTTTATTTTTCATTGTAGCTAAGTGAATGCTGTGAAGGTCAGTGACAGAGGGAGAGGGTAAGATGTGGAACAGTTGCTGAAAGCAGAATTGGGGTTGTGGTTACTGGTAATGCACTTGGATGAGTTCTTCATGGGCAACCTGAACAGAATAGGCTATGCTGGTTGCCAGCTCCCTTCCTCTTCCTCCTCTTCTTCCTTTTCCGCTTCTTCCTACTCCTCATGGTCCTGTTCCTCCTCATTCAAATGCTCCTGCCCCTCAGCTGGTGGCTTCATGAAAGAGGAGGTAATTGAGACACTCAATGGGCTAAGAACTGACAAAGAGGTGGTGTTAGAAAGTATGGTTGTACTTAAAGTTGATAAGTCACAGATGTTTCCAAGGATACTGAGATACTGAGGGAATAAGGGTGGAAATTGTGGACACGTTGGCCATAATCTTCCAATCCTCCTTTGATACAGGTGTGGTGCCAGGGGACTGCAAAAATGCAAATGTTTCATCCTTGTTCCAAAAAGTGTGTGAGGATAAACTCAGCAACTACAAGTCAGTCAGTTTAACCTTGGTGGTGGGAAAGCTTTTACAAATGATAATCTGGGACAAAATTAACAGTCACTTGGATAAATGTGGACTAATTAAGGAAAGCCAGCAGGGATTTGTTAAGGGCAAATCATGTTTAACTAATTTGATTGAGTTTTCTGATGAGGTAACAGAGAGGATTATTGAGATTAATGTGCTGTATGTGGACTTCCAAAAGGTGTTGGATAAAGTGCCACATAGTAGGTTTGCCAGTGAAGTTGAACCCCATGGTGGCATGGATACGAAGTTGGCTGAGTGATAGGAAACAGAGAATAATAATGAACGGTTGTTTTTTGGAAGGTATATAGTGAAATTCCCCAGGGATTGTTGTTGTTGTGGTATACCTTTAAGTGGTGTGTCTAAAACTGCTGTCTATCACCAGACAGGATATAAAGTATATACTCATGTAATCATCGGGCAGAGGTTAGGAGCAGTCAGAGACCAGACGTGTTAGTGAACCTCCCAGTTATTGTTGTACATAGTTTCATATCTTCAAATAAAGAATCCACTAAATTTTACTCATCAATCCTCCTCCTGTAGTTGGTGTGTTTGTGTTAAGCAAAGAAAGAACACAATATGCTGGCAGCTGGTGGTGTTTGAAGAGTTAATTCTAAGATTTTGCAGGATCTGCGACATTGAACCCCTCCACCCGCTACAGAATTCCAGTGTGTGGAAGTTTGAAGAAGAACCACATCTGCAGTATTTACAGCAGTGTGGAAGTCTCTATGTGAGTAGTTCTGCAACAGGATAGACGTCCATTACACGGCAGTCCTGATAAAACAACTGCAGATTGTGGGAGCATTAGTCTGAGTCCAACTGCTGATACAGCTTGCACAAGGAAAAAATATGCTTTATATAACCAAGTCCATGAGGTGTGACACTGGGCATCAGGGCACCGGATCAGAAGTACCGGGGTGGTGGGGGGAACCAAGCATTCGTGATAGGGCCAGAAAATAAAAAAAAATAAGAAGTCTGTCAAGTGGCAGTCTCCAGCAGCTTTGAGAAGACTGAAAAGGGCCTTGATTGCCATTAAGTTTTTTGACGTTGAAACTCAGCTTCATGGGCAAGGCCTAGCAAAAGAGCGGGACGGCTGCAACAGCGTCATTGATCTCAAGTCCAACAACTAGGTGTGGCCAACCAAGGTACTGCAAGCCAGTGGAGCCACAGAACTTCACCCCTTCAGGATTGTGCATGTTTGATTTTTTTTTGTTCCTGCCCCAGATGTAACTCAAACTCCTGTGAGGACTGACAGGATGACAATAAAATTCCTATCCCTGAATTAAAAGGCAGCAGACCTCCTTACCGAATTCAAATTGTTCAGACAATAGATGGAGCTATGTTTTCTGGGTCTGGCTGCCTCCAAACTAGACAAGCCATCAAGGTAAAAATAGCCATAGCAAATGAAGACTGAACACATCAGGACTGTAGACCCAAGCAAAATATGGTCTATACTGGAAGAGTAGTTAAGGGTGAAGTTCAACTTCTGAATACACCGTCTCGAGTTTATGTCTTTCAGACAGCAACCCAAGGAGATGATAGATAAGTTTGTGAACTACTGCAGAGATAAAGGGTGTGATTACAGAGGCAGAGCAGGCTGATAGAAGCATCAAACTCATGATAGCTTCTACCCCACTTGAAGCATTTCAAAAAGATCTTTTGGACCAACCTAAAGGTTACAGCTTGGAAGCATTGCTCAAAAGCAAATGCAAATATGAAACAATCCTTATGGGTAAACAGAATCTACAGGCTTTGTGCTCTACATCCACCATTGGCACAGTAGCTAGTTCAAACAGACCAGGTAAGCCATGCAGGTGGTGCAGTTTCATACATGCATCCAAAAATTGTCCAGCTTGCCATGACCGTGCAAGGCATGTGGCCCCAGAGGACACTACCAGCATCCCTGCAAGAAGCCAAAGCCAGAACAGGTGACTCAACACCAGGGCAAGCCACAGTCGGATGCAGACAGGTATAGCATTGCAGCAAGCAAATGGAGGGTATCAGATATCACAAGCAGCAAATCCATGAAATGACCAGTCAGATGACAAGGTTGGATGACCAGAGCGTTGACACATGCAATGAGCAGGCATTGCATACAATCAACATCACAGATCATGTTGACACTGTGGTACCATCAGAAGCCTTTGCCATTATTCACATTGTATGCCCACAGAAGTCTGGTAAGAATTTGCTGTGGTCAAAAGCGACAAGAGTGTGAGTGCTAACATTCTCCCACTTTGCATTCTGAAAAGCATGTACCCATAGAAGTGGAAATTGATGGCTCAACCAACTACTGCCAAGCTCACAGCCTACAATGGCTCAGAGATTCCATCACTGGGATTCATTGCACTTGAATGTCGCAACAACAATTCACCATGGTCAACCCAGATATTCTATATCGTGGCCACCACAGGTCCAGCAATTGCAGGCCTTCCTGCGTGCAGAGATCTGACCTTGCTTACCATCCATAGTGTCAACATGAAAATGGCGAAGACAACCTGATCACCTCCATAGCCAGCCTAACATCACTATACCCGTGTAGGTTCAAGAGGATTGAAAGTTTCAAGGGCGATGCAGTATTGTATGCACGTGCAGATGCTATTCCTTCCATCGATCCTCCATATCCAGAGTAAGCTAAGGGTGAAACTGGATAGGATGGAAAGGGATGGCAACATCGTAAAGTCCAGCACCACACCGATTTGTGTAGTTCCATCACATGCATCGTTAAAAAAGATGGCTCTGTATGAGTTTGTTTAGACCCAAGGCGTCTGAATACGGCACAGAAATGATATCCACATAAAATTCCCACCTTGGAGGAGCTGAACCCCAAGTTTGCAAACACCAAATTTTTCTCCAAGCTTGATGCTAAACATGGATACTGGACAATACATTTGGAGAAGACCTCTCAGGGGCTAACGATATTCCGTACTCCATTCAGGAGATACTGTTTCCAACTGTTACCATTCAGGCTTTCCGTAAGCCAAAATATTTTTCAACAACACATGGACCATATCATGTGAGGTTTCAGGATGCATCTGTATAGCAGATGACATCGCCGTTGTTGGCCGAACAAAACAGGAGCGTGATTGAAATTTGCACCTTCTCATGGAAGCAGCACGTTGGCAAGGACTTGTGTTTAATAGTCAAAAGTGCAACATTAATGCGCAACAGTTCAACTTCTGGTCTGTGTATTCAGATGCTGTCATCTGTCCTGATCCTTCCAAACTGGAGGACATTAGCGCAATGCCCAACCCGAAAGACAAAATTGACCTTTGACATTACTTAGGCTTATTCAGTTTTCTTTTGCCATATATATTGAACTTTGCACAAAAAGGCTCATTTCTTCAAGAACTTCTGATGAAAGAAGTCTCGTTATCTGGTAGGAAGAGCAGTACATATTTGATGAGCTCAAGAAGTCATTAATCAAAGGACCATCAACACTCCAATTCTACGACCCAGCAGACGAAACTACACTGGATATTGATGCGCCACAAAAAGGTCATGGAGCATGCATCTTGCAAAAAGAGAAGCCTGTCGCTTTTGCTTCCGAGAGTCTGTCAACAGCCCAGTCCAACTATTCAAATATCGAACGGGAAACCTTAGCCTTGGTTTTTGGAATCCAACGTTTCCACATGCACCTGTTTGGGAAAAAAGTTTGTTGCGAAACTGACCACAAACCACTTGAAATGATCTGGCGTAAATCGTTAACCAGTGCACCACCCAGATTACAGTGGTTACTCGTCAAAATACAAGGCTATGACTATGACATACATTACAAGTCAGGTAGTCCCATGGTCACATCCAATACTCTAAGTCGTCTACCTAATCTATCCAAGACTGTAGCTATTTCCTTAGGTCTGTTAGTAGATCTCATCGACAATGAAGTAGAAGGCATCTTACATGTTGACCTCATAAGTTTCGGGCAGTATAAATGCCATCAACTGCAATAAGAAATGTCCAACGACTCTGTTACAACAATTATGGAAGATCATGATTGATGGGTGGCCAGAGTCCTTCCAGGACCTTCCAAAGGTTTTAAAACTATTTTGGCCTCATAGAGATGAGCTCGGAATATCCCAAGGTATTATCTTCAGGGGCAAGCAAATCCTCATTCCAGAATCCTTGAGACCTGACATCCTACAACAGTTGCATCAAGCACATATGAGGATAGACCGAACCAGGAGACTGGTTAGAGAAGCAGTATTATGGCCAGGGATGAATCAAGACATTGAAACTGCTGTGAAGGAATACGAGATATGCCACGCCTACATGCCCAGTCACCAAAAAGGACCACTATTCCCTCACATCCGTGGACCAGTATTGCAACCGATCTCTTCAGCATCCATGGAGATGATTTCTTGGTTGTGACTGACTACTTCTCTAAGTTTCCCATTATTTGTTAGTTATACGACACATCCAGCACAGCCAGCCCAGACACACTGAGTGCAATTTTCAGCCTCTTTGGGGCACCGCAAGAAGTCGTTTCAGACAATGGGCGGCACAGTGGCGCAGTGCTTAGCACTGCAGCCTCACAGCTCCAGGGACCCGGGTTCGATTCTGGGTACTGCCTGTGTGGAGTTTGCAAGTTCTCCCTGTGTCTGCGTGGGTTTTCTCCGGGTGCTCCGGTTTCCTCCCACAAGCCAAAAGACTTGCAGGTTGGTAGGTAAATTGGCCATTATAAATTGTCACTAGTATAAGTAGGTGGTAGGGAAATATAGGGACAGGTGGGGATGTTTGGTAGGAATATGGGATTAGTGTAGGATTAGTATAAATGGGTGGTTAATGGTCGGCACAGACTCGGTGGGCCGAAGGGCCTGTTTCAGTGCTGTATCTCTAATCTAATCTAATATATTGGAAAACCATTCAAGGTGATGTGTGAAAAGTGGGGAGTTCAGCATACTACCTTATCACCACACTATCTCAAGTCCAATGGCATGGTGCAATATATGGTATGTACTGTAAAGTCTCTAATCATTAAGTGTTGGCAAACCAAGCACAATCTACACATCGTGATACTAGACCTCAGAGAGACATCGCTCAGCGCAACCATTCCTTCACCTGCAGAATTATTGTTCAGCAGGCAAGTGTGAACAACCCTTCCCAGTCACCATTCATTGATACTCCCAGGGGTACAAAATGCACTTGTTGAAAAACAGGGAAGATGAAGGACATAGACGACTGACATGCGGGCAAAGAATTAGCCAACTTAAACATGGTACAGAAGGTACGAGTGCATTACCATACCAATGGAACATGGAATCCAGCAGAAGTCATAAGTATCTGTCCAGAACTACAATTATACCAAGTACAAATGCCCAATGGCATGACATTGCAAAGAAAACAATGCCAAATCTGGGAAGTACTGGAACAAGAAACACCAAGTAGCCCAATTGCAAGTCGAACGCGATTGAAGGCATGCACAAACAGAATTGTGAGAACAGACAGCGATTTCAAACCAGCTTCACAGTAATAAAGTCTGGGCACATCAGTAAACCACTATTATGCTTCAGAGAATTATAAGTTTATCACTTTGTATAATGGTGTTTTTAAACACATAACAGTTTTCTCAATGTAATGTAAATAGTTCTGATTGTTTAAGGATACAATTTTAATTTTTTAAAAAAGGGGGATGTTGCGGTGTACCTTTAAGGGCGTGTCTAAAACTGCTGTCTATCACCAAACGGGATGTGATATCTATATTCATAAAATCATCGGGCAGAAATTAGGAGCAGTCAGAGAGACCAGGCGTGTTAGTGAACCTCCCAATTATTGTTGTACATTGTTTCATATCTTCAAATAAAGAATCCATGTAATTTTAGTTGCTAATTCTCATGTTGTCCACTGCCACCCTCCTCCACCTGGCTGAACTTGTTCTCACATTGAACAACTCTTCCTTCAACTCCACTCACTTCGTTCAAGTAAAAGATGTTTCTATGGGTACCCGCATGGGCCCTAGTTATGCCTGTCTTGTGGGATATGTCGAACATTCCTTGTTCCAGTCCTACTCAGGCCCCCACCCCCAACTCTTTTTCCGGTACATTGGTGACTGTATCAGTGCCATTTCCTGCTCCCGCCGGGAACTGGAAAACGTCATCAACTTTGCTTCTAATTTCCACCCTTCTCTCACCTTTACATGGTCTATCTCCGCCACTTCCCTTCCCTTCCTCGACTTCTCTGTCTCCATCTCTGGGGACAGGCTGTCTACTAATATTCATTATAAGCCCACAGACTCTCACAGCTACTTCGACTACACTTCCTCACACCCTACCTCCTGTAAGGACTCCATTCCATTCTCCCAGTTTCTCCGGCTCCGACGCACCTCCTCTGTTGATGCTACCTTCCATGACAGTGCTTGTGATTCCTTTTTCCTCAACTGAGGATTCCCCCCTCACTGTGGTTGACAGGGCCCTCAACCGTGTCCGGCCCATTTCCCACACCTCTACCCTCACCCCTTCCCCTCCCTCCCAGAACCGTGACAGGGTTCCCCTTGTCCTCACTTTCCACCCCATCAGCCTCCATATCCAAAGGATCATCCTCAGTCATTTCCACCACCTCTAGCATGATGCCGCTACCAAAGGCATCTTCCCCTCCCTTTTCCTGTCAGCATTCCGAAGAGATCGTTCCCTCCGTGACACCCTGGTCCACTCCTCCATTACCCCCACCACCTCGTCCCCTTCCCATGGCACCTTCCCCTACAAGTGCAGGAGGTGTAATACCTACCCATTTACCTCCTCTCTCCTCACTATCCCAGGCCCCAAACACTCCTTTCAGGTGATGCAGTGATTTACTTGTACTTCTTTCAATGTAGTATACTGTATTCGCTGCTCACAATGTGGTCTCCTCTACATTGGGGAGACCAAACGGAGACTGGGTGACCACTTTGCGGAACACCTCTGCTCAGTCCGAAAGCATGACCCTGAGCTTTCGGTTGCTGGCCAATTCAACACACCCCCCTGCTCTCATGCTCACATCTCTGTCCTGGGATTGCTGCAGTGTTCCAGTGAACTTCAACGCAAGCTCAAGGAACAGCATCTCATTTACCGATTAGGCACGCTACAGCCTGCCGGACTGAACATTGAGTTCAGTGATTTCAGAGCATGATGGGCCCCCCGTTTTACTTTTATCTTTAGTTATTTTTTCTTTTCTTTTTTGTGTTTATTTTATTTTAGTTTGTTCAGTTTGTTTCTACTGTGCCTACCCACTGTTTTTTTCATGTTTGCGCCTGTGGCTGTTCAGTTTTCAGTCCATTAACACCCTATCTGTACTAATGCTTTGTCTTTCGGCACATCATTAACATATTGTTTGCCTTTGCTCCATGACCTTCTGATCAGCTATTCTGTGCCCTTGTCCTATCAATACCTTCTCTTTTGTTATCTCTTGACCCACCCCCACTTTTCTTGCTTAAGACCCTTCTGAAGAAGGGTCACTGACCTGAAACGTTAACTCTACTTCTCTCTCCGCAGATGCTGCCAGACCTGCTGCGTTTTTCCAGCACTTTCTGTTTATATTTCAGATTTCCAGCATCCGCAGTATTTTGCTTTTATTTTATTACTCCTCATGTTGGTGTGTTTGTGATTAGCAAAGAGAGAGAGAGAAAACACAACAGGTGTTGGGACCTCTGCTTTTCTTGATCTATATTAATGACCTAGACTTGGGTGCGCAGGGCACAATTTCAAAATTTGAGGGTGACACAAAACTTGGAAGTATTGTGAACTATGAGGAAGATAGTGATGAACTTCAAGAGGACATTGCCAGGCTGGTGGAATGGGTGGACATGATGCAGATGAAATTTAATGCATAGAAGTGTGAAGTAATACATTTTGTAGGAAGAACAAGGAGAGGTAATAATAACAAAGGATACAATTCTAAAGGGGGTGTATAAGCAGAGGGACCTGGGGGTATATGTGCACAGATCATTGAAGGTAATAGGGCAGGTTGAGAAAGAGGTTAATAAAGCAGGCAGGACCCTGAGCTTTACAAATAGGGGCATAGGGTACAAAAGCAAGGATATTGTGATGGACATTGAGAAAACACTGTTTCTGCCTCAACTAGAGTATTGTGTCTAGTTCTGGGCACCACACTTTAGGAAGGAGAAGGTGCAGAAGTGATTTACGAAACTTCAGTTTCGAGGATAGATTGGCAAAGCTGGAGCTGTTCTCCAGAGAAGAGAAGGTTGAGAGCAGAGTTGACAGAGGTGTTCAAGGTCATGCGGGGTCTGGACAGAGTAGATAGGGAGAAACTGATCCCATTGGCAGAAGGTTCAAGAACCAGAGGACACCTATTTAAGATGATTGGCACAAGAAGGAAGAGTGACATGAGGAGAAACCTTTTTATGCAGCGAGTGGTTAGGATCTGCAATGCACTGCCTGAGAGTGTGGTGGAGCCAGATTCAATCGTGGCTTTTAAAAGGGAATTGGATAATGATCTGAAGAGAAAAAAATTTTCAGGGCTACATGGAAAAGGCAAGGGAGTGAAACGAGCTGAGTAGACTTGCAGAGAGCCGGCATGGACGTGACAGGCCGAGTGGCCTCCTTCCGTGCTGTAAACATTCTATGATTCTATAATGATGTGGTTGTGTAGCATGCAGCACACCACCACGTGTTTTGGTATGTGCTTTGCCATATACTGCAGATCCTCTGGAGCGATCCAGGCAGTGAAAGCATGGTTTCAGCATACCAGTGGTCTGCTCTATCACATGTCGTGTGGCAGTACGGCTTTCAAGGTATGCATGCTGCATGTGTGTGTGCATGGGTTGCACACCAGAGTCATGTCATCAACGAATTGCCATTGTTGCCCAGTAGCCATCCTTTGCTTTGCTGTGGTGGCCCAAATGCAGCTGGCACAGTGGACTGTCACAGAATGAAGACATCATGACTGCTGCCAGGTACCGGCCATTGACCTGCATGATTCGCTGCCTATGGTCACAAACTAATGGTCAATTCCAGTATAGGGCAGAGTTGACATGCAGCATCCACAATTCTAGCGAAGCTGTGTGCTTGCTTGACTGTGCCAAGAGAGAATGAAATGTAGTTAGCTCTCTTTAAATAGAGAGTGTCAGTGACCTCCTTTATATAACAGTGGATGGCAAACTGCGAGATGTTGCACATATCTTCAGCTCCAGCCTGGAAGGAGTCTGATGCGTATAAGTTCATTGCCAGGGTGACCTTCATAACCACTGGTAATGCGGTCCTTGCCCTACTCTGAAGTTGAAGTTGTGGCTGCAGCAGATAGCAAATTTCAGTGATGGCGTCCTTACTGCAACACAGACATCTCACACATTGTTCCTTGCTGGCGTGTGCGCGTGCCATGACACCATTTTGGAGCTCCAAGAGCTCTTGTGACACCCAAAAAAGGGATGCTAATGAGCCTAGTTTTTCACCCAAAGACTGTTCACAATGACTTGTCTTCTTATTGAAACCTTTAATAATCTTTGTCATTTGGGAATGTTATGTAAATTAGCGGCCCCAACTGGAGTATTGCATTCAGTTCTAGTCCATAGGAAGGATGGGAGGGTCCTTGAGAGGGTGCAGAGGAGATTTACCAAAATGATTTCAGGGATGGGGGATTTTAGATACAAGGTTAGTTTGAAAGAGCTGGGGTTGTTCTCCTTAGAACAAAGGCGATTGAGGGCAGATTTAATAGATGTGTACAAGATTATGACAGGCTTAAAAGGAAAAACATTCCCATTAACTAATGGTTCAAGGACTAAGGGACACAGATTGAAGTTTTTGGGCAAGCGATGCGGGGGAATATGAGGAAGAACTTTTTTATGCAGCGGGTAGTAATGACTTGGAACTTGCTGCCCACAAGAGTGATGAAAGTAGAGACAATCAATAACTTCAAAAGGAAATTGGATGGTCTCTTGAAGGAAATAACCTTGCAGGACTGCAGGGAAATGGGACTGACGGGATAGCTCCGTGGAGAGCTGGCATGGATTCAAAGGGCCAAATGGCCTCCTTCTGTGCTGTAAATGACTCTATGTATGCTTACTATGAGTAAACAATGGATGTATTTTTAAAGTAAAAATTCATTTGTGAAGAAGATTCAATTCTCAAAGAAGTGTGGGGTGGCGGGGGGGTGGAGCTCATAACCCCAAAGAAAGTTGACGCTATTAGAAAAAATAAATTAGACTGATATCTTACACGTACAAGCTGAGAGGATAGAGTCTTAGAGGCCTGGCCAACCACCTTCTCCACCACACCCCCAACCACACCACCTCACCAACATTGCATAGCTTTCCAGTTAGACAGGACAGTTGGGCTCCAGAGGAGTGATCCTAGTGATAACGCATACCATGTTGATCTCGGAAACTTTGGTGGGATCAACAGTGGAGAGCACCCGGAGCTGAAATCCAATGTAATCTCTTAAATTGTAGCTGTGGATTTTCAGGGCCTTTATTTAGCAAAACAACTCGTTTGTGTTACCCCACCAACACCCATCTCCTGATGACCACTCACCAAAAGGAAACTAATAGCTGAAGAGTTAGCAAGCCTCTGTCCTGGATGTCAGCTGATAGGTTAGAATGACCTAGGTTAACTTGCCTTTTTTCCCTCCATTGAGTGTCAATTCTGTGCTCTCTGCCTTCCACACAGATGACACCCCAAGATCACAGATGCTCTGAATAATTTTTGAAACATAATTTCTGTATTTCTTATTTCAATATTAACTTATTGAATTTGGTACTTTTCTCTTCTGGGATGCCAAGGTACTAAACATCACCCACACCCTAGTTGTGAATTAGCATCTTTCACTAGTTTCTCTCAAATCTCCCCTCATGCCCTGTCCAAGCTCACCTTGTCCATGAGATGTACCTCTACTCTCTTGTTCCATTCCCATTGCTGAGCACCCAACTGGTCTGTACTCAACGCGTCCCTGTAGGGAGGCAGCTGAGATTGAGAACTCACTGGGGTAAATCTTGACTTTGTGTGATTGTGGAAATCAGGTGATAGTGAGTCGACAGCCTATTTTACATCTCTCAATTTTTATTTATAGAAGTCAATGGAAATAAGAATTGGAAGGGATATAAAAAGGACTGTCAATTTGCTATTATTCGTTTTACGCTATTGCACAAAGTCAATATGTACGCCATTGTGTGGGAAATTCTAATGCAAACCCATATCCTGCCATGCCACAGTACAGTTAAAACTCCAGCCTATTTTTACATCAGTTTTTTCCAATACTTGCTGTTAATTATTTTGAACATAATACATACTATGCTGCAAGTTATTGTTTGTAGGTTTAATATTACAATTGATGACCTAAAAAGAATAACAATTCTTATGGCTATGATTCTTAATTTTGTATTTCATTTTACAGATTGATATCTATGAAAATCTGTATATCCAGATCAGCAAATTTGAAGACAGTCGAGTCTTTGAAAGTTGGTTTAGAGTTGACATCAAACCATTTAAGATGGCATTGTTAAATACGATCAAAAAATGGAGCTGGATGTTTAAAGAACACCTCATGCGTTATGTTACTGACAGGTAAATCACTGACTGTTTTTGGATTTGGAAATAAACATGTATGCTCCACCTTTTTGTAGGGTTCTCAGTCACTCTGCTTTATCTTAGTTACAGACTTTATTATGTTACATTGCTGGTTGGGGCATTTTGCTGTAATGCACCAAATCATTTTTCTTTATTATTCATTTGTGGGATGAGGGTGTTGCTTTTATTGTCTAATTGTCCTTGAACGGAGTGGCTTGCTAGGCCATTTCAAAGGGCATTTTAAGGGTCAACCACATTGCTGTGGGTCTGGAGTCACATGTAGGTAAGGACAGCAGATTTCCCTAAAGGACTTTAGTGAACCATTTACAACAATCGACAATGGTTTCATGGTCACCATTAGACTAGCTTTTTTTAATTCCCAGATTAATTGAATTCAAATTTCACCTTCTGCTGTGGTGGGATTCGAACCCATTTCCCCAGACCAGTAGCCTGGTTCTCTGAGTTACAAGTCCAGTGACATTACCACTACATCACCGTCTCCCCTATTAAGACAATAATGAAGAGGAAAATACAGTATGTGCGCTTTTTGTGGTTACCGATTAGCAATATTCACTCAACAGAATTGATTATTCTGTTCTTTTTTTACATCAGGTTACATTCACAAGGCCATGTAGAATCCAACCAGCAGTGATGTTGGGCCCTATAGCAGTGCTTAACTATGAAGTGAAAGCTTTAGTCTCAAAAAGGCACAACAGAATACTGCAATTACTACTTGTAACTATTCTAAGCAAAATTTGAAAACCATGAGCTGGATTTTGAGGAGCCCTCGACGTCTGGATCTGTGGCGGGGTGAGGGCCCTTAAAATGGCCTCGGATGAGGCCCACTACAGATCTTGACGCGGCAGGGCCTAGCCCGATATTATTGACGGCGACGAGGCCTCGTGGTGGCCTCTCCCTGCCCCGCTGCTTGGCGATGGGACTGCAATTTAAATTTTTTAAATAAATTGAAGTAACCAAATTAGTTAATCTCACGTTGCCTCCTGATGTCCCGTCGTGATCTTGAGCCCAGTGGTCGGCACTGCTGCGCCTTTGGATCCCCGGCTGGGGAAATGAGGCGGAACACTTGTGGGGAGGGATGAGGTAAATTTATCAGTGCTGGGGGAGGGGGAACAGGGTTAAATTAACATCATGGGTGTAGGGGATGGGGGTGGGAAGGGTTGCAGGTGAAAGTTTGTGCAGTTTGCAGGGGTCGGGGGGGGAAGGTCAAATGGCATAGATAAGTGTTTTGGGGGGGGGTCAAATAATTAATTTAATCGTTATTGGGGGGGGGTGGGAGAGGAGCAAAAGAGATGTATTTTTTTAATTCCATTTAATTTTAAATATTTAAATTTCCCAGTAAAGCTGACAGCCCTTTAAAAATGGTGTTATTGCCTGCGCAGAGGCAGCTGACGCCATTTCCAGGAATGGACAGCGCTCCCCCTCATCGGTGGGGGTGGGGGGCGGTGGTGAATGGCCCGCTCAGGCAATTTAAATGAGCCACCACATTTGGAATTGCGGTGGCTCTTTGGCGTTCGGCCCACATGGGCGGATCGCCATTTTTCTCGCCCGTTGCTGATTCCGGTGGCAGGCTTATAAAATTCAGCCCCATTAGGTAATGTGGGCTGGATTTTCTCAGCTATCCTACCTGAAATTTGGCAGGATAGTTTAAGAGTTCACATTTTAATATATTTTGCATTTCAGTAGTTTTCACAAGAGTGACTGCAGTTTTTGGCTTTTTCTTTCACACAGCCTAAGTGAACTTGAAGAATTTATAAAGATAACAGATAAGGGACTTAAAAAGAAGGTGAAAGAAGGAGACTATAATGGCCTTGTCGATATAATGGGACATCTAATGGCTGTGAGAGACAGACAGACCACCACTGATGAACTCTTTGAACCTTTAAAGGAGACAATTACTCTTCTTGAGAGTTATGATCAAAGTATGCCAGACCAAGTTTACGTGCAGTTAGAGGTAGATTTTTTTTTCTTTGTTCAGATGTATTTTCAGCAAGTTTATTGAGGAAAATGTGTTGTTGATTTTCAAAAAATTTTTTAATTTACTACATAAAATGGCTCCTTGTTTTGATGGCTTAACCTCACTGTCAGGCAGTTGAAGCATCCACCTGAGTTTGGTAGATACCTTATTAATATATGCAGATCTATTAGACCGAGCAACTGAACAGGAGTTTTCTTCCATGCCCCACAAGGCAAAAGTGGGCTTATGCTGCCCCGGACTACCTTCTGTATCCACCCATGAGACCTTGCTATACACTCCTTCCACCCTCCCCCCACCCCAACAACCCCCACATCCCTTACCTCCAGTGATTTACCTGAGTGTTGATGGGCAGCTTCTGGATCATCTGATCTGCTAGTAGCCAGCCAACTGCTTATTGGGTGGGCAGTTGGCCAGCAGGATGCTAATGAGACCTAGCTGTTATAATTGTCTAGGCCTCCCGGGGAGAGTCCTGAGCTTCAATTCCAGCAGCTACCTTTGGTCTTCAGTCCCCAGAAGTAATTTTTAAATTCATCGCCTTATCCACTGAAATCAATGGAATAAAAACCTTATATACAAACTATATAAAGGGTGGGTGATCCACTCTGCCAGAATACTGACCAGATGGTGAAGTTGCAAATTACCACCCTTCCCTGTACAGTGCCACAGGAGGTCAACTAATTTTTATGAAAGATTTTTGTTTTCTAGATAAAGTGACAGAAATATAGTGAAAATGTCTTCTTTTAAGCAATAAATTGTTCAATAATCAATAGGAATTACCAGAAAAGTGGAATAATACAAAGAAGATTGCTGTTTCTGTGAAGCATGAAGTTGCAGCCCTCCAGACTGCAGAGGTGTCACTCATCAGAAAAAAATGTGTGGCATTTGACGTAAGTGCTACCTTTTTTCTGCTAAAAACCAGTGCAACCAAACTTGATTTCATTTAGTTTGTATTTGAAAAATCTTAACAATAAGTAATGAAATTTGAAATACTCATTGAGGGCTCTATACTCATTGTGTATGTTTCTTTTTCTTTTAACAGGCTAAACAAATAGAGTTTAGAGAAAAATTCCAAATGGAAGCACCTTTCACATTTAATTCTGTGAATCCATATACATTGTTAGATAAGGTAGGAGCAAAGTCCTGAGAGTCTTTATGGGAACACTAAGAAGGTTTCATAAAGCATGTCAAAATAGATATAAAACAGCATATCAATAGAACAGACTGATGTGCTTGATAGTATGCTATACTGTTTGAGATATGAAAACTATAACCATATTTATGTGCTTGTCAAGTGTTGTGCTTTTTTAAGTTCACTTGCAAAATGGTAGTGACTCAAAATCTGTTTCAAAGTGATGGCACAATGAGAGACTATTATAAGATGTTTGTTACAGGCCATTTCCTACTCGGCAAAACACTGGCTTTATCCATCACCTTTACAAATGACCGCCTGTACCAGCCCTGCTCCCTGTCACTCATATTAAAGGGACTAACTTTGACATTAGTTTTAGATGAGAAGTGAAACATTATGCCAAATGTAGAAGACTCATGAAGATTTAAAAAATGATCCATTTTACTTTGAATTCAATAGTTCTCACCTCATCATTACTTTTAGCAATATTAATGTACAGAAGGTTAACGTATTCACATAACATTCCTCTGTCTGTTATTGTAATGGGAGGCAGTAACTTATTTAAAATAAGCCAGTTGACGATCACATTAAAATAAGAGGAATACCATACTGTAAGCTAATATTGCAAATAGTTATTTTTAAGATGATATCTGAATGTACTTCACTCAATTTTCTTTACCTCTGGGTCTCTACCCATCATGATAGCTGTGCTGCTATTGAGTTGCCACACTATTCTGTTCACTCATCTTTGCATTCAACACCTGTGTTCTCAGCACATTTAACACTATCTCTCATCCCTACCATTCCCACTTGTGTAGTTTCGGCCTTTGCTCCTTCAAGACAGCTGTTGAGCAAACCTGACGTACAGCCAGTCTAGCCATTGTCAAGAAAACCTGCTATGCCAAATGAGGATTTTTAAATTCATTAATTGGAAACCTACATTAAACTTTTAATGAAAAAAAGAACTGGAATCCATAGTAACACTCACTTCAACACCTCCAACAATCACTGGAACTTTTTCACGGTTGCTTCCTTTGACAGAAAACATGTATCCACGATTGTTATTCGTGTCCTCATTCACTTTTTCTGTTTACATTTATGTGTACTTGGATTCTGTTGTGTCACTCGATTAACCTCAGATTATGTCGTGCCGATGGCGGAAATGGGACCTAGTTTCATGCTGTGAACTTGACCATCCACTGCTTCCAATGCAGCCGTTATCTTCAAAGTGTCATTCAACGTTAAGTCACCTTCTCCTTCCAGCAGCCTGCGTCTTAACTTATCCAGCTTGCAATGTTGGACCACCTGATCCGTTATCTGGTTATTCAAATCCGTCGCAGCATTATTGCATCCATCCGACGCCTGCCTCAAATGAGTCACAAATTGGGCTACTTTTTCCCCATCTTTCTGTCTCATTTGATGGAAAACATACCTTTGGGGTGTGGCATTTGGCATCACCACATAATGGTCCTTCAAAACTTTCACTGCACATTCATAATCCGTCTTTTCTTCCGTGTCAGGTAATGTCTTGAAAGTTTCCCTCACCGACGCACCCTGTGCCTGTGTCATGCAGACCCCCATTTGCCAAGGATGAGGCATATTAATTTTGTCATATGAACATTGATTTTAAACTGTTGCTGGAGTAACGAAATAACTTGTTTGAAGATCACCAGACACTGGGCTGGAAGGACATTTGCATTTTTGAATTGTGCCAGAGAGAGAGAATCAGAAGGCTGTTTGAACTGGAACTTGGAATAAGAAAGCCTCTCTCTCCTGGCTGGTGCTCTCTCGCTTTCTCCCCAAGCTACCAGACCCACGGAAGACACGTAAACCTCAAGAGAGAAAAGACTCCTACCTCGGAACAAGTTGAAACGTGAACTGGGCCCCAAAGAATTTCAAGACCTACCGGCAACCAAAGACAACACATTGCACTCAAAGGACTCTAACTAACAGATATTGCCTCAAACTTTTCCCCGTTATTCCTTCTACTTTTTCTGTCTCGATCTGCGTGTGTGTTTATTATGTATGCATGCTAGCGTGCTCGCGTCACATATTCGTAGCCGTTAACTGGATTAGAGTTTAAGATGAATAAATTTCTACCTTTCTTGTTTAAATCTAAGGAAACCTGTTTGATTTCTTTGCCTTACAACAGGAGCAGTGAACAAGGATTCACTAAGGGGGAGCTAAAAACACGGTGTTTCTAAAATTAAACCCTGTTATGGTTAAACCAGGCAAAGGCTGAGAGGTAACCCTTAGACTTTCTCACCTGATCGTAACAGAAATTTGGGGAATAGCGCTGAGATTTGACCCACAGATAAACGAGAGATTGGAAGTGGGAAGCCAAACTGTTCTCGATCAAAAAAAGAGAAAAGATTTCTATACAAGTTTTCTTGTGGTTGTGTGTGCTTGAATACTAACATGTCTGCGACTGATACTGTTAGCTCCCCAAGCCAGGGTGAAGTAACTTGGGAATAGTTAAAAGCTCTGTCTATGGAGGAGTTGAGGAAAATGGCTGAACAGTGTGGGATCACTGTACGTGGCAAGGCTAGGAAGTCTGAACTCCTAAGGCTAGTGGCCAACCATTTTTCCTTGAATCTGAAGAAGCTGAAACAGGGTTAGAAGTAGACCCTCTGAAACAAAAACTTGTTTTTGTTTCAGATTTCCAGCATCCGCAGTATTTTGCTTTTATTTTAGAAGTAGACCCTGACTGGGTATTGCTAGCAAAGATACAATTGGAACAGAGGAAAGAGAAAAAGAAAGAGAGAGACAGGACAGAAAGAAAGAAAGAGCCTTCCAGAAGGAACATAAAAAAGAGAGGAGAGAGAAAGAGAAAGAACGTTCCAGATAGAATGCAAAGAGAGAGAGCTGAAGCAGTTTGAATTAACTAGGGGGTGACAGAGTAATCCCAGTGAAAGCATGGCCAATATGAAGGAGCGTAATTCAGGGCTGGTTACAAAATTGTTAAAACTCTCCCAACCGATCACAAAATTCAATGAGGGAGACGTGGAAGTGTTTTTTGTGTCTTTTGAAAAACTGGCAAGACAGTTAAAGTGGCCAGCTGAGGGTTGGACTCTGCTGTTACAGAGTAAATTAGTAGGAAAAGCCCATGAGGTTTCCTCCATATTGCCAGATGAAAGTTCATCAAGTTATGAACTGACAAAAAATGCAATCTTCGGGGCATATGAATTAGTACCGGAAGCCTATCGCCAAAAGCTTAGAACCCTCAAGAAGCAAGCTGATCAACTTTACCTGGAGTTTGAGAGAAATAAGCAGCTGACTTTTGATCAATGGCTGAGGGCTCTTAAAGTACAGCTCAGCTATGAAAATCTCAGAGAAGTAACTTTGTTAGAGGAATTTAAAAACCCTCTCCCACTCTCCATAAAGACACATGTGGAGGAACAAAAAGCTCATATAGCCCGACAGGCAGCAGTCCTGGCCGATGAGTTTGCTCTCAATTATAAGTCAGTTTCCCAGGGGAAAACCTTTCCTAATCACCCCCACAAATCTGAAAAAGACAGAGGCTGGGAAGGTGATAGAAGCCCAAACAGTCCTGGGAGGGAAAGAAAAGCAGGAGACACAGGAGGTCCTCCTCCAGTCAAAAAGGAAGATTCTGTAAGTAGGAGTGAGACCCGGAGACCTGTGTGCTTCCATTGTAATAAAGCAGGGTATTTAAGAGATGACCTGCTGGAAACTAAAGGGAAAACCTGCAGGGTTAATCAGGGCACACCCGCTCAGTGAAGAAAGGACCCTGATGGAAAGCACAGCAGAAAAGGCTGTGGCTTTAACTGCAGTAAGAGTGAGACCCAGGAAGCTTATGGCTGCAAGTGTAGGAAAATTTAATAGGATTCCTGAAGGTTATCAGGGATTTGTGTCTGAAGGGAGAGTAACCCTATACCCCTTGAGTGGGGCAAGCAAGCCCATAGTAATTCTCAGGGACACAGGGGCCACTAGATCCCTTTTACTGGGAAAAGGACTGACCTTTCCCCCAGAAAGTGCACTAAACTCCAGAATGGTAGTGAATGGTATTGGAGGGCAGTGTATGCCTGTACCTTTACACCGGGTGCACTTGGAGTGCGACTTAATTTCGGGACCGGTGACGGCAGGGATTGTTCCTAGTTTGCCTGCGGATTGGGTTGACCTGCTCCTAGGTAATGATCTAGCGGGGATAAAGGTGGTAGCTTCCCCAGTAGTGAAAGAGAGACCGCAGGAGGTCAGAGAGACAGGGCAGTGGCAGGAGATGGTCCCCTGCAGTTTCCCTGAATGTGTAATGAATGAGGCCATGGTCAAACCAGCTCCCCCAGAGGAGACTGAATTGGCACTGCAGGCAAATGACCATGAGCTCTGTCTGTCTGAGACTTTCTTTGGAAAGTTAGAAGACCCAGGGAATGAGTTAAATAAATCTTCCCTAGCTGAGGCTCAGCGAGCTGACCCAGTATTGAGAGAGTTAGCACAATCTGAAATTGAAGCAGAGGGAGTCCCTGATTGCTAATATTTAAAGAATGAGGTACTGATTAGGAAATGGAGTTGCTCTCACAGACCTGAGAGCAAGAAGTGGACAGTGGTTCACCAGTTAGTGGTGCCGCAGTGATACCGGAGAGAAATAGTAAGAATGGCCCACGAGATTGAGCCCAGCCAGAGCAGCTGGAGTTCCCCAGTTGTGCTTTTGCCCAAGTCCGATGGCTCAACAAGGCTCTGCTTTGATTACAGGAAGGTTAATGCAGTGACAAGAGCTGATTCCAACCCAATTCCCTGCCTGGCAGACTGTATTGGTAGAGTAGGGAATGCCACCTACATAACCAAAATAGACTTGCTGAAGGGATATTGGCAGGTTCTCTAAATACCCTGAGCAAATGAAATCTCAGCTTTTGTTACCCCAGACAGCCTATTCCAGTGCTGAGTGATGCCTTTTGGATTAAGAAATGCTCCAGCCACCTTCCAAAAGGGGATGAACCTACCCAACTGTGTAGTGTATCTGGATGATTTACGAGTGTATATTGAGACCTGGAGGGGAAGTACCTCGAGCAATTAGAAGCCCTTTTCCAAATGTTTCAGCTAACCTAGTGGTAAATCTCGCAAAAAGCAAGTTTGCTGAAGCTCAAGTAACTTATTGAGAGAAAGTTGTAGGTCAGGGGCGAGTGCTGCCCAGGGCAGTAAAAGTACAAGTGATGATGAATTTTTCCCGTCCCACGACCAAACGGAAAAAATTCAATTTTTGGGGATGTGTGGCTTTTACCGCAAGTTTTTCCCAAACTTCAGCACTATAGCCACCCCACTGACAGACTTACTGCAAAAAAAGCAAAGGTAGTGTGGTCAGAGAGATGCCAGACAGTTTTCGAGAGGCTTTAAGCTATTCTAACCAATGAACCAGTGCTTGCAGCTCTGAATTTTAAGAAACCCTTTAAAGTGACAGTTGATGCTAGTGACTTAGGGGTAGGTGCCATCCTGCTCCAAGATGATGAGTCAGACATTAAGAGACCAGTTGGTTACTTTTCTGAAAAAATTCAACCAACACCAAAAGAGATATTCCACTGTGGAAAAGGAAACACTGGAAATGCTACTAGCTCGCCAGCATTTTGTGGTTTAAGTCCAAAATGGATATAGAGAGACTATTGTCTGTACCGACCAGAATCCTTTAACCTTTGTAGAGAAATTCAAAAATCAAAATGCAAGGCTATTTTGATGCTGCCTGCTTTTACAACCCTACCACTTAAAAATTACCCACATTGCTGGAAAAAGGGAGGCCGGAGAGAGAGAGAGAGAGCAGCACCAAATGGACAGAGTCGGAGGCTGGAGAGAGAGGGACAGAGAGTGAGCAGCAGGAGCGGAGGTTCACAAAGCGCGCCAAAAGGACAGAGTCGGAGGCTGGAGAGAGAGAGAGCAGCGGAGCAGAGGTTTAAAAAGCGCACCAAAAGGACAGAGTCGGAGGCTGGAGAGAGAGAGAGAGATGGAGTGAGCAGTGGGAGCGGAGCAGGAGGAAAATCGAAAAGTGACATCAGAGTCACGTCACTATCAACAGGGAGAGCAGGGAAACAACACAGCTGGGGTGAGTATCCTGGTAAGCTTTTAATTTAATTTAAATCAAATATAAAATAAGACTTGATCGATTCATTAGTATATAAACTAAAAACTAAAGAGGATTTTATAATTTATATTACAGAGTGAGAGAGAGTGAGCCTAGCAGGGAATGTATTTGTTCAATTAGGACAACTTAATATATAAGCTGTATTAAGTATTATTAGGGTTTACCAATATTCATAAGGTTTACTAATAGTTGTAAGGTTTATTAGTATTGGCAAAGCTTTATTAGCATTGGTAAGGTCTATAGGTTTACATATCTGTGTAATCAAGAAAAGTAAAACTTTAGTTGTAGGTGGTACTAGCATTCATTAAGCACATAAATTCTACTATTCGTAAGAATTATTCTAAGTTAATTAAAGTAATGAAGGTAAGTTAACTAATAGCATAAGTAACAACGGCAGGACAGGTGTAATGTTGCAGCGGTGGTATGTGGGAGCTCCTGGATGCCAAGGCAATCCAGGACAAACACGTCTGCAGAAAGTGTAAGCAGCTGGAGGAATTCCGGATCAGGATTGTTGATCTGGAAGCTGAACTGCAAACACTGTGCAACATAAGGGAGGGAAAGGAATACCTGGACACTTTGTTCCGAAGATGGTCACACCACTTAGAACAGGGTCATCTGTTTTGGTCTGCAGTGAGGGACAGGAGAATGTGACCCTGAGTGAGGCAGGTAAAGGGACCGAGCAGATAGTAGTGGAGGAGCCTCAGACTTTGCAATTGTCAAACAGGTTTGAGGTGCTCTCAACCTGTATGGACGAAAGTGAGGTCTGCAAGGCGGATGAGCAGACTGGCCATGACAGTGTGGTACAGGAAGCCATTCAAGTGGGGGGAGCAAAAAGGGATGTAGTGGTAGTAGGGGATAATATAGTGAGGGGGATTGACACTTCTGTGCAGCCAAGAGCGTGAGCCCAGAAGGCTGTGTTGCCTGCCCGGTGCCAGGGTTCGGGACATCTGCTGGACGGGAACTTGGAGTGGGAGGGGGAGGATCCAGTTGTCATGGTCCATATGGGTATCAACGACATAGTTAGGACTCGGAAAGAGGTTCTGCTTAGTCAGTATGAGGAGCTCGGCACCAAATTGAAGAGCAGAGCCTCAAGGGTAATAATCTCTGGATTATTACCTGAGCCACGTGCTAATTGGTAGAAGGCACATAAGATTATTGAAATGAATATGTGACTCAAAGACTGGTGTGGGAGAAGTGGGTTTCGGTTTTATTTTATTTAGAGATGCAGCACTGAAACAGGCCCTTCGGCCCACCGAGTCTGTGCCGACCATCAACAACCCATTTATGCTAACCCTACATTAATCCCATTACCCTCTCACATCCCCACCTTCCCTCAATTCCCCTATCACCTACCTACACTAGGGGCAATTTACAATGGCCAATTTACCTATCAACCTGCAAGTCTTTGGCTGTGGGAGGAAACCAGAGCACCTGGTGACAACCCACACGGTCACAGGGAGAACTTGCAAACTCCGCACAGGCAGTACCCAGAATCGAACCCGGGTCGCTGGAGCTGCGAGTCTGCAGTGCTAACCACTGCGCCACTGTGCCGCACTGGCACCAGTACTAGGGAAAGTGGGGGCTGTACCGTTGGGACGGTCTGCACATGAACCGTGCTGGGATCAGTGTTCTAGCAAACCGTATAACTAGGGAAGTAGAAAGGGCTGTAAACCAAACAAGGGGGGAGAGGGATCAAGCTTGGTTAGATGTAGCACATCAAGGGGTAGAGTCAAAGCAGGTGAGCAGAATAGTAATATGGGAAATGAAGGTCAGAGGATGGCAGGAAGGGACAGTGAGGAAAAACCTAACACCACACCAATAGTCGAGACTAGATGTTACAAAGATAACAAAACAACAAAACTAAAGGCTCTGTATTTGAATGCACATAGCATTCATAACAAAGTAGACGAGCTGAGGGTGCACATTGAAGTAAATGAATATGATCTGATAGCCATTATGCAGACATAGAAACATAGAAAAATAGGAGCAGGAGTAGGCCATTCAGCCCTTTGGGCCTGCTCTGCCATTCAAAAAAGATCATGGTTGATCGTCTAATTCAGTACCCTGTTCCCGCTTTCTCCCCATATCCCTTGATCCCTTTGGCATTAAGAAATATATCTCCTTCTTGAATATATTTCATGACATGGTCTCCACTGCCTTCTGTGGTAGGGAATGCCACAGGTTCACCACCCTGTGAGTGAAGACGTGGCTGCAGATGACCAGGATTGGGTCCTGAATATTGAGGGGTATATGACATTCAGGAAGAAAAGGAAGCGAAGTAAAGATGGAGGGGTAGCACTGTTAATCAAGGATGGCATTGGTGCAATAGTTAGAGATGATCTTGGTTCAGGAGATCAGGATATAGAAACGGTTTGGGTGGAGATGAGGAATAGTAGGGGAAAGAAGTCACTAGTGGGAGTGGCCTATAGGCCCCCAAAAAGTAATCACAATGTAGGATGAAGTATGCAAGAAGAAATATTGATAAAGAGACAGCAATAATCGTGGGTGATTTTAATCTACATATAAACGGGAAAAATAAGATTGGCAATAGTAGCCTGGAAGAGGAGTTCATAGAATGCTTTTGAGATAGTTTCTTAGAGCAGCACATTCTGGAACCAACAGAGAGCAGGCTATATTAGATTTGGTATTGTGTAATGTGACAGGATTAATTAATGACCTCAGAGTAAAGTACCTCTAGGTAGCAGTGACCACAATATGATTGAATTTACATCCAGTTTGAAAGAGAGAAGAGTGGGTCTAAGACTAGTATTTTAAACTTGAATAAGGACAACTATGTGGGCATGAAAGCTGAGCTAGCTGAAGTGAACTTGGTTACTAGGCTTGGAGATAGATCAATAGAGAAGCAGTGGCAGACATTTAAGGGGATATTTCAGAATACTCAGAATAAGTATATTCCTACTATAAAGAAAAATTCTAAGGGGACGACCCACCATCTGTGGTTAACTAAAGAAGTTAAGGAAAGCATCAAACTTAAGGAAAAGGCATATAATTGCACAAAGATGAGTGGCAGTTCAGACGATTGGTCAGAATATAAAGAACAGCAGAGAATGATTAAAAGGTTAATCAGGAGAAAGAAATTAGAGTAAAAGAGGAAGCTAGCTAGAAATGTAAAAACAGATGGCAAGAGTTTCTACAGGCATTTAAGAAAGAAAAGAGTAAGTAAAGTGAGTGTTGGTCCTCTAGAGAGTAAGAATGGGTAGATAAGGAAATGGCGGATGAAATGAACAAATATTTTGCTTCTGTCTTCACTATAGAGGATATAAAAAAACATTCCGGCAATAGCTGTAAATCAGGAGGTGGAAGGGAGAGAGGAACTTGATGAAATTACAATCACCAGGGAAGCGGTACTGAGCAAACTGTTGGAGCTGCGGGCTGACAAGTCCCTGAGTCCTGATGGACTTCATCCTAGGGTCTTAAAAGAGGTGGCTAATGAGGTAGTAGATGTGTTGGTGTTAATTTTTCAAAATTTGCTCGATTCTGGAAAGGTTTCATCAGACTGAGTAGCTAATACAACCCCTCTATGCAAGAAGGGATGGGGAAGGTGTTGGAATCGATCATTAAGAAGGTTGTAGCTGAGCACTTAGAAAAACTCAAGGTAATTGGGAATAGTCAGCATGGTTTTATGAGAGGGAAATCGAAATTTGTTGGAGCTTTTTGAAGGAGTGACATGTGCTGTGGATAAAGGGGAGCCCATTGATGTACTGAATTTGGATTTCCAGAAGGCATTTGACAAAGTGCCTCATAAAAGGTTATTGTGAAAAGTAGAAGCTCATGGTGTAGGGAGCAACAGATTAGCATGGATAGAAGATTGGCTGGCTGGCGGAAAACAGAGTATGTATAAATGGGTCCTTTTCTGATTGGCAGGATGTGACAAGTGGAGTCCTGCAGGGGTCTGTGCTGGGGCCTCAACATTTTACAATTTATATCAATGACTTAGATGAGGGGAGCGATGGCATGGTAGCTAAATTTGCAGATGACATAAAAGTAGGTAGGAAAGTAAGTTGTGAAAAGGACATAAGGAGCTTGCAGACCAATAGAGATAGGTTGAGTGAGTGAGCAAAAATCTGGTAGATGGAGTATAATGTGAGAAAATGTGAAGTTGTTCACTTTGGCAGGAAGAATAAAAAAGCAGAGTATTACTTAAACGAAGAACAACTGCAAAATTACACGGTGCAGAGGGATCTAGGTGTTCTAGTGCATGAGTCACAAAAAGTTAGTGTGAAGGTACAGCAAGTAATAAAGAAGGTTAATGGAATGCTATCCTTTATTACGAGAGGAATTGAAAATAAAAGTAAGGATCCTTTTCATTTGTACAGAGCATTGGAGAGACCACATTTCGAATACTGTGTGCAGTTTTGGGCTCCTTATTTAAGGAAGGATGTAAATGCGTTGGAGGCGGTTCGGAGGAGGTTTACTAGATTGATACCTGGAATGAGCAGGTTGTCTTATGAGGAAAGGTTGGACAGACTGGACTTGTTTTCACTGGAGTTTAAAAGAGTGAGGGAGACTTGACTGAAGTCTATAAGATCCTGAACGGTCTTGACAAGGTGGAAATGGAAAGGATGTTTCCTCTTGTGGGTGAATCCAGAAGTAGGGGGCACTGTTTTAAAATTAGGGTACGCCCTTTTAGGTTGTGCGACTTTGGAACTCTATGCCTCAGAAGGTGGTGGAGGCAGGAACATTGAATATTTTTAAGGTGGAGGTAGGTAGATTCTTGTTAAGCAAGGGAATTAACGGGTATCGGGGGTAAATGAGAATGTGGAATTCGAAACACAAACCAATCAGCCACGATCTTATTGAATGGTGGAGCAGGCTCAAGGGACCGAATGACTTCTGCTCCTAATTTGTATATTTGTATGTTCGTAAAAAGCAATGTGATAGCTGATGCGATGTCCAGAATCTAACTCAACACAGAATCATCCCAGGAAAGAACATTAAACCAGAGCCTAGCTATGGCAGTGTGATTTTGAGAAGTGAGTGTCTGAGAATAAATGTGTGTGTTTCTTTTTACCTACAACCTTGTAATGAAATGTTCCTGTGGTCACATTTCATTCCACATGGGCGGTGGTGTCAAGAAAACCTGCTATGCTAAGTTAGGATTTTTTAATTCATCGGTTCGAAACTTACATTAAACCTTTAATGAGAAAAAGAGCTGGAATTCTACAGTTAACTTTTAAAAAGCTGGCAGCCAAGATTTACATCTGAAATACCTCACATTCCAGGACATCGAATTGGAGACACATGTCTATCAAGAAGCTCAGCCATAACAATGCTTTGGCTAACTGAGTAGGTTATCCAGATCACCCTCATTGATGGGACATTCAAAGCCATCTTGAGGCTTTCATGAGTGGCGACGTCCCTCCAGAGGGTAAACACTGACAGTACCACCTGAGAGAGGTTTTGGGTTTTAGACTTTGGACCTCATTAAAAACAAAGGGGATTGAGAGAACCATGTGACCATCTCACCATGGAAAAGTTACGGCACAGAAGGAGACCATTCTGTCCATTGTGCCTGTGCCAGCTGAAAAAAAACTAGCCGCCCAATTTAATCCCACCTTCCAGCACCTGGTCCGTAGCCTGCAGGTTACAGCACATCAGGTGCATGTCCAGGTACCTTTTAAATGAGTTGAAGGTTTCTGCCTCCACCACCCATATGGGCAGTGAATTCCAGACTCCCACCCCACCCTCTGGGTGAAAAAGTTTTTCCTCATGTCTCCTCTAATCCTTCTACCAATCACCTTAATCTGTGCCCCCTGGTAATTGACTTCTCCGCTAGGGGAAACAGGTCCTTCCTGTCTACTCTATCTAGGCCCCTCATAATTTTGTACACCTCAAGTAAGTCACCCCCCAGCCTCCTCTGTTGTAAGGAAAACAACCCTAGACGATCCAATCTTTCCTCATAGCTGCAACTTTCAAGTCCTGGCAACATTCTAGTAAATCTCCTCTGTACTCTCTCCAGAGCAATTATGTCCTTCCTGTAATGTGGCGACCAGAACTGTAGGCAATACTCCAGCTGTGGCCTAACCAGCATTTTATCCAGTTCCAGCATTACATCCCTACTTTTGTATTCTATACCTCGGCCAATAAAGGAAAGCATTCCATATGCCTTCTTCACCACTGAGTCTACCTGTCCTGTCACCTTCAGGGACCTGTGAACATGCACTCCAAAGTCTCTCATTTCTGCTACCCCTCTCAGTATCCTCCTGTTTATTGTGTATTCCCTCGCTTTATTTGCCCTCCCCACACTTCTCCAGATTGAATTATATTTGGCACTTTTTGCCTACTCATCCAAACCATGATATCATTCTGGAGTCTACAGCTATCCTTTTCACTATCAACTACACGGCCAATTTTTGTTTCATCTGCAGATTTCCCAATCATGCCTCTCACATTTAAGTCCAAATCATTAATATATACCACAAACAGCAAGGGACCCAATACTGAGCCCTATGGAATGTCACTGGAAACCGCTTTCCATTTGCAAAAACATCCGTCGACTACTACCCTTTGTTTCCTGTCACTGAGCCAATTTTGGATCCAACTTGCCATATTCACCTGTATCCCATGGGCTATTATTTTTCTGACCAGCTTGCCATGTGGAACCTGTCAAATGCCTTACTAAAATCCATATAGACCACAACCTCTGCGCTGCCCTCATCAATCCTCCTTGTTACTTCCTCAAAAAATTCAATTAAGTTAGTAAGACACAACCTTCCCTTAACAAATCCATGCTGACTATCACTGATTAATCCGTGCCTTTCTAAGTGGCAGTTTATCCTGTCTCTCAGAATTGATTCTAATAATTTGCCCAGCACTGAGGTCAGACTGACCGGCCTATAGTTATTTGGCCTATCCTTTGCACCCTTTTTAAACAATGGTACAATGTTCACAGACCTCTGGTACCTCACCTCTATCTAGTGAGGATTTGAAGATGATCCTCAGAGCAATAAACTCACCTCTTTCTTGTTTAAACTCAAGAAAACCTGTCTGATTGGTTCTTTATGATCACAACAAAGGTAAAAGGTAAAATACTCACTGAAGTGGTAAGCACAACCACTGTTAAAAAGTAATAAAACCTATTGCAGTCAAACAAGAGGAAGGGCAAGAGGGGAGCCTTGTGACCCCTCTTCACCTGATCATAACACCATCCATTTCCAGATTTGATTTGACCATGTGAGCTATTACATTGCCACCCTCTCCTCAGACAAAGCCACTCATCATGACAAGATCATCCTGAAGATCAAGGACAACCAGGGCTCCCTTCTCCATGATTAACTGCTTCATCAAACACATTTCTCCCACCCCTCTACCCTCACCTTCAATATAAGTATGAAGAGCTCACAATATCCTTTGGCTCGAAGATTGAAGCAGCCATGGAGCTGCTACTGCCCCTCTTCCCTTCCACTGTCTCACCCACTGCCCGACTCTAGTCCTGATTCCATGTGGCTTTGCAATTTCTCCTGCCTTCCCCTCCCTTTCATGAGATCCGCCTCCTGCTGTCTTGATCCCTCTCCCATCCCCCTAGTCTTTTTATTCATTCATGGAATGAATTCAATGCCAGCATTTATTGCCTATCCCAAACTGTCCTTGAGAAGGTGGGGGGTGAGCCATCTTCTTGAATACCACTGAGTAGCTTGCTAGGCCATTTAAGAATCAACTATATTGGTGTGGGTATGCCAGACCAGATTTGCTTATCCAAAGCACATTAATGATTCAGATTGTTTTTTATTGACAATCTGGTAACTTCATGATCACCATTACTGATACTAGCTTTTTATTCTATATTTAATTTAATTAACTGAATTTAAATTCCCATCTGCTGTGGTGGGATTTGAATTCCTGTTGCCAGATTATTCTTCCAGGCCTCTGGATTACTAGTCCAATAACATAGCCACTATGTCATGAAGTGTTCTGGCTATGGCCCCCCTCTTGACCATTCAACTTCTTTTCCTGGCACCCATGATAGTTGATATTGTTAATAGCTTCCCTTCATCAGGTACAGCTTCTCTCCCTTTCAAAACCATCATCATCATCACCCATGTAGTTTCTGCCTGCTCTAGTTATCACACAATTACAAATCACATTTCCTTGCTTGGTTTGTTCTGAAAGGGATCTTTGTTTGACATGTTTAATGCTTTCATGCTTTTCAGTCTGGGAGGCAACTTTCAGGCATTTGGTCGTCTTCTTGATGACATTAACAGGCAAGTACCCAATTGTTTAGGTTGTCAGGACTCTCAACTATTGACCTCATCTCATTAACACTGGCCAGAAAACACGGTGAGCCTCATCCGGAAACCTGTTGGAATGTCATGGGGCTGCCATGAGGGCGGTGTCAGGGGTGCTTAAGTCCAGACATGTCCCACCTGCCACTTGCCGTGGCATTATCATGCTCTGAGAGATGGAAAAATTCATGAGCAACAGCAACCTTCTCATTGATGAAGATGTGAGAAACCCACCACCAAAGTGCTTAAAATCATGCCAGCCATTCTGGGAAACAGCAGCCAATGTTCAAGCAGCTGGTATAAACCCACTACCCAGGTGGGTGGAATTGTAACACACGTACAACGTAAAGAATCAACACCACGTCACTGACCCAACAGTAAAGGTACCTTGCTTCAGCCTCCCTCAAGGACAGTGGACAGTGCTCAACCGAATCTGCACAGGGCATGGACAGTGCAGCTGCCTGCTCCATAAGTGGAAGATTAGAGCGACCTGAAGTATGATTGTGGCTGAGTCCCAGACCATGGAACATATTGCATCAACCTGCATGCTAAGATATTTTGCAGGAGGCACCTCATTTCTCCACTTGACATCTCAGGAGGCCATCGAATGGATAGCCAATCTAGAGAGCCCATTATAAACTTTTCCCATCATACAAAACAAGTAGTAGTACCATACTTTCTTGTCTAAGACTCTGAAATGCAGTGTCACTTTCCAACTCCATGCTTCTCATTCCCAAAGCTTCCTGTTCAAATCTGTGCAATTCAGCCTCCCCCTTCTCAGCACTGAGAATGAGCTTTGGCCAAAGTCACAAATTATATCCTTTGTTTAATATGTCCATGGTGTGTTATTTCTGCTTGCCTTTCTCAACCTCTGTGCAGTGCTTTATATGATTCACAGTGCCATTTTCCTCTATTGCCCCATCTCCATTGTTCAGTTCTATTGGACTGTCCTTGCAGAATCTACTGCTTATCCAAACACAGTCAACAGAACTCCAGTAATGGCTTCTTCTCTGGCCCCCACTGTGCCCAAGATATGGTAATGTAGTGGTATGGTACTGGATTAGCATCTCTGAGGTAGTGAGTCCAAAAATTCCCATAGCATGTTCTGAAACTGAATTGAAAAAAATCTGGTAGTTGACTTGCTGGCAACAGAAAAATTGACCATAAAAACTGCCAGATTTTTGTAAAAATTCTAACTGGCTTATTAATTTCTTTCAGGCAAAGCAACCTGCCACTTGTACTAGTCTGTCCTACATTATATTGTTGACTCTAATGCTCTCTGAAGTGGCCCAACAAGCCACTCAATTGTTAATAGGTACAGGGTCACGTATGTGCTTGATATCAGTCACTACTTCACCATTACTCTCTCGACTCCATGACTCCTGCATGTTGACAGAGCTCCTGGTGAATATCAAATTGTGGGTGTTCTGTATATATTGCAAAATCAACAAAGATTTGAAATATGTTTTAAAGATTAGCTCATCAGTTTGCCAGTGTTGTGGTGAACGGTGAAAACTGATTAACTATGAGCAGTGGGCCATAAACTTTCAAAAGCTGTGAGATTGATTTGCTGTTATCTAGTCATTTGAGAGGCATTAATGTCAATGTGGCAAACATACCAAAAGCCTGTGAGAGGGTGAAGCACTATAAAATGCTGCAATCTAGACAAGAAACAGGTAAGAAATATAATCATTTAGTGCATTAGATGGCTTTATATTGTGTAGTTGTTTCCCTTCCCTAGGGAGATCAGCCTTTGTGCATCACTTTTGAAGTTAGGTGCCAGTTGTGCTAGATTCCACCAGAGAATACGGAAACCCATTGTGTATCAGTGGAAAAGGGAATGCTAGTTCCCTCCATTTTCTTAAGCTGATTCTGTAATCCAATAGCAGATTCTTAGACCTACATACTTGTGGTTTGTTAATGTTGTAAACTCTTTGTGTGTGGAAGCATTTATACCATGGTGCAACTGGCAGAGGTAGTTGGTTGTCTATCTCCTGTCAGATGAAATGCTACAGTAGGAAAGTGCCTGAAAAGTGACATTGTTTATTTCCTCTATCCCCTGTATCTAGCTAGTTGTAGAAAGCAGCGCCAACAAATGCATTTTAATTTTCTTTGGCATAAATTTTACTGGCTTGCATCTTTACTTTAGAAGTAACATTCACAATTATCATTTTCACCAGTAGGTTGTAGAAATTATTTTAAAAGGTCAAAATATGCCTCTAGCTCAAAGGGTTAATTCCACAAGGAAAAATGTGCTCGATTACACCTCAAGCTATGTCATAATATGGTTGGTGCAACTAAAGTAGGATATCAGGCTAATGCTTTTTTCTTAAATATGTGAAACAAATAGCTTTTGTGTACCCTAGTGCTGAATGAGTGTTTCCAATCGGTCCTGCAAGTGAAAGAAGATCCTAAACTGTCCATTTCTGATGAAGCATCGTTTACAGGAACAGGAGAGTAGGCCATTCAGCCCCTTGAGCCCCAGTCAGTTAGATCATGGCTGATGTGTGCCTCAACTCCATTTACCAGTGTTTGATCTATATTGCTTGATACCCTTAGAACATAGAACATAGAACATAGAAAATACAGCACAGAACAGGCCCTTCGGCCCACGATGTTGTGCCGATCCTTTGTCCTCTGTCAAGGACAATTTAATCTATACCCCATCATTCTCCTTTATCCATATACCTATCTAAAAGCCGTTTGAAAGTCCCTAAAGTTTCTGACTCAACAACTTCCCCAGGCAAGGCATTCCATGCCCCGACCACTCTCTGGGTAAAGAACCTTCCCCTGACATCCCCCTTATATCTCCCACCCTTCACCTTAAATTTATGACCCCTTGTAACGCTTTGCTCCACCCGGGGAAAAAGTTTCTGACTGTCTACCCTATCTATTCCCCTGATCATCTTATAAACCTCTATCATGTCACCCCTCATCCTTCTCCGTTCTAATGAGAAGAGGCCTAGAATGTTCAGCCTTTCCTCGTAAGACTTATTCTCCATTCCAGGCAACATCCTGGTAAATCTCCTCTGCACCCTCTCCAAGGCTTCCACATCCTTCCTAAAATGAGGCGACCAGAACTGCACACAGTACTCCAAATGAGGCCTTACCAAGGTCCTGTACAGCTGCATCATCACCTCACGGCTCTTAAATTCAATCCCTCTGCTAATGAACGCTAACACCCCATATGCCTTCTTCACAGCCCTATCCACTTGAGTTGCAACTTTCAACGATCTATGCACATAGACCCCAAGGTCTCTCTGCTCCTCCACATGCCCAAGAACCCTACCGTTAACCCAGTATTTTGCATTCGTGTTTGTCCTTCCAAAATGGACGACCTCACACTTTTCAGGGTTAAACTCCATCTGCCACTTTTCAGCCCAGCACTGCAACCTATCCAAGTCCCTTTGCAGACGACAATAGCCCTCCTCGGTATCCACAACTCCACCAACCTTTGTATCATCTGCAAATTTACTGACCCACCCTTCGACTTCCTCATCCAAGTCGTTAATAAAAATCACAAACAGGAGAGGACCCAGAACTGATCCCTGTGGCACGCCACTGGTAACTGGGCTCCAGGCTGAGTATTTACCATCTAAGACCACTCTCTGCCTTCTATCAGTTAGCCAATTCTTAATCCAACTGGCCACATTCCCCACTATCCCATGCCTCCTGACTTTCTCCATAAGTCTACCATGGGGGACCTTATCAAATGCCTTACTAAAATCCATGTACACCACATCCACTGGTTTACCCTCATCCACTTGCTTGGTCACCTGCTCAAAGAATTCAATCAGGCTTGTGAGGCAAGACCTACCCCTCACAAAACCGTGCTGACTGTCCCGAATCAAGCAGTGTCTTTCCAGATGCTCAGAAATCCTATCCCTCAGCACCTTTTCCATCAACTTGCCTACCACCGAAGTAAGACTAACTGGCCTGTAATTCCCAGGGTTGTTCCTATTCCCTTTCTTGAACAGGGGCACAACATTTGCCACCCTCCAATCACCTGGTACCACCCCCGTCAACAGAGAAGATGAAAAGATCATTGCCAGCGGCTCTGCAATTTCATCCCTTGCTTCCCATAACATCCTTGGATATACCCCGTCAGGCCCGGGAGACTTGTCTATCTTCAAGTTATTCAAAAACCCCAACACATCTTCCCTCCTAACGAGCACTTCCTCGAGCTTACCAGTCTGTTTCACACCGTCCTCTTCAGTAATACACCCCTTCTCATTCGTAAATACCGAAGAGAAGTACTCATTCAAAACCTCACTTATCTCTTCCGGCTCAACACACAGTCTCCCGCTATTGTCCTTGACCGGACCTACGGTCCCCCTAGTCATCCTCATATTTCTGACATACGCGTAAAAGGCCTTGGGGTTTTCTTTTATCCTACCCGCCAAGCATTTTTCATGCCCTCTCTTAGCTCTCCTAATCCCTTTCTTCAGATCCTTCCTGGCCATCTTGTATCCCTCCAGAGCTATGCCTGTGCCCTTTTTCCTCAACCTTATATACGCATCCTTCTTCTTCCTAACAAGACTCTCAACCTCTCTTGTCAACCACGGTTCCCTCACATGACCATCCCTTCCCTGTCTGACAGGGACATGCTTATCAATGGCCCCTACTATCTGCTCCTTGAAAAAGTTCCACATTTCGACCGTGCCCTTCCCTGCCAGCATATGCTCCCAACTTATGCTCCTCAGTTCCTGCCTGACAGCATCATATCTACCCTTCCCCCAATTGTAAACCTTGCCCTGTTGCACATACCTATCCCTCTCCATTACCACAGTGAATGCTACAGAATTGTGATCACTATCTCCAAAGTGCTCGCCCACCAACAGCTCTATCACTTGCCCTGGTTCATTACCTAGTACCAAATCCAATATTGCCTCCCCTCTGGTCGGGCAGTCTACATACTGAGTCAGAAAAGCTTCCTGGACATACTGCACAAACACTACCCCATCCAAACTATTCGATCTAAAGAGTTGCCAATCAATATTTGGGAAGTTGAAATCCCCCATAATTACTACCCTGTGACTTCTGCTCCTTTCCAAAATCTGTTTCCCAATCTGCTCTTCCACCTCCCTGCTGCTATTGGGGGGCCGATAGAAAACTCCCATCAAGGTGACTGCTCCTTTCCTGTTCCTGACCTCAACCCACAGTGCCTCAGTCGGCAGATCCTCCTCGAAAATTCTTTCAGCAGTTGTTACACTATTTCTAACTAACAATGCCACCCCCCCACCTCTTTTACCACCATTCCTAATCTTATGAAAACATCTATAACCAGGTACCTCCAAGAACCATTCCTCCCCCTCACCTATCCACGTTTCAGTGATGGCCACAACATCGTAGTCCCAAGTGCCCATCCACGCCTTCAATTCACTCACCTTATTCCTGATGCTTCTTGCGTTGAAGTATACGCACTTTAACCCTTCTCCGTGCCCATCTGTCCTCCGCGACAGTGCTACCTTCCCCAATACCTCACTACACTCTTTGTCTTTCTGAGTGGACCCACTGGTCCCTGGACTACAAGTCCGGTTCCCATCCCCCTCCCAAACTAGTTTAAACCCTCCCGAACAGTACTAGCAAACCTCCCTCCCAGGATATTGGTGCCCCTCTGGTTCAGATGCAGCCCGTCCTGTTTGAACAGGTCCCATCTTCCCCAGAATGCAGTCCAATTATCCAAGAACTGGAAGCCCTCCCTCCTACACCATTCCTGCAGCCACGTGTTCAGCTGTGCTCTCTCCCTATTCCTAGCCTCACTATCACGTGGCGCCCTTACTGAATAAACATTTGTCAATCTCAGTCTTGAAAATTTCTAGCATCCATACCTTCTTGGGAAGAGAATTCCAGATTTTCACTATTTACAGAACTTTTATCTGGGTGTCACAGTTGCAGTATGACTCAAACTTAGAGTCACATGACTATATTCTGGTACTTAGCTCATTAGCATACTTAGATCTGAAAGGGACATCACTCTCAATGCGATCATACAACAATCTTTGTGTGGAAAAAGTGCTTCTCATTTTCACTCCTGAATGGCCAAGCTCTAATTTTAAGATTGAACCCACTTGTCCTTCCTGAGGTGCAGTGCCCAAAACTAAACACAAGTTCTCCTGATGGGGTCTGACCAATGTTCTGTACAACAGAAATATAACTTTTTACCCTTTGTATTCTAGTCCCTTGAAATAAAGGTCAACATTCCTTAAGCAAATTTTAATTACTTTTTTACTTATTCTTTGGCAGTGGTCATGTAAATTTTCCAATCTTTGCTAATTGTTAAGCATTCTGTAAACAAAATATAATACTACTGCACCACTATTAATAAGTTCGACACCTGTTTGAATAATTATTCTTCTCATAGGTGTGTAATATTGACCCTGTGGGCCGTAGAATTAATAGTTATACTGGTAGAATAAACCCAACTCCTTCCAATTCTGCTATTCAGGCTAACCAGGAGCTTAGTGCCCTGGAGGAAGAGACAAAACAAATGCAAGAATCAGCCAACCTGTTCGAGGTGACTGTCCCAGAATATAAGCAGTTAAAGCAATGTCGCCGAGACATAGTTCTACTCAAGCAACTTTGGGATATTATTGTATATGTGAAGGTAAGGTGCATCCATTTATTCTTGTATCATAATAAACATCTATTTGTCATTGTTTTTCTTGGAAAAGCTTCTATGCGCCACTACTTTCTGGTGGTACTCTTTTTCCTTCACACTGGGAAATGACGCTCTTCAAGGTGAGGACTGTTCCAAGAGGGTCATCATTAATGTTACCCTGAGATTATACAGCAGAGGGTACATTTTACCAAGGGCAAAAACAGCAATTGCCAGTTTTTAATTGAAATATTCTCCGACCATGCGATACTTCATTTAATGGACAAAGTGAGAACTGGTGAATCTCAGTTGAAAATTGTAAAACTGAGATTGATGGATTTTTGTTCAGCAAGGGTATTAAGGGTTACGGAACCAAGTTGGATAAATGAAGTTAAGATACAGATCAACCATGACCCAATTGGATGGCAGAACAAATGCGAGGGGCTGAATGGTCTTTTCTTCCTATTTTTTTTAGTGTCTTTAACACTGAAAAACATTCTAAGGCATTTCATAGTGACCTCATAAAAAATGAATGCCAAGCCAAAGAAGGAAATATTAGGAAGGGTGACTAAAAGCTTGGTTGAAGAGGTAGGGTTTAAGAAGATAATTTAAGGAAGAGAGAGGGACGGAGACTCAGAGGGGTTTAAGGAAAGAGTGCCAGAGTATGAGGTTTAGGTGGCTGAAGGCATGCTAATGGTGGGGAAAAGGGAGGAGAGATGCACAAAAGATCAGACTTGGAGGAATGGAGAGTATAGGGGATGGGTTGTAGGCTGAAGGAGGTAATAGTGATAGAAGGTAATGAGGCCATAATTGGATTTAAAGACAGAATGATAATTCGAGGCATTGAGGGACTGCAAGTCATTGAGGGTAGCTTGATGGGTGAGTGGGGACTTGATGCAGGAAAGGATACTGGCAACAAAGTTTCAGATGAGCTGAAGTTTATGGAGGATGAAGGATAGGTGAAATTGGAACATTTAATTCTGGTGGTGACAAAAGCATAGTTGAGAGCTTCAGCAACGGATGGGTGGTGGAAAGGGTGGAGGCGGTATAATCGGGCAGTGCATAAAATGGGCAACTGATCTAATGCCATCAATTTCCTGCCAGATGGGTTAGGCTAGAATTAGCCCCCAGGGTTAAAAGGTAGTTTTAACCTCTCCACTGTCTCTGCATTGTCAGACTGCTTGTCTGACATTCAGTCTTGCATGAGCTGCAATTCTCAAACTTTCTATATGGAACGATCTGCAAATATAATATCCTTGTCCTAACTTCTGTAATGTGATGTGAGAAAATGCTGATTTGTAAATGTAGCTATAGAAAAAGGGTACTAGTTGGTCATGAAATGTTTTTTTTAAAATGCAGAGATCTGAGGACAGATTCATCGATAGCTGATGACTTTAGGAATCTCCTTAAGATTCAGATACTCCAGTTTGAAAATCTGTATTTTATGCCAGCTGTTTACTCACTGGCAACCTTCTTAGGGGAGGCAACCGAAAAATATCCATAGTCTAAGCAAATTATAGGAAAACATTTATGCTCCCTTTTTCTGTAATTCTGAACTTACAGTTAACTAAACAGCACTTATAAGGGAAAGTTATCTATTGAATTCGGATCTATTTAGTTAAATTTTTTGTCATAAATTTTACAAAGGTAAACTGCATCTAGCAAATGTCAGTAAAAGTATTTTAAAGACATGAAATGTTACAGTTTTTGTATGTTTCCCGATTTAACAGACTAGTATTTGTGACTGGACCAAGACACAATGGAGACAAATCATTGTGGAACAGATGGATGTGGAGCTCAGGAGATTTGCAAAGGCAAGCCAGCTTCTTGCATAACATTGTTCTGTTTTTTTTTAGCCAGTTTGTCAACAGCTTAAATCTTGCTTCATCATGCACTAAAATCTTAAACAGGAAGAACTTGTGTATTATCGATGTATTCTATTTTCGACCACTCTTGAAACCTATTGTATCTTCTATTAAATATAACAAATGAATAAATTATGCCAGCTTGGTATCATGCATATATTGGATGACCAGACTGGGTACAGATTCAGTCCCCCACCGTTTCACTCAATGTTCAGTTCTTCATCTCAGCCGCATACTGTGGCAAAGCCTCAGGCCTCAGCTCATCACCTTTTGTTATGGTGAAAGTGAGAGTTCTTGTTGAACTGTTGTCACATGTTCTCAGTCCGAGTGGGTGACTGAAGAACAGGCTCAGTAGCTGCCTGATCCAGAGATACTAATAAAGGGGAGAAAAGAGGAAGGGTAAATATGGTTGCTTTCTTGTTCCAATTCACCTCTGTAAGGCCATTGTTTCCTTTGCTACCATTTAAATTTTGAACCATCTTTGAGTATTCTGCTAGAATCCACTTGTGGTACTTAGAGTATTTAGCTGCGATTAATTGCCTGGTGTCCCTTCCTTCTCGATTTAGGATTAGTTGAAACTTTGTTGGCCATCACCACCTCCACCAAGACATTCAGCTTTCTTTCTGTGATCTTCGATTTCTGCAAAATTTTTGTCGTTTTTTGCTTAATTTTCTGAACATGCTGGTGGAATATCCACATGTCCTTAGAGAGCATCAAAGTTTGAATTGGTAGCTCATCTTGCAAGTTCACTTGGATTATTGATTTTCGACTATTGATCACCTAGTTCTGTGTCTGTAACATCATCCATCTTTGCCTGTCTGATGCTGAAACCCACATGCATTGCCTTTGTCACCTCCAGACTCCTGGCTCGCCTTCCATCCTCCATCCTTTATCATTTTTAGCTCATCGAAAACACTACTTCCCAAATCAAATTCTGCTCCATGTCCCCACTGTAGCCTATTGTACAACCAACCCCCCTCCCCCTCGCCATTTGCCCTATCATCGAGGCACATACTTTCAGTCATCTAGGCCCTGACTTTGGAATTACTTCACTCAAGCCTTCTGCCTCTATATCACCCTTGCCTAATTTATGATCCTCCTTTATGATCCTCCTAAAATTTGCCTTTTTGACCAAGCTTTCAGTTGCTCATAATCCTTCCCGCCTTTGGTTTCCTTACACCTCTGTGAAATGCTGTGGGGCATTTTTCTTTGCTAAAGACAGTGATGATTTTTGATTATTAGTATTACAATTGGTGTCTTAAATACTCATTGGTGGAAATTTTATGTCAGTCTGGTAGATACATCAACAGAGGTGCAGAGGTCTGTAAGTTATTTTCAGTCTGATTTCTGAATATTTCATACCTTAAAATATTTTGTTAGGAAATCAGTGATTCTTCTCTTGACATTGAAATGTTCTCTCTCTGAGTATGCCTCCTTTAAAAAAATATATTATCTAATATTTTTGTTCCTTAAAATGTACAACCAAGAGATTAAAAGAAAACACATTTTACTCGCAACAAACTGGTAGAAAGACATAACCAGTAGTGTACGCTTACTGTACTTTGTGATTGATTGCTTAATTATAATTGACTTCAGTCAGGAGCTGATTGGGGGAGGGCATATAAGACATATAGGTGGCATTGATGGAAAATACATACCCGTCTAAAGGCAGAAAATTTGGTGCAGTGAGTACAGAAGCTTTTATATGCAAATTGAGTACAGAGTATATCATCCCTTTATTTTTCTAGTGTAAGCCCTAAAGGGAATGTGTATGTTGAGTATGAAAGTCTGTGTTTCTAGATCAATGCAAATGGAGACATAAAACCCAAGAATATTTAAACTTATATTTAGAGATACAGCACTGAAAGAGGCCCTTCGGTCAACCTGCAAGTTTTTGGCTGTGGGAGGAAACTGGAGCGCCTGGCGAAAACCCACGCAGACACAGGGAGAACTTGCAAACTCCACACAGGCAATACCCAGAACTGAACCTGGGTCGCTGGAGTTGTGAGGCTGTGGTGCTAACCACTGTGCCACTGTGAAAGTTCAATAGACCCAACTGTTCAAGGTTCAGTCTTTTCTACTTTGTCCTTTATTTTATCAGTAGCCGGATGAAAATTTAATGAAGAACCAAGATTTAATTTTGCCAGTGAGTTGGAGTAGGGGATACTGAATGGGAGTTGCTTATCCTTTCATTTAGTACTGTGAACCTCAGTAACAATTCAAGGGAAGAAAAATCTAAGATGAGAAATCATTTGAAGTGCTTGCCTTTTCTTTATAGAAATCTGCATTCCCAGCCTGTAGTATGGTTTCACAAGATCTTTACAGTTGCCCTTCCACATTGCAATATCCAATTTTTTCTTTAAATGATTCCAGAGTTCTTGCCTCCACTACTTTACCCAGAAGTTCATTACATGTGTAAATTCCTTTTTCCAATTTTAAACCTGCATCCCTTTATGGTCTGTGTCTAGCATTTCCATACTTTTTACCGTTTCTTATATGTTTATTAGATCATCCCTCAGTTACCACCTTTCAAAGATGAAAAGTCCAATTTTTATTCCAGTCATTCCTCATGCCTTAGTCTTTTGATACTAAGATAACTGCCTTTTGGCTCCTCTCCAAGCTGTCTATAATGCTTGAATGTCTCCTCTATATCTCCATGACCAGAACTAGACACATTTCTCAAGATATGGTCTGACCAGAGCATTATATGCTTTAGGCATGATTTTGACTGTCTGGGACTCTAGTGTTTTGGCTGTATTGTTAGTCATTTTGTTCACTTTGTTGATTTCTGCTCTGCAGCAATTGGGCATGTTGACATCAATTGAACTAAGACCTCTCGATCTCCTTCAACTTCACCTTTAGCTTTTCATGATCATGTGTGGAATGGTTATGTAACAATTTTCTTCTTCCTTACACTTGTCTATTAAATTATGTTCGTTATTGTGCTACCTATTACATGTTTTGTCTAACTCATTTTATAGTTGACTACCTAGAATCAGCTACCCATAATAGTTTGGTATCCTCTGCAAATTTGAACAGTTTCCACTGATTTTCCAGATACAAGCTATTAATTTAAATTGGGAACAAAAGGAAATCATTCCCTGGAGCATCCCACTTTCTTCCTCTAGTATATACCTTTATTTCCTACTCTTAAGCCAATTTAACCATTTCCCAGCTTTAAGCTTAATTAGTAGCCTTTCTTGCAGAACTTTATCAAATGTTTTTGGAAGTGAAGGTACATTGTTGACTTTTCACAGTACACTTGAAATTTTGCTTCACCGGGCAGGATCTTCTTCTTCTGAATCCATGTTGGTTGCTGTTTTCTAGGTTAATATCATATAAGTAATCCTCAAATTTATACTTGATAATTGATTCCAGTATCTTGCCAGGTACTGAAGTAAGTTTAAACAGGCTATAGTTGTTTGGGTGTGCTTTGTAATCCTTGTTAAATTACTTTTTTGAAAATGGGCTTTGTATTTGCCTGTTTCCAATGCACTGGAAGTTCTCCAAATGTACTCCCCAATCTTTCTTAATAAATAAATACTTCCAATATTACATATTTGGTTGCTTTGAGCCTTTTATCCTGTCTAGGACCTATACCTCATTTATATCAAAACAGTTAATGCTGCCAGGATATCACTACTTAGGCAAGGGGTATGTTACTCATGTCTTCCTTATCTTTACCAGGAGACCAGCAGAACCTCAATAAAAATGGTGTAAATGGGGAATTTGCCAATTCTCCTTTGTAACTTCAACAGGAGACCAGGAGAACCCCTGTGGGATTTTGAAGCTCTTGGGTTTATCTTTGATTATCAATTTTTAGGGAGTTTACCTCTTCTCTGATTGTCCTTTTACAGTTATGTTGCAAAATTTTCTTGGAGGTTGGGCAGCTTCGGAGTGGTCCTCTGGTCATTTGACCTTGCCTTCACTACCCCTCCTCACCTGTTGTTTTCAATGCAGACAAGTTTGTTCACTGCATAATAATTACTGCATTGGTGCTAATTAGTATATTAAATCCACAGTCTCATTCAGAGGTCATAAGGATGGCTAGGGTGGAAAATGCCAGATACACTGCAACAATATGGAGGGCTCTTCTGCACGGATGATTTTCTAAAGTTGCTTTGTGTAGTAACATTGTAAATAAATGTAAGAGGATTTCTTTTGATCACATTTATGATGTGCACATACTGACCAGTGGAAATCTCCCTGCATTTGTGTACAAATTAGCCAGCTGCCCATTTTATGTGGGCGAGCGGGGACTGAACAGTCCAAAAGATGTGCTGTGTGAAATTTGGTGAAGGGCCTTTTTAACATAGGTTTGCTCACCTGTAACGTTGCCCAAAATTTCTTCACTGCATTTAGTGTAAAGTGCTTTGGGGCATGGACCTAATGCTCTGATTTTATGATGACCTCTTCGTCTGAGTGACGTTCCTTGCTAGAGGCAGAAACTTGCAAAATTGGACCTACTATATCACAGAATAGTACACTATTAATGCGTGTGGCAGAAAATTACAGAAAATAGAAAGATGCAGAGGCATCAGAGTGGAAATTCACTAATCATATGCTCTCAACTGAGAATCAGGCTCAAAGAGAGCACAGATCAAAGAATTTGCACTATAAAGGTTGTACAGGATTAGTGAATTTACCTAGATATCTTTAGGGAAAACTCATTTCCTCCCCACAACCTGCAACATACAATACCATCAAGCACAAATGTGTTGACTTCCTATGTAATGTATTTTACATTGTTTTGCAGTACCATGGAGGCCTTTCATTTTTCTAGTCAGTGATGTGCATGAGAAATTTGCCCTGCTGTATGTTGTTTTTATTCAAAATTCTGATTTCATGTTGCTTTACACCTTGTGTAGGAGATCAGAATGTTAGACAAAGAGGTGCGTGCTTGGGATGCATATACCAGTTTGGACTCCACTGTAAAGAACCTATTCACATCACTTCGAGCAGTGACGGAATTACAAAACCCAGCCATCAGAGACAGGCACTGGTACCAGCTGATGAATTCCACAGGGGTCAGTCTGAAAAAAGTTTCTGCAATATTTTGCAATTTTTTAATAATTTAGTTTGTAATAGATTTTGTTTTAATTTATACCATGTTCTTGATATAAAAGCAAATTCAGCTTACAAAGGATTAAATCACAAAGATACAGAGTATCTTATTTAGGATGGTCCTAGTGATTAAATACCACAGGAACATAGGCGCCAGTATTTGCTTGGGGCCGTGGAAAGAGCAGTGGAATTTCCGGACGGGAAAACCAGAAGCTCGAGTTTCCCGGATGTCCTGCTGAAGTTAATTTTTTTTCTGCAGGTTTCCCGCCCAACGACCAGCCTGATTAACAGATCGTGGAGGTCGGGGCTGGGAGCTGGGGTCTGGTTGGCCAGTGGTGGAGACTGTGAAGAGGTTTGCTTGTTAGGCCTGGGGGAAACATGCCTGCTGCTGCTGGTTCACAAGCAGTGCTGTAAATGCACTTACCTCATGGATTAGGCCCTTCTTGATTCCTTTTACCTGCCACGTTTCCCAAACCCTGGGAAATCTGGCTGGTGTTAGTTAAAAATAAAAAATTATGTTAAAACGTAGGTGCGCAGCCTCCTTAAAAGGTTTGAATGACTGCTCCACCTCTCAAGAAGGAGTTGGTAATCCACCTCTGAAATGGGGGGTCGGGGGTTGGGGGGGGTGGCAGGGAAAAGCACGTTAGGGTCGGCTACGAAATTAAAAAACATTACTTCTCATCCAGCCCAAATCCATCTGTCTTAGGGGTTAAAATTACCCAAACAGTTTCTCTCTACCCTGTCAAATCCTTTAGTCATCTTAAGCACCTCAATTATATCATCCCTTCATCTTCTATACTCAAGGGAATACAAGCCTCGTCTATGCAACCTGTTCTCCTAATTTTATAACAGCAAAATACTGCGGATGCTGGAAATCTGAAATAAAAACAAGAAATGCTGGAACCACTCAGCAGGTCTGGCAGCATCTGTGGAAAGAGAAGCAGAGTTAACGTTTCGGGTCAGCGACCCTTCATCGGAACTGACAAATATTAGAAAAGTCACAGGTTATAAGCAAGTGAGGTGGGGATGGGTCAAGAGATAACAAAGGAGGTCCAGATTGGACCAGGCCACATAGCTGACCAAAAGGTCACGGAGCAAAGGCAAACAATATGTTAATGGTGTGTTGGAAGACAAAGCATTAGTACAGATTAGGTGTAAATACACTGAATATTGAACAGCAGCAAGTGCAAACCTGAAAAAAAACAGTGGGTAAGCAAACTGAACAAACTAAGATGAAGTGAAATAAATGCAAAAAAAAAGATTGTAAAAAAGAATGTAAAAAAAAAAGGAAGAAAAAATAACTAAAAATGAAAGTAAAATGGGGGGCTGTCATGCTCTGAAATTATTGAACTCGATGTTCAGTCCGGCAGGCTGTAGTGTGCCTAATCGGTAAATGAGATGCTGTTCCTCGAGCTTGCGTTGATGTTCACTGGAACACTGCAGCAATCCCAGGACAGAGATGTGAGCATGAGAGCAGGGGGGAGTGTTGAAATGGCAAGCAACCGGAAGCTCAGAGTCCTGCTTGCGGACTGAGCGGAGATGTTCCGCAAAGCGGTCACCCAGTCTGCGCTTGGTCTCCGCAATGTAGAGGAGACCACACTGTGAACAGCGAATACAGTATACTACATTGAAAGAAGTACAAGTAAATCGCTGCTTCACTTGAAAGGAGTGTTTGGGGCCTGGGATAGTGAGGAGAGAGGAGGTAATTGGGCAGGTATTACACCTCCTGCGATTGCAGGGGAAGGTGCCCTGGGACGGGAACAAGGTGGTGGGGGTAATGGAGGAGTGGACCAGGGTGTCGCGGAGGGAACGATCCCTTCAGAATGCTGACAGGGGAAGGGAGGGGAAGATACGACTGGTAGTGGCATCACGCTGGAGGTGGCGGAAATGGCGGAGGATGATCCTTTGGATATGGAGGCTGATGGGGTGAAAAGTGAGGACAAGGGGAACCCTGTCACGGTTCTGGGAGGGAGGGGAAGGGGTGAGGGTAGAGGTGCGGGACATGGGCCGGACACGGTTGAGGGCCCTGTCATCCACAGTGGGGGGAAATCCTCGGTTGAGGAAAAAGGAGATCATATCAGAAGCACCGTCATGGAAGGTAGCATCATCAGAGCAGATGCGTCGGAGACGGAGAAACTGGGAGAATGGAATGGAGTCCTTACAGGAGGTAGGGTGTGAAGAAGTGTAGTCGAGGTAGCTGTGGGAGTCGGTGGGCTTATAATGGATATTAGTAGACAACCTATCCCCAGAGATGGAGACAGAGAAGTCGAGGAAGGGAAGGGAAGTGTCAGAGATGGACCATGTAAAGGTGAGAGAAGGGTGGAAATTGGAAGCAAAGTTGATAAAGTTTTCCAGTTCGGGGCGGGAGCAGGAAACGGCACCGATACAGTCCTAATTTTAGGCTTGGTAACATCCTGGTGTATCTGCACTGCATCCCCTCCAATGTCAAAATATTCTTCCTGAGGTGCAGTGTCCAGAACTGAATGCTATAGTTCAAATGGGGTGTCGCCAGAGCTTTATATAACTGTAACATAACTGCCGCCCCTTTGTATTCTAGAACCCCTTCAGGTAAAGAACACCATTCCATTGAACTTTTGAATTGTTTTTGTACTTGTCTACTAGTTTTAGTAGTTTCTGTACTTGGACCCCTAAATCTTTGCTCCTCCACAGTTCCTAGCTTCTAGCCATTTCGAAAACTCTGAACTAATTCCCTACAGCGAGCTCCATCTGCCACAATTTTGCCAAATCACTTAGTCTGTTATCCATGTCCCTTTGCAAGTTGCTGCTTCCAGCTACACTATTTACTGTGCCACTTAACTTGGTGTCATTAAAAAAAAACTTTGAAATATCGGTCTCTATTGCTTCATCTATGTCATTTATAAATATAATGAAAAGCAGAGGCACCATTGTAAATCGCTGGGGGACACCACAAGTCACATCCTATCAATTTGAGTACTTACCCCTTCTTCGTACTCTCTGACGCTTAACATCCTAACCAATTCTCTATATCAGCCTATAGGTTGCCTCCAATTCCATGAGCCCTCATTTTTGTTAGCATTCCCTTATATTGAACCTTATCAAATGTTTTCTGGATGTCCATATAAAAAACATCCCTAGACACTCGCATATCTGCCACATTAGTTACCTCCTCAAAAAAAAACTAATTTTGTTACACATAACTTACCTTTTACAAATACATGTTGGCTTTCTCTGATTAGTTCACTGCAGGCAAGCCAGCCATTATAGACATAGGCAGTGAGAAGTCATTGTGTGTATTCCTTAACGATTCAAACCCTGATGGATGAATGGTTTCCATTTCAATATTCCCCATTGGGAGACTTAGCTAAACAGATAATACAGCTGCCTTAGGCTTCTACATTGAGGAGGTATGCAGCATTTCCTCCAAGGTGACAACTTTGGCTACTATATGAGCCAATCCTTGGCGCATCGAAGTGAAGGAGAGGTTAGAGAACACACTTTATTTCCTGTGTCCCTCTAGTGGGACTAACTAGAATAGTGACAGATGCAAAGGGATAGTCCCCCTCTTATCTGTAAGAGAGGAGACTTGATGCTGGAGGCTGAATATAGATGTATCAGAAGAAGTTGAAATAGCTAGTTTGTAAATTGTTTCTACCTAGAAAATGGTAAAGTTTTATATTTTTTCACCTTTACATCTCATGAGGAACAATATCTCTTATAGGAAAACTATATTCTGTTCATTCATATGTTTCATGTAATAAAAGAGAACAATTTGATGACGTTCAATTGGCATGATCTCCCGATACTGCTTTTATAGAACTCCTATCTTTGTTAGCACCCTCAAGCCAGAGCAGATATTGGGCAGTAAAAATGGACTCTTGATTGTACGAGATATGAGATCTGCATTTGGGAGTGACCATTGATACTGGTTTCAAGAGAAAGCTCTACCCATGAAATTTGTAACAGTTACTGTAACCTAGTAAGCATTCGTGCCAATCCAAGCCTTTCATGCCATAGCAAAACCTGTGCACCCTACTATTTAATTTGCTGAGCGCCTCAGTAATATTTCTATGCAAAAATCCTAGAAAAATATAAGATTATAATTTTCACAATAATTATAGTGATGTATTTTTAATAAAGGATTGATTTAGTTTGTTACCTGTTTTTCAGGTTAAGTTTATTATGAGTGATAATACAATCCTGGCTGATCTGTTGGCTCTGGAGTTGCACAGAGTGGAAGATGAAGTCCGGAATATCGTGGACAAAGCTGTGAAGGAGTTGGGAATAGAGAAGGTCTTCGACTTTTCCATTGCTGAGTTTTCTAGTTCTGGTTTGGAGAACTGATAGTTCAAGTAAATTGTGTTTCTTCAAGAGCAAAGTACTGCGAATGCTGGCAATCTGAAATAAAAATTGAAAATGCTGGAAATACTCAGAAGGTCTGTCAGCATCTGTGGTGAGAGAAGCAGAGTTACCATTTCAGGTCGATGATGCTTCATCAGAACTGGGAGTGTTTAGAGATGTAACAGTTTTTAAGCCAGACAGGGAAAGGTGAGAGGGGATGAAAGAACAAACAGGAAGTCTGTGATAGGGTGGAAGGCAGGAGTGATTAAATGACAAAAGAGATGATAGTGCAAAGCAAAAAGAGATGGTAATGGAACAAGTGAAGGACCAAAAGATGTTTCTAGAGGAGGTGTAAATGTGAACGCAGAATCACCACCAACAGCTGCCATCAAAAACAAAAATAGGGGGGAGGTGTTGGCATAGTGGTAACGTCACTAAATTAGTAATCCAGAGGTCCAGGCTAATGCTCTGGGGACATGGGTTCAAATCACACCACGACAGCTGGTGGAATTTAAATTCAATGAATTAATAAGTCAATTAATTGATAAAAAATCTGGAATTGAAAGCTAGAGTCAGTAATGGTGCCATGTCACTATCATCGATTGTCTTAACAATCTATATGGTTCACTAATGTCCTTTAGGGAAGGAAATCTGCTATCCTTACCTGGTCTGGCCTACATGTGGCTCCAGACCCACAGCAATGTGGTTGACTCTTAACTGCCCTCTGAAATGGCCAAGCAAGCCACTCAGTTGTCAAGGGCAATGAGGTATGGGCAACAAATGTTGGCCTTGCCATCGACGCCCTTTTCCCATGCAAGAATAAAAAAAGATTGGGCAATCACTTTGCAGAATACCTCCATTCAGCCAGGAAACATAACCCCAAACTTCTGGTTGCCTGTCATTTTAATTCTCCACCCCACTCCCACACTGACCTTTTTGTTCTTGGCCCCCTACACTATTCCAGTGAAGCTCAACAAAAGCTCGAGGAACAGCACCTCATCTTTCAACTAGGCACTTTACAGCCTTCTGGACTCAACATTAAGTTCAACAATTTCAGATCATATCCTCTTCCCCCTTTTTTTGATGGTAGTGATTCTGCTTTCCCATTTACACCTCCTCGAAACGCATCACTTGTTCCATTACCATCTCTTTTTGTCTTCACTATCATCTCTTTTGTCATTTAATTACTCTTGCCTTCCACTGTATCACAGACCTTCCCATTTGTTTTTACCTCCCCTTCGCCCTTTCCCTGCCTGGCTTAAAAACTGTTCCATCTCTCAGTCTCTTAGTTCTGACAAAGGGTCACCAACCTGAAACGTTAACTCTGTTTCTCTCTCCATGGATGCTGCTGGGCATTTTCATTTTTATTTGTGTTTCCTCAATATTATTTTCTGGCATGCCTGTCCATTGTGTAATCCAGAAAGGTTTTAAAGACAATTTGGTGATCCAACACTGTTCTTGAGACTTTGGTGAGGCTAGAAATCTAGTGGTAGCTTTTTATGTATTTTATATGCGTTAAAAGGCACTTGATATTTCACAGACTCTGTCATTTTAATGTTTCTGTCCCTGCCATAGTGTAATTTCAAAATATGTGCAACAGCAGATTCATTTTTTATCCAACTACATTAACTATATATGCTATGATGGAAAAAGAGTAGTGGTCCTTCTAATTATTCTGATTGTTTATTTATTTATTTAGAGATACAGCACTGAAACAGGCCCTTCGGCCCACCGAGTCTGTGCTGACCATCAACCACCCATTTATACTAATCCTACACTAATCCCATATCCCTACCACATCCCCACCTTCCCTATATTCCCCTACCACCTACCTATACTAGGGGCAATTTATAATGGCCAATTTACTTATCAACCTGCAAGTCTTTGGCTGTGGGAGGAAACCGGAGCACCCGGCGAAAATCCACGCAGTCACAGGGAGAACTTGCAAACTCCACACAGGCAGTACCCAGAATTGGACCCGGGTCACTGGAGCTGTGACCCTATGGTGCTAACCACTGCGCCACTGTGCCGCCCCTATTTAATGTTATCATCTTTACTGATTAATGCTGAAACTGGACTCAGTCTTATCTGTCCAATCAGTAAGGGAAACGTCATTATCCTATTACGTTGCCTATTCATGTATCTAAATGAAAGAATAAACATTTCTATTCAAGATAAAATATGTGAACAATGTGAGATTAGAAACCATAGTGTTAAATGGTAATGTCCAAAACTGATTTTGGGCACATCCGAGATGAATATCCAATGCTATCTCATTTTCAGGTGCTCACAGATATCAGTTATACATGGACCACCATGGAATTTTCATATGAGGAGCACCATAGAACAAGTACACCATTGTTAAAGTTTGATGAAGAACTCATTGAAATTCTTGATGACAGCCAAGTATGATTCTTTAATTTTATCAGTCTTATTTTCTTTAAGTTGAAGCACTATTATCACTAAAGGTAAAGCAAGGTCATTGAGAAGTATTGAGGTAATTTAACGTAACTCAGAGTCAATGGAAAGTAAAATCACGTGTAAAATGGGTGGCTGATCAGACTGCTTAAGTTTCCCACCAGGCACGTTAGGTTAAAATTACCTCCTGCAGGGGAGAAATTGGACCATGCTATGCCCATATTTATGGTGTGTAGAAAGGAGGAAATAACATCAATTTCTCAGTGCTGTCTCTTGCACCCAAGGACAGCTGAAACATGTCCAGTGCCATATTGAATTGGGTGATATTTAGGTCCCTCTAGTGGCCAACTAAAACATGTATTGGTCACCTTGTACATGTTAATAAGGGGCCTAACACCTGTTTCAGGACTTCTGTTAGAAATTCATTATGACTGAGTGGAGCATACGCAACTCAGGTTTTTGGATTTTTCAACAGCCTAACTATTGATCCCTAAAGGGACTGCTGGAAGCCACTCCCAAAAGGTAAGTCATTTCTTTTAAACTTAGCCTTCATATGGAGTCAAAGGGAATAGTTGTACTCCTTCCTACTGTACTAGGCTGTCCGGCTTCTGACATGCTCCAGTAAGTTGGTCATTGTGCTACATTGTTGACACATTTTAGCACAGAATAAGAAGAGACAAAACAAGCTAAATGGTACAATTTTAAAGTGGGTACAAGCACAGAGAGGCCTGCGGGTATTTGTGCACAAAAAGTTGAAGGTGGCACGACAGGTTAACAAAGAAGTTAATAAAGCATATGGGATCTTGGGTTTTATAAATAGAGGCATGGAGTATAAAAGCCAGGAATTTATACTAAACCTATATAAAATACCAGTTAGGTCTCAGCTGGAGTATTGTGTCCAATCTGTGAACCACACATTAAGAAGGGTGTGAAGGCTTTGGAGAAGGTTCAGAAGAAATTTACTAGAATGGGTCAGGGATGAGGGATTTGAGTTAGCTGGATAGACTGGAGAAGCTGGGATTGTTCTCCTTAGAGCAGAGAAGGCTTAGAGGAGATTTGATAGAAGTATTTAAAATCACGAAGGGTTTTGATGGTGTTACAGTCAGGTGAGGAGGGATCGAAGGGCTTTCCTCTTTTCCCCCTCCTTGTTTGATCACAACAGGTTTAATTCTTTTTTAAAGTGGATGTACTGGCCAATTCAATAGGTGTTTGGTTCTTGTTATGATCATAGCAAATAAGTAATCAATCAGACAGGTTTTCTTGAATTTAACAAAGAGGTTAACTTTATTGTACTTAAACTGAACTAAGTAAAATAATAACCTATGTGCCAGCTTTCACATACACGCAAACTAGAGGTTCATACACACAACTAGGTTACAGAGTGGGGAAGGGTAGATTGGTCGAGTTAGAGTTCATAGAAAAAAGGAGTATACAGTCTGTTGAGCTTGGTGATTCGGCTAGCTTCTAGCTGAATTCGGTGGTCCCAAGGCTTTTAGTTTGAAGAGATAGATGGCTGATTTGCTAGGTCTCTTGGAGACAGCGATGCAGATGATTTCCTCCAGAGGGATTTCTGATTGTGGCCAGAGTATGCAGAGGTGGTCATTCAGCAGGCAGGGTTTGAAGCTTGCAAGCTGGAATGGAGACAGAGAGAGGAGCGCCCCCGCGCCCCCTCCCCCCCCCAACTTGGATCTGCACATGTTAGAGCCCAGATGCTTCTCCTTACTGCTGCAGAGAAGCACCAGCTTAAAACCACAGATTGGGGGAGGGGGGAGCTTGTCACATGACAGTCACCCAGTGATTCAAGCATGGTAGTGAGCAGTGTATTTCTTCTTGCTAAAAGGAACAGGCAATTCCCTTAAACTTCCTGGGTCTTGGGTTGTTGCTGGGATGAACAGACATTTCATCTCTATCTCACAGGCCTTGCAATATAGGATACAGTTTTGCAAATTAGGTGGCCATCTTAAGCTGCTAGCAAAGTCATCTTTTATCTGTTCCTTTTTAAATTTCTTTAAAAAATATAAATTCAGGTCTCCAGTCAGTGGATTAAAGAAAATTATCATTCAACAAAGCACGTTGGCGTGACAATGTTTCAAATGGCTGAAACCTCAATAAACAGAGAGCACATATTTAATGTGATTGGCAAAAGAAAGAGAACCATTTTAACGCAATGAGTAGTTAGAATTTGGAATGCACTGCCTGATAGGATGGTGGGTACCGATTCAGTAGTAGCCTTTAATAAGGAATTGGATAAATACTTGAAGGAGATAAAATTTGCAGGGATATGTGGAAAGAGCAGAGTGAGTGGAAATAACTGGATTGGTCTACAAAAGAGCTGACACAGACACGATGGACTGAATGGCGTCTTCTGTGCTGAACTGAAGATCGATGAAGATCCCGGGCGAGGTAAGTGGGGTTGGGGTCGCTGGGGCCATTCAGGCATGCTCCGGCGACGGGATGGGGCAGGGTGTAAGTGAGGGTGGGACATGTCTTCCTGGGGTTTGGAAGCCATCGCTGCCTGGGTAGGACCATCCAGGGGCTCTGGATTTCCCCTAAAGGAGGTGAAGGCAGGAAGAGGTCCTTTTTAAGGGATCAATTGGCCTGGGGCAGGAAGTTCAGCCTCGGCCTTCCCCGTCCTTGACAAAATGGCAGGTGGCCCGGGCAACAGTTTTTATAGCACCCAGAACAATTGAGAGATGACATTTGCATTTTATTACTTTCTCAGCTGTAAGGTGCTACCTTATTATAGACAGCTCTTCTCCCTCTTACCCTTGTCGTGTTGGGCATGGATGAGAGAATTCATCTTTGTCTCAAAAGTTATTTCTTCTTGCTTTATAGGTGCAATTACAAGTTATACTGCTGAGCAAATATGTGGAGTATTTTATTGAGCAGGTCTCAACCTGGCAAAAAAAGCTGACAGTGGCAGACTCTGTCATCTTTATCTGGATGGAGGTCCAACGCACGTGGTCTCACCTAGAGAGCATTTTCATTGGATCTGAGGACATTCGAAACCAACTTCCTGAAGATGCCAAGCGATTTGATGGAATTGATTCAGACTTTAAGGTTGAATTTTTATTTTATTTTGTTTTATTTTTGGTTAAGGTAATGTTCCATTTTTGAAAGTTTTAAGTCTGGGTTTTCCTCAATGCAATAACACCACCAGTAGATTAATGGTGTAAAACTTCAGATTCATGAATGGTTGACCTAAGTAATTTTGTTCTAATCAGCCTAATTTAAATATTTCTGGTTGGGCTTATTTTGGATTCTGCCTTCATTTAGGAGCTCACCAGTAGGAGGCAGGAACTAGCCATTGCTGAAGGTATGCAAGACTTGCAGCAGTTTCATTAAACAAAATGTTTGCTATGATATAGTGGCAAACCTATTGATATGTAATTGCTGCTTCTTTGTGTCTCAGCCAATTGGTCATCTCTGTTCAGGTCTTGACATGCTGGACATCATTGCATCCCTTCTGGTAATGTGGGACACCTGTTGAATGCTTGTCTTGGCATCATGAAAAATATGATATTGCATCACTATTGCCAATGCCTGGGCAGGTGCATTCAGCATACCTCCATCATTTAATGGTGAAAAGTATGTGTTTCAGAAATGGGTGGGAATGTGGCATTAATATGTTTCCCACACCTGCCACATCACAGCTTCTAAAGCAACAGAAAATAGGAGGAATGTCTGTCTTTATTTTATCTCCTTTCCTAGTTTTGTGCTCAGCTATCATACACCATTATTAGCTGATGGTACAGGTATGTGCTCAGGACTTCGCTTATACCAATTTCAAACCAAACAAGATAAATATAAATGAGGAAGATGATGCCTCCAATTTAGGTCAGGGAAAAAAAATCTTGCTATGTTCTTCATGCATTTAACTATATCTTGTATGAATCTAATATGCTTGCTACATAACCCTTCCAAATGCTGCTCAATCTGGGTGAAAAAGTTTGTCCCGATATTAGTCCTAAATTGTCCTTTCGGTTTCAGCTGCTCTTCCCAAATTTGAATGATTCCCCCTTTGATTTTCCTTTTCTTGTTGTGAGTAATCTTTGTGCTGGAAATCTGAAGTGATATGGCTAAGATCAATAATACAATTTGTGAAAGACTGTGGGTGTGAACCCTCCTCCCACTCTGCAGCAGTGTGCTGGTGCTTCAATATGTGCCAGCCACCGTGCCACCAAGACTGAAATTCCTGTGTCCTGATGTCTGAATAATCTCAATTGTGAAATTAAGTATGCCATATACTGAAAAGCAAGGATCTTTTCTTATATGAAGATAATCAAAATGACAGTGATCATCTTTGAACTTAGCACGAAATTCATAACTCAAATGTGCTGACTTTTTGAATCGTCAGACTGGATTTTACCAAATAAAAGCAACATCTTCAATTTGTAAGGGCATGAAACCATGATTGCACTTAGATATAGGTTCAGATAAGAAAGGACAGTGTGGTAACCACTAGTTTTATTCAAAATGGAAATCTGATAAGGATGTATGTTAGTCAATAAATATTCTGTGGCCTTATGCTAAAGTTATCTACAAAAAGAAAAGTGGTTTGATAGGGTGATTGAGAGCTCTGGTTCCTGAGAAAGGGTCTGGCTCCCTTTTAAAAAATCTCCGCTTTAAAGATAATTGAACCTGGAGTGAGAGTGCTTGGAGTGGGAGAAGACTTTCCCCAGTCAGGTGAACATTAATTGTGTGATTTAGAGGAAGTAAGGGGGCTTTCAGTCAGAGTAGAGAGCCTGAGTTTGAGAGAAGCCGGGAGTTGAAGAACTAAAAGACTTATTGTGTGATTTTGGTTTATGTTCTATGCATTCACATAAGTGTTTGGAACTTGGATTGATCAAGGCCTAATGTTTGTAAAAGACAGAAGTCTTCACGATGGTGGGACCATGTAACACATGGGGTGGGGTGGCGGGGGGGGGGGTGGAATTTTATCCTGGTGGCGGGGTCTTGACGTTGGGGGAAACTGACGCCGAGATTCCCGCGTCGCCTCTTTTCCGGAAGGCCCACTGAATTTAATGCCAATTAGGCACTTAAGTGGACAGTGGCAGGCCTTCCATAGGATCTAGGACCCCGTTACCAGAAGTCCCACCCTTGCAGAGCTGCCAGCCTATCAGAAGCTGGCAGCTGTAGCACCGCTACCGACATGATGGCTGCAGCTGGAGGTGACCGTCCTGGAGGCTGAGGAGCGTCGCTGGAGCCAGGCCTCAGGCAGGTTAGGGCAGGAGCAGTCTCTCGGGCAGGGGTCGGTGGAGAATTGGTGTCAACAGCAGGGGCCCCGCTTCCTGATGCCCCAACCACCTCTCCCCACCCCACCCCACCCCACCCCAGCCACTGCCAAGAAGCAGCCTGCACGGTTTTCTGTGGCGTGCTTCCCGCCTCATGGCTAACTGTGGCTGCGACAAGAAGAGGCCCTTAATTGGGGGTTAATTACCCAGTTAAGAGCCTCAAATGGCAGTGGGCTGGGAATGCGGTTTTGTAAGTATTTATTTATTTATAGATATAGCACTGAAACAGGCCCTTCGGCCCACCGAGTCTGTGCCGACCAACAACCACCCATTTATACTAATCCTACATTAATCCCATATTCCCTACCACATCCCCAACATTCTCCTACCACCTGCCTATACTAGGGGCAATTTACAATGGCCAATCTACCTATCAGCCTGAAAGTCTTTGGCTGTGGGAGGAAACCGGAGCACCCATTGGAAACCCACGCTGTCACAGGGAGAACTTGCAATCCCGCACAGGCAGTACCCAGAACTGAACCTGGGTCGCTGCAGCTGTGAAGCTGTGGTGCTAACCACTGCGCCACTGTGCTGGTTCACAGGCAGACTGTTTGTTTGACATTCAGTATTAGATGAGCAGAAATTTCATTCAACTAAATATTGGAAAGACCGAAGCCATTATCTTTGATCTCCGACACAAACTCCATTCCCTAGCCACAGACACAATTCCTCTCCCTGGCAACTGTCTGAGGCTGAACCAGATTGTTCGGAAACTTGGTGTCACATTTGACCCTTAGGTGAGCTTCCAACCACACATTCTTGCCAGCACTGAGCCCGCCTCTGTACCATCACCCAGCTCCATCTCTGCCTCAGCTCATCAGCTGTTGAAACTCTCATCCATGCCTTTGTTACCTCTCGACTTGACTATTCCCAGCCAGTCCTGGCTGGTCTCCCACATTTACCTTCTGTAAACTCATGGTTATCCAAAACTCAGCTGTCGGTGTGCTAATTCCCACCAAGTTCCGATCACCCATCCCCCCTGTGCTTGCTGCCCTACACTGGCTCCTGGTTAAGCAGTGCTTTGATTTTAAAATTCTTATCCTTGTTTTAAAATCCCTCCATGGCCTTGCCTCTGCCTATCTATATATTTTTTAATTCGTTCATGGGATGTGGGCATTACTGGCTAGACCAACATATGTTGTCCATCCCTAATTGCCTTTGAGAAAGTGGTAGTGATAGTGGTAGTGGTAGGCCGCCTTGAACCACTGCGGTCCACGTGGTGCAGTTACACCTACTGTGCTGTTGGGGAGGGAATTCCAGGATTTTGACCTAGTGAAGGTGAAGGAATGGCATATAATGGAATAGTGTAGGTCAGATGGTTTCACAGGTCGGCGCAACATCGAGGGCTGAAGGGCCTGTACTGCGCTGTAATGTTCTATGTTCTATGTCTTCTCGCCTCGGACTAAATTTTAGCAGAGGCGGGATCTCTCCTGCGGCAGCTCATTTAAATACCCCTGTCGGCCCCCCCCTCCCCCCCCCCCCCTCCAAAATCATGTGGTGGGGGTGGACTCATTTTAAAGGGCAACCAGCCCTGCTGGCTAATTTAAATTTTTAATGGGAGCCACCCCCCCCCCTCCCCCCACTGTTTAAATCCAAATTATATCGCCCCATTCCCACTCGCCAAGAAGAATAAAATTATGTATCTTCCCTTCCCCCCCCAAAACACTTACCTTTGAAATATGACCTCCCCCCGCTCCCCAGACTGAACAAAGTTCACAGTTCACCCCTTCCCACCATCCCCTACACTAATGGTGAAAGTTTGGCCCCATTCCACCCTCCCCCACCAACGCCTCCCCCCAACCCCCCACCCCCAGCACTACAAACCTCACGTTCCCCTCTTCCCCACCACTGCGGCGCCTGCTTTCCCCAGCTGGGAAAGTGAAGGTGCGGGAGTGCCGGCTGTCACTCTGTAGATCATGGCCTGACCATTAGATCGTAGGTAAGTGTATTTAAATATATGCATTCAATTAATTACCATATGTTAATCCAGGTTCCGTCACCCAGCGGCAGGGGCGGGGGGGACCTCCACGGAGCCTCGCTAATGCCAGGAAGATCAGGCCCGCATCGGGCTCCATGGCGGGTCACTGTCAGAACGAGCTTCCAGCACCACTCACGCACCCCCCCGCACCCCACCCCCCTCCCCGTCCCGCCCTGCCACGGATCCCAATGTTGATGGCCCTGTAAAATCCAGCCCGTGGTGTCAAAAATGGGATCAAGACTCTAGGAGAGAAAGAAAGAGACTAACCCAGTGGGGGAAATATTGAGAGAACAGGTGCGGATCACACAAGCTCTGCAAGAAGGTCATGGCTTGCACAAAAGAAGACCACCCAGATCTTTGCAGCCCAGTAAGAGACCATCTGACTACCAGTGAACCAGGCTGCCCAGTGTTGGGTTGTTGGCACAATATTTCTTTTAGATTTTATCTCGCAGCCTTTTTCAAACTCGCTGAGCTCAGTCTCTCTCTCTCTCTCTCTCTCACTGAGCTCAGTCTCTCTCTCTCTCTCTCTCTCACTGAGCTCAGTCTCTTTCTTTCTACCTCTCCTTCCATTCCTCTTTTTATATTCATCTGTGAGGGAAAGTTTGAAATTCTGCTTCCACTTCAGGTGCAGTTGTCTTTAAAGGGGGCCATATTCTTACTCGTGGACCAGAGTTCTCATTCAGCCTGCTACAGTAGTTATTATTTTAAATGTAGACAGTTATTCCTGCTCTTTTTTTTAAAAAAGGAATTAATGTCTGAAACAGCCCAAACAAAGAATGTTATTGAAGCAACAAATAAACCGAAATTATATGAAAAACTTGAAGCTCTTCAGCAAAGGTAAGATTTAAGAAGTACTGTATTTAATGCATTTAGTTTGTATGCTTGCCGCCAGGTGCATCTACACTTTCCTGACAGTTTGGACCCATTAATCTTAAAAGATGGGTTATCAGATATATAGTTTACTTTTGAGAAGTAACAGTTCTTTTGTCCAATAAAATGTCATGGTGCTGTATTATTTTCTCTGGATGATATCATAGACTGAGCTCTAAGGGTAATTCTGCATCACTGAGGGACTCTACCTCCATACAACAGGCAATGCAGTGATTACAGTGAGGCACTTGCTGTAGCACCCAAAGGAGGAGGAGCTACACTTAGAGGAACAAAAGCCAATAATGAACAGAATAAAATCTGGTGTAAATGGCTTGGAATAAACTCATATTGGAAGTAGCTGATGTAAGGAGGGCATAGGAAAGGGACTGTTAATACCATCAAATTTTGGACAAAATAGCAGAGGAAGATCCAGTTTTTAGTTTCCAGAACCATCTTAGTCTGTTTGGGAAAAGACAGAACACTTTCAATTGCAGCAAAAATTGTGTAATTTCTTAATGTATTTCACAGAAACAAACATTTAGCGAGCAACCGAGGAACAAAATTCCTAGTAGCTTTAAAAGATGTTTAAAAATGAAAGGAAAAACTAAGAATTCTGGAAATCAGAGTTGGAAGTAGAAAGTGCCAAAAATATCTTTCAAGCCCAGCAGCATCTGGAAAGCGATGGGAATCGCTTGTTTTCTGGGCCCTTTGTAAAACTATACATTAAAGACAGGGATGATTTTTCTGTCCAGGGTGACTGAGCAAGCTCAGATCCCCGAAGCAAAACAAAAGAAAAGGAGAAGGACGCTATGATGTTGGGCCTCAGTCCCTTTATATTAGCCCAGGAACTTTGGGGTTTCTCTTAAGGTGGGGTAGCATGCCTGGATCTACAATAAGCGCAGGCAAAAGGCAAGGAAACAAAGGTGGGAGGGAGTGTTCCCTGCCTGTATTCCAGTGTCATTTTCCTCCACATGTGCCAGAAGGGTACCCAAATGCATAGGCTCTGGAAGAACCTGGTGATGGACCTTACACCTGGATTCCCTCAGCAGAGGATCTGTGGGGGGGCAGGCAGCAAGGCAATGGAAGCCTAAGAATGTAAGAAAGTCACTGGGTCTGGAGACATTTTGTTGCTGTTTTTAGATAACAGTGAGAAGGTCCTAATGCTGACAAAGCTCTCAGTGTTGTACTTCTACCCCCATTTCAAGCTACTGCCAGGAGACAGGCCTGCAGTGGGTTGATTAGGCACTTCTAATGATCTCAATCCAGAAATACAGGGGGGTTTAGGTTTCTACATACAGAGTGCACTTTGGGTGTACTCTGTCTGTCAAAGTCCAGCAAATCTGCCTCATTGTCCCTCATGCTGAACACACAATTTAAATAATACTAGTTCCTCATGGTTAAGCAATAGGATTATATTGAAAACTTCTAATTATAACTTAAATAGAAAGAACTTGCATGTATAGCACCTTTCATGTCTTCAGGATGTCTCAAAGTGCTTCACAGTCAATTAAGTATTTTTGAAATGTAGGGCTGAATTTTACCAGCCCCTCGACACCGTGGGTCATGTCAGGGAGGCCCAGAAAATGCTAGCGGGAGCAGCACGCTACGACGTCAAGAAGGCCCCGCCGGATATTGGCGGCGACGAGGCCTTGGTGCAGCCCCCTTGCCTCTTGGCGGCGGGGCCTTCATTAAAATATTTAAATGAGCATTAATAAAATTCAAATTAACGAACTTACCGACGGCAGCCTTCCCAACCGGCTGTGAACCCCTCGCCTTCGGAGCTCTTTTCCGAGGCAAGACACTGGTGGGGAGGGGAGAGGAATAAAATTATCAAGGCAGAAGGGGTGGGGGAGCGGGTAACACTTTTTATTGGCTGTGGGGATGCTGGGAAGGAGTTGAAGGACAAATGTGAGAAGGTTGGGGGGAAATTTCAGGTCGGGAATGAAATGGGTTTTCTGAATAAAGGGCAATGAAAAGACCATTGGGGAGGGTTGCGAAAGGGCCTCCATCTTCTAATTATTGATTAAAAGCAAATAAAATCTAATATCCCTTTAAAAATGTAAATTTTTGCTAAGGGCTTGAAGCTTCTGGTTAAGGTATAATTGTATCACTTACACTTCCTGTCTTTTCCTGTAGACTAGCCCTATGTGAAAAAGCTTTAGCAGAGTATCTCGAAACTAAGCGGTTAGCTTTCCCGAGGTTTTACTTTGTGTCCTCGGCAGACCTATTGGATATCCTTTCCAAAGGAACACAACCTACACAGGTATGCAATCAATTACTGCAATATCATTACTCAGTTATAAAAACAGAAAGTGCTGGAAATACGCTGCAGGTTTGGCAGCATGCATAGAGAGATTATTTTATTGGTTTATTGGTATTCAGCAAAAACTATAGGAAAAGGTACAGAACAGTTGACGTCTTCTACATTGCAGACATCAGAGCGATGATCTTTCAAGTTTGTGTCCCTGACAGCCGAGATTCTCTGCCAGCAGCGCACACTCGGCATATCATTAGTACATTGAAAGATATGTCAAAGTTAGACACAAAGTAAGTAATCCATGTGATTACTGTTAAAAAATGGATTGTTTGTAAAGGGTCTAGATCATAGCCATTAATACATTATTGAAAATGTCAGCCAAGAATATTGATATAATTGAAACATTTTGAATATTTCAGTGTTAGATTCAGTGGCATCAAAGAAAGGTAGTGAGGGTTGAATAGGTCATTGTTCTTTTTTGACTAAAATAAAAGCAAAATACTGCAGATGCTGGAAATCTGAAACAAAACAAAAAGTGCTGGAAATACTCAGCAGATCTGGCAGCATCTGTGGAGAGAGAAGCAAAGTTAATGTTTCAGGTCAGTGACCTTTCATCAAATAAACTTTGCTTCTGTCTCCACAGATGCTGCCAGACCGACTGAGTTATTTCCAGCACTTTGTGTTCTTTTTTGACTGTTGGTCTCTCAAGAACTGCAGTGCTAATCATAGAATGTACCCACTGTTGAAATGGAAGAATATCATTTGATTTCCACAACTCAAATAAAGGCTAAAATTACTTTTGTAATATTTTCATACAAACCCTTAACAGATTTGTATCAAATTGCTGTCGCGACTTTGATGGTGGTATTGATCCATTTACTTTGATATTAATTAACTGGCTGGATTTAATGTTGTCAGATGAAACTTTCAATAACAAATATCACCAAATATACTAACAGAAGAATTATATGAAAATGTATATTTAGTTGTCTTAAAAATATAATACTCTGTAGACGATAATGAAGAAAGCTTTTGTCACTCCCAAAAAGTGTGCATAATTGCTAACATTGAGTTTGCCCACTGTGGTTTATTAATAAGATCTTATTAAAGGGTGTAAATTTAGAGGCGTCTGTTACTCAGGATACAGTGAAATAAACATAGTTACTTGTTATTCAATACAGAGACTTTATTATTGTTTTCAGATGGAAATTCTATAAAGTTATCATATTAAACTGTTCCTCATAGAGCCAGAGAAATTGTTATCTAATCGAAATCTGTGAGATACTTGCATTTTATTAGAATTATAACATCATCCTGCTTAAAAGATCTGTTGTTAATGATTTAGGATTGATAGTAGCAATTCTTTTTCTCCTATTTTTACTGTTAATTTTCCCCTTTTCCACCTCCTTTCCTGATGATGATGTCTCCTTGCTGGGGTACAGTTTCATGGGCAGTAAGCACCCTCTGATACTTAGATAAGTGGCCATTCTTCATGTATGAACGTAGACGGTCAGTACTGGCTGGTGTTTTGACTGTGGGAACTGTCTCATTCGAACCTGGTCCTGTCTTCTCCAATGTTGGCACAAGTAAACTTTCCACAAATAGCAAATAGAAGATTGGTCGCTACCTAATTTTCGCTCCTTACTATAGAGACGCTGGCCCCGATATTTGTGGAGAGGATTCTGAATACAGTTGGGCAAACTGGAAATACTGGAAAGACAGAGAGGCAACTGAATTTTTTTGTTAGGATTTCATTACAATTTGTTTTACTCCATTTACCATCCCTATGCAGGGCAGATTGAGAAGCTGGCCGACTGCCAGGCAATAAAGCCTGCAGTAGAAGGCTGAGCTAGTGGCTGTCCTGGGTGGTGGGGGGGGGGGGGGGGTGGGTTGGGCAGGGGGGGCACAGTCGTTGGCTGATTGCAGAAAGAGAGAGACCACAGTAAAAAATTTGCTTCAGGAGGCAGGGGCGGTGGGTTGGGTAACACTCCTGCTCTCCTGGCCCACACTCAGTGCTCTAAAAAGCACTCATCTGCTGGATCTGACAGCTCCTTCATCCATTTAGCTGTTGGGTTTCCTGAGTCCTGGAAAACCCAGTCCACAGCCATTAAGTTTAAATGGCTGCCAAAATCTGAGCAACGGAACCACATTTAAATATTAAAACTACTGACTTATCTCTTCAGGGGTTACTCAGCTCATCTCAAATCTGCTGCAACTAAACTGGAGGGAAGTGTGTTTGCGTTGAGGTTGGGATTCACATTTTTAACCATTTAACCTCTTCCCCACCACCACCAACTCTCTCCTGTCTGTCATGGCGGGGTGGAGTAGAGGTGTGCAAAGGAAACCCGCCCGAAGTCCGAATGCTGGACCCAGAAGCCCGACCTGACCTGAACCTGACACATGCCGTCAGGGTGAGGTCAGGTAGCAGGCCTTTACCCATGTACTGATGTAAAGGCCTGCCACCTGACCTGACCCCGACGGGTCCCGACGACATGTGTCGGGTTCGGGTTGGGTGGGCTCGGACTTCCGTGTCTGGAATTCGGGCCCGTGTCGGGTTTCCTTTGCACATTTCTAGGGTGGGGGTTAAATTTCCCCAGTGAGACTAGATGTTGCACTGCCCCCACTGGCTGCACTCAACTAATTTAGGACAAGCTAGGAATCAAACTTAGCCACTATAGTCCAGTCTGCCTATACCAAATGTGCTGTTAGAGATAGGCAATTTTCTTAATATTTTCACTGGCTCCTTTTTCATAGATCGTAATATGTTCTGTGCCCTTACTACTTTGTGTTACTATGAAACTGTTTAAACATTTGCAATGGCATACAAATCCTGTTGTATATATAGGTATTCTGTGTAAACATTTGTTGCAGCTATTTGAATGGTGTGACCACTTTCAAAAGAACCATCTTTCTTCACCGTGTTTAAAAAAAAACATGCACTGTCTGTGAATTTCTGTTGTGCCATGACAGTTTAATTGCCTAAAAAACACAATGCACAAGGTGGCTATTGTGTTTTTTAATTGTTTTGGACAGTTCCTCTGTTAAAGGTATATACTACTATGGTGAAATTTAGTATGATAATTAGTTTGTTATTGAAGTAAATTTATGTCTTTTTTTCATTCTGATGTTTGTAGCAAATGGTAGCAATTTATTTTCCTCAGAATTTTGATTTTCATTATTATTATTGTGATCAGAGAGTTCCTGAGGGACAGATCATGCTAAACAGTAATTCACTGATCTCACAGTATGGTGCTTGTGTTTTGTAGAATTGGCAGTATACAGGTGTAGGCCTTCTCTGACCTGTGCTCTGTTCTGGGAGTGCAGCATTGGCAAATTTGCTTTTAATAGGCTTCTACTTTGCGGGTTAGGCTAGGCAAAATCATTGCCTATTGGTATAACATTATACCAGCAAAAAAAACTTGACAAAATTGTTGTAATTCAGATTTTGCCATGAACTTGCTGACATGATGAAATACATTTGATATCCTGAGGTTGGCCTATTAATTTCTCAGCCACTGCTTAATTGTGAAAATGTTGCATTTTAGGTTACTCGTCATCTTGCTAAACTCTTTGATAACATGGCTGATCTTAAATTTGAAGAAGATGGAGAAAAGCAAATAAATAAGACTGCAGTAGGAATGTACAGTAGAGAGAAGGAATATGTCCCATTCCAAGCAAAGTGTAAATGCATTGGGCAGGTAAGACTGATAAAAGAAAGACTTGTATTTATAGAGCACCTTTCATAACCTCAGGATGTCCCAAAGCACTTTACAGCCAATAAGTATTTTTGAATTAATAGTCATTGTTGTAATGTAGGAAATATAACAGCTAATTTGTACACATCAGTGTCCCACAAATAGCAGTGTAATAATGACCAGATAATCTGTACTAAATGAGAATTAGTTTTTCCAATTTTTAAATACATTTGCGAGAGCACTAAAATTTACCAGTGTACTTTTTTGGAGGTCAGCTGCATTGCAGCTAATGCTGTCAGTAAATCAGAACACATCTATAACAGTGCTGCATGGTCAATTGCAAACCTCTTAATAGGTAATTAGAAATACAAAGAACACATAGTGATTATATCTAGCTGTGGGATGTGTAAATTTGAGCATCAATGTAAGGAGCAAGGTATAGAAAGACCAGCTTCATGTGACAATAGATGGTAAAGAAAGGTGAAATGTACTGTACAGTTTTGAAGGGCACCCCATTAAAAACAAATGTTCCAGCTGAGGAACATAATGGGAGGGGGACTGTAAATACAATGCTCGACACTGCACTTGGAAGATTGTTTAGAAGAAGATGTCCGATTCGAAAAAATTGTCAATGAGGAGTACTGTTCATTATCGTATATATATATATATGGATATCCAAGGATATATTGTCTGCCGGACAAATTTCACAAATGGGGGTCTTTTTAACCCAAATCCATCCATTAGTCTGCTGGAATTGAAACGCAAAAGTAAACTCAGGAGAATATGACATAAGTATTGCAATAGGCTACAAAAAAACCAGACAAGCAAAGTGGCTGCTGATTATGATTGTTCACCAATCTCTTTTATGCACAACCAAAATTGGAAATTTTAAAGTATTCATTTTTGTTAACTGCAGCTAGCAAGGTATTTTACATTTTGTTCCACGGTGCCTATATAGTCACTCCCACGTGCACTGGCCCACATCTTTTCATTATTTCTCCAAAATTTACTCTTGCATTCCATATTAATCTCCAACAGGTATTTTGAAAAAAAGACTGATTGTAGCACGTAACAAGTGAAACTCCTCACCTTCCATGAAGTCATAGGGGAGTTTATATGCTAACTAGAAACGTGCAAGAAATGCCACTCCGACAATGTCACCCACAGACAGTGAGCAAATAAAATATCCTTTCAAAAACAACTTCATCACTGAATTCACCCCAAAAATGCATGCTTGGCCCCTATGTCCTTGCTAGCGATCATCCCACTTTCAACCTTCTTTTGCTTTCAAGGTCCTGGAACGTGCTATCTCCTCTCAGATTCATGCTCATCTTTTTCACAATTTCCCAAAAAGCGCCCCGAACCAAAGTCACGACTAACACAGGAGCTGGACGATTCCCTGTTCTGCCACAAACAATGAACTACAATAAGGTGCCCATTTTGTGCCTGCTCCTTGCCAGCTACATTCAGATAAGGCCCAAAACTGACACTAGCTTTGGGTGGGCTGAGCAGTCACACTGCCAACTTCATGCCCGTTTTGGAGCAGAGGTTGAAAATCTCCCCACGTCCCAAGATGACTTTACATTCCTTAGGTCTGCTATTTTTTTTGGGGGGTGGTGGGGGGATGGGGGATGTGAGCATTAATATTTTCAAAATCAACAGGTTAACATTCTATAAAAATAGGAAAAGAATATCATATGAATTATACCCAGTATTTTAGTTGAAAATCGAACATTAGCATTAACAAAGAACTGTCAGCCTCTCCCCTCCACCCCTCTTTCACACCCTACTCTTTGTCACCCCTTTCTCTGATTCTCTCTGTCAGACTAATACATTTTCTGACGTTTATAGAATATAAAATAAAAGGTACAAAAGGTCTGCAATTAGCCGACTGTCACATTTTCTCTTTCTCACTAAGTCATATATTGGAGCAGCTTCGTTTGTCAAAAAAAAACACTAAATTTTGCTACAGTTAAGATTTTTGAAATTTGTTCTCATTTCTCAAAATTATTTGAAGAAAAGCTAAACAGCAATATGATGAAGCTGAAGAAAAATATTGCTTTATTGCAGCTGAATTAATGACACTGATTTAAAAATACCAATTAATTAAATAACTTCCAATTGTGTTACTACCGTATATACCCAAGTAAGCGTTGAATCTTTGAGACCAATTTTTGAGGCTAAAATTTGGTGGAGGGGCAACTTTTACATAAGTCATATTTTTGAACTTTCATTGACAAAATAATAGCCATGGAGATGGGGCATAGAATCAGATGGATGCGCAGGAAACTATGTATCGATTCTGTTGATGTTCACTGACCCATTCTGCCAATTTAGCATATAATTGCAACCACTTGCTAGGCTTTCCCCTGATGGCACTTATATTCTTTGGTATTTTCATGAGCTATGTGGAAAGTTTTCTCCAATCTCTGATCTTCTCTGATACTTTGAATTCTCTTGCTGCTGCACAATTATTCGCCTTCTCTGCACGCACAACAACTTTTAGTTTAAACTGCACTGTGTATTTGTTGTTCTTCCTTGGCACCATATTGAAAAAATGTGGAGATCTTAGCTGAGCATTCGGGTATTTATACTAGTGCGTGATTAGAACGTTCTGTCTGTGTTCTGAAAGTTAAGGTTGACTTTTACATGAGATATAGGAAAAATTTAAGATTTTTAGGCCTAATGTCATGGGTCAACTTTTAATGAGATCAATTTTTACATGAGTGTATACGGTAAATGTAGACATAGGAATTTACAATAGAAAAATCTGACACAAGAGGGGAGATTTTCCTGGGTCAAGATGCAGGCTCACTGGATCATCTTGTCACAATTAATTGGGAAAACTTCAGGTAGGTCAGAGCTCCATTTTCTTTCCATTTTAATTGATGGAGTGAAAATGGGCTTGATTTTCCCAGCCCCATGGAGATGGGTTTGGAGGCAGCAGAGCTGGGAAAATAGGGGCGAGCAGCCAATTTGGGTGGGTAAGTCCCCAATTAGGGGCGATTTTGCGCTGTTGCCAGAACTTTCCCACCGGTGGAGCGCCCTCACCCCCACCCACCCCCTCCAAAGCTCATTGGAGGCAGCCTCCCTGCGGCAGGCCAGGGAGCCATCAAAGCTGGAGGCTCCACGCCCTAATGATGGGGCTGCGTGGATGGAAGGCAGTAATTGCGGCCGTGTCCGATCCTGCGGAGGGGATTCCCCTCCAACCTGATGTCCCTACTGGCTTCAGGAGTCTTCAGTGCAGCCCTTCTGTGTTGGCCAGTGCCACATTTCCATGTTGAGGTACCCACTTAGACCCCGACCTGCCTCAATAATGCCCACCTCTTCTGGTGGGCTGTCGATGCTCCAGAACTGCTGGCCCTCTGACTGGACCTCCACCCTCAGGGACCCGCCTAAGGACGGCAGCCATGAATGGCCATTTAGGAGGCCACCTCCTGGCAGAAAAGTGCAGGCTCAGGGCCCTCATTTGGTCCCGATGTCAGGGTCCTGAAGCCCTTGGGAAAATGCCATCCCTTGAGTCAGATTTCGTTTTAGGCGTGTGCTCCAACCCAGCCAAGCTTTCCAAAAGTGGATGCAGATGTAAAGTTTTTAATACAGATAAATAGGACTAACTAAATGCAATTTTTTTTTAAGGTGAGAAGGAGGAAGAAGGTTTACAGAGATTGAGTGCTAATGTATTTTTCCTCATACCATTTAATTGTGTCTCGCGAGGAGAATAGATTTCCGCCCTGTTCCAGGCCTCCATCAATGGTGTGCTGAAATCAGTTACTAAGGGCAGAATTTAGTGTGGCCATTGACAGCATGCATGGTGGCATTGGTGGGGGGGTGGTGCAGAGAATCACATTGGAAGTGTCCGCCCAGAAATCCGGCATCGTGACATCAGTTCCGGATTTTATCAGTGGCAGGAAAGCCACTTTATCCCAGAATATAAAACACCACCCAGCTTTCTTTAATAAACAGCAAAATTATCAGTTTATCATCAAACAAAACTTATCCAGTAATGAAGCAAAGCATTAACACACACATTGAAATATGAAAGTTCCCTTTTTAAATTTAATATAGTTTAGAGATACAGCACTGAAACAGGCCCTTCGGCCCACCGAGTCTGTGCCGACCATCAACCACCCATTTATACTAATCCTACACTAATTCCATATTCCTACCACATCCCCACCTGTCCCTATATTTCCCTACCACCTACCTATACTAGGGGCAATTTATAATGGCCAATTAACCTATCAACCTGCAAGTCTTTGGCATGTGGGAGGAAACCGGAGCACCCGGAGGAAGCCCACGCAGACACAGGGAGAACTTACAAACTCCACACAGGCAGTACCCAGAATTGAACCCGGGCCGCTGGAGCTGTGAGGCTGCGGTGCTAACCACTGCGCCACTGTGCCGCCCTCACACACTCTGGAAAAAAAATACAGAAATTCTCTCTGCAGAGGTCTGTTACAAAAAAAGAATACTTTGGCCAAATACTTGCTAATTCCTGAAGAAAAAAGCGAAGATATGGAAGGAAGTCAATTGTTCCCTTGGTCTGGCATCTGGGTATACGGAGAAGGGTCACTGGGATCTTTTCTAAAGCAGTTCTTTTCAAGTGGCGATGAGAATTAATCTGGCAGGTTTTCCCAGCTTCTCAGGAGAGATGCACCACCATGGATTTTAACTTTCCCACACTGGATCTTTGCAGGGTTTCTTCAAAGAGGTAGAGAAAGAGGTGAGCTGAGTGGTTTCTTTTTCCTTGGTTGGCAAAACACCAACTGTCTTCAAAACAGTTCGCACCCCAACTGAACTGAAAACAATATCCTCCCCAAACAGAAATTCAATGTCCTGACCTTCATAAAACTTGACATGTGGCTTCTCCAGGTCATCAAGGTTTCTGTTGTTTATTGAGGTTAAAGCACATGATTTCCAGTACAGGTTGTTTTCAAACAACATCTCAAGTGTCCTTTCAGTGAACCTGGTAAAAAGAACACATCCATGGAATCTTTTCAGTTTTAACACAGTTCCTCAAAAAATAAAATATAAAAAAATGGAAACACTTTCTTAACAGTCTGAATCATTCCGAGGATCCACCGGGGCATGTGTGGGGTCTCACAAGCAGCAGCTCACTGCTGCATCAAGGAGATGACCAATGCCTTGTTCAAGAGGACCGGCGACTATGTGCGCTACTGGACCGACCTGACAGTCAGGCCAAGAGGGCCATCGGATTCGGGGCCATCGCTGGATTTCCCCAGGTGCAAGGTGTGATGGATTGCATGCACGTGGCCATCAAGTCTTCAATAATCCAGCCAGCCACCTTCATCAACAGGAAGGTCTTCCATTCAATCAACGTTCAACTGGTGTAGACCACCGAGAACATTTCTTGCAGGTGTGTGCCCGCTTCCTGGGAAGCAGCCACGATGCCTACATACTCCAACAATCCCAGTGCCACAGCTTTTCAGATCCCCAGCTTGCCTTCAAGGGTGGATTCTCAGGGGCAAGGGCTACCCATTGATGACATGGCTACTGACACCTGTGAGGAACCCTTGCAATGCAGCAGAGGAGAGGTACAACACTTGCCACGGCTCCACCCGAGCAACCATTGAGCAGGCCATTGGGCTGCTGAGAATGAGATTCTGCTGCCTCGATCGATCCAGTGGAGCCCTGCAGTATGCCCCAGCGAGGGTTTTGCGTACCGTTGTGGTCTGCTGTGCTCTGCACAATCTAGCGCTGCAAAGGGGGGAGGCCTTGCATGACAATGAGATGCCTGAGTGTCACTCCTCCACTGATGAGAAGGATGTGGAGGAGGGAAAGGAGCAAGCAACACTGGATGTTAAAGCCCTTACGCCGGAAGCCAGGCCGATTGAGTGATGTGCCAAGGAGGCAAGAGACAACCTTGTATTTACCCACTTCTAGCTGCCCTGACATCCACTCGCAGAGAAACCAATAAAGACTCACCTCAATGCCTGTAGTCTGTCACCACCTTTGTGTTCCCTGACTTAAGCCCAGCTGAAAAACGCGCTCTTGTCCATGAAAGATCATATGTAAATGAGAGTTGTGCTTACATTGGCATTCCACTGCAAGGGAAGCGTGAAGGTAATAGCTTACAAATAAGGCATAATAGGATAATCACTTTTACACAATGATTGTTAATGGCTTGACCAAAAGAACTTTGTTAATCATCACATGGCTGTTGTCAGATACCTGTGAAACCCCTCCCCCCCCCCCACGCCACCCCCCCCCCCCCCCCCATAGAATCATAGAAAGTTTACGGCACAGAAAGAGGCTTCTTGGCCCATCTTGTCTGCGCCAACCAGAAAAAAAGAGCCATCCAGCCTAATCCCATTTTCCAGCATTTGCTCTGTAGCCCTGCAGGTTACGGCACTTCAGGTGCACATCCAGGCACCTTTTAAATGAGATGAGGTTTTCTGCCTCTACTACCCTTTCTAGCAGTGAGTTCCAGACCCCCACCACCCTCCAGGTGAAAGAAAAAAAATGTCCTCATCTTCCCCCTAATCCTTCTACCAATCACTTTAAATCTATGCCCCCTAGTCACTGACCTCACTGCTAAGGTAAATGGAACCTTCACCTCCACTCCTTCCAGGCCCCTCACATTTTTGTACATCTCAATCAAACCTCCCCTCAGCATCAACTGTTCCAAAGAGAACAACCCGAGATATCTAATCTTTCCTCATAGCTGCAATTTTCCAGTACTAGCAACATCCTCGTAAACCGTTATCGATTGTTGTAAAAACCCATCTGGTTCGCTAATATCCGTTCTGGAAGGAAATCTGCTATCCTTACCTGGTCTGGCCTACGTGTGACTCCAGACCCACAGCAATGTGGTTGACTCTTAAATGCCCTCTGAAATGCCAGAGCAAACCACTCAGTTTCTCAAGGCAATTAGGGATAGGCAATAAATGCTGGCCTTGCCAGCAATGCCCACAACCCTTGAACAAAAAAAAATCTCCTCTTTACCCTCTTGCTTGTCATTACATTGTTTCTGTAATAAGGTGACCAGAACTGCACACAGTACTTAAGTTATGGCCTAACTAATGTTTATACAGTTCCAGCATAACCTCCCTGCTCTTATTTTCTATGCTTCAGCTAATAAAATAAAGGATTCCCTATGCCTCTTATCGACCTGTCCTGCTACCGTCAGGGATTTGTGGACATATTCTCCAAGGTCCCTCACTTCCTCTACGCCTCTCAGTATCCTCCTACTTATTGTGTATTCCTTTACCTTGTTTGACCTCCCCAAATGCAGCACCTCACACTTCTCTGGGTTAAATTCCATTTGCCACTTTTCTGCCCACCTGACCAGTCTATTGATATCTTCCTGCAGCTTACAGCTATCCTCCTCGCTATCAACCATGCAACCAATTTTTGTGTCATCTGCAAGCTTCTTGATTATATCCCCTACATTTACATCCAAATTGTTAATATATACCACATAAAGCAGGGGACCTAGTACTGAGCCCTGTGGAACCCACTGGAAACAGCCTTCCAGTTGCAAAAGCACTCGTCAACAATTACCTTTTGTTTCTTGCCACTGAACGAATTTTGTATTCAGCTTGCTACATTCCCCTGGAACACATGGGCTTTTTTTTTAACCGGTCTGCCATATGGGACCTTGTTAAAAGCCTTGCTAAAATCCATGTAGACCACATCAACTGCACTACCCTCATCAATCCTCTTCCTCAAAAATTTCAATCAAGTTAGTCAGACACGACCGTCCCTTACCAAATCCATGCTGACTATCCTTGATTAATCTGGGTCTTTCTAAGTGACAGTTTATCCTGTCCCTCCGAATTGATTCCAATAATTTGCACGGTACCAAGGTTAGACTGACTGGTCTGTAATTATTCGGTCTATCCCTTGCTCCCTTTTTAAACAAAATGTTAGCAGACCTCCAATCCTCCAGCACCACACCTATATCCAGTGAGGATTGGAAAATGATGGTCAAACCTTCCGCTATTTCCTCTTTGGCTTCTTTTAATAGCCTGGGGTACATTTCATCTGGCCCTGGTATTTATCAGCTTCCAAGGATGCAAAACCCTTAATACTTCCACCCTCCCTATGTTTATCACATCCAGTACTTCACACTCCTTCTTGTTAACTAAAATGTCTACAGCGTCCTCCATTTTTGTGAAGACAGACACAAAGTATTCATTAAGAACCATACCCACATCTTCCGCCTCTACACATAGGTTACCTTTTTGTGCCTTTATGGGCTCTACTCTTTCCTTAGTTATTCTCTTACTCTTAACATATTGATAAAATATCTTTGGGTTCTCCTTGATTTTACTTGCCAATATTCTTTCATGCCCTCTCTTTGCTTTCCTAACTTCCTTTTTGATTTCACCTCTCCACTTTCTATACTCCTCTCGGCTTTCTGTAGCATTGAGTTCTTGGTGTCTGACATAATCTTTCCTTTTCTGCCTTATCTTACCCTGTTAGCTCCTTGACATCCAGGGAGCTCTAAATTTGTCCATCCCACCCTTTTTCTTTGTGGGAACATGTTTACTCTGAACCCCTTAAATCTCCCCTTTGTATGCCTCCCACTGCTCTGACACTGATTTCTCTTCAAGTAGCTGTTTCCAATCCACATTTGCTAAATCACTTGTCAGCTTAGTAAAAATTGGCTTTACCCCCAATTTAGAACATTAACTCCTGTTCTGTCTCTCTCCTTTTCTATAATTAGGTTAAGACTAACTGAATTATGATCTCTACCACCAAAATGCTCTTCCACTGCCCCTCCTTCCACCTGCCCAGCTTCATTACCTAAAACTAAATCCAGAACCACGCCCTCTCTTGTTGGACTTGCTACATACTGGCCAAAAATGTTCTCCTGAATGCACCTTAAGAATTCTGTTCCCTCCATTCCTTTCACACTAAAACTATCCCAGTTAATATTGTGGTAGTTAAAATCCCCGACTGTTACTGCCATATTGTTTTTGCACTTCTCAGAGATTTGCCTACATATCTGCTCTTCTATCTTGCTCTGACAGTTCAGGAGTCCACAGTACACTCCCAGTAGTGTGACTGCCCCTTTTTCGTTCCTTAGTTCAATCCATATGGCCTCATTTGATGATCTTTCTAACATATCATTCCTCCTCACAAATGTAATTGCTTCTCCAACCAAAATTGCCAGCCCCCTCCCTTTTTATCCCCCTGTCTATCTCGTCTGGAAACCGTGTAACCAGGAATGTTGAGCTGTCATTCCTGTCTCTCTTTAAGCCATATTTCTGTAATAGCTATGATATCATACTGACACGTTTCTTTCTGTTGCATTGCATTGAATTACATTGCATTGAAATATATATCCTTGAGCACTGTCAAGTTCTTTTAAAAATAAATTTCTATCCTTTGTTTCCTCTGCCTTCCAGACTCGCTCACTAATTTTCTGCCTACCATTTCCAGTTCTGATTTTGCTCCATCTGACTCCAACCTCAGGTTCCCATCCCCTTGTTAAGCTAGTGTAAACGCTACCCAACAGCACTTGCAAACCTCCCAGCAAAGATATTGGTCCCAGCCCTATTAAAGTGCAACCATCTGGCTTGTGCATGTCTCACCTCCCCCAGAACCGGTCCCAATGCCCCAGGAATCTAAAGTCCTCCCTCCTACACCATCTCTCTAGCCACGCATTCATCAGCTCTAACCTCCTATTTCTGTGCTCATTGGCGCATGACACTGAGAGTAATCCGGAGGTTACTATCTCTGAGGTCCTGTTTTTTAATGTCTTACCTAGCTCTGTAAAATCTGCTTTCGGGACCTAATCACTCTTTCTACCTATGTCGGTACCAATGTGAACCACGATCTCTGGCTGTTCACCCTCCACCTTAAGAATGTCCTGCAGCCGCTCTGTGACATCCTTGACCTTGGCACCAGGGAGGCAACATACCATCCTGGAGTAATGTCTATGGCCGCAGAAACACCTGTCTGTTCCCCTAGCTATCGAATCCCCGACCGCTATTTCTCTTCCACGCTTCTTCCTTCCTGCCCATGCAGTTGAGCCACCTGTGGTGCCCCGAACATGGCTGTTGCTACACATCTCTGAGGAACCATCGGCCTCACCAGCGTCCAAAATGGAAAACTGGTTTGTGAGTGAGATAGACGCAGAGGACTCCGAGACTTTCTAGTGGTCACCCCATTCCCTCTCTGCCTGCACGTTCCTAACCTGCGGTGTGACCACCTCCCTCAACATGCCATCAACGTTGTCTTCAGCCTCACAGATGCAGCACAGTGACTCCAGCCGCCCAGTGTCTATGAGTGCTTCTACGAAGTGTGAACCCAACAATGGCAGCTGAGCTGGAGGCAGGCTGCTGATCAGGCTGGCTCTTGGCCTGTGATGAATTCAGCAGCCATTTTCTGGCTGCTTGAGGCCTGGAAGGCTCCAGCTCCCTGAGGGTTTCTTGCACTGGTGCAGGACTCTTCTCCGGTGTCGCAGCTGCTGGAGCTGGGCTCACTGGCGGAGGGGCTGAGGTGCCGGTGTCCACACTCTGAGTGTGCTGAGGGGAGCCCCCAGATGTGGAGGGCAACCTCTTCTCCCTTTCAAGGCTCACTTGACCCTCCCTGCTGACCAGAGAAGGACGAGAAGCTGGGCAAGACTCCAGGTGTCTGATTCTTCTCTTGCTTTGTCACTGCTGTGTCAAGCTCATGGTCAAGGAGATGGTTTGCAGGTCTGTACACATCTGTGGGATCTGGCTCTCCATGAGGGTCACCAGCCTCTCAATGGAGGAAGCCATGCACTCACATGCCTGAGACATGGCAGCAGTTGTTGCATGTTTGGACTCCTCCATCATCCGCTCATGGCTGCGCATGGTCTCTGGCTTCTCCACCAGATGTTGCCTTACTTCTCTCTCTAATTCCGCAAACCCTGTGCTGTTGACAGCACAGGCTCGTCATCAGCGTGGGCCTCAGCATGGGCTTGGCCACCCACAGTCCTCCAGCTGTCAGAGGCCTCGGTTGTCTCAGCCTCAGCTAGCTGCTCAGTCGTGTGTGCAGTGCTCTCACCAGTTTGTGACCCTGATTCTACAGCCGAGCAGAAACCCATTGAGGTGAAAATATCTGTGCTGGCGGAGGGTGCAGGAGGGTCATGGGACGGTGCATCCCTGAGTGGTCCTCCTCCTCAGAGGTGGACGGCTACCCCTTCAGTTGGAGTCTCCTGCGAATGCTGGCCTGCATGAGAGAACACAAATGTGTAGGTTAGGCTATACAGATCTTGGCATGCCAAATATGCATCATGTGGGTCTCCAGAAATAATCTGTATGTCGATGGAAACCAGTCCTCACTCTTTTGTGCAGAGACTCCAGTCTCTCCATCTGATATGGCACGGCCACCCTGTGTCCCTGCCAATTTCAAAGCCTCTTCCTCTACTGAGCTTTTACATATAGTTCATGCTGCCTCACTCACTCAAGGGGTTGAGCTGAGAAAGGGGGAGCCTGTGGCTGAGTGGGAGCCATGCATCTGTCAGGATGAGATGATGTCTTACCCCCTCTCCCATCGCTGTGATAGTGCCACTCTCCCTATGCCCAGAATCCTCCTGCGTAGACACTTGCAATCAGTAATAAAGAGAGAGTAATGGGTTACTCACCGTAGCAGAATGAAGGAGGTCGTTGATGTTCTTGCGACACTGCACCCAATTTAGCGGGGGTGACCCCACGGCTGCTGACTTCCTTAGCTATCTCCATCCAGGCTTGCATGGTCAGGCAGGAAAACTACTTCTTGCCATCGCTGGGGAATAGGACTTCCCGCTTTTCCCTTGCAGCCTGGAGGAAAATCTGCAAGGAGGGATCACTAAACCATGGGGCCACCCTGTGTCTTGGCTCAGCCATCCTGTGGTATCCTCCTTGGGGGGTTGGGGGGGTGTCCAGCAGTCAGTACAACACTGGTTTCAGCAGTGAACTGAAAACAGCAAATGACTCTAAGGCAGCCATGCAAGCAGGGCTGGCAAGGTTATAAATATGGTGCCAGCACCTGCTCCAGAATAACTGATGCCGTAGTCAGAGTCTCGTCTCCCACACCCTCTGCGTGATTGGGAGGCCCCACTTCTCTATTATGCAAAATGGTTGCCTGTCGCGTGATCACCGTGGGGCGGCCACCCACATGACAAATGGGAACGCCGCCCATTTCCAGGCCCACGGCGCGGGTTCACTAAATTCAGCCCAAAATGTGCACATAAATAGGCACTGGTTGCTCTTCCATTGATTTATTTCCTTAGTTTTAGGAAGTGCTCGGCACTACTCCAGAGTATATGTTTGAAATCAGAAGAATGTACACAGTTATTCACAACAGATTCTCTAATTCCACCACTCCATGATACAGTAATTGAAGATTCAATAAGTAGTGTAACCATGTCACCTTGACTGCACAAGAAGAGAAAGTTATGATTTTAGTTGAAAATTAAGTTGCAGAATGTTTACTAGCTCAAACATATAAGACCAAATTTTACCAGCCCCTTGACGTCGGGGGTTGTGGCGGGGAGTCCATAAAATAGTTGCGGGAGCAGCCCGCCACGACCCCTGATGCCAAGAAGGCCCTGACGCATTATACCGGCGGCAGCGAGGCCTCGGTGCGGCCCCTTTATGGCGGGGCCTTCATTTAAATATTAAAATTAATTAAGAAAAGATACAAATCAACTACCTTGTCCCGGCGGCCGTCCCACACTGCTTTTACTCCGTATGGAGTTTTGAGGCGAGACGCTGGTGGGGAGGGGCGAGGACTAAAATTAGCAGGGTGTGGGGTGGGGGAAAGCTTTTTTTATTGGCTGTGGTGATGGTGGGAAGGTGTTGAAGAGCAAATGTGACGTGGTTTGGGGGGGAGGGTTGGAGTTCAGGGTGGAAATAAAGTTTGTCATTTTGGCCAAAAAAAAAAACATTTTGGGGGGGAGGGTTTGGAAAAGAGCCACCAGCTTTTGATTTTTTTTTTAATGAACAATAGTTAATGTTTAAAAATTCAAATTTTTGCTAAGGGCTTGAAGCCCTTTAAAAATGGTGCCGGCCCTTGTGCGGTGGCGCCGGACGCCGTTGCCAGGGATGGACCGGCCGCTCCCTGTATGTAATTGGGCTGGCCTCTCTATCCCCTCCATCCCCTCCATTTAAATGAGCCCCCATGCGGGGGCTCAGGCCGCCAACGTCAAAGCGCGCTGCCGCAATGTGAGGCGCACTAATAAAAGTCAGCCCATAGGGTCACAAATTCTCAGACCAATTGTGCCAACAGAAGTGTAGCAATGCAGGTGCTGATAACCTCTCACACCTGATCTGCCAGAGTATCTGAGGTCAGGATAGGTCCACTCAATTTTGATGCCAAGATCACTGTGGGTGCTCTCCAGAGAGGGGTTGGGGGAGCTGTTATCAAAGTAGCACTGGTTAGGCATTCTGGTCAAAGTAGCACTGGTCAAAATAATTTTTAAAGGGCTGCCCACTTGGCCCCATTTATAAAAGAGTTGAAAAGAATAATTGAGTTGCTTTGTTACAGAAGTTTAAGCCCGGACCCCCAATGGCCTCACTTCAGCCATTGAGCAGACTTGTTTATTGGGTTCATCCCAGGGTCCAGGTTACTCAGCAGTCTGGAGCCTGGGGCCAAGGAAATTCCAGATGTGGGGATTCACTCCCCTTGGCCTCTTGCCTTTAACATCAAGGGCTAAGTTTATAGTCAATGGAAGTTGCTCTTGTCCCAGATTCCTGTGTAAATTACAAGAAATCTGAATGTAGCCTCAGTGTTCCAGTCAGAATTCTCTCCTCCGTCAAGTTTCCTGTGCCTAATTTGTGCTACAGCCAAGGATTTTCATCCCCATGGTATCTATTCACTTGGTATATACAAAAGATGGCTAGTGATCAACATATTTAATCCAAATTAATCTAATAATTAAACTTCATGCACCAATTATACCTTCATTGAGGTTTTTATGTCTCGTATACCTACAGGTGTGGCAAATGCATCAGTGTAAATTAATTTCCAGCCAGGTTTTGGCATAAAAGCAGCAGGTACTACTTTTTCACCACTATGTCTAAAATTGACCTGATGGTTGCATAGATGTTTGCATAAAACTAGTCCCTCCTTTGCTTTTTTTAAGGTTGAAACTTGGTTAAATCGATTAGAGGAAACCATGCAGGAAACGGTCCGTCATCAGATTACAGAGGCTGTAGCAGCTTATGAGGAAAAACCAAGAGATCAGTGGATTTTTGACTATCCAGCTCAGGTGGCACTCACCAGCTCACAAATATATTGGACTACAGATGTAGGAATTGCATTTGAAAGACTTGAGGAAGGCTATGAAACAGCACTGAAAGATTATAACAAAAAACAGGTATATATATATACATTGTATGTAACAGCTTGTATTTATATAGCACCTTTAACATAAAATATCCCAAGGCACTTCACAGAGGCATTATAAAACAAAATCTGAAAGTGAACCCCATGAGATATTAGGGTAGATGACCAAAAACCTGGATACAGAAATAGATTTTAAGAAGTGTCTTAAGGGAGAAAAATGAGGTAGAGGGGCAGAGAGATTTAGGGAGGGAATTGCAGAGCTAAGGGCTTAGGCAGCTAAAGGCACAGCCACCGATGGTGGAGCGATTAAAATCAGGAGTGCGAAAGAAGCCGGAATTAGATGAGCGTGGATATCTTGTAGGGTTGTGGAGATGAAGGAGATTACAGAGATAATGAGGGGTAAGGCTATGGAGGGATTTGAAAAGAAGGATGAAAATTTTAAAATCGAGGCATTGCTTAATCAAGAACTTGGTCAGTGAGCACAGTGTGACGGGTGAATGGGATTTCTGATGCAAATTGGGACACGGGCAGCAAAGTTTTGGATGACTTCAAGCTTACAGAGGGTAGAATGTGGGAAGTTGGCCAGTAGTTGGGGCAGCACAGTGGCGCAGTGGTTAGCACCGCAGCCTCACAGCTCCAGCGACCCGGGCTCAGTTCTGGGTACTGCCTGTGTGGAGTTTGCAAGTTCTCCCTATGACCGTGTGGGTTTCCACCGGGTGCTCTGGTTTCCTCCCGCAGCCAAAGACTTGCAAGTTGATAGGTAAATTGGCCATTGTAAATTGCCCCTAGTGTTGGTAGGAGAATGGTGGGGATGTGATAGGGAATGTGGGATTAATGTAGGATTAGTATAAATGGGTGGTTGTTGGTCGGCACAGACACGGTGGGCCGAAGGGCCTGTTTCAGTGCTGTATCTCTCTATGACTCTAGTGCAGTAGAATAGTCAAGTCTAGAGGTAACAAAGGCATGGATGAGGGTTTCAGCAGCAGATGAGCTGAAGCAAGGATGTTCTTAGTGATGGTATGAGTATGTACCTGAAAACTCATCTTGGCGTCAAACATGACACTAAGGTTGTGAACAGTCTGGTTCAGCCTCAGTCAGTTGTCAAGGAGAGGGATTTTTTATATTTATTCATTCATGGGATGTGGGTGTCACTGGCTAGGCCAGCATTTATTGCCCTTCCCTAATTGCCCTGGAGAAGGTGGTGGTGAGCTGCATCCTTGAACTGCAGCAGTCTTTGGGGTGTAAATTCACCAACAGTGTTGTTAGGAAGGGAGTTCCAGGCTTTTAACCCAGCAACAATGAAGGAACAGTGATACAGTTCCAAGTCAGGATGGTGTGTGGCTTGGAGGGGAACTTGCAGGTAATGGTGTTTCCATGCATCTGCAGCCTTTGTCCTTCTGGGTGGTAGAAGTCACAGGTCTGGAAGGTGCTGTCTAAGAAGCCTTGGTGCGTTGCTGCAGTGCATCTTGTAGATGGTGCACACTGCTGCCACTGTGCGTCAGTGGTGGAGGGAGTGAATGTTTGTGGATGGGATGCCAATCAAGCAGGCTGCTTTGTCCTGGAGGGTGTCGAGTTTCTTGAGTGTTGTTGGAACTGCACCCATCCAGGCAAGTGGAAAGTATTCCATCACACTCCTGACTTGTACCTTGTAGATGGTGATCAGGCACTAGGGAGACAGGAGGTGAGTTACTCGCTGCAAAATTCCCAACCTCTGACCTGCTCTTGTGGCCACAGCATTTATGTGGCTGGTGCAGTTCAGTTTCTGGTCAATGGTAACCCCCAGGATGTTGACAGTGGGGGATTCAGTGATGGTAATGCCCTTGAACATTAAGGGGAGATGGTTAGATTCTCTCTCATTTGAGATGGTCATTGCCTGGCACTTATGTTACTTGCCACTTATCAGCCCAAGCCTGGAAGTTGTCCAGGTCCTGCTGCATTTGGACATGGGCTGCTTCAGTATCTGAGGAGTCACGAATGTTGCTGAACATTGTGCAATCTTCAGTGAACATCCCCACTTCTGACCTTATGATGGAGGGAAGGTCATTAATTATGCAGCTGAAGATGGTTGGGCCTAGGACAATATCCTGAGGAACTCATGCTGTGATGTCCTGGGACTAAGATGATTGACCTCCAACAACCACAACCATCTTCCTTTGTGCTAAGTATGACTCCAATCAGTGAAGAGTTTTACCCCTGATTCGCATTGACTCCCCCAGCTTTGCCAGGACTCCTTGGTGCCATACGCGGTCATTGCTGCCTTGATGTCAAGGGCAGTCACTCTCACCTCACCTCTGGATTTCAGCTCTTTAGTCCATGTTTGGACAATAGCTGTAATGAGGTCAGGAGCTAAGTGGCCCTGGAAGAACCCAAACTGAGCATCAGTGTGCAGGTTATTGGTGAGCAAGTGCTGCTTGATAGCATTGTCAACAATCCCTTCCATCACTTTGTTGATGATCGAGAGTAGACTGATAGGACGGTAATTGGCTGGGATGGAATTGTCCTGCTTTTTGTGTATAAGACACACTTAGGAAATTTTCCACATTGCCAGGTAGATGCCATTGTTGTGGCTGTACTGGAACAGCTTGGCTAGGGGGGCGGCTAGTTCTGGAGTACAAGTCTTTGCTGCTATTGCGGAATGTTGTCAGGGCCCATAGCCTTTGCACTTTCCTGTGCCTTCAGTTGTTCCTTGATATCACATGGATATCAGGAGAAGGCCAAGATGGATCATCCACTGAAATCAGTGGCAGGGAACAGAGCTTTTCGTGGGGACCGATGACAATGGCTTCACGCTTCCCAATATTTAATTGGAGGAAGTTTCTGCTCATCCAGTATTGGATGTCAGACAAGTAGTCCGGCAGTTTAGAGACAGTGGAGGGGTCAAGAGAGGTGGTGGTGAGATAACCACTGCACAGTGGCGCAGTGGTTAGCACCGCAGCCTCACAGCTCCAGGGACCCGGGTTCAATTCTGGGTACTGCCTGTGCGGAGTTTGCAAGTTCTCCCTGTGTCTGCGTGGGTTTTCTCCGGGTGCTCCGGTTTCCTCCCACATGCCAAAGACTTGCAGGTTGATAGGTTAATTGGCCATTATAAATTGCCCCTAGTATAGGTAGGTGGTAGGGAAATATAGGGACAGGTGGGGATGTGGTAGGAATATGGGATTGGTGTAGGATTAGTATAAATGGGTGGTTGATGGTCGGTACAGACTCGGTGGGCTGAAGGGCCTGTTTCAGTGCTGTATCTCTAAAACTAAAAAACTAAAACTAAAGGCGGGTGTCATCGGCGTACATGTGGAAACTGACATGTTTTCAGATGATGCTGCTGAGGTGCAGCATGTAGATGAGAAATAAGAGAGGGCCAAGGATAAATCCTTTGGGAACAAGATCATTGTGCTTCAAGGTTGAAGTAGAGTTGTTTAAATTACAAATGTGAAGTGTCCACATAATTTTTATTTTCAAGTATAAATCCTTGAATGATGGCTCTTGTACTAGAAGTTAGGTTGGCAACTGTCCTGTTAGTCGTGAAGGTACAGCTATGCACATTGGAAAATAGCAGCCACAATGTAGATTGAACATAAGAATTAAAAAGGATAATGAAGAGTGAAAGATAGACTTGTTGATCTGGAAAATGGCAAAGTTCAAGATAAAAAGGGATGTGGTTTAAATTAAATTAAATGTTAGCAAACAGATCAGTGAATCAGCAGTGGGAAAACCTCTAATATGAAGCGGATAGAGTCCAAAATAAATATATTCCTGCAAGGTAAAAAGAGCATCAAAGAACAGAATTTTGTGGATAAGTAGATTAAAACTAAGCTGAAACTGAAAATGTAGTCACTGGTAATGTTAGACTTTGCAATATACAGAAAATACAGAAAGCATAATCAGGAAGTGAAAAGAGATGAGAAAAGCTAAAAAGATTATGATTAAAAACAGGCAGATAATATAACAGGAAATAGAGCTTCTATAAGCATGCAGAATAGTTAAGGAGAAATTAGAACCACTCAGGGTGGAGGAGGACTTTACTTTTACTTATCTGCAGACTAATGCCTTCATCATGCCTTTTCCTTCATCTTGGCCTTCCACCCTCTTTATCCCTTTACCCTTTAGTTTAGGCAAAGGCTGTTGATGAGATGAGATGGTTTTTATGGTCTTTCAGAATCTGTCTAAACTTCTGTCTCAACAACAAATATTATTATACTTCCTTTCCGTTGTTCCCATTCCTTAAATTTAACAGGTACAATTAGTGGTTTTGTCCTATACTCATCTGAGTTTGCACCTGAAGTTGTGAAGAGCAGCTATGGAAATTAGATCAGACCGGAGAATTACATCCTCTTTGCATTAGAATTCTGACACATTATAAAGGATGCTGTCAGACCTGCTGAGTAGTGCTAGCATTTTCTATTTATATCTGTGTCTGTTACCCTTAACACATCCACTACAATGTGAAAAAAAAATTTGAATCTCTTGTTTATCTTGAGGCTCATTTGTACTCATGTCTTCTAGTTCTGTGTATTTTTTTTTAGAGATACAGCACTGAAACAGGCCCATCGGCCCACCGAGTCTGTGCCGACCATCAACCACCCATTTATACTAATCCTACACTAATCCCATATTCCTACCACATCCCCACCTGTCCCTATATTTCCCTACCACCTACCTATACTAGGGGCAATTTATAATGGCCAATTTACCTATCAACCTGCAAGTCTTTGGCATGTGGGAGGAAACCGGAGCACCCGGAGGAAACCCACACAGACACAGGGAGAACTCCACACAGGCAGTACCCAGAATTGGACCCGGGTCGCTGGAGCTGTGAGGCTGCGGTGCTAACCACTGCGCCACTGTGCCGCCTAGTTAAAAATACTCTGCTGACATTGTATACATTTTTAGGATTTTGTTGCTCTCAATAACCAGTCCTCGGTGCTATGTTTAGAAATGGGGGCCAATTTTCCTATTATTGCACTTGGCATAAAGAATCACCGCTGCACAGAGGAAAATCAGGCGTGAAGGATAACCCGGCCATAGTGGAATTTCCATCCATTTAAATTACTGGCTCAAAAGTCAGCAGACTTTGTCTCTGCCCAGTTTTTTTTTCTCTCTGCACAGTGCCCAGGTAATTCTCTACTCCAACAGCAGTAACAGAATCATTGTGTCTTCACAACTCCCCCACCCCAGAAACACCCTGTTGTGTCTTCAAAACCCATTTTTCTTTGTACTCCATAGAGACAAAAGGCTAATAGTAGAATTTAAAGAAACATGTAATACTTCAAAGACTAATTCAGCAATAGTTAAATTAATTGAGTTGACAAAGCTTCATTTGGATATCTTAATGAGGAATGATGAAAACCTTCATTGAATGTGAAGCTGTCAGCTTATGTAAGTTACATTTCTCAGCAGAAATAATTTATATGAGCTTTGTGATTTTCTTTGAGTTTTTTTTTAAACTGTTCTGCATCATGTATCTAATTCTGTCTTTGTCTTTCCAGAGGTTTGCATTTTCACAGTGGATATGAGCTGTCAGGGGAATTAAGGAGCTTGTTGATAATCTACAAGAAAGCCATATTCTCTTTTTGGCTATATTCAGTTTTCCAAAAGATGCCAAATTTACATGCTAATTTGCTGAATGTGCTATTCCTTTGAATACTAAATTAATCCCATACGCTTGAACCCCCAGTTCACTGAGCCTCCATTCAGTTGACAGTCTTACTGCTGAAATAACTGACTCTGTTCAGTATGTAAACGTCATTCCTGAAACCAATGCATCTAAAATCAAGCATATTTTCAATTTATCAGTTCAGTTGCATTTCTATAACAACAAAATACACTCAGATGTTTTGGTCATCTTTGTTACATGTAAAAACTGCATTTCACAACCTCAGGATGTTACAAAGTAATTTACAGCCAATGAAGAACATTTTAAGTTTAGTCACTGTTGTAACATACAGAAATGTGTGCAAAAATGCTGTTTTCAAAACATTAGTAAAAAGAATATGTTCACTATTAAAACAGCAGGTGGGGTGACTTGGTATGGTAGCAAAATGTAATTAGCAATTGCTTCATGCATTTTGGGGGCTTTTTAATCAGGTGATTAATTCTACTGCTGTCCCAGAGTAGAGATCTTAAAAGGGTTGTTAAAGGTTGTTTTTTCTTGATATATACATTAATGACCTAAACTTTGGTATGTGGGGCACAATTTCAAAATTGGTGGATGACACAAAACTTGGAAGTATTGTGAACTATGAGGAGGATAAACTTTAAGTGGACATAGACAGACTGGTGGACTGGGCAGGCAAGCAGCAGATGTAATTTAATGCAGAAAAGTGTGAAGTGATTTATTTTGGTAGGAAGAATGAGGGGAGGCAATATAAATTAAAGGATACAATTCTAAAGGGCGTTCAGGAGCAGAGGGACCTGGGGGTATATGTGCACTAGTCATTGAAGGTTGCAGGCAGGTTGAGAAAGCAGTTAATAAAGCCTCCAGGATCCTGGGCTTTATTAATAGGGGTATAGAATTCAAGAGCAAAGAAGTTATGATAAACCTGTATAAAACACTGTTTCGGCCTCAACTGGAGTATTGTATCAAGTTCTGGGGACCACACTTTAGGAAGGATGTGAAGGCATTAGAGAAGGTGCAGAAAAGATTCATGAAAATGTTTCCAGGGATGAGGATCTTCAATTTTTTTCTGTTTTTTTGTGGGATGTGGTTGTTGCTGACTAGGCCAGCATTTATTTCTCATCCCTGATTGCCCTTGAGAAGGTGGTGGTGAGCTGCCTTCTTGAACTGCTGCAGTTCTTGGGATGTAGGTAACACCAACAGTGCTGTTAGGAAGGGAGTTCCAGGATTTTGACCCAGTGACAGTGAAGAAGTGTTGATTATAGTTCCAAGTCAGGATGGTGTGTGGCTTAGAGGGAACTTGCAGGTGGTGATATTCCCATGCATCTGCATCCCTTGTCCTTCTAGGTGGTAGGGAAGGTGCTGTCGAAGGAGCCTTGGTGAGTTTCTGCCGTGCATCTTGTAGATGGTACATACTTCATGTGGATAGGTTGGAGAAGCATGACTGTTGTCCTTGGAGAAGAGAAGTTTAAGAGGAGATTTGATATAGGTATTCAAAATCATGATGGATCTGGACAGAATAGATAGAGAGAAACTGTTCCCATTGGTGAAATGATCCAGAACCAGAGGGCACTGATTTAAGATGATTGGCAAAATGACATGAGGAAAAACTTTTTTACGCAGTGAGTGGTTAGTATCTGGAATTCACTGCCTGAGAGTGTGGTGGAGGCAGATTCAATCAAGGCCTTCTTAAGCGGATTTGATAGTTATCTCAAAAGAAAAAAATTACATGGCTACAGGGAAAAGGCAGGGGAGTGAAACTAGGTGAGTTGCTTTTGCAGAGAGCCGGCACAGACACAACGGGCTGAATGGCCTCCTTTTGTGCTGTAACCATTCTGTGATTCTAAGTGCAAATACTTCTGGCCCCAGTTGCCAATTAATTGGATTGCACATTATTATTATGAGACATTTAGATGGGAAAAAACACCTGAAAGATATAGCCTGTTAATGCGGTATTAAGATTACTGTCTGGTACAGTACTGCAAGAAGATATTTCCTAATCATATCACTAATGGAAATGTATGCTGTATACTATCAGAATCTGGATGCAGGTTCCTGGCAGTATTGTAAGACAATGGCAGCTGGTGAGCTTGCATCTTAAAATCTGCCTTTAGAACTACCAGAACCTCCATCATCAATCCAATGAGATCCTATTCTCTCTTTTAGTGTTTGGATTATTTTTATGTAGTAGTTATGGTGACCTGAAGGCCACTGTGGATGAGGAATCCATTACTGTCCACCTGTTACCAATTAGTAAATGTGGGAATAAATGCAAGGAATTCTTTGTTTCTACATGGGATAGAAATTAGCCCTTTTTACATGGTATTGGCTGGCAAAGCTGTATGATTTGCATATTTTGTTGTAGAGTATACAGCAAGCAGGCAGGAAGGTACTTCTATGAAGTGCATACACAGGCCTGGTTGACATTGTCTGATAGTCAAGAATTGAAACAGGATAGAAACAGATAATAACCTATAGGGAGAACAACAAAAGCAAAGGGAATGAATAAAAGTGAAGAACAGTGCTAAGGAGAAATAGAAGAAAAACAAATATTTATAGGTTGTTACGAAAGTGTTTCCTTTTTTTAATATTTTATTTTTTGAGGACTTGTGTTAAAACTGTAAAGATTCCATGGATGTGTTTTTTTTTTACCAAGTTCACCAAAAGGACACTTGAGATGTTGTTTGAGGGCCACCTGTGCTGGAGGTCATGTGCTTTGGGCTCAGTAAACAACAGAACCCTTGGTGACCTGGGGGGAAATGGTTACAGAGAAGCCACATGTCAAGATTTATGGAGGTCAGGAGGTCAACTCTCTGTTTGGGGTTTGGACATTGTTTTCAGCTTAGTTGGGTGTGAACTGTTTGCAGACAGTGGGTGTTTTTCCTGCCAAGAAAAAAGAAACAACCCAGCTTACCTCTTTCTCTACCTCTTTGAAGAAATCCTGCAAAGATCCAGTGTGAAAAAGCTAAAATCCCTGGTGCTGCAACTCTCCTGAGAAGCTGGAAAAAAATTCTGCAATTCACGTATGTGCTGGTGGAAAACCGTGTTGCCACATTTCTCCTAGAAAGCCTACAAGAATAATACTCGACATCTCCAGAACAGACTGCTTCTGAAACGATCCCTGTGACCTGTCTCTGTATATCTGGACGTCAGACCAAAGAAGGGACAACTGACATCCTTCCACATCTTTTTTTTAATCAAGAATTAGCAAGTATTTGGCCAAAGTAGCCTTTTCTACCTTTTTTGTGTAACAGTCCTCTGCAGAGAGAATTTCTGTATTTTTTCCAGTGTGTGAGATTGAGTGTAATTAGGAAATTTAAAAAGGGAACTTTCATATTTCAATCTGTTAATGCTTTCCTTCATTACTGGTTACGTCTTGTTTAATAATAAACTGATAATTTTGTTATTTATTAAAGAAACCTGGTTGGTTTATTTTATTCTTGGATAAAAATAGAGTATATGATTGGTTGTATCGGTAACCGGGTAAACATATAAATATATGTTGCGACCTTTGGAGAAGTGGAACTAGAAAGGACAGTGCACTCCTCCTGTTCGGTCATAACATGGTACAGAATGGAAGATGAGCAAAGTTAAGGTTAATTTCTAAATTCTTGGGAAAAACTTAGCTGACTGGTTGGAACCAGAATACATTTCGAAAACTACAAGGACTGTATAATGTAACCAAAGACTTTTCCCAATCCTTCAAAAGAAGAATGACGAGGAGCAGAGAACACAGCCCTGATTTTCCACAGTATCCTCTTGATCTTCTGGCTGAAAAGTGGTCAGAAGATCAACAGAAACAACAGAGAAATAGTGAAATTGGCTGCTTTTTAGCTGTTTACATTACATTACATTTACATTTCCTGAAGTTTCTGCCGATCTTCCATTGGAGAACCCCTGTGGAAATTCCAGATGACCGTCTGTTCAGCTGGGGTAATGTTCTGGCATATGGAGCTTCCTACAATGTAGGAATAAGAAACCATGTGCTGTAATATTTGCAACAGTTGGTATATAATGTGCCTGATAAGAATTTCTTCGCTCGAGTCGCTTTAAACAGGCTCCCGAAGCTGGCTGAGCGTGTCTACCCTGAGGCACAGTGTGGCTTTCGAGCAGAGAGATCCACCATTGACATGCTGTTCTCCCTTCGCCAGCTACAGGAGAAATGCCGTGAACAACAGATGTCCCTCTACGTTGCTTTCATTGATCTCACCAAAGCCTTTGACCTCGTCAGCAGACGTGGTCTCTTCAGACTACTAGAAAAGATTGGATGCCCACCAAAGCTACTAAGTATCATCACCTCATTCCATGACAATATGAAAGGCACAATTCAGCATAGTGGCGCCTCATCAGACCCCTTTCCTATCCTGAGTGGTGTGAAACAGGGCTGTGTTCTCGCACCTACACTGTTTGGGATCTTCTTCTCCCTGCTGCTCTCACATGCGTTCAAGTCTTCAGAAGAAGGAATTTTCCTCCACACAAGATCAGGTGGCAGGTTGTTCAACCTTGCCCGTCTCAGAGCGAAGACCAAAGTACGGAAAGTCCTCATCAGGGAACTCCTCGTTGCTGACAATGCTGCATTAACATCTCACACTGAAGAGTGTCTGCAGAGTCTCATCGACAGGTTTGCGGCTGCCTGCACCGAATTTGGCCTAACCATCAGCCTCAAGAAAACGAACATCATGGGACAGGACGTCAGAAATTCCCCATCCATAAATATCAGCGACCACACTCTGAAAGTGGTTCAAGAGTTCACCTACCTAGGCTCAACTATCACCAGTAACCTGTCTCTCGATGCAGAATTCAACAAGCGCATGGGAAAGGCTTCCTCTGCTATGTCCAGACTGGCCAAGACAGTGTGGGAAAATGGCGCACTGACACGGAACACAAAAGTCCAAGTGTATCAAGCCTGTGTCCTCAGTGCCTTGCTCTACGGCAGCAAGGCCTGGACAACGTACGTCAGCCAAGAGCGACGTCTCAATTCATTCCATCTTCGCTGCCTCCGGAGAATCCTTGGCATCAGGTGGCAGGACCGTATCTCCAACACAGAAGTCCTCGAGGCTGCCAACATTCCCAGCGTATGCACCCTACTAAGCCAGCGGTGCCTGAGATAGCTTGGCCATGTGAGCCGCATGAAAGATGGCAGGATCCCCAAGGACACATTGTACAGCAAGCTCGTCACTGGTATCAGACCCACCGTCCGTCCTTGTCTCCGCTTTAAAGACGTCTGCAAACGCGACATAAAGTCCTGTGACAATGATTACAAGTCGTGGGAGTCAGTTGCCAGCGATCGCCAGAGTTGGTGGGCAACCATAAAGGCGGGGCTAAAGCGTGGCGAGTCGAAGAGACTTAGCAGTTGGCAGGAAAAAAAACAGAAGCGCAAGGAGAGAGCCAACTGTGTAACAGCCCCGACAACCAATTTTATCTGCAGCGCCTGTGGAACAGTCTGCCACTCTAGAATTGGCCTTTATAGCCACTCCAGGCGCTGCTTCACAAACCACTGACCACCTCCAGGCGCTTACCCATTGTCTCTCGAGACAAGGAGGCCAAAGAAGAAGAAGAATTTCTGTTGGGCTTCTCCTGAAATCCCATTGTAACTTTGATTGAAGATATGCAGAAACCCTGGAGAAGCATTGTAAATATCTAATGATACCATTCCTCCAGACTTTCTCTAAACTTTCACCAAAGTTACTTTGGGAGTTCGGAAAAGCCCATGTGGAAATTCTACCCGTTGGTTTCTCCAGAACCAAACAAGTTATATTTTACTCTTATTGGTGTGCAGAAAATGCAGATTATTTGACGGATTCAACAAGTAGGGCATCCCTTCATCATGACCGTTGTGGTGAAATCACATAGTCATAGAGTCATAATGGCACAGAAAATGCCCAATTGGGCCTTCGAGTCCATGCCGGCTCTCTGTAAAACAATCCAGTCAGTCCCATTCCCCGGCTCTATCCCGTAGTCCTGCAAGTTTATTTCCCTCAAGTGCCCATCCAATTTCCTTTTAAAACATTCATCATCTCCACTTCCACCACCCTCGTAGGCAGCGAGTTCCAGGTCATTCCCACATGCTGTATTAAAAAAAACGTTCCTCCTCAAATCCTTTTCTGTAAACAGCATGAGCACAACTTCAAGTTATTCTAAGGACTGCTGTAATGTTGCATGTGCTTGGAAAACCATGCTGCATCAAATACATTTCTGGGAAAATTTATTAGAGACATTTTAATTTTTTAACACTTGTAAAACGGGCAAGAGGCAATCAAATTTCTCGGCCAGTATTTTAAATTTAGGATTGAAGGTAATATTTGTTTTATAGCAATCTTATTCCCATCAAGTCAATGATTGAGTGGTATCATTTGTTAAACTGTGTCTGAAGTCTGGCCACAGTAGTGAATTTAAATGTCATGAACTTACTCTGGAGTTCCCTCTATCAGTTGTCATAACTATTCAGTCTGTATATTCTGTTTATCTTACAATTGCTTTCCAAGCATTGAGTTAATATGCCTAAATTGTAATGATTTTTTAAATATTTATTTCCAGATGGTGCAGTTGAACGCTCTGATCAACATGTTGCTGGGAGAGCTGACATCAGGTGACAGGCAGAAGATTATGACTATATGCACTATAGATGTCCATGCTCGGGACGTTGTCGCAAAGCTCATTGCTCAGAAGGCATGTTAGAGAGTTTATTGCAAGTAATCTACGACTTTCTTTCCTTTGTTTTTCTTGAACAGACTACTTTCCTCTTGCGCTGCCTTTGTTCTTGTAATTGTCTGCTGTTCATGTTTTTTGATTAAAGTATAAAACACTGCCTTTAATAGTGACATTATATCATAAGGTAAGAACAGGAGTAAGCCATTTATCTCCTTGAGCCTGTTCCGCCATTCAATGAGATCATGTCTGATCTGCCTTTGGGCCCTTGCCCCATTTCCTTAATATCTTTGACTAGCAAAAGTCTATATATCTCAGATTTAAAATTAACATTTGACCTAGTATCAGTTGTTCTTCGTGGAAGAGTTCCAAAGTTATAACACCCTTTATGTGAAGAAGTGTTTCCTAATTTCACTTCTGAAAGGTCTGGCTCTAATTTTTAGACAATGCCTCCTAGTCCTAGAATCACCAACCAGCAGAAATAATTTATCCCAATCTATCCTATTTGTTCCCCTTAATATCTTGAAAACTGCAATCAAATCACCCTTTGACCTTCTCAGTTCCAGGGAATGCAACCCTAGTTTCTTTAAGCTCTCTTCGTAGCTTGATCCTTGGAGTACAAGTCTCATTCCAATGCTGCACTCCTTCCAAGGCTAATAAACCCTTCTTAAGGTGTGGTGCCCAGAACAGCTCACAGTACTCCAGGTGTGGTTTAACCAAGGCTTTGTATAGCTGAAGCAAGACGTCTACCCACTTGTATTCTAGTCCTCTAGATATAAAGGCTGGCATTCCATTATCTGTTCTGATTATTTTCTATACCTATTTATGACATTTTAATGATCTATGTACCTGTATCCCCAAGTTTGTTTGGACCTCCACTGTTTCTAGTTTTTCATCATTTAGATATTACCCTGTTCTATCCTTTTTAGGTCCAAAGTGGATGACCTCACATTTGCTGATATTGAAATCCAATTTCCACAGTTTTGCCCATTCACTTGATCTATCAATATCTCTTCGTAATTTTATGCTTTCATCTACACTGCTTACAGTGCCACTTACCTTTGTGTCATCAGCAAATCTGGATATGTGGCATTCTATCCCATCATCTGAGTTATTAATGAATACAATGAATAGCTGAGGCCCCAACACAGATCCTTGCAGGATATCACTAGTCACATCCTGCCAATTAGAGTACCTGCCAATTATTCCTACACTCTGTCTCCTTCCATTCAGCCAATTTCGTAATAAGATAAAGCTAAATATGATGCATGTTTTTCCCTTAGGTTGCGAACGCCCAAGCCTTTGCTTGGCTGTCTCAGTTGCGGCATCGCTGGGACAACAGCCAGACTCACTGCTTTGTCAACATATGTGATGCTCAGTTTCAGTACTCTTATGAATATTTGGGGAACACTCCTCGACTAGTGATCACTCCTCTGACTGACCGGTAAATAATATTAACCCATTTTAAAGTCAAATACTTTATAGCGTGTTTTACATAATATTTTGATGTTATATTGATAGTCAGTCTTTCCTGGAATTGCACATGGAGGACTATCGTTGCTACTGGACAGATAAGGAGTGAGTAGTTGGCAGAGTTAGGCCGCGTTTTGTTCTGGGCATGAGGCCTAAGCTGTTTTCAGGCCCGGGCCTCATTTACAAACTGCAGGTGCCAAGCTGTCACCTGCTGCACTGATTGTGGGGAGGTGAGAAGTTGGTCAGCTGCCATGCTAAACTGCCTGACGTTTGAAGCCTAGGGGAGGCAATCCTTCTTGTGCCACCAATAAAGATTATCACTGTCTGGGCTGTTTGTTAAAGACTGCTGGTTAGGCCACTCAATGCCTGGTACAAATGGGTATGGTATGCTTGACATCCACTTGTACTCCAAAATTGCAATTGGAGCCCTGTGTATGTCATAAGGCCTCGATTTGCAAATTACAAGTGACCTCCTGCCTGAAACAGATAAGTGCTCCAGCTGTGCCTCTCAGCGCCTTCCTGAGATGATGGCAGCCAGGCCATTTTCAGACTGCCACCTTCCTGTTTACATGGGCAAATGAAGTTAAAATAGACCTTGGGGAGCCCAAACCACTGTCAGGTGAAACAGAATTGGAAGGCAGGCTTAATTGGACCAGAGCACACAGAAGCAGTTCAGTTCACATTTTCCAGTCATACGTTCTGTCCTTATTCTTATATTTCCATTTTAAGTTCCTCTGCCCATGTGTATTATGGAAACAACCTAGGTAAGCTCGTCATACTGCAATCACACATGCCCATCAGTACTGGCACTGCATTCCATCCCCTGGTAGAAGGGTGTAATTATAGCCTGACAAGTTTACAGGCAGAGGGAGGGGACAGAGGAAGGAGAATAGATAAGGAAAGATTTTGGATGAGAGAAAGACAAAACCAGAGGTGAGAGGGGAAGGGAGGAAGGGGAGGCAGAAAAGAAGGTGATGAAGAAAGGGGAGAAGGAGTGTGGAAGGGGCAGAGGAGGTGAGGGACCGAAGAGCGGGAGAGAATATATAAATACATTAAAGATGATCCCACAGACCAGAAGCTTCTGCTAGCCTTCAAGGACACTTCATTTAAAATGATGATAGAGTAATAGAATGGCGACAGCACAGAAGGAAGCTATTTGGCCCATCAAGTCTGTGCCAGCTCTCTGCAAGAGCAATTTAGCTAGTCCCAATCACTTGCACTTTCCCTGTAGCCCTGAAAATTTTTACCCTTCAGATACTCATCCAATTCCCTTTTGAAGCCATGATCAAGCCTCCACGACCCTTTCAGGCAGTGTATTCCAGATCATAACTACGCACTGCGTAAAAAAGTTTTTCATCAAGTTGCCTTTGGCTCTTTTGCCAATGGCTTTAAATTGGTGTCTTCTGATTCTTGACCCTACCGCCAATGGGAACAGTTTCTTGCTATCTACTCTGTCCAGACTCCTCATGATTTTGAACGCCTTTATCAAATCTCTTATCAACCTTCTCTAATGAGAACAGTCTCAGCTTCTGCAAGCTAGCCACATAACTGAAGTCCTTCATCCCTAAAATCATTTTCATAAATGTTTTCTGCACCCTCTCTAAAGCCTTCAGATTCATCCTTAAGTGCGATGTCCAGTTGAGGCCGAATCAGTGTTTTATAAAAGTTCTTCAAAGCTTCCTTGCTTTTGTACTGTATGGGGGGAATTTTATGCTGTCCGCCACAGTGGATTTGGCAGCGTGTGGTAAAGACTTGCTCAGGTCGGGAAAAAGAACCCAACCCGAACCACAGCGGACCTGAGCCCGACCCGGCCCCAGTCCCTCCTATTTTGCCCCGAGCCCGACTCGACCTGAGCCCAACCTGACCATCCCTTTACTAACCTTCCTGACACCGAACCTGCAGGAAACTGAAGCGCATGCGTGATGACATCATAGTGACGTCACTCGCTCACTGCGCAGACTCAGTTTCATCCTGAACTCCCAGCTCAGGTAAGTTTTTTAATTTCAATACTTACCGGCAGAGCACTTACCGTGTGTGTCCAGCCCGACCTGACCCGAACCTGACACATGTCGTCGGGTCCTGTCAGGTTCGGGTCAGGTAGCAGGCCTTTAGCGTGTGGAGCGATATAATTAGGCAGGAGGTGTTTTTTCGGATTCCCGACTTTGGGATATTTTAGCGGAATTAAGTTGATGGGTTTGCAACATTCCAGGATTGCCTTAGCATGGTGGCGGTTTGCAGCTTTGCATTCATTTAGATGACAATCCCTTACGCATAGTTACAATTTGGTCCTGCCTGCCAGATTACGTGAATGGCAAGCGCTATTCCAATGCCACCCGGTTCACGAATATTTCAACAGTCAGATTTGTGCAGTTGAGTCTCAGGTATGTTCTCTCTTTAACTCATCCACTAAACTAAAGCCAGCATTGAAATGGATGTTTGCCTCCAGGCTCAACACCAGCAATGGTGAATCTTCTTAGGGGATGACGGCATTGGTGGGGGCTACATGGAGGAGCAGGGGAGGGTAGTCAGGGAGGGAAGGTTGGGGTTGATGGGGAGCAGGGGAGGGTGGAGTGGAGCGTCCAGGGTGTTGAATGGCTGATTTTGATGGTGAAGATGCATTTTGTTGGCTGCGGAGGTGGTGGGTGGATTAGATCAGTACAGTGTGAACATATTTGTCAAGGGCTTAAAGGGAGGGATGAGTGCTGTCGACGTCAGGGAGAGATGGGGAAAATTGAGGGTACTGGCTAGCAGAGGGAACGGTCACAATCAATGGGGGCAAATGGTGCTGTAGGGGAAAATCAAGACTAATGCATGGATATTCAACAGCTTCATATGGAGGCAAGCGGGACTCGGCAACAATGGTCAGTTCCATGTGAGGAGATTCAAGGGTGAGAGTCGGCATGTCGATAGTAACAGGAGTAGGAACGGGGGGAGGAGTGGCTTGAATACATTGATGATTACGCTATGCATGGGAATGGGGAGGAGGCTCAACGGTATGGAGGGATGGATAACAGTAACATTGGGGTGGGTCAAGGGTGATGGGTTTAAGCTGGAAGGTTGCAGGAGGAGTTTGGAAGGCGGGGAGACTAGACCTGAATTCCATGCGCACCATCTTCTCCAACGATAATGGGAACCACGTGGACACTCAAGGATTGTAAGGAGAGTGGGAGCAGGCAAACAACAGTGGGCGTGACTTTTACCTGGCTGCAGTTTGAAGGCAGATATAGGGGAGCTGTTCATAGCCTCGATGTTTCAGCTCATTGGCAACAGAGGGCTGAATCGCTACATTCTGCTTATTTATTGTTCAGAAAAACTGCAGCGATATGGATCTCATACATCCAATTTGTTTAGTACCAAAGGAAGAAAAACTGAGAGACTAAGGAGGGATCTTTTCCCTCAACTTATGATATCTAAGCACCAGCAACAGACAGAACAGGAAGGTGAGGATGCTCCAAATGATAACATTGAGGAATGGCCTTATCGAAGACGGGCACTGGCACATCATCGCATCCTCAGGACAAGGTCAAATTACCTTCAAATGTCAGAGAGGCAATGCCAGAGACGCCTAAGGATGTCACGTGAAATGGTCACAGAAACCTGTAGGATCCTGCGGCATGACCTGCAGCCACTCGGCTTTAGTGGGAATCTCATGCCCTCAAGGTGACTGCTGCACTCAGTTTTTTCTCCAGTGGCTCCTTGCAGTGACATATGTGGCATCTCACAGTCTACGACCCACATGTGCATCAAAGAGTTGACCAATGCCTTTTTTCGACATGCCAATGATTTCATCTACTTGACTGTAGACAAGGACAGCCAGGCAGCAAGGTCTGTGGCCGTCAGCGCCATCGCTGGGTTCCCTAGAGTGCAAGGGGTGATCGATTGTACTTATGTGAATAGCTCCCTGGGACCAGCTTGCTGTATTTGTCAATCACAAAGGCTTCCACTCTTTAAATGTACATCTGCTTTGCGACCACTGGAGAAGAATCATGCATGTTTGCTCACATTTCCCGGGGAGCTGTCATGACTCCGACATTTTGAGGAGCTGCCAGCGGTTTAAGAGGAACCAGCCGAAGTGGATGGATGGATCCTGGGTAACAAGCGTTTACCCCCTTTGTACATGATTGATGACACCAGTGTGTCATCCCGAAAGTGCTGCTGAAGAGAGGTACAATGTTGCTCACGCATCCACCAGAGCCATCATTGAACACACCATTGGCATGCTGAAAATGCAATTCCATTGCCTTGACCAGTCTGGAGGGGATCTTCAGTATGCGCCACAGAATATGTCATGAATAATCATCTGCTGTGCCTTGAAAAACCTTGCAATTAGACGCGGCACGTTCTGCAGGCGGAGGAACAGCAGTCCTCCTCAGAGGAAGACTATGAAAAGAGTGAGGAGGACAGCAATGTCAATGATGCCGTCATGGATATGAGAGACATGCAAGGGACATCAGGGAGAACCTCATTTATTTCAGCCAACAATAAGCCACATCATCAAGGAACGCTGGAAGGAGAAACATAACAATTCCACACAGAAATCCCCTTTTGCATGAGGTTTTATTCATATCTTATTCATTAATGAAGTATTTCTGCACTTTCATGTGATTGGCACTTGAAATCATCTATGAGCTACGATGAATGCGACTACACACCACTGCAAGCAATGTTAAGTTACAGTTGTAGAAAACAAAAGAAAGGCTAGTCAGTATTGGAAAATGTTATTAATCATCAATAGGAAAACAGCCATCATTAAAGAGTGAAGGCTCAAATTCCAATGAGATATGGACACTGGACATTTCCTGAGATGCTTTGCAAACATCATTGTGTTCCTGCCATAGCTCTTCAAAAAAACCTCTTTGTGCCCATCTGTAACCAAGCAAAACCTTACCAAGAATGGATCAAATTTTGCATGAAATAATATGTATTAATAAATCTTTTCAATCGTGACAATTTGTACAGCATCATTGCCACCTTCATGATCAATACTCTGTCAAATTCCTTTTTCTCCCACTACGTGTAGGTGCTGCCCTGACATTAGCAGCTGAGGTGGAGACAGTTTGCTCAGTGCGCTGCCCCGTTGCTGTGGATGACCGTGACGGGCATCCTCTGGAGGAATGGGGCCTTGATGGCTCCATCCTACTGGGGGTCTGCAGCAATGGTGCTTGAGTATCCCCCATGTGCCCACCTGCTGGAGGTAAGGGGGTCAATTTTTGGGGGGTGGACGAGATGCCGCTTACCTGGGGGTGCCTTGAGAGGAAGGACCCGGGGCAGCTGGCACGCGCTCCTCCTCCATCTCTGTGCACAATGGCATCTCCCTGAGGGGAGGGTGCACCTGGAGGGAGGTCCAGGTTCCTCACCCCCCTCTTGCTTAGACCCTGCTGCATGGAGCTCACGGTAATGGCGATGGAGTGCAGGTCAGATTGCATATGGCTCGAGTGCTCAACCAGACTTGCCATGAAGCTCACCAGACTCTTAACTGAGGAAGCCATACACTCAAATGCTTGGGACAATAAAGATGTCATGGTGTGCATGGACTCCTCCATGGCACGCGCAAACCCATGCATGGCCGCAGGCATCTCCGACATATTTTCCACATGGTTTTGCTGCACATCCAGCAGACTTCTCGTAGACAAAAACAGAAGATCATCATGAGCGTGGGGTTGAGCAGGGGCCTGGTCCCTGACAGTCCTCCAATTGTCAGGGGACCAGGCTGGCATATGCTCCCTCAGCTCCTGGGACGTGTCTGTGTCATGCACACCAGCTTGTGACCCATATTCTAATCTTAAAGCCCCTGAGGACCATGTGAATGCATCTACGCTGGCGGAGGTGGAAGAAGAGGTAGTTGACGGTGCACCCTTTGGGGCATTGGCTGCTTCTTCCTCCCCAGAGGAGGATTCTTGGGCCATGCGGCGTTCTGCGATTCAACTGCAGGCAGTTGCAGTGGAGACACAAACAGAGGCACTTTAAGCATTTGCTTCACATGAGTTCACACAATTCCCTTCAGCTTCCATATATGGCTGCAAGAGCAGAAATGACACTTCATCCTTACGCCTTGTGGCTCCTGCCTCGCCATCTCCACTTGCCGTGCCTCCCTCTTCTCTCGCGATCTTAGACGCCTCCTTCTCAGCCGTGGTCAGCAGCCTTATGTCAGGGCCCCTCCTCTTGTGTTAGCACGCGCATGCAGGTTGTGGCTTCTCCTGCAGCAGGCAGTGCATATTTAGTGACATGGCAAATGATGCACCACAACTATTGCATACATGCATCAACACCACTCATTCTGCATTGGCTTTCGCATGAAACATCCAATCACATAAATATTACCAATGTTCATCTTGGTGCTGCATCATTTAGTGAATGGCACCAAAGTTGCCCACGCATTCCACTGCTTTCATTGCGTATCCTCTGCCTTAAAGGCACCGAGCCATGGAAGGAAACAATGAAGCTACTTTGCCATGATCACTTACCCTCGCTGATGTGAGCAAGTCATTGATGCGCTTGTGGTACCGCACCCATGTTCTCTGAGTGACCTCACGGCTCAAGACCTCCTCTGCTACCTTCATCCAGGTTGCCTTGGTGAGGTGGAAGGGTCTTTGTAATCCATCTTCAGGGAAGATGACCTCCCATCTTTACCTGACGGCTTGGAGGAGAACCTGCAAGGAGGCATCACTGAACCATGGGACGGGAGGTTGCCTGCTGGCTGCCATTCGATTCACTTTGGCTGTAGGGAAAATAAATTATATGAAATTATATGAAGATAAGTGGCAGGTAACATTCACGCCACACAAGTGCCAGGCAATGACCATCTCCAACAAGAGAGAATCTAACCATCTCCCCGAAACATTCAATGGCATTGCGATCGCTGAATCCCCCACTATCAACATCCTGGGGTTACCATTGACCAGAAACTGAACTGGAGTAGTCATATAAATAGCATGGCTACAAGAGCAGGTCAAAGGCTAGGATTCCTGCGGCGAGTAACTCATCTCCTGACTCCCCAAAGCCTGTCCGTCATGTACAAGGCACAAGTCAGGAGTGTGATGGAATACTGTCCACCCCTTGTCTGGATGGGTGCAGCTCCAACAACACTCAAGAAGCTCGACACCATTCAGGACAAAGCAGCCCACTTGATTGGCACCCCATCCACAAACATTCAGTCCCTCCACCACCGCACAGTGGCAGCAGTGTGTACCATCTACAAGATATACTGCAGCAATGCATCAAGGCTCCTTAGACAGCACCTTCCAAACCCGCGACTTCTACCAACTAGAAGGACAAGGGCAGCAAATCCCATGGGAACACCACTACCTGCAAGATCCCCTCCAAGCCACACACCATCTTGACTTGGAACTATATCGCCGTTCCTTCACTGTCGCTGGGTCAAAATCCTGGAACTTCCTTCCTAACAGCACTGTGGGTGTACCTACCCACATGGACTGCAGCAGTTCAGGATGGCAGCTCACCAACACTTTTTCAAGGGCAATTAGGGATGGGCAATAAATGCTGGCCTGGCCAGCGACGCCCACATAGAACCATAGAAAAATTATGGCACAGAAGGAGGCCATTCAGCCCATCGTATCCATGCCGGCTGAAAAAACTAGCCGCCCCATCTAATCCCACCTTCCAGCACCTGGTCCATAGTCTCGCAGGTTAGAGTACTTCAGATGTCCTGTCTAGGTAACTTTTAAATGAGTTGATGGTTTCTGTCTCCACACCATTCCTGGCAGTGAATTCCAGAAACCCACCACCTTCTGGGTGAAAACGTTTTTCCTCATCTCCCCTCTAATCCTTCTACCAATCACCTTAAATCTGTGCCCCCTGGTAATTGATCTCTCCGCTAGGTGAATCAGGTCTTTCCTGTCTACTGTATCTAGGCCCCTCATAATTTTGTACACCTCAATTAAGTCATCCCTTAGCCTCCCCTGTTCTAAGGAAAACAGCCCTAGTCTATTCAATCTTTCCTCATAGCTGCAACTTTCAAGCCCTGGCAACATTCTTGTAAATCTCCTCTGTCCTCTCTCCAGAGCAATTATGTCCTTCCTGTAATGTGGTCACCAGAACTGTACGCAATACTCCAGCTGCGGCCAAACCAGCATTTTATACAGTTCCAGCATTACATCCCTGCTTTTGTATTCTATACTTTGGCCAATAAAGGAAAGTATTCCATGTGCCTTCTTCATCACTCTATCTACCTGTCCTTCCACCTTCAGGGACCTGTGGACATACACGCCAAGGTCTCTCACTTCTTTTACCCCTCACAATATCCTCCCGTTTATTGTGTAGTCCCTCACTTTGTTTACCCTCCCCAAATGCATTACCTCACACTTCTCTGGAGTAAATTCCATTTGCCACTTTTCCGCCCACTCAACCAAACCACTGCTATCATTCTGGAGTCTACATCTATCCTCTTCACTATAAACTACACGGCCAATTTTTCTGTCATCTGCGAATTTTCCTATCGTGCCTCCCACATTTAAGTCCAAATCATTAATATATACCACAAACAGCAAAGGACCCAACACTGCGCGCTGTGGAACGCCACTGGAAACAGCTTTCCGTTCACAAAAATATCCGTCGACTACTACCCTTTGTTTCCTGGCACTAAGCCAATTTTGGATCCAACCTGCCATATACCATGAATTAATAAATAAAAAAGTTGGTGGTGACTTTCACAAAATAAGGGAGGCAAAATCATTTTTGATTTAAGTAAAAGCTTCAATGTAAGTTATTCTGAAGATACTTACATGAAAGGAAGGCTGCTGATCCTTGAGGCCACAAGCAAAGAATGTTTTATATCTGTGGCGATCATGGTGCTTGGGGCAGCGATGGTGGATTCCACCAATGAAAGGCCGGCCCCGGCGTATGATCCCACGTGTTCCTCGTGCCCATCGCCATGTGGGAAACGGGATTTGCAGCGGAAGTGGAAGTTATGGTGGGAACGCCGCGGCACCCATAACATTCCATCCTCTGGCCCTGTTTATAAAGTCCAGGAACCCGAATGCCTTTTTAACCACTTTTTCAACCTGTCTTGCCACCATGTTTAGTTTAATTTAGAGATACAGCACTGAAACAGGCCCTTGGCCCACCGAGTCTGTGCCGACCATCAACCACCCATTTATACTAATCCTACACTAATCCCATATTCCTACCACATCCCCACCTGTTCCTATATTTCCCTACCACCTACCTATACTGGGGGCAATTTATAATGGCCAATTTACCTACCAACCTGCAAGTCTTTTGGCTTGTAGGAGGAAACCGGAGTACCCGGAGAAAACCCACGCAGACACAGGGAGAACTTGCAAACTCCACACAGGCAGTACCCAGAATTGAACCCGGGTCGCTGGAGTTGTGAGGCTGCGGTGCTAACCACTGCGCCGCCCTAATCAACAATTTGTGTACAAATTACCCCAGATCTCTCTGCTCCTGCACCCCCTTTAGAATTATACCCTTTATTTATATTGCCTCTTCTCATTCTTCCTACCAAAATGTATAATTTCACACTTCTCTGCATTAAATTTCATCTACCATGTGTTTGCCCATACCACCAGCCTGTCTATGTTCTCCTGAAGTCTGACAAAATCATTCTCAAATATCACTGTACTTCCAAGTTTTGTGTTCACCTGCAAATTTTGAAATTTTGCCCTGTACATCCAAGTCTAAGTCATTAATATTTATCAAGAAAAGCAGTGGTCTCAGTACTGACTTCTGGGGAACCCCACTGTATACTTTCCTCCAGTTTAAAAAGCAACCATTCACCTCCACTCTGCTTCCTTTGTATCTATGCTGTAATTGTCCCTTATATCCTATGGGCATCAACTTTGTTGGCAAGCTTATTATGTGGCACTGTATCAATGCCTTTTGGAAGCCAAATACACGACAAGAACACAAGAATTAGGAGTCGGCCATTCAGCCCCTTTAGCCTGCTCTGCCATTCGATCAGATCATGGCTGACCTGATTATGACCTCAACTCCACTTTTCTGTCTGCCTCCCATAACCCTTGACTCCCTTATTGATCAAAAATCTATTTTAACTCAGCATTAAATATATTCAATGACCCCGCCTCCACTGCTCTCCAGGGAAGAGAATTCCAAAGATTAATGATCCTCCGAAAGAAAAAAAATTTTCCTCATCTCAGTCTTAAATGGGAGACCCCTAATTTTTCAATTGTGTCCCCTGGTTCTAGACTCCCCCACAAGGGGAAATATCCTCTCAGCATCCACTCTGTCAAGTCCCTTCAGGATCTTATATGTTTTAATAAGAGTATCTCTTATTCTTCTATACTCCAATGGGTATGGGCCCACCCTGCTCAACCTTTCCTCATAAGATAATCCCTCCATCCCAGGAATCAATTGAGTGAACCATCTCTGAATTGCATCGAATGCAATTATATCCTTTCTTAAGTAAAGAGACAAAAACTGTACACAGTACTCCAGATGCAGTCTAATTATGGCCCTGTTCAGCTGTAGCAAAACTTCCCTACTTTTATACTCTATTTCCCTTGCCATAAACATCAACATTCCATTTGCCTTCCTAATCACCTGCTGTACCTGCATACCAACTTTTTTATCATTCATGTACCAGGACACCCAGATCCCTCTATGCTGTAGAGTTTTGCAGTCTCTCTCCATTCAGATAATGTAATGTGTTTTTATTCTTCCAGCCAAAGTGGACAAGTTCACATTTTCCCACATTATTCTCCATCTGCCAATTTTTTTCCCACTCACTTAACCTACCAAAATCCTTTGTAGACACTTCATGTCCTCTTGATAGCTTACTTTCATACCTATCTTTGTGTTATCAGCAAATTTAGCTGCCATGCATTCTGTCCCTTCATCAAAGTCATTGATATAGATTGTAAATAGTTGAGGCCCCAGTACTGATCCCCTGTGGCACTCCACTAGTAACAGCTTGCCAACCCTAAAATGACCCATTTAACCCTACTCTCTGCTTCCTGTTAGCTAACCAATTCTCTATCCATGCTAATATGTTACCCCTACACCAGGAGCTTTTATTTTGTGTAGTGACTTTTGATGTGCCACATTATCAAATTCCTTTTGGAAATCCAAGTACACCACATCTACAGGTTCCCCTTTATCCACCTTGTTTGTTACTTCCTCAAAGAATTCTAATAAATCAGTCAAACTTTCCCTTTCACAAAACCCTGTTGGCTCTGCCTGATTGTATTATGATTTTCTAAATGTCCTGCTATTACCGCCTTAATAATAGATTCTCATATTTTCGCTATGACAGATCTTGGGTTAACTGGCCTATAGTTTCCTGCTTTCTGCCTCCCTCCTTTCTTGACTAGCGGTGTTACGTTTGAGATTTTCCAATCCGCTAGGATCTTTCCAAAATCTAGGGAATTTTAGAAGATCACAACCAACGCATCCGCAATCTCTGCAGTCACTTCTTTTAAGACCCTAGGATGAAAGCCATCAGGTCCAGGAGACTTGTCAGCCTTTAGTTCGAATAGTTTCCCCAGTACCTTTTCTCTAATGATTGTGATTGTTTTAAGTTCCTCACTCCCTTTTACCTCTTGATTTTCAAGTATTGGGATGTTTTTTGTGTCTTCTACAGTAAAGACAGACACGAAGTGCCTCTTCAATGCTTCTGCCGTTTCCCTGTTTCCCTTTATTAATTCCCCAGTCTCGCCCTCTAAGGAACCAACACTCACTTGAGTTACTCTCTTCCTTTCCAAATACTTGTAGAAACTCTTGGGGCTGGATTTTATTTTCCCACCACGAAATAATGGCGACCTGCATGCACGGGTAGTGCGCCACCACGCTGCCACGATCTTGAGCGCAGTGGCTCATTTAAATATGCAGGGCAGCCGTGACCCCCCCAATCATGTGGTGGGGGTCAGCATCGCCATGAATAGCGTCAGCTGTTTCTGTGCAGGCAGAGAATGCAGATTTGCCCCGTTTCCCCCCCAATAAACAGAAATTTCAGAGTTGACGCCCCCTCTCTCCACTGCACTAAAAATACTCTGGTCCCCCTTTCCCCACCTCGATGGTTCCAGCTTTCCCTGGACGGGAAAGTGAAGATGCGAGTGCCGCCCGTCACTGAAGATCCGTATCCAACGGTAAGATCGTGGGAAATTGGATTTAAATGTATGTGTAAAGTTAATTTAATTATTTATAGTCAGGTCCCATTGCTGAGCAGCGGGGGGGGCCACCACGGAGCCTCGCCGCCACCAGGAAGATCGGGCCCAGCAATCCTGGCATCGGGCTCCATGGTGGGCCACTGCCACTCTGATCTTCAGGCCCACTGCCCACCTACCATGGAGCCCAACGTCAGGAGCTCAACAAAATTCAGCCCTTACTATCTTTTTATATTTCTCGCTGGCTTTCTCTCATACTCTAATTTCTTCCTCATTTTTTAGTCATTCTTTGCTGGTTTCTAAAATCTGTCCAATCTTCTGACCTACCACTAATGTTTGCAGTATTGGACACTTTTTCTTTGAATTTGATACTATCCTTAACTTCCTTAATTAGCCACGGAAGGTGCATCCTTTGCATAGATTCTTTCTTTCTCAAAGGAACATATCTTTGCTGAGAGTTATGAAATATCTCCGTAATGTCTGCCAATGCTTCTCTACTGTCCTACCTTTTTTCCCTGTTCACTTTCTCCAACTCTGTCCTCATAACCTTTATTTAAGTTTAAGACACTGATCTCAGACCCCCACTTCTCACCCTCAAACTGAATGTGAAATTCTGTCATGTTATAATCACTTTTGCCGAGAGGTTCCTTTACAATGAGGTCATTAATTAATCCTGTCTTATTGCACATTACCAGGTGTAGAACGTACTGCTCTAAGAAATTATCCCCAATGCACTCTCTGAACTCATCTTCCAGGCTACCTTTGCCAAGCTGATTCGTCCAATCTATATGAAGAGTAAAATCACGCATGATTATTGCAGTAATTAAAATCACTCATGATTATTGCAGTAATTAAAATCACTCATGATTATTGCAGTAATTAAAATCACTCATGATTATTGCAGTACATCACAGCATTACCCTCATCAACCCTCTCTGTTACTTCATCAAAAAACTCAGTGCTGGATTTTGTGATGAAGTCGCCAGTCCCCCCATTGAGACCGGAAGCGGGTGTGGCTTACGTCGGGGCCTCGAGGGGCTGACTGCAAGCGATCCAGCGGCAGCCGACCAATTAAGGTGAATGAGGCACAGGGACTGACCAATTATGTGGACAGTAGTGGGGGTGGAGCTGGAGACGCCGGCGTCAGCTGACACCGCAGCAGGTGATGACACCAGTATTAAAGGGTTGTCAGACCTGCATTCAATATTGCTGTCTGTAATAATAGGATTTCCAGAGTGTTGAAAGTCTGCAGGGTAATGGCGTACAGTAGACTAGGTTAGAGGCCTGCTGCCTGACCCGAACCCAATGGGACCCGATGACATGTGTTGGGTCCGGATCGGGTCGGGCCCATCTTTCGGGTCTGGCTTTTGTGCTCGGGACGGGCCGAATCCAGTTCGGGTCGGGCCGGACACACATGGTAAATGCTTTGCTGGTAAGTATTGAAATTAAAAAACTTACCTGAGCTGGGAGTCCAGGATGAAACTGAGTCTGCGCAGTGAGTGAGTGACGTCACTGTGAAGTCATCACGCATGCGCTGCAGCTTCTTGCAGGTTCAGTGTCAGGAAGGTAAGAAAACGGATGGTCGGGGCGGGTTCGGGTCGGGTTGGGCCAGGTCAGGTTCTTTTTTCCCGACCTGAGCAGGCCTCTAGACTAGGTGGCCCGACTCTTTGGTGTTGGCTCCCTCTAGATGCTCTTACAAGCCAGGGAAAGGTGGGAGATTCTCTTTCCCAGGGACAGGAGGATGAGAGCTGGGAGTCTCAACAAGCAAGCCTGGCTGCAGATCGTAGAGGAGGTCAGCAGCCATGGGGTCACCCCAAGGATCTGGATTCAGTGTTGCAGGCAGCTCAACCTTATCCGGACAGCAAAAGTGAGTACCTCTTAAAGCCTTCAACTCTTGGGCCTTGCATCTGTCAGAGGAGGAAGATGCGTTGGATGGAGAAGGGGTGCCCACCCAGATGTGAGCAAAGGGTCAGGAGATGCAAACAAACTGCCTGAGGCATGGTGAAATGTCCCTTAAAGGAGGCTGTTTGTCAGTACAGACCTTCACGAGGTCCCTGGGCAGGAGGCATCTGTGTGCTCCCATCTGTAACCAATGGACAAACAACAACATTTCTTGGGATTGTTGTCGCTGGGGGACCAACAGCATTCATCCTTGTGTCTGCAGGAGAAGATTGCCCGCAATTGCACAGATTGCGCCAAGACTGGTAGTGGACTGCCGATTCTCTCATGTCCTGACCCCGATGGAGGAGGAGGCTATGGAGCTGGCTGGGCCGCAGGATGGGCGAACCATTGTGGACAGAGATACGGGGGGCATCTTCCCAAGACAGTGAGTAAGGCCGTCATGGGACACAAGGGTGCATCTGCAGCTATGAAGCCATGATGCTCATCAGGCATCTGGTGCCGACAGGGATCTCCAATGTAGGGGTGTGTGCTATGTTGGGAGGGAGGCCCTTGAGCCTTCAATGTCTCTGCTCTCATGCTAGTCACATGGAGCCTACTCGAAGAACCTCCGAGACTGTGGGAGAGCCTGCCACCTCTGAGGGGGAGGAAGCAGCCTCAGAGGGTGCATCATCACCCCCGCACCCTCCACCAGCACAGATACTCAAACGTTGGTGGGTATGTGCTCGCAGTTAGATTCGGGCACACAACCTGGTGAGCACATCACAGATGCACCTGAGCAGCTGAGACAGCCCAGGCCTATGACAGTCAGAGAAATGTGGGAGACCAGGCCCATGCTGAACCCCAGGCTCGTGACGTGCTTCTGGTGTTGCCAACTTCAGAGGAAATGCAGCTGGAGCAGGAGGTCAGGAAATATCTGGCAATGCAACATCTGGCAGAGATGCCAGAGGCTACATGTGCCCAAGCATGGATAGTGGAAGTGTCCATCCAGGCCTTGAGTGCTGCACTGTCTCTGACTGATGTACGAGTGGCTTCTTCCATTGAAATATTGGTGGCTCTCCTGGAGACCTACATCCAGCAGTGTCTGCAGGACATTCGTGCAAACCTGCATACGCTCGTCTTAACCATGAGTTCAAGGCAGCAGTGGAAAGACGAGAGGGGACAGGGGACCTGGAGGCACCACCAGGTCCTCCATCCTCTCAAGTCAGTAGGGAGGCACAGGTTTGCCTTGAAAGGAAAGAAGAGCGGCTGCTCACCGCTACTGGGGGCTCATTTCAGGGTGCTCCTGCTGTGGCCAGCAGTGCCAGGGACGCCAGGACCTCCCTCGTCCCTGACGGCTGCTTCTGTGCAGGAGGCATCAAACATGCTGGGACCCACCAGTCCTAAGGCAACCAGAGGATGACTGCCAAGGCCATCCCTAGCCAAGGACAGCAAGGTCAGCAGCCTGCCTCCACTTCAGCTGACTGTTCAGGGGGAGCACCTCATAGGAGTGCACACAAAGAATGAAGAAGAGCACCTAGAAGCACAGGGTATTCATTGGTGAATGTGTATTATAGATGGATTACTATCACAGTCAGTAAAGAATTTTTTCCACAAACAAGATCTCCTTCCCATTCCATATGGCTTTTGGCGCTTCTTCAACCCAGCCTCTGTGTCGAGGCGAGACATCATGCTGAAAGGGGTCCAGTCTGGAGTCTTGCCAGCTGAGCGCTGTGCAACTGATCAATGAGCGTTTGTTCCCTGAAGGAAAGAAGGCAACAAAAGGGCTGCATAAAGTTGAGTCTTTATTAGTCAATGTACAACTGGAACTAAGGATCAAAAGAAAAGTGAATGAGTAAGACCATCGAGAGCCTCCCTTGCATGTATCTCATGGCGTCTCTCCTGTTGTCTCTGGGGTCCTGCATCTGGCGTTGCTCAGCTAGCTTCTTCCTTTGCATCCTCATCTCCGAGGACGCAGTATGCTCCTTGTATTTCCCGTTGTTCATCGCCTCCCCACTCTGTAGTGCCGGTTTGTGCAGTGCACAGCAGACCACCACGATACATGAGACCCTCAGTGGGGGATACTGAAGGGCTCCACTGGACCGATCTAGCCACCTGAATTTCATCTTCAGACCAGTCGCCTGCTCGGTGGTTGCTCGTGTTATCCAGTGGTAGGTGTTGTATCTCTCCTCTGCATCTGTGCATGGGCTCCTCATAGGCATCAGTAGCCATATCCTCAGTGGATAGTCCTTGTCTTCAAGGATCCATCCCTGAAGGTGCACAATGGCCAGAAAAGCTAGTGGAGTGCCACAGGGATCTCTGTTGGGGCTTCAACTATTTACAATCTATATAAATGAATTGGATGAAGGGACCAAATGTATGGTTGCTAAATTTACTGATAACACAAAGATAGGTAGGAGAGTAAGTTATGAGAAGGATATATGGAGTTTGCAAAGGATTTAGATAGGTTAATTGAGTGGGCAGTAATTGGGCAGATGGAGTATAATGTGGTAAAATGTGAAATGATCTACTTTGGCAGGAAGAATAGAAAAGCAGTATATTTTTTAAATGGAGAGAGATTGCAGAACTCTGCAGTACAGAGGAATTTGGATGTCCTGGTATTTGAATCATAAATAGTTAGTATGCAGTACAGCAAGTGATTAGGAAAACAAATGGAATGTTGTTGTTTATTGCAAGGAGTATGGAATATAAAAGTAAAGAAGTTTTGCTACATTTGTATAGGGTGTTGGTGAAACCACATCTGGAGTACTGTGTACAGTTTTAATTTCCTTACTTAAGAAAGGATATAATTGCATTGGAAGCAGTTCAGAGAAGGTTCACTTGACTGATTCCTGGGATGAAGGAGTTATCTAATGAGGAAAGGTTGGGCCTGTATCCATTGGAGATTAGAAGAATGAGAGGTGATCTTATTGAAACATAGAAGATCTTGAGGGAACATGACAGGATGGATGCTAAGACAATGTTTCCCCTTGTGAGAGAGACTAGAACTAGGAGACAAAGTTTAAAAATAAGGGGTCTCCCACTTAGGATGGAGATGAGGAAAAAAAAATTCTCTCTGAGAGTCTTTAGGCTGTGGAATTCTCTTCCCCAGAGAGCAGTGGAGGCAGGGACATGAATATGTTTAAGGCCGAGTTGGAGAGATTCTTGATTGACAAGGGAGTCAAAGGGTATGGGGGTAGACAGGAAAGTAGAGTTGAGGCCACAATCAGATCAGCCATGATCTTATCAAATGATGGAGCAGGCTGAAGGGGCTACATGCCTACTCCTCCTAATTCATATATTCATATTATGACGAGCATAGATAAGTTAGACAAGAAAAGCTGTTTCCATTAACTAATGGTACAAGGACTAGGGGGCACAGATTGAAGGTTTTGGCAAGAGATGCAGGGGGAATATGAGGAAGATCTTTTTTACACAGTGGGTGGTAATGATCTGGATCTTGCTGCCCACAAGGGTGGTGGAAGTGGAGACAGTAAATAATTTTCAAAAGAAATTGGATGGCCACTTGAAGGAAATAAACTTGCAGGGCTATAGGGATCGAAGGGTGGAGTGGGACTAACTAGATTGCTGCGTAGCGAACCGGCTGGACTCGATAGGCTGAATGGCCTCATTCTATGTAGTAAATGACTGTGACTCTATGATATGTGGCCTCTACCTAAGTACAAGGCCTTCACTGCCAATGGCCCCGCTCCTTTCCCCTACTTGTCACCTCTGGCGAGGTAGCAATTGCCCATTGGCCCCCTGGTAAGGCACCCTTGCAGTTTTGGGACCTTTGTCCCCACTCCTCAGACGATGTGCGATGCCCTCCCTTTTCCACCCTGCCTGGCAGTCAATCCAATGGCCTCCCTTGGCAGCCAGCAATGAGCTGCCACCTCCTTGTTGTCTCCCTCAACCAGGCGAGGCTCTGAAGCCCCAGAGATTCCCATGCGCTGTTAATAAAATTTAAAACTAAGAATAAAATTGCTGACAGTATGCCTCTTACTACCTTAATTGCCTGCCTGTCATGTCGATTTTTGAACTCTGCTGTCCAAGTTTGCCGCCATGCACAAAATCAGGTGGGTCAGACTTAGGTCTCCCATTCCGATTTTATGCCCCCTCACGCCTCCATTTCCGTGCCAAGGGCCACACAAAATTCAGCCCCCAGACAATTTAATAAAACATGATTTCCCTTTAACAAATCAATGCTGGCTTTCCTTATTTTATCCATAGTTGTCGACATGACTTTTAATTTTGTCCTGAGTTACCGTTTCTAAAAGTTTTCGCACCACTGTCTATAGTTGCTGGATTTATCCTTGCACACCTTTTTGAACAAGGGTGTAGCATTTGCAATTCTCCAGTCCTCTGGCATCATCCCTGTATCTAAGGAAGAGTGGAAGATTATGGCCAGTACCTCCGCAATTTCCACCCTTTACTTCCCTCTGCATCCTCACATGCATTCCATCCAGTCCTGGTGACTTAACCACTTTAAGTACAGCCAGTCTTTCTAATAGCTCCACTTTATCAATGTTTAGCCCTTCCAGTATCTCAACTACCTCCTTTTGTACTATGGCAGGGATTTTATGCTGGCGATGGGGGTCTCAATGCTGGAAAAAGCGATGCTGAGAACCCCCGTCACCTCTTCTCTGAAAGGCCCGCCGGATATAATGCCAGTCAAGCACTTAAGTGGACAATGGAGGGTCTTCCACAGGATCAATGACCCAGTCGCCAGAATTTCCACCCGTCTAGAGCTGCCAGCCAGTGAGACGCCGGCAGCTCTTCCGCTGAGCAGCGCCACCGCAATGGCAGCAGCTGCTGTTGGAGAAGCACCTCCCAGAGGTCCAGGAGGGGCACTGGACCCAGGCCACAGGTAGGGCAAGGTGGCAGGGGTCTCACGGGTGGGGGACATGGGGGAGAGAGGTATAGGGGGGTCGCGAGCAAGGGTAGGGGGGTGGCTCTCAATGGGCCCCCCCTTCCCGATGTCTGGTCCCCTGTTGAGGTATTGAGTGCCTTTTAATGAGGTTATACACCCCCCCCACCCTGGAGCCGGGAAACAGCCCTCACGGGTTTTCCGTGCCATGCTAATTGTGGCGGCGGCCAGATGAGGCCCTTGGGATTAATTGCCCAATTAAGGGCCTGAATTGGCAGTGGGGCGGAAAGGCTCTTCACAGGTCTCTCGCCCCTGACGAAATTTTTGCAGAGGTGGGATGGTGGCTCGAGCAGCATCTTTTGCCTTGGTAAAGACAGATGCAAAGTACTCATTTAATGCCTCAGCCATGCCTTCTGCCTCTATGCGCAAGTCTCCTTTTTGGTCCCTAATCGGCCCGACCTCTCCTCTTAATACGCTTTTATTATTTATAAGCCTGCAGTCGACTTTTGGATTCCCTTTTATGTTAGCTGCCAGTTTGTTCTCACACTCTCTCTTTGCTGCTCTTATTTCCTTTTTCATATTCATAGAGTCGTACAGCATAGAAACAGGCCCTTCGGCCCGCGACGTCCATGCCGACCATAATGCCTATCTATACTAATCCCACCTGCCTGCATTAATTCCATATCCCTCTATGCCTTGCTCATTCAAGTACCTGTCCAGATGCCTCTTAAATGTTGCTACTGTTCCTCCCTCCACCACCTCTTCTGGCAGCTCATTCCAGATACCCACTATTCTTTGTGTGATCCCCTTTAAACCTCCTCCCTCTCACCTTAAATCTGTCCCCTCTAGTTTTAGTCACCCCTACCATGGAAAACAGACTCTGGCTATCTACCCTATCTATGCCTCTCATAATTTTATATACCCCTATCATGTCCCCTCTCAGCCTCCTTCGCTCCAGGCAAAACAGACCCAGCCTATCCAATCTCTCTTTATAACTCAGCCCTCCAAACGAGACAACATCCTTGTGAATCTTTTCTGCACCCTCTCAAGCTTAATCACATCTTTCCTGTAGTGCGGCGACCAGAACTGCACACAGTACTCCAAATGCGGCCTAACCAACGTTATGTACAACTGTAACATGATGTCCCAAATCTTGTACTCAGTGCCTCGGCCGATGAAGGCAAGCATGCCATACGCCTTCTTCACCACCCTGTCTACCTGTGTTGCCACTTTCAGGGAACTATGTACTTGCACCCCAAGGTCTCTCTGCTCAAGAACACTCCCCAGGGCCCTGCCATTCACTGAATATGTCCTGCCCTGGTTTAACTTCCCAAAATGCATCACTTCGCACTTGTCTGCATTAAATTCCATTTGCCAATCCTTTGCCCACTTGCCCAGTTTATCTATATCCTGTTGCAACCTTAGACAGCCTTCTTCACTGTCCACTATACCACCAGTTTTGGTGTCATCTGCAAACTTATTAATCATGCCCCTTACATTCACATCCAAGTCATTAATATAAATGACAAACAAGAGAGGACCCAGCACCGATCCCTGCGGCACACCACTGGTCACCGGCCTCCAATCTGAAAAACAACCCTCCACTACCACCCTCTGCCTCCTATCACCAAACCAATTTTGTATCTAATTGGCCAGCTCACCCTGGATCCCATGTGTTCGAACCTTCTGGACTAGCCTAACATATGGGACCTTGTCAAAGGCCTTGCTAAAGTCCATGTAGACAACGTCCATCGCCCTACCCTCGTCAATCCTCTTGGTCACCTCCTCAAAAAACTCAATCAAATTCGTGAGACATGATTTCCCACGCACAAAGCCATGCTGATTATCCCTAATCAGACCTTGCCTTTCCAATTGCATATAAATCCTGTCTCTCAGAATCCCTTCCAATAACTTTCCCACCACTGATGTAAGGCTCACCAGCCTGTAGTTCCCTGGCTTATCCCTGCTGCCCTTCTTAAATAAAGGCACAACATTAGCTATCCTCCAGTCTTCTGGTACCTCACCCGTGGCTAACGATGATACAAAAATCTCTACCAGGGCCCCAGCAATCTCCTCCCTTGCTTCCCATAGCATCCTAGGAACTTCAAAACCTCCAACACCTCCTCCCTTGTAATGTTGATATGCTCCAGGATATCGCTCTTCCTTCCCTTGAACTCACTAGCCTCCATGACCTTTTCCACGGTAAATACAGATGAGAAGTATTCATTTAAGACCTCGCCCATTTCCCGTGGCTCTACACATAGATTACCACACTGATCCTTAAGGGGACCTACCCTTTTACTCTTAATATACTTATAGCATCTTTTAGGCTTCTCCTTTATCTTATCTGCCAGGGAAATCTCTGGCCCCTTTTCGCCCTCCTAATTTCCTTCTTAAGTGTAGTCCTACATCCCCTAAACTCCTCGAGGGACTCGCTTGATCCCAGCTGCTTATACCTGACGTATGCCTCCTTCTTTGTCCTGACCAGACCCTCAATATTCCTTGTCAACCAAGGTTCCCTAAACTTGCCAGCCTTGCCCTTCCATCTAACAGGAACATGCCAGCCCTGAACTCTTCCTATCTCACTTTTAAAAGCCTCCCACTTGCCAGACGTCCCTTTACCTGTAAACAGCCTCTCCCATTCAACTTTTGAGAGTTCCTATCTAATGCCATCGAAATTAGCCTTCCCCCAATTTAGGACTTCAACCTGAGGACCAGTCCTATCCTTTTCCATAACTATCTTGAAGCTAATAGAGTTATGGTCACTGGTCCCAAAGTGCTCCCCCACTAACACATCAGCCACCTGCCCAGCCTCATTTCCTAAGAGGAGGCCGAGTGTAGCCCCTTCTCCAGTAGGGCCATCCACATACTGCTTCAGAAAAGTATCCTGGACACACTTAACAAATTCTTCCCCATCTAATCCCTTAGCAGTAAGACAGTCCCAGTCAATATTAGGGAAGTTAAAATCACCTACTATTACAACCCTATAATTCCTACACCTATCTGTGATTTCCCTACGTATATGCTCCTCCAATTCCCTCTGACTATTGGGGGTCCTATAGTATCCCATCAAAGTGATCACCCCTTTCTTATTTCTAGGTTCTACCCATATGGCGTCGCTGGACGTTCCCCCCGGGATATCCTCTCTAAGTACTGCCGTGATGTCCTCCCTAATCAATAGTGCAACTCCCCCTCCTCTCTTACCTCCACTCTGTCAGGCTGGAAGCATCAGTACCCCGGAACATTGAGCTGCCAGTCCTGCCCATCCCTCAACCACGTTTCCGTAATAGCTATAATATCACAATCCCATGTACCGATCCATGCTCTGAGTTCATCTGCCTTACCTGTAAGGCTTCTTGCATTAAAGTAAATGCAGTTTAGCCTACCAGACCTTCCATGCTCCCTATCCTGCCCCTGCCCGGCCTGCCTACTGGACTTGCTTGCTTTAACCTCTACATTTGCCTCAACTATCTCATTGGAGAGACTACTACTTTGGGTCCCACCCCCCCGCAAGACTAGTTTTGAACCCTCCCGAGTAGTACTAGCAAACCTCCCCGCAAGGATATTGGTCCCCTTCCAGTTCAGATGCAACCCGTCCCTCTTGTACAGATCACCTCTGCACCAGAAGAGGTCCCAATGATCCAAGTAGCTGAAGCCCTCCCGCCTACACCAGCTCTTCAGCCACGCATTCATTTGTCTTATCCTCCTATTCCTACCCTCACTGGCACGTGGCACAGGGAGTAATCCTGAGATTACAACCCTAGAGGTCCTGCTTTTTAACCTTCTGCCTAACTCCCTATATTCACTTTGCAGGACCTCATCTCTTCCTGCCTGTGTCGTTAGTACCAATATGGACCACGACCTCTGGCTGCTCACCCTCCCCTTTCAGAATGTCCTGCAGCCACTCTGAGTCATCCTTGCCCCTAGCACCAGGGAGGCAACGTACCATCCTGGAGTCTCGTTTGCATCCACAGAAATGCCTATCTGCACCCCTTACGATAGAATCCCCTATCACTATAGCTCTTCCACCCCTTTTCCTCCCCTGCTGTGCAGCAGAGACCTCCGTGGTGCCACAAACTTGGCTGTTGCTGCTTTCCCCTGGGAGGTCATCCCCCCGCACCCCCCAACAGTATCTAAAGCGGTATATCTGTTTGAGAGGGGGACTCCTGCACTATCTGCCTATGCCTACTACTCCGTCTGGTGGTTACCCATCCCTTTTCTGCCTGTGCAGCCATTACCTGCGATGTGACCACCTCACTAAACGTGCTATCCACGACGTCCTCAGCGTCATGGATGCTCCACAGTGAACCCACCCGCAGCTCCAGCTGGAAGCGTCCCTGATTTCCGACATAGCGCAGGAGGAGCATATCACGGGGCTGAGCTCTCCTGTTATGACTTATCCTTAGATTAATTAGTTACTCCCTTAATTAAAAAATACTAATTACACTAGGGGCCTTGTTCTACCCACTCCAATCTAAAGTCCTTAATAAGCTACAATGAATTTTAAAAAAACACTTTAATGGTACTCACCTTATCACCAGAGGTTTTTTATTTCAACAAAAAAAACTTTCCTCTTTTTAAGATATTTAAATGCACTAACAGCAGTGATTGACCAACCAATCACCTTGCAGCTCTCCTCTGACATCACTGTTGGTCTTTTTTTTCAAAACTCTGGCGCGCTGGAAGAGCTCCTCTTCACTCCGCACTCCTTCTGAAGTTTCTATATTCAGCCTGGTTCTCACTTGTATTATTCACCTGACATCTGTCATATGCACCCTTTCCTGCTTCATCTTACTCTCTTATATCAACCAGGGAGCCTGGCTTTAGTTGCCCTCTTTTTTTCCCCCTTGTTGAAATGTACCTTGACTGCCCCGAACCATTTCTTGTCAAAGGCAGCCCATTGTTTCCTTATAGTTTTGCCTGCCAATCTTTGATTCCAATTTACCTGGGACAGATCCATGCTCAACCCACTGAAATTGGGTTAAGTATTTCTACTCTAGAATGATCCATGTCCTTTTCCATATCTAATCTAATCCTTATGATACTATGATCACTGTTCCCTAAATGTTCCCCTACAGACACTTGATCCATTTGTCCCAACTCATTTCCAGAACCAAATCCAGCAAAGCCTCCGTCCTTGTTGGTCCAGAAACATACTGCTCAAGAAAATTCTCCTGAACACTCTTCAGAAATGTTTCCCCCTCTCTGGCCTTAACACTATTACTATCCTTGTCTATATTCGGATTATTGACATCCCCATATCACTGTTCTATAGTTCTTGCACCTCTCTATAATTTCTCTGAAAATTTACTCCTCTATGGGCTGAATTTTTAGGCCCCACTGAGGTCGGGCTCAGAGGCGGACAGGGCCTGAAAATCACAAGGCCAGCTGATGTGCTGGTTTCCTGACCCTAGTTACAACATCGACCATTTTGCCCGACACGGGCTCGGGGCCTGGCAAGGCCGCCTGACCCCTCGAGGCGGACAGGTAATTAAGATCATTAAGAACCTTGTTAATCAGGGTTAAGGAGGCCAACTGGGATTTTCCCATCAGCCTCCAACTGATGGGAGGCAGTTCAACTGACTGGAGGCAGGCATCCAGCGGCAGGCCAGGGTGCCAGCACTCCAGGTAGGCCTACAGGCCCTCCCTGCCTTCCTGGTTGGGGATGCAGTTAAAGACTGTCCTGTAGAGGGGCAAAACCGACCCCCCCCCCCCCCTCAACCCCCTGCCCACAGTAGTGGCTTGGCTGGATTCTCTGTCTTTTATTCAACTTTTTTTAAAAAGGGCTGAGAGGGCACCTTCCTGTTGAAGCGCCCTCTCAGTTACTTACCATTCACTGCAGCTGGGTGCTGCTGTGAAGCTGGAAGGCCTCTGATTGGCACTCCAACTTCAAGAGCCTGCCTGCTGCCTTAATTGTACAGTGAACCTGTCTCCATGCCAATTAATCAAAATTCCAAAAAGTGACTATTATCCCCCCCCCCCAGGGGCAGGTTCGGGACCTGGAAACAGTCCCGGGTCCTGTTTCTCATCTCCAAAGCGAAAATTCAGCCCTATATCTTTCCCACTAGTTAATGCCTATAAAACACACTCCGAATGTCACCACTCGTGCTTCTTAACTCTAACCAAATAGCTTCTGTCCTTGATTCCTCCAGAACACCCCTCTCTCCAGCACTGTAATATTCTCTCTAATCACTACTGCCACCTCTCCTCCTTTCTTTCCTCTCTACCTTTCCTGAACAACTTGTATCCAGGAATATTCAGTACCCAATTCTGCCTGTTTTTGAGCCAGATCTCTTATCTCCATATAATGCACCTGCTCCTCTTCTCATTTTGGCATGCATGCATAACTTCATATGAGGCAAGTGTTCCTGCCACTCACATACCTTGAACATGCTCTTTCCTTGCAAAGATGAAGTTTACCGATAGCCATTGGATAAGCAGTGAAACTAATTCCTAGAAAGGTGTCTTAGCTGAAAACAAGGTGGACGGTTATATCAGGGTCTTCTCCTAAAGTTGCCAATCCCTCTGGCATGATTCGGGTCCTGCTATTGTAAACCAGCTTGGCACTGAAGAAGTTTTATTAAATGGCAAAAGAGAAGTTGCACAGATGTGGCTGCTTTATCTGAATTGGTGTGTCACAGATAACACTTTTAAATACCAGGACATGTGCCATCATGGCCTTCTGTGTCAAATCATGCATAGGGCATAGCAATTCATCAACACCATTTAAAGACAGGATGTCAATGACAATGAAATACATGTTTCTTCCCTATGTAATGCTCACTGTCCATTTCCAGTGATTTACCTGCTTTCCTTATAATTATGAATTAACAATAGCTACCTAATTTGTTTTTCCCCATATGTTGAGCTAAGTACTGTTTGTACCATATTTGTCCATTAATTTCAATTTTTAGACTATATTTGATGTGGGCTGATATTTGAGTCAGTAAGAGAGATGCTTGATTTTAACTCCCAATCTGCCCAGTTTTCACCAGGCAGTAGTAATGAGTTCTTTTTATGTTTTTCTGATGCAACATAAATGAGATGCGGGAGTTCAATTGGTTGAAGATCTCAAACAGGTTTATTACAGCTAAACTATAATATAGTACAGAGCTAACTAGTTACAGAACTTGCCTCGAGGTGTTACAGTAGTAGAGTGATGCCAGCATTGAGTCCCATGACAACATCCTGGTATTGAGCTCATTAGCATATTAAGATCTTAAAGGCACATCACTCTTAAAGGCAATCATACAACAAGTAGAAATTAAAATCCCTTGGCTGTTGCATCTACTTGTTAAATGTCTGTAAGTCAGCTTAGAGGTATGAAACCAGCATATTGTAGGTAAGTGAAAATTCAGCAGATTCCCTATGTCAACGCGAATGCCAAAGTGGTGAAAGATTGTGACATGGGGAAAGCATGCCATTTCACTCGGAAGGACAATAGCATTTGTAAACTTGGGCTTTAGCATTAGTAAACCAGAAGACAATAGGTTTATTAATGCTTCAGGAAGAGAAAATTAATGTAGCTATTTCCATTTTCTCTATTCTCTGTAAGAGAATGATACAGCAACACTAGATGGCAGTGTCAGAGGTTATTACAGTATTAATTCAAAGACCTGTGACAAGGTTGTTATGACCAGGTGAGAAAGGGGTCTAGGGGTTCCCTCTTAGCCTTTGCCTGGTTTAACCGTAACAGGGTTTAATTTTAAAAACACTGTGTTTTAGCTCCCCCCTCAGCGAATCCTTGTTCACTGCTTTCCAATTGTAAGACAAAGAAATCAATCAGGCAGGTTTTCTTAGATTTAAAGAAGAAAGGTGGAAGTTTATTAACCTTAAATTCTAATTCGGTTAACGACTACAAGTACACAACGCGACCACACTAGCTTCATACGCGATAAACACACATGCAGATAGAGACAGAAAAAGTAGATCGAACAAAGGGGAAAAGTTTGAGGCAATAGCTGGGTTGTAATTACAGTTTTTTGAGTGCGATGTAGAGTCTTTGGTTGCCACTAAGTCTTGCCGTTCATTGGGGCCCAGTGCACGCTTTAACTTGTTTCGATGTAGGCGTCTTTTCTCTCTTGAGGTTTAAGTGACTCCAGTGGACTCAGAGGTTTGTGAGAAAGCAAGAGAGTGTCAGCCAGGAGCAAGGCTCTCTTGTTCCAGGTTCAGTTGCAATCTGCAGTCTGCCTTCAAACTGTCCTGTGTCTAGTTCAAAAAGCTTGGGCCAGCAGGTTAGTCTTGTGACCAGCTGGTTTAGCTACTCCTATGTTTGTGGATTCTCCATCTTAGCAGACACTGGAATGCAGGCTTTCTTACACCTCCAATGTCTGGTGATCAAAATCTATTTGGGTTAATTGGACCAGGGAGTAGTTGCTTTGTCTCTCCAAGCACTGTCTCTTCGTATGCAAATATCTGGTGATGTCTTTAAACAAGGGATTTCTTCACTCCAGCAACAATGTAAAATTAATGTTCATATGATGAAATTAATATGCCTCATTCTTGGCAGGTGGGGGTCTTCATGACAAGGGTCTTAACTTATTATTTATCTTTTAAACTGCCACTGACTATAGTGATTTTCTCGAGTCATATAAAGAATACTTAACTATATTTTTCTGTAATATTTTAATATTTGCAGTGACTATAGTAGTATTAAAGGAAACCTCAGAGTTAAACATAATAAAGATAGTACGTTATACTGCGCAGGGCAAGTACTATACAGTAAGTTATACAGGAAAGGTAAATTGGAGCGGGACTTCAAATTAGAATATGACATTTAAACAAGGTGCATAGGTTCAAGCTGATGAAAGGCAACTATTAGACTGAGAAAGTTCTTCATGCAAAGAGTGAACAATATGTGAAGTATATTTCTGGCTAGGTTAGAGCCTTGAAATCAGTTGGATATTATTAGGGATACAATAAGTTCTTATTAATAAAATAGCTCGGCAATGTTACCTTCCTGATTCACATCAATCATTTTATCTTGTGAGACAAAATAGGAACATAAGAAATAAGAGTGGGAGTAGGCCATTCAGCCCATCGAGCCTGCTCCACCATTCATCTACATCATGGCTGGTCTTCTACCTCAACGCCATTTTCCCACACAATCCCCATATCCCTTGATGTCTGAATATCCAGAAATCTATCAATCTCTGTCTTGAATATATTGAATGACAGCCCTCTGACATAGAGAATTCCAAAGATTCACAGCCCTCTGAGTGAAGAAATTCCTCCTCATCTCAGATCTAAATAGCCTACTTCTTATTCTGAGACTGTGTCCCCTGGTTCCCCCAGCAGGGGAAACATCCTTCCTGCATCTACCCTATCGAGCCCTGTAAGAATTTTGTACATTTCAGAACAGGAAAACATGTTGGTACTAACTCCAATGCATCTTTAATTTTGAAGATATCCTGGCAGTTAGTTATTTTTTCTGATGTTAACTTCAAAACTTTTGTTACAAGGTTTCTTGGTGGAGAATAAAAAAGTATGCTTCATAATTGGACTGAAAACAGTCTGCCATCAATGATATATGCAAAGCACATTGACATGCTTTGTGTTTAGTTATCAGAATATGTCTGTACCACTGATTTATTGAGTAAATGTTCTGTATGGAGGAACCTTTTATTAAAGTGTAATTACTTGCCACAGTCGACCTGCTTTAATGGGTGCTTGGAGCTCAGGGTCACTGCCCGAAAAGTGGACTGCAACACCGCACCAAACAACATGAAAAAAGGAAGGAAGGTACCAGCCCTTCGCTTTGCAAGCTGGAACGTCAGAACTATTTGTCCTGGCCTGTTGGAAGACCTTACTCAAATCAACGATTCTCGGAAGGCCGCCATCATTAACAACGAGCTCAGCAGACTCAATGTAGACATTGCAGCACTTCAGGAGACATGCCTCCCCGCGAGTGGATCTCTAGCAGAGCAAGACTACACCTTCTTCTGGCAGGGCAGGGATCCTGAAGAACCAAGACAGCATGGAGTGGGCTTCGCCATCAGAAACTCCTTGCTCAGCATGATAGAGCCTCCCTCAAATGGCTCGGAACGCATACTGTCCATCCGACTGCTCACCACCTCTGGTCCAGTACACCTACTCAGCATCTATGCTCCAACACTCTGCTCCCCACCTGAAGCTTAAGACCAGTTCTATGAGGAACTCCATAATATCATTAGTAGCATCCCCAACACCGAACACCTGTTCCTGCTGAGGGGCTTTAATGCCAGGGTTGGGGCCGACTATGACTCATGGCCCTCCTGCCTTGCGCGCTATAGCGTTGGAAGGATGAATGAGAACGGGCAGAGACTGCTTGAGTTGTGTACCTATCATAACCTCTGCATCACCAACTCGTTCTTTCACACTAAACCCTGTCACCAGGTTTCATGGAGGCACCCAAGATCGCGTCGTTGGCACCAGCTAGACCTCATCGTCACAAGGCGAGCCTCCTTAAACAGTGTTCAAATCACACGCCGCTTCCACAGCGCAGACTGCGACACCGACCACTCCCTGGTGTGCAGCAAGGTTAGACTCACACCAAAGAATTTGCATCATTCCAAGCAGAAGGGCCACCCGCGCATCAACACGAGCAGAATTTCCCATCCACAGCTGTTACAAAAATTTCTAAACTCACTTGTTAACAGCCCTTCAAAACACTCCCACAGGGGATGCTGAGACTAAGTGGGCCCACATCAGAGACGCCATCTATGATCAGCTTTGACCACCTACGGCAAACGTGCGAAGAGGAATGCAGACTGGTTTCAATCTCATACTGAGCTGGAACCTGTCATAGCCGCTAAGCGCATTGCACTGTTGAACTACAAGAAAGCCCCCAGTGAGTTAACATCCATAGCACTTAAAGCAGCCAGAAGCACTGCACAAAGAACAGCCAAGCGCTGCGCAAATGACTACTGGAAACACCTATGCAGTCATATTCAGCTGGCCTCAGACACCGGAAACATCAGAGGAATGTATGATGGCATTAAGAGCTTTTGGGCCAACCATCAAGAAGATCGCCCCCCTCAAATCTAAATCAGGGGACATAATCACTGACCAACACAAGCAAATGGACCGCTGGGTTGAGCACTACCTAGAACTGTACTCCAGGGAGAATGTTGTCACTGAGACTGCCCTCAATGCAGCCCAGCCTGTACCAGTCATGGATGAGCTGGACGTACAGCCAACAAAATCAGAACTCAGTGATGCCATTGATTCTCTAGCCAGCGGAAAAGCCCCTGGGAAGGACAGCATTACCCCTGAAATAATCAAGAGTGCCAAGCCTGCTATACTCTCAGCACTACATGAACTGCTTTGCCTATGCTGGGACGAGGGAGCAGTACCTCAGGACATGCGCGATGCCAATATCATCACCCTCGATAAAAACAAAGGTGACCGCGGTGACTGCAACAACTACCGTGGAATCTCCCTGCTCAGCATAGTGGGGAAAGTCTTTGCTCGAGTCGCTTTAAGCAGGCTCCAGAAGCTGGCCAAGCGCGTCTACCCTGAGGCACAGTGTGGCTTTCGAGCAGAGAGATCGACCATTGACACGCTGTTCTCCCTTCGTCAGATACAGGAGAAATGCCGCGAACAACAAATGCCCCTCTACATTGCTTTCATTGATCTCACCAAAGCCTTTGACCTCGTCAGCAGACGTGGTCTCTTCAGACTACTGGAAAAGATTGGATGTCCACCAAAGCTACTACGTATCATCACCTCACACCATGACAATAGCGGCACAGTGGTTAGCACCGCAGCCTCACAGCTCCAGGGACCCGGGTTCAGTTCTGGGTACTGTCTGTGTGGAGTTTGCAAGTTCTCCCTGTGTCTGCGTGGGTTTCCTCTGGGTGCTCCGGTTTCCTCCCACTGCCAAAAGACTTGCAGGTGATGGGTAAATTGGCTGTTATAAATTGCCCCTAGTGTAGATAGGTGGTAGGGCATATGGGATTATTTTAGGGTTAGTATAAATGGGTGGTTGTTGGTCGGCAAAGACTCAGTGGGCCGAAGGGCCTGTTTCAGTGCTGTATCTCTACATACATAAAAAAAAAATGAATGGCACAATTCAACATAGCGGCACCTCATCAGACCCCTTTCCTATCCTGAGTGGCGTGAAACAGAGCTGTGTTCTCGCACCCACACTTTTTGGGATCTTCTTCTCCCTGCTGCTCTCACATGCATTCAAGTCCTCAGAAGAAGGAATTTTCATCCACACAAGATCAGGTGGCAGGTTGTTCAACCTTGTCCGTCTAAGAGCGAAGTCCAAAGTACAGAAAGTCCTCATCAGGGAACTCCTCTTTGCTGACGATGCTGCTTTAACATCTCACACTGAAGTGTGCCTGCAGAGTCTCATCGACAGGTTTGTGGCTGCCTGCAACGAATTTGGCCTAACCATCCGCCTCAAGAAAACGAACATCATGGGACAGGACGTCAGGAATGCTCCATCCATCAATATTGACGACCACGCTCTGGAAGTGGTTCAAGAGTTCACCTACCTAGGCTCAACTATCACCAGTAACCTGTCTCTCAATGCAGAAATCAACAAACGCATGGGAAAGGCTTCCACTGCTATGTCCAGACGGGCCAAGAGAGTGTGGGAAAATGGCGCACTGACACGGAACACAAAAGTCCGAGTGTATCAAGCCTGTGTCCTCAGTACCTTGCTCTATGGCAGCGAGGCATGGACAACGTATGTCAGCCAAGAGCGACGTCTCAATTCATTCCATCTTCGCTGCCTCCAGAGAATACTTGGCATCAGGTGGCAGGACCGTATCTCCAACACAGAAGTCCTCGAGATGGCCAACATCCCCAGCTTATACACACTACTGAGTCAGCGGCGCTTGAGATGGCTTGGCCATGTGAGCCGCATGAAAGATGGCAGGATCCCCAAAGACACATTGTACAGCGAGCTCGCCACTGGTATCAGACCCACCGGCCGTCCATGTCTCCACTTTAAAGACGTCTGCAAACGCGACATGAAGTCCTGTGACATTGATCACAAGTTGTGGGAGTCAGTTGCCAGCGTTTGCCAGAGCTGGCGGGCAACCATAAAGGCGGGGCTAAAGTGTGGCGAGTCGAAAAGACTTAGCAGTTGGCAGGAAAAAAGACAGAAGCGCAAGGGGAGAGCCAACTGTGTAACAGCCCGACAAACAAATTTTTCTGCAGCACCTGTGGAAGAGCCTGTCACTCTAGAATTGGCCTTTATAGCCATTCCAGGCGCTGCTCCACACACCACTGACCACCTCCAGGCGCTTACCAATTGTCTCTCGAGATAAGGAGGCCAAAGAAAGAAAGAATTACTTGCAAAGAAAAGTTTTTTTAAAATCCATTTAGGACATGCCTGGGAGAAAATGACAATACAAGATAGTTTTGATAAAGATAAAAACATTGCAAAAAAGATTTACGAAGATACAAGGTCTAATTTTACAACATTCCTCTGCTGGTGTACAGCATCATCTAACAGGGATACATATCAAGAATTTGGAGGCACAGTTCAATTCAGTAGATTATCATCTGTTATCAAATTTGTAAAATTTATCCAACATAATATGTCATGCTCATGCTGCTGTGCAGTCATAGGGCTAAAAGACTTTTCGAAGATGCATGATATTAGATTTTCCATGGCATTACACACAGATTCTTTTTTTAAGAAGTGTTCATGGAAGACTTGTATTCATCTCTAAAGAAATAAATATCTTTATTAAAAATTTTGCATCTGTGTGTACTTCCTATCTGCAAAACTTAATTTCTTGTCATTTTTTGTCATACATGTCAACTTTTTCTGTTACAAACTTCTGTGTTGCACATTTATTATTATTGGTTTTACCTATGTGAACTCACCTCTTTGATTACATAGTCTGGCCACTGGGTTTCCACAAGTTGCTAAAAATGCTCTTTAAAACTTCCTTCATCTGCGTTTTATTCTCAGTAACTAATATCTCTAGTGTCCACGCAAGAGTTGAAAGAGTGTAAAAAAACTTTTTTAAAGAAGTACCTATTTAACAATAGAATTAGCAAACTGATTCATTGGATTGTCTCTTGTGTCTTATAATTCCTTCATTAAAGTTTTTAGTTAAAGGCTTCAGACTCCACCGAAAGCCTGCGCTTGAGTTTTGAGCTGAATTTGTATAGTGCATTCTAAGCATATACAGTTACCGAAATTCTAAAATTCCCAGGATATATCTGTACTGCTTAGCTAGCTGTAATAATGGAGTATTTTTCTCTTAGTACACTTTCTCTGAGCAGTTCTTCCTCAAATCATTTTGAAAAGTGAGAAGACAAATTTCAAAAACTTTATTCAGATAAAATTGATTTTTTTAAAACTGTGACAAGATATGTGTTTGTTTGAATGAGTGTGAGTGTTAAAAAAATGACAAATATACTAATGGCACACCTGCTGTAATTCTTATTCTATGTTATATAATCTAATGGAGTGAGAGAGAAGAGCAGAGTACGGGCCGAATTTTGAAATGTCGGCGGTGTTGTGACCCGGTGCGGATGCGATTTAAAAATCGTGGTCTTGGTGATCGTCTCTGGATCCCGATGCCTCCAGGGCAGTCTGCAATATTCAAAGTGCTGATGGTGGGGGAGGTGGGGGGTGTGCGCGGAAGGAACAGGGAACCCACTCACCTCCAATTAAGGGCCCATTAAGCTCCTTTAGTAGCTGGTTAAGGGCCGGGGAAGACGGCACTGCAATTTTAATGGCAATTTTGGTGAACCCGAACAGTCTGGTGTACATTGATACACAGCTGGTGTTCCTTCATTTTCAAAAAGAAAACAACTGAATTTTGAAGCCAACTAATTATCTCACCTATGCTTTGTTGCTAATTACTAATACCTGTTAAACAGCTGAATTTTTCCAGCCCTTTGGAGACAGGCTGGGAGATGGAAGGGCTGTATGGTCGGGGAAGGCGTCAGGAGGAGGAGGTTTAGTGGCACAGCTGCCCACTAGGCAGCCATTAATACACTTAAGGACACAATTAAGGGCCAATTTCCGCTCCCGTGGGTATTTTGTCTGCATTGGAATGGCCCACCACTGTGTGGGGAGACTGCCAGGTAGATCCTGGTGGCCTCCCAGCAGGTTCCTCAGGGTGGGCCCCCCCCCCCCATCCCGATTGCCGGGGCCTGCCTGGCTTCAGCTTCCCCAACAACACTTACATGTCTTCGAGGACGCCTCGGCATTGAGACATCCTCTCCCTCAAACTGCATCCTCAGCAGTGGACACCAGTAAACGTTTTGCTGTTGAGCTGCCGGCCATCTATTGGACTGGCAGCTCTTGGGTCGGGCCGCCCTCCTCAATTGGATCGTGGCCCCAGCGGCAGCCTGTTAATTGGCTGCCGCTGGCAAAATGCCACCCCAGGATTCTGCCACTGCCTGAACAGTGTCGGCTCCCACTTTCGTCTCTGGCAGCGGGACTTCTTCGGGCCTGACAACATTCAGCCCAGAGATTCTAATTTCTAATACCTATGAGATCAAAGTGAAAGAACAGAGAGACTTATTGAGTGACAGAGGGAGGTTGAGAAAGAAGGGTTAAGATTGAGACAGAGAAAAATATAAGTAGAAGGAAAGACAGCTTATTTCCCCAGTTTCTTTTTCTAAAAAAAAATTGAATTTTTAAAGCAAGGTTTCATTGAGGGAAACAGAAAGCGAACAGAGGAAAACAAAAAGAGAAGAGAAACAGGCTGCGAGTTATTGGGTCTCTGACATCCTACAAGCACAAAACTATTCACTATATATTATGTAAAAAAATTAATCCCTCTGCATCCTTCATTATACCTTTTATGCTGTTGTGAAAATTAAGATAGTTATTATAAAACACTGTTTTCTGTTTGAAGGTGCTATATTACCCTCACACAGTCTCTTCATTTAACCATGAGTGGAGCACCTGCAGGTCCTGCTGGGACAGGCAAAACAGAGACTACTAAAGATCTTGGGCGTGCCCTAGGTGTGATAGTATATGTCTTCAACTGTTCTGAGCAAATGGATTATAAGGTATGTTTGCTAGTGACTGTTATGGTGCATCTTTCTTATATTTATAAAACAGATTGTATGAATACTACTTTTGTATTGTACAGTCCATAGGAAACATCTACAAAGGTTTGGCACAAACTGGTGCTTGGGGCTGCTTTGATGAGTTTAATCGGATCTCCATTGAGGTTTTGTCAGTTGTAGCAGTGCAGGTCAAAACAATACAAGATTCCATTAAAAACAAGAAAAAGAGGTGAGTGTAAATGAACAGTGTCATTGTCATCATTTATTAATGCACACCAATTTAGACTGTTTAATCTGTCTTATTTATTGTTTGCAGATTTGTCTTTCTTGGGGAAGAGATTTCTTTAAAACCTGCTGTTGGAATATTTATAACCATGAATCCAGGTTATGCTGGTCGAACAGAGCTGCCAGAAAATCTTAAAGCACTTTTCAGGCAAGTGAAGTTAGCTATTTTGAGTACACTGGTTTAATTGCCTGCTGACTATAGATATGAATTCTGAGTGCTGTAATAAGATTACTGAAATTTCATTTGGAAGCACAATAAGAACTACTGTGCTACAACTATACTCAAGCAACCAACCCAGTAACTTTACTGTCTGTAACATTTAAAGAAAAAACTATCTTTTGATAGAAATACTGCCCACCAAAACACTAAATGTAGCAGCACAAAAAAAATAAACTTTTCAATATTAGTTGCTTTAACAGAAACAAATGTGTTTAAATACAATTTGGTTTTAATCGTAACCACGCACTTTTGAAAGTTTTTGGAGGTAATTTTGACTTTCAGTGATCGTGTAACATGGGTGATATTGGAAGAGCCGCTTGTTATACATCGCTCCCGATTTTCATTTCATTGGGAGAGATGTAAAACAGGCAGCTGATTCACTATCACCCATTTTACACTGTTGCTCAAAGTCAAAATTATCCCCTTTGAATGTTGTTTTATTGACTATAAATGGCAGACCTTTCCAGTACACTAACATTACTTAAAATTATATATCGAGTATGATTGGCTGATGCATTGGATTAGTCACTAACCTTTCACCTCTCCAATTGGTAGGAGGAACATCCTCTCCGTATTCTGATTGTAATAGTCTATTAAGATCAGGTGAGGAGGGGGTTGAAGGACTTGCCTCTTGTCCCTCCTTGTTTGACCACAACAGGGTTTATTTCTTTTTTAAAGCCAATGTGCTTGCCAGTTCAGTGAGTTTAACTATTTACGTGCCATGATCATAAACGAACCAATGGAATAGGTTTTGTTGAGTTTAACAAAGAAAGGGGTTAACTTTATTGTACTTAATCTGATCTAAGTAAAAATAATAAACTACACTCCAACTTTCACGAGCACACACACACACTCAAGGTTCACGTACACACACAAATAGGTTACATAGTGGGTAAAGATAAATTGGTCGGATTTGAGTACGGTGCAATAAAAAGGGGTGTACAGACTGTGGAGGTTGGTGATTTAGTTATCTTCTAGATGTACTTGTGTACTTGGTGATCCTGAGGCTTCCGGCTTGTAGATGTGGCCAGCAGGTTCGGCGGTCCTCCTGGAAACAGCGATGTGGATGAGTTCCTTCTCTGTCTGCCGCAGTGATAGGCTTAGGTGATTATGGCCAGCAGGCAGCATTCAAAAATTGCCAGGTGTACTGGGGGTGACGGAGAGAGAGAGAGTGGGGGGAACCCCATCTGTGTCTCTTCTGATCAGTGTCCAGTTGCTTGTCTGCTGCAGAGAGAGAAAACCCAGCTTAAAACACACAGATGGTGGGCCAGGGACATGATGGCTCAGTGTATATTTCCTCTTGCAACTTAATTATTCATGTTTAGGAATTCCCTTCTCTCAAGCAAGGTCCCATTGTTCAAGTGATTACCTTTGAGTGGTTTGTCTCCACCAGTTTAATGTCCCAAGTGTTTGCCTTTAAATGTCTTGTTAATGGGGACTCGCTAGGTGATGCACTCCCAAATCATTGTTCTGGAGAGGACTGGCCAGACAATTTGACTCCCTCTCGATACATTGGAATGTAGGGCATTTTGATGCAAATTTCAGTGGCCATTTTAGTTACTAGCAGTCACTTTAAAAAAAAAAATCAGATTTCCAGCCAATGGATTAAAAAAATCATCATTCGGCATAGCACGTGTTCGTGACATGGTCTCACATTAAATGAATTTGGGAGTACTCCTGCTGGAGTTGTATTGTCATTAACTCTACAGTTCTACAAATACTGTAGATCACTGCCACTTGATGCTTGGCCTCTCTTGGATCAGCTCCCATCCCTCCCCCTAGGTTTGATAAGCCGGTTGACCCAACATGGTAACCATCCGATTTCCTGTTCTTCCACAGCTGGAAAGCTGCCGTGCAGCGCTCATTTGGAGCCGCAGTTTGCCAGCTACATTTAAATGAGGTTTTTTAAAAATCCATTCTGCCATTGATTTGCCTGTACATATTATGACAACACATAAATCTTGAATTTGTGAGCATGACAAAAATGGGTTTGAGCTGGACAAAGTTCTAGCTCACATGCGCCGGCAGTGAGGGGTGAGCCATGTCAGGCTGAATTCTGAGATGGGATTTTAATGACCATCAACTGCAAAATTGGCCTTACAATCTGTTAGTTGTGTACATCATGTAAATGAAGTGGGAATCAAATCATTTACTTAAGAGTAAATGGCAAAGGTACAAACATTGGAACTATTGAAAATAACTTTTACACATGGAATGCTATTATGTATCAATATTGGTTACTTACATAAGTATTGTATAGACTTGCATAGAATATACAGCACAGAAACCAGCCATTTGGCTCAACTAGACTGTGCTGGTGTTTATGCCCCATATGAGTCGCCACCCATTCCATCTGCCTCATCTCAGCCTTTCAGAATATCTTTCCATTCCTTTTTCTTTCATGTACTTGTCTGGTTTCCTTTTGAAAGCGTCTACGCTATTTGCTGTGTTAGTGAGTTCCACATTCTGACCACTCTCTCAGTGAAGAAATTTCTCCTTATGTTCCTTTTGGATTTATTAGTAACTACCTTTTATTTATGGCTCCTAGTTTTGGATTGTCCCACAAGTGGAAACATTCTGTCTAGGTCTTCCCTGTCTAACCCATTCATAATTTTAAAGCCCTCTAACAGGTCTCCTCTAAGTCTTCTCTTATCTAAAGAGAAAATCCCCAACTTCTTAAATTTTGCCTGATAATTTGTCAGTTCAGATACCATCCTTGTAAAAGAAAAAGTACTTTCTCCAGTGCTTCTATGTCCTTTTCATAGTAAGTGAAACAAATCCATTAATTAATAATATTTAGAATACTATGTATATCTAGCAATAATATGGTGTTGTTTCTGCATTGGAATACAGTGCATAGCATAAAATATGTATGCAGAGCTGTGTAAATAACTCCAATATAACTGGCTTACTGAGATTGTGCATGATATGTGTGTAATATTTGTACAGATTCCATAATTATAGTTGAGCTTTCACAACGTGTATACAATGGAATGCAATGAAATTTGCCTAATGTATCTTGCTTCTTTTTTAGGCCTTGCGCTATGGTTGTCCCTGATATTGAACTTATTTGCGAGATTATGCTGGTTGCTGAAGGGTTTTTAGATGCCAAATTGCTGGCGAGGAAATTCATCACTTTGTATGCTCTTTGTAAAGAGCTGCTTTCGAAACAGGTTTTTTCTTTAATTTCTTTGGCTGTTGCAGTTCTCCATGATCATTGTTTGCTGACAGAAATATTTAAAGTTAATTACTTTAAGTGTTAATTTTACCTGTAAGGGGTAATTTTCCAATTTTAAACTGGCATAAATGTCAGAAAATCATGTGCAACACCAGAATTTCCGTCATGTGTTCCAGATGTTGAGCCATCCTGCAGGCATTGCAAAGTCAAAAAGTTACTCTTTAAATGTTTGCACTTGTAATACTGCATTTTAATGTTAAACCGAACACTTTTGATGCTAACTTTAGGCGAAGAATTTTCTTCGATTTCTTCTGCTCCACCACCAGAAGTGCGACAGAAATCCCATAAAAGGGGTTTCCACTGCACTTCCAGTGAAATTACAGTGGTGGCGTGGGAGCATTTCTGAGGAAATTTCTGGCCCAGGTCTGTATGCATTAATAGTGGAATATGCTGTCAACAGCTATTGTGCATTAGATCAAGATATTTTAAAGGTCAACTGAGACAGTATCGTGTTTTGAAACAATTGATTTGTTTAAAACGAAACAGTTCAAGTAAGTGCGTGACCAGAGATTGTCACATATTTGTTTTCTATATAACAGCGCCCAGAGTAATGAAAGCAACTGAGAAAATGTCATGGCAACTGCAAGCTTTCATTGCCCACAGTGAAGCTGTCGGTACTCATGATGTCATGTATTATAAACAGGAAATTAGATGAAGATTAAAAATTCCAAAAAGGGAAAAGATTTCCATTATTACTAACCGCCCACCACACTGATAATTATATAGAACTAAAATGTCAGTCTTGTCAGCAAGCATTTAAAGCTAGAATTCAAACAATAGAAGGCCTCAGTCTAGCAGTGTTATTTGCCATGTCCCTGTATGCTTTGGTATTTAAGGTATAAACTGATCATCAGTAGAAAAAAACTGCATGAATTGTAGAAAACATGAATTGGCAATGGTGTGGAAAAACACATAAAATAATCTAGTAAGACTACATTGTTGTTGTAACTTGAGTTATAGAACAGTGTTGTCTCCCCTAGGAAATTCCTTTTTGAATTTTCAGAGAAGAGTGAATTTTAGAATACATGTGATATTAAACTCATATTCAGTGCGCATTTTTAAAATCAAATTGTTGTGATGGCAAGTTCAGTGATGCAATATACATAGGAAGCTATTGTTTCCTTTTCCTGTGCCCTCGTAAAGTGTTGAGGGATGATTTACCCATATTGTGAGGACCAAATTTCATTCAGGGTGAGTTGCTGAGCAAAAGTGAGGTGATTTCCAGTGGGGGATAAAAAGTTCATAGTTATTCATGTATAACTTCTTATATCTTCAAACGTGAATGCTTCAGTTCTTGCCCTCTAACTGCAAGTTCACTAGGTTAAATATGGGACTCACCTAGCTTTGCCAATGTAAATTCCTTGGACTCTCAAGTAGGTCATTAAAGGAAGTACTGTGTGTCACAGTCTCAGAGGGAGGAAAGACTGGCATGATGAGTCATGCTTCTCAGCTGGTCACAAAGCAAGCTTTGCTACTTTTTACTTTAAAGTCATAGAATTTTTTTGCTACAGCAAATGTTGTAAATACATAACCACAAAGAGAAAAGACGATTTGTTGCTCACAACATCATTTTGTTTCTTATTAAGGACCATTATGACTGGGGTCTTCGTGCAGTGAAATCTGTTTTAGTTGTTGCTGGTTCCCTGAAGAGAGGAGACAAGAATAGACCAGAAGATCAGGTAATTCAAAAATTAATAAATCATGCTGTCTGCCTCAGATTTGGACTATTTTTAACCCTAAGTAGCGAACAAGTTCAGAAAAATTGCAGTCTTTTGGGCCTGACAGGTTTTATTCATTTATAGCTTGTGCTGTGATTCTGAAACAAACAATTTTGTCGTAAAACTATTCAAACATAAAAGATATCTTTATTGATCTAATAATAACCCAAAGCTATTAAATATTTAATCTAAAACAGAGGATGGAATTTTACACCCCTCACAGGAGCAGGCTGGAAGCGGAGGTGGGGGGTGCCGTTCCCGTTGCCTTCCCGCCCCAGCTGCAATTTAACGAGTGGCGGTGGCACCGAGAGGCGGTCCGCCCGTCCCTAGCTAATTAAGGCCCTTAAGTGGCCAATTAACTGCCACTTAAGGGCCTCCTCCCTCGGGCAAGCAGCTCAAGAACTCAGGAAACAACTCAGTAAAACCTGACAGCCTCCTTGCGGGCTGGGGTGGCCCTCCTGATCATGCACCCTGTGCCCCAAGGAGGGCCCCCACACGTCACAAGCTGCCCCCACTGCACTACAATCCTCCCCCACCCCCTAGTCAAACCCCCTTGCTTCGCTGGGGCCCGGACGATTGTCCCCGGTGAGCCCCACACACTTACCTTCATTCTGGGGCCGCAGTTCCTCTTGGCTGTTCTGGCTGGGTGCAGTGGTGCTGCTGGGACTGAGAGCTGCCGGCCAATCAGCAGGCTGGCAGCTTTTGGAGGCGGGACTTCCTGCTTCAGAGGGGTGGAAATCCCGCCCAGGGCCTGGGCCACGTAAAATCATAGCGTGGCTTCCAGGCCTGGCAAAGGCAGGCTCGCCCCCGACTTTTTGGCCAGTGGACGGGGCCTCCTGCCCAACATAAAATTCCAGCCAGAATCCTATGTAAAAAAGTAAACACTTTACATATACTTACCTCATTGTCCCTTTCCCTCCTATTTTTCTACTATTCTTTCCCTACCCTATGTTTATTTAGAATTTAATTGTATTCTTAATCTAACTGATAGACTCTGTCCTACCTAATTTAACTCTGCCTATTTTTACTTCTAGACTTGAAATTTGTAATTTACCTTTACTGCACTCCTACCTTGTATCCACTGTTCAATTGGCTAGAGGTTTTAAAGGTAATTTTCCTCATTAATTGAAATTCACATTCCACAGATAGATGTGGTTGTACCCAAAACTAGGAAATGCTGCTGCCACGTAAATGAACCTGAAAATACCTGGCTAAGTAAACATCCTGAAAGAAAGTTGCTCCAACACTAATTTGTATTTTATTTTTCAAACGAGCATGATTATTTAAAAAATGTAGCCTGGATTGTCTGCTCCGTTGTTACACCAGTAGAACCGCAGTAGGGCAGGACTAATGTCTGTTGTAAGTTTATGGCCCTGACCCTGGCTGATTCAGACTATGGGTCACCTAAATAATTTTGTTGGGCTCCCTGGCCCCCACAGGAGAGGCAACGTCTTCTTAAACAGTCCCTCAGGATCAACAATTACTTGCTTGTACTCTGATTTTGTGTGGTTTAATATGGCTAATGTGTCCAATGCCTGATCCACAGACTCTGCTGAATGTGAGGCAGGTGATGATGAAAGGTCACTGACCTGAAACGTTAATTTTGCTTCTCTCTCCACAGATGCTGCCAGACCTGCTGAGTATTTCCAGCACTTTTTTGGTTTTATTTCAGTTTCCAGCATCTGCAGTATCTTGCTTTTATTTTGAGGCAGGTGGTGTTTGAAGGGACAGGTAAATGAGTTAATTGGGGAGGCTGTGTGCTCCTTCCACTGCCTGGACTTAGCCTCCATGTGTTCCTGTTGAAATTTCTTGAGGTGCCTTGTGTCTTCCCGAATGTTCCTTCTCCATTTTGGGCAGTCGTTGGCCAGGGATTCCATAAATCGCTTCCTGTGTCCTCTTGGGAGTCTCTTGCCACGACGAAATACATAGTAGCGCAGTTATTTCAAGAGACTGCTGTCAGGCATGCAAACGATGTGTCCCACCCAGCAAAGCTGCTTTGGGTGATTAGCGCTTCGATGCTGGGAATGTTAGCTTGGGAGAGGATGCTGACATTTGACCACCTATCCTGCCACCAAATATGAACGATTCTGCACAGACAGCGTTGGTGCTATTTCTTTAATGCCTTGAGATGCTTGCTGGAGATTGTCCAAGTCTCCGAAGCATATAGGAGCACAGGGATCACTGCTGCCCGATAAACCATGACCTTAGTCCTGGGTTTGAGGTCCTGGTCCTCGAATACGCTTTTTTCCTCAGTTGGCTGAAGGCTGAGCTGGCAACTTGACGATGGTGATGGATTTTGGTTGAGAGGAGACTCTCAAGATATGGAAAGTGGTTTCGGCATCGATCTTGATTGATCCAGGGGTGGGGGTGGGGGGAACGGGTGGTGGTGATGTTGCGCTATTGGAATAGGTTGGAAGAGCACCTTGGTTTTCCAGTTTGTCGCGTCATTACAGCACAAAAGGAGGGCATTCGGCCTATCAAATCCATGCCAGCTCTCTGCAGAGCAGAACAGTCAGTCCCATTGCCCCTGTCTAGCTCCATAGCCCTGCAAATTTATTTCCCTCAAGTGCCCATCCAATTTCCTTTTGAAATCATTCATCATCTCCGTATCCATCACCCTTGTGGGCAGTGAGTTCCAGATCATTACCACTCGCTGCATAAAACATTCTTCTGCACATCCCCCTGTATCTCTTGCCCAAAGCCTTAAATCTGTATCCCCTCATCCTTGTAGCATCAGCTAATGGAAACAATTCTTATTTGTTTACCTTATCTAAACCTGTCATAATCATGTACACTTCTATTAAATCTCCCCTCAATCTCCTTTGCTCCAAGGAGAACAACCCCAGTTTCTCCAACCTAACCTTGTAGCTAAAATACCTCATCCCTGGAACCATTCTTGTACATCTTTTCTACACCCTCTCAAGGATCCTCACACCCTTCCTAAAGTGTGGTGACCAGAACTGGATGCAGTACTCTAGTTGGGGCCTAACCAGAGCTTTATAAAGATTCAGCATAACTTCCCTGCTTTTGTACTCAATAGCTCTATTTATGAAGCCCAAGATATGATATGCTTCGCTAACTACTCTCTAAATTTGTCCTGCCACAATCAGGGATTTGTGCAAATGCACCTCAAGGTCCCTCTGTCCCTGCACACTCTTTAGAACTGTGCCATTAAGTCTGTATTGCCTCTCCCTATCCCTTCTGTCAAAATGCATCACCTCACACTTCTCTGTATTAAAGTCCATCTGCCATTTGCATGCCTATCCTGCTAACCCATGGTTGGAGTGACCTTGGTTTTAGAGTTGAGGCAATGAAAGTTGAGTAATTTCCCATCTGTCCTGTTAATTTTCTCCATCCCTGTGGGGAGCTTGCTGGAGGTGAGATGTAGAATTGCAGCAAGAAAGATGGAGAACAGAGTTGGCGTGATGACGCAGCCTTGTTTGACCCTAGTGTTCACTGAGATAGAATCTGTGGTGGTCCCATTGATAAAGATCGTGATTTCCATGTCATCATGTAGTAAGCGAAGGGTAGTACCAAATTTCTGAGGGCAGTCAAATTTGAAGCGGACTCTCCATAATGCCTTACGATTGACGGAGTCAAAGGCTTTCACGAGATCAAAAAAGGCCATGTACAATCATTAGTGCTGCTCCCTGTATTTTTCCTGGATTTTCTGTGCCGTGAACATCGTATCTGTAGTGCCTCTCAGTGGGCGAAATCCACATTATGACTGGGAGAAACTCTTCATCCACTGGGAGGATACGGTTGAAGAGGATCCTTGCAATGAACTTCCGTGGCAGACAACAAGGAGATTCCCCTGTAATTACTGCAGTTTAATTTGTCTCCTTTCTTGAAAATGGTCATGATGACAGCGTCCCTGAGATCCTTTGGCATGCGCTGCTCTTCCCAGGTGAGGGATATGAAGTTGTGAATCGCGCCAAGAATATATCTGAGCCGCTTTTTAGGATTTTGGCAGGGACTCCATCTGTTCCGGAGGCCTTGTTTCCCGGCTGATGAATGGCTTTTTCAACTTTGTTCCGGGCCAGGGTAGCAGAGAGACTTAGTCGAGTAGTGTACTGAGGGATGGAGTCAAAGACACTGGGGTCAAGGACAGAGTCTCAGTGAGGAGCCTTTTGAAATGTTCCCTCCAGCAGGTGCTGACTGTTTCTCTGACCTTGATGAGCTCTCTTTCATTCTTGGCTCTCCGCATGGTGGGCCTTAAGAGTATTTGGGCCATAGACGGTCTAGACAGCGCTGAAAAAGCCACGCATGTCTTGTTTACTCTTCTTGTTCTGGACTTGTTGCCTCTTTTTACGTTGTAAATCTGTCGCTTGTCCTTTATGAGCCTATGTCTTAGCTATACGTTATTTGTTTTCTCGGGGCAGAGCAGCGCGGCGCAGGCCTGACTCAAGACCCTGGGCCCAGGGACAGCCAGACCGAGAGAAACAGCTGTCCAAGGTCCAGAGCCAAGGAGAGCCTGTGGTCCAGGAGAGGTGACAGATATTGACCATGTAATGTAGAGTGTCAAGAACCTTCTGGGCTGGTTAGAATGATTAAAAATGGTTTTTATCACACGCTGCCATGGCTCAATTGATTCTATTGGGATTTTTGACCCGCTAATATATAAATGCTGTCTGCGCCACCCATGGCAATGTGAAGCATTGTGATGACATAAATTGCAATGTATGACTTCTTTCCATCATTTGTATAGTAACAGATCTAGCAATATTTAGGTGACATTCCCTCTCTCTTCTGGTCTTTGCAATAAGAAATCTTGGAAGTGGCAAGAACAAGTACAGAACTGATGGAGTGCCTTGGGAATAAATTTCTGCCACATTTGATTGGAGTTAACCCAACTCTCCAGCATAACTCCAACAGAAAATTTGTGTCTTTTTCTTATATTACTGCAAACCTATGATCAAAATGATATAATTATTTTGTAACAAGTTATTTCTTTTCCAAGGTATTAATGCGTGCTTTAAGGGATTTCAATTTGCCAAAGATTGTGACAGATGATGCTCCCATTTTTTTGGGTCTTATTGGTGATCTATTTCCTGCCCTGGATGTTCCGAGAAAGCGAGACCAGGAATTTGAACAGGTGGTTAGGCAGTCCACTCTGGAACTCAGCCTACAGCATGAAGAAAACTTTATCCTTAAGGTGTGAAGTCTTTCATCTTAATAAAAGCACTTTTTCTCTTTTATCAGTAGAAGTAACATCTGATTTTTTTTCTTTGGTTGGATTAGAAAAGTTACACAAGTTGGTTGTTGAGTTGTGCATGTTAAATCTGTGTGGCAAGTCACAGTTTTCCTGTTGTGCCTTCGCAGATTAATATTTGAATACTAATGAATAGGAGATGCATTTCTACCTAAAAATCAGGCATTGTTTTAATTGTATGCAAGAGAAATGATTGCAAAGAGTAAGAAAGCAGTAAGTGGCTATTTGTTCCTATGTTAACTCTTTTGCAGAATGTTACAAAAAAAGTGTTACCTTTTTTTATCTATACAGTTCTAAGTAAATCGATGTGCCCATGCTCGATGGGCCGAATGGCCGCCTTCTGTGCTGTAACAGTTCTGTGATTCATAAGTATGTCATTGCTGAGAAGAACCTTTCCAATTTCTATCATCCAAAGTCAGTATCCTGCACCCAGGGCTTGCCCAGGCCAGATACAGCTCAGTTAGATACAGAGTAACGAAGGGTGAAATTCAATTTTGGACAGTAGCAGATCATGCGACCGTTACACACCAAAAGAAAATTAAACAGCTTGTATTATGGGTGGCCAATATGTTAATGCTAATTTTGCACCCTTGTCAAAGTTGAATTTTTCTACCAACATCTTTTTACTCTGCCCCAACAGTTGGCTGAAATCTAACCTTTCTTACTTTACAGTGTAAATTTTTCTACTTCCTGCAATTGCCAACTGGTGTGAGTAAGATTGGCAGTAAGAGATAGAATAAAGAGCTACAATTTCAGGTGAAAACAGGATTAAAGTTAGCATATGGCTGCACGTACAGGCTTTCTAAAGTATTATAATATTGCAGGCATAGAAACTCAAAAGCTTAATTATATAGCTAGATATAACTGGAATTTTTCAAAAATAAAAAATACCAGTGTATTCTTCTAACCAGTTCCTTCAGTTTACATAATCATTGTTGTCAATGTTGTCTTTATCCTAGGTGGTTCAGCTGGAGGAGTTATTGGCTGTCCGTCATTCAGTTTTTGTGGTTGGAAATGCTGGGACAGGAAAGAGTCAGGTAAGCAAAACCATCTGCTGAGCTTTATGATTACTCAGAAGAAGTAACAATAGAATCACCAGTTTGGCAACGTTGTTTTATATGCATTTGTTCAATAGCAGATAAACCAAATGGTGGATTTTTTGATAAAAGAAAAACTGGCATTTATATAGCACCTTTCATGAACTTCACGACATCCCAAAGCATTTTATAGTCAGTAAAGTACTTTTGAAGTGTAGTCACTGTTGTAATGTAAGAAATCTGGCAAGCTCCCACAAATAGTGCCAGATAATCTGTTTCTGTGATGTTGATTGAGGGATAACTATTGGTCAGGACACTGGGAAGAATGCTCCTGCTTTTTATGGTAATAGATCCAAGGGATCTTTTACATCCACCTGAGAGAGCAGATGGCGCCTGAGTTTAACATCCCATTCGAAAGACAGCACTTGCGACAATGCAACACTCCTTCAGTACTGCACTGGAGGGTCAGCCTAGATTTTTGTACTCAAGTCTCCAGAGTGGAACAGAGCCCACAACCTTCTGACTCGAGGTGAGAGTACTACCAACTGAGCTAACTTGGCTGAGCATGGTGTCAGATGTGCGCAACACTGACGAGGTTGTGATTGTTGTCCATCATGTACCCCTGATAACTGATGCACTCCTTGTGGTGATGGTGCTCCCACAACTGAAGGAACAACAGTACATTTGTAAATCAGATGCATGTAACTTGAATGGTAACCTGAGGCTGATGCTACTCTTGTCCTTTTCAATGGTAGAGGTCGCAGGGGTAGGAGGTGTTGTTGAAGTTTGGTAGTTTGCTGCAGTGCACCCTAAAGGTAGTATATACTACTGTTGGTTGGTGGTGGATATTAAGACCAGCAGCAGAGGTGTCGATTAAGCATGTAAATACTAAGCGGGTAGTAAGAGGTGGAGTGGGGCCGATTAGGGACAAAGGGGGTAGTCATAGAGTTATACAGCACAGAAACAGGCCCTTCGGCCCATCGTGTCCGTGCCAGCCATCAAGCACTTATCTATTCTAATCCTATTTTCCAGCACCTGGTCCGTAGCCTTGTATGCTATGGCGTTTCAAGTGCAGTAATATATGCTTAAAGGTGCAGGGCAAGGCTAGAATGAGTACTTTGCATCAGTGTTTACTAAGGAAGAGGAATCTGACAAAATATCAGTAGAAACAGAGAGTTAATTCAGGTGTGCCAGCACGGATTTGTAAAAGGCAGATCATGCTTGACTATTCTAATTGAATTTTTTGATGAAGTATCAGAGAAGGTTGATGAAGAGAATGTGGTGGATGTTATCAATATGGATTTTCAGAAAGCGTTTGATAAAGTACCACATAAAAGACTGGTAAACAAAATTGAGGCTCATGGAATACGGGGGTCAGTGTCCATTTGGATAAAAAATTTGGCTTCAGAACAGAAAACAAAGTCGTGGTAAATGGTTGTTTTTCAGATTGGAGGAAGGTAGACAGTAGTTTTCCCCAAGGGTCAGGACCACTTTTATTTTTGCTATATATAAATGACTTGGATCTTGGAGTACAGAGTAGAATTTCAAAATTGCCAATGATACCAAACTTGGAGGAGTGGTAAACAGTGAGGATGATATGAACCGTCTGCAACAGGAAATAGGTAGGCTAGCAGAATGGGCAGACAAGTGGCAGATGGAATTTAATACAGACAAGTATGAGGTGATGCATTTTGGCAGAAGGGTTAGGGTGAGCCAATATAAACTTAATGACACAGTTCTAAAGAGTGTGCAGGAACAGAGGGACCTGGGGGTGCATGTGCATTGATCTTTGAAAGTAGCAGGCCATATTGAGAGAGTGGTTAGCAAAACATAGGGATCTTGGGCTTCATAAATAGAGGCATAGAGTACAAAAGCAGCGAAGTTATGCTGAACCTTTATTGCGTCCAGTTCTGGTCACAGCACTAGGAACAATGTGAGGGTCCTTGAGAGGATGCAGAAGAGATTTACCAGAATGGTTCCAGAGATGGGGGATTTTAGTTACAAAGTTGGAAAATCTGGGGTTGTTCTCCCTGGAGCAAAGGAGACAGAGGGGAGATTTGATATAGGTGTACAAGATTATAACAGACTTAGATAAGTTAGACAAGGAAAAACTGTTCCCACTAACTGATGGTACAAGGACTAGGGGGCACAGATTGAAGATTTTGGGCAAGCGATGCAGGAGAATGTGAGGAAGAACTTTTTTACACAGCGAGTGATAATGACCTGGAACTCACTGCCGACGAGAGTGGTGGCAGCAGAGACGATCAATAATTTCAAAAGGAAATTGGTTGGGCACTTGAGGGAAATAAACTTGCGGGGCTACAGGAATCAAATGTAGGATTAGGACTGACTGGATTGCTCTGCGGAGAGCCTGCATGGACTTGATGGGCTGACTGCCCTCCTTCTATGCAGTAAATGACTGTATGACTCTGACTGTCTGACTCACTAAAGGCTGAAAAGTTCCCTTGACCTGATGGCCTACATCCTCATGCCTTAAAAGAAGTAGCTGCAGAGATAGTGGGTGCATTGGTTGTCATCTTGCAAAGTTCCTTAGATTTTGGAAAGGTCCCAGCAGATTGGAAAATTGCAAATTCAACACCTCTATTCAAAAAAGGAGGGAGACAGAAAGCAGGAAACAATAGGCCAGTTAGCCTAACATCTGTCATTGGGAAAATGCTGGAATCCATTATTATAATAGTAGTGGGACATTTAGAAAATCGTAGTACAATCAAGCAGAGCCGACATGGTTTTGTGAAAGGAAAATCGTGTTTGATAAGTATATTGGAGCTCTTTGAGGATGTAACAAGCAGAGTGGATAAAGGGAAACCAGTAGATGTACTGTATTTGGATTTACTAAAGGCATTTGATAAAGTGCCACATAAAAGGTAACTGTACATGATAAGAGCTTATGGTGTTGGGGGTAACATATTAGAATGGATAGAGGATTGGCTAACTAACTAGAAACAGAGAGTCGGGCATTTTCAGGTTGGCAAACTGTAACTAGTGGAGTGCCACAGGGATCAGTGCTGGGACCTCTACTATTCACTATCTATATTAATGACTTGGATGAAGGGACTGAGTGTATTGTGGCCAAAATTGCTGATGACACAAAGATAGGTGGGAAAGCAAGTTGCGAGTAGGAAATAAAGAGCCTGCAAAGGGATATATATAGGTTGAACAAGTGGGCACAAATTTGGCAGATGGAGTATAGTTTGGGAAAATGTGAACTTGTCCGCTTTGGCAGGAAGAATATAAAAGTAGTATATTATTTAAATGGTGACAGATTGCAGAAGGACTCTGTGGTACAGAGGGCTCTGGGTATTCTGGTACATGATCCACAAAGAGTTCGTGTGCAGGTACAGCAAGTGATTAGGAAAGCAAATGGAATGCTGTCGTTTATTGCAAGGGAAATTGAGTATAAAAGGGAAGTTTTGCCACAGTTGTACAGGGGGTTGGGGAGAGCACATCTGAAGTACTGTGCACAGTTTTGGTCTGAAAGAAGAAAGCTTTCATTCGAAGTAGTTCAGAGAAGGTTCACTCAACTGATTCCTGGGATGAAGGGGTTATCTTATGAGGAAACGTTGGCCAGGTTTGGCCTGTATCCATTGGAATTTAGAAGAATGAGAAGTGAACATATTAAATGCTGAGGGGACTTGACAGGGTGGCTGCTGAGAGGATGGGAGGAATTTTATCCTGTCGGCGGGGGTCTTGACATTTGGGGAAATGGAAGCCGAGATCCCCACCTCGCCTCTTTTCCGGAAGGCATGCCCAATTTAGTGCCAACCAGCCACTTAAGTGGACAGCGGCAGGCCTTCCATCGGATCTAGGACCCCGTTGCCAGAGGTCCCGCCCTTGGAGACCTGCCAGTCAATCAGAGGCGAGCAGCTGTATTACCACTGTGGATGCGTTAGCTGCTGATGGAGGTGACCGTATTGGAGTCCAAGGAGCATCGCTGGAGCCAGGCCTCAGGTAGATCAGGGCAGGAGGGGTCTAGCAGGGGAGGGAATTGAGGGGGGGTGGGGGGTAGGGATTCGGCAGCAAGGGCAGGGGTGGCCCTCAGCGGTTCTCCACCCCGATGCCGGGTCCCTCATATGGCCGCAATTAATAGGATTAATAAGAGATCTTGTAGTTAAGGATCCTCTGGGGGAAGCAATCATAAGATGGTAGAATTTCAAATTCAGTTTGAGGGTGAGCAACTCTGGTCTCAAATCAGTGTCTTCAGCTTAAACAAGGGCAATTACAGAGGTATGAAGAAAGAGTTGTCTAAAGCGGGCTGGGAAAATAGACTACAGGGGAAGTCAGTGGATGAGCAATGGCGGACTTTTAAGCAGATATTTCATAACACTCAGCAAAGATTTATTCCGGTCAGAAGGAAGGACTCGATGAGAACGATGAACCACCCGTGGATAACGAAGAAAGTTAAGGAGAGTATCAAATCAAAAACAAAGGCGTACTAAGCGGCGAAAGCTAGTGGTAGGCCAGAGAATTGGGAATATTTTACAAACCAGCAGCAGATGACTAAAAAGCTAATAAAGAGGGAGAAAATTGATTATGAGAGTAAATTGGCAAGAAATATAAAAACAGTTAACAGCTTCTATGGGTATATAAAAAGGAAGAGAGTAGCTCAAGTAAGTGTGGGACCCTTAGAGGATGAGACTGGGGAATTAATAACGGGGAATAGGGAAATGGCAGATAGTTTAAACCAATATTTTGCATCGGTCTTCACGGTGGAGGCCACTATAAACATTCCAACAATAATAGATGAGCAAGATGTAAATGGGAGGGAGGAACTTGTAACAATCTCTATCACGAGGGAAAAAGTGCTGGACAAACTGTTGGGACTAAAGACAAGTTGCCAGGACCTGATGGTCTGCATCCAAGGGTTTTAAAAGAAGTGGCTGCAGAGATAGTGGAGGCATTGGTCATAATATACCAAAACTCACTGGATTCCGGTAGGGTACCAGCGGATTGGAAAACCACTAATGTGACACCCCTATTCAAGAAGGGAGGGAGACAGAAAGCAGGAAACTATAGACCAGTTAGCTTAACATCTGTCATTGGGAAAATGTTAGAGTCCATTATTAAGGAAGAAATAGCAGGACATTTAGAAAAACATAATGCAATCAAACAGAGTCAACATGGTTTTATAAAAGGGAAGTCATGTTTGGCAAATTTGTCGGAGTTCTTTGAGGATATAACAAGCAGAATGGATAAAGGGGAACCAGTAGATGTAGTGTATTTGGATTTTCAGAAGGCGTTCGATAAGGTGCCACATAAAAGCTTATTGCACAAAATAGGAGCTCGGGGCATTGGGGGTAATGTGTTGGCGTCGATTGAGGATTGGCTAACACACAGAAGGAAGAGAGTCAGGATCAGTGGGTCTTTTTCAGGTTGGAAAGCTGTAACTAGTTGGGTGCCACAAGGATCAGTCCTAGGGCCTCAACTATTCACGATCTATATTAATGACTTGGAGGAAGGGACAGAGTGTAGTATCCAAATTTGCTGACGATACAAAAATAGGTGGGAAGGCATGTTGTGATGAGGACACAAAGAATCTGCAAAGGGATATAGATAGGTGAAGTGAGTGGGCAAAAACTTGGCAGCTGGTGTTCAATGTGGGAAAGTGTGAGGTCATCCACTTTGGTAGGAAGAATAAAAAGGCAGGTTATTATTTAGCTAGAGAAAGACTACAAAATACTGCAGTACAGAGGGATCTGGGTGTTCTTGTACATGAAACACAAAAAGTTAGCATGTAGGTGCAGCAAGTAATTAAGAAGGCAAATGGAATTTTGGCCTTTATTGCCAGGGGGTTAGAGTTTAAAAATAGGGAAGTCTTGTTACAACTGTACAGGGTGTTGGTGAGGCCACATCTGGAGTACGACATACAGTTTTGGTCCCCGTATTTAAGGAAGGATATACTAGCATTGGAGGCCGTTCAGAAAAGGTTCACTCGGTTGATTCCTGGGATGAAGGGATTGTCTTATTAAGAAAGGGTAAACAGGTTAGGCCTTTATTCATTGGCGTTTAGAAGAATAAGAGGTGATCTTATTGAAACATATAAGATTTTAAGGGGGCTTGACAGGGTAGATGTTGAGAATATGTTTCCACTGATGGGGGAATCTCGAACGAGGGGACATAGTTACAGAATAAGGGGGCACACATTTAAAACTGAGATGCAAAGGAATTTCTTCTCTCAGAGGGTGGTGAATCTCTGGAATTCTCTACCTCAGAGAGTTGTGGAAGCTAGGTCACCAAATGTATTTAAGGAGGAGGAGATAGATTTTTGAAATCTTGGCCCGAAAGCAGAGTTGAGGCCTGGGACAGATCAGCCATGATAGATAGAGTTATACAGCATAGGAACATGCCCTTCGGCCCATCGTGTCTGTGCCGCCCATTTTCCAGCATTTGGCCCATAGCCTTGTATGCTGTGGCGTTTCAAGTGCTCATCTAAATACAACTTAAATGTTGCGAGGGTTCCTGCCTCTAACACCTCTTCAGGCAGTGCGTTCCAGATTCCAACCACCCTCTCAGTGAAAAAAATTTTCCTCAAATCCCCTCTAAACCTCCTGCCCCTTACCTTAAATCTATGCTCCCTGGTTATTGACCCCTCCGCTAAGGGAAAAAGTTTCTTCCTATCTAACCTATCAGTGCCCCTCATAATGTTTTATACCTCAATCATGTCCCCCCTCAGCCTTCTCTGCTCTAAGGTAAACAACTCTCGCCTATCTCTCTCTTCATAGCTGAAATGCTCCAGCCCAGGCAACATCCTGGTGAATCTCCTTTGCACCCTCTCCAGTGCAATCACATCTTTCCTATAGTGTGGTGCCCAGAACTGTACACAGTACTCCAGCTGTGGCCTAACTAACATTTTACACAGCTCCATCATAACCTCCCTGCTCTTATATTCTATGCTTTGGCTAATAAAGGCAAGTATCCCATATGCCTTTCTAACCATCTTATCTACCTGTGCTGTTGCCTTCAGTGATCTATGGGCAAGTATACCAAGGTCCCTCTGACCCTCTGTACTTCCTAGGGTCTTACCATCCATTGTATATTTCCTTACCTTGTCAGTCCTCCCAAAATGCATCACCTCACACTTCTCAGGGTTAAATTCCATTTGCCACTACTCTGCCCATCTCAGCAGCCCATCTATATCGTTCTGTAATCTAAGGCTTTCCTCCTCACTATTTACAACACCACCAATTTTCATGTCATTTGCGAACTTACTGATCATACCTCCTATATTCACATCAAATCGTTAATGTACACTACAAACAGCAAGGGTCGCAGAACCGATTCCTGTGGTACACCACTGGTCACAGACCCTCTGCCTCCTGCCACTAAGCCAATTTTGGATCCAATTTGCCAAATTGCCCTGGATCCCATGGGCTCTTACCTTCTTAACCAATCTCCCATGTGGGACCTTATCAAAAGCCTTACTGAAGTCCATGTAGACTACATCAACTGCTTTACCTTCATCTACACATCTAGTCACCGCCTCGAAAAATTCAATCAAGTTAGTTAGACACGATCACCCCCTGACAAATCCATGCTGACTATCCCTGATTAGTCCCTGCCTCTCCAAGTGGAGATTAATCCTGTCCCTCAGAATTTTTTCCAATTGTTTCCCAACCACTGATGTTAGACTCACCGGCCTGTAATTACCTGGTTTATCCCTGCTACCATTCTTGAATAATGGTACCACATTTGCTGTCCTCCAGTCCTCTGGCACCTCTTCTGTGGCCAGAGAGGATTTGAAAATTTGTGTCAGAGCCCCTGCTATCTCCTCCCTTGCCTCACATAACAGCCTGGAATATATCTCATCTGGGCCTGGGGATTTATCCACTTTTAAGCCTGCTAAAACAGCTAATACTTCCTCCCTTTCAATGCTAATATGTTCAAGTATATCACAATCCCCCTCCCTGATCTCTACACCTACATCGTCCTTCTTCCTAGTGAACACAGATGAAAAGTAACCATTTAAAACCTCACCTATGTCCTCCGGCTCCCCACACAGATAGCCACTTTGGTCCCTAATGGGCCCTACTCTTTCCCTGGTTATCCTCTTGCCCTCAATATGTTTATAAAATGCCTTGGGATTTTCCTATATCTTGCCTGCCAGTGTTTTTTCATGTCCCCTCTTCATTCTCCTAATTACTTTTTTAAGTACCCCCCTGCACTTTTTATACTCCTCTAGTGCCTCAACTGTTTTCAGCACTCTATGTCAGCACTCCTTATCCAATCCTCAATATCCCTTGACATCCAAGGTTCCCTGGACTTGTTGGTCCTACCCTTCACCTTAACGGGTACATGTTGGCTCTGAACTCTCACTATTTCCTCTTTGAATGACTCCCACTGGTCTGACGTAGACTTTCCTACAAGTAGCTTCTCCCAGTCCACTTTGACCAGATCCTGTTTTATCATATTGAAATCGGCCTTCCCCAATTCAGTACCTTTATTTCCAGTCCGTCTTTGTCCTTTTCCATAACTACCTTAAATCTTAGAGTTATGGTCACTATCCCCAAAATGTTCCCCCACTGACACTTCTACCACTTGTCTGGCTTCATTCCCTAGGATTAGGTCCACTACCGCCCTTCTCTTGTAGGACTTTCTACATACTGGCTCAAACAACTCTCCTGTATGCATTTTAAGAATTCTGCCCCCTTTAAGCCTTTTGCACTGAGACTATCCCAGTTGATATTGGGGAAGTTGAAATCCCCTACTATTATTACCCTATTACTTCTACACTTCTCTGAGATTTGCCTACATATCTGCTCCTCTATCTCTCCCTGACTGTTTGGAGGCCTGTAGAACACTCCCAGCCACGTGATTGCCCCCATTTTGTTTTGAAGTTCTACCCATATGGCCTCATTTGTGGAACCTTCTAAGATATCATCCCTCCTTACTGCAGTAATTGATTCCTTGATCAACAGTGCATTGCCACCTCCTCTTCTACCCCCTCCCCTGTCTTGCCTGAAGATTCTATACCCTGGAATATTGATCTTATTGAATGGCGGGGCAGGCTTGAGCCGCTGAATGGCCTACTCCTGCTCCTTGTTCTTATGTTCTTAAGAGGCCCTTAGTTGGGGATTAACTGTCCAGTTAAGGGCCTCAATTGGCGGCAAGGTGGGAAGGCCATTAACAGGCTTTTCCGCCCTGGACTAAATTTTGGCAGAGGCGGGAAGGTGACCCAAAACCACCATCCCACCCTATTTTATGCTGTCCCGCCTCCAAACCCACAGTGGGAGTGACATAAAATTCTCCCCCTCCCCCCAATACTTCCCCTTGTGGAAGGGATTAGAAGTAAGAGGCACAGTTTAAAAATAAGGGGCCTCACATTTAAGACGGAGATGAGGAGAAATTGTTTTCTCTCAAAGGGTCATTGGTCTGTGGAATTCTCTTCCCCAGAGAACAGTGGAGGCAGGGTCATTGAATATTTTTAGGCTGAGTTAGATAGATTCTTTATTGACAAGGAAGTCAAAGGGTATCGGGATAAACAGGAAAGTAGAGTTGAGGCCACAATCAGATCAGCCACGATCTTGTCAAATGGCGAAGCAGGCTCGAGGGACTTAATGGCCTACCCCTGCTTCTAATTCGTATGTTTGTATGTAAAGGTTGACCAGGTTGGGCTTGTACTGATTAGAGTTTAGAAGAATGAGAGGTCATCTTATTAAACATATAAGAATTTGAGAGGGCTTCTCTGGGTATTTGTTGAGAGGATGTTTCCCCTCATTGGGGAATCTAGAACAAGGGGGCACAGTTTCAGAATAAGGGGTCTCCCATTTAAGACAGAACTGAGGAGGAATTTCTTCTCTCAGAAGTTCATTAATCTTTGGAATTTTCTTCCCCAAACAGCAGTGGAGACTGGGTCATTGAATATATTCAAGGCTGAGTTCGACTGATTTTTGATCTACAAGGGAGTCAAAGGTTATCGGGGCTGGCAGGAAAGGGGAGCTAGGGCCACAATGAGATCAACCATAATCTGATTAAATGGCAGAGTTGGCTTGAGGGGCCAAATGGCCTACTTCAGCTCCTATTTCTTATGTTATTATGGCGGAGTAGTATAGGTCCCTTAATGACAGATCTGGGCGATACTGTAATTGGAAATCCTTAAATGGCAGACTTACTAAATAACTACTTTGTATCTTCACAGTAGAAGCTGAAGATAAAATACCAGAGATACAAGCAAAAATAAAAAAGGAGGAACTAATTAGATTTATTGTAGTAAAAATATGGAGAAACTAATGAAATTGAAGGTGGACAACTATCTAAGACCTGATGGTTTCTACCCCAAGGTATTAGAAGAAGTAGGTGTAAAGATTGCTGATGGGTTCAAATGCCTTTGGAAGCCCATATACACTGCATCAATTGCATTATCCTCATCATTCTTCTCCTTTACCTCAGCAAAAAACTCAAGCAAGTTAGTTAAACACATTTTATTTCATCTTAGTTTGTTCAGTTTCCTTACCCGCTGGTTTTTTTTCATGTTTGTACTTGCGGCTGTTCAGTTTTCAGTACATTAACACCCTATCTGTACTAATGCTTTGTCTTTGAACACACCATTAACATATTGTTTGCCTTTGCTCCACAATCTTCTGGTCAGCTATTCTGTAACCTTGTCCTATTTACACCTTTTCCTTTGTTATCTCTTGCCCCACCCCCGCTTTACTTGCTTATAACCTTTTACATTTCTAATATTTGCTAGTTCTGAAGAAGGGTCACTGACCTGAAACGTTAACTCTGCTTCTCTCTCCACAGATGCTGCCAGACCTGCTGAGTATTTCCAGCATTTCTTGTTTTTATTTTATATTATATTAGTTGAACACAATTTGCCTTTAACAGATCCATGCTGACTTTCCTTAATTAATCTACACTTGTCCAAGTGACTGTTAATTTTGTCCCAGATTATTGTCTCTAAAAGCTTTCCCACTATGCAAAGTTAAACTGGCTAGCCTGTCGTTGTTGGGCTTATCCTTATACCCTTTTTAAACAAGGGTAAAACATTTGCAATTCTCCAGTCCTCTGGCACCACCCTTGTATCTAAAGATAAGAGTTTCTCTTGCAGCCTCACAGCTCCAGGGACCCAGGTTCGATTCCGGGTACTGCCTGTGTGGAGTTTGCAAATTCTCCCTGTGTCTGCGTGGGTTTTCTCCGGGTGCTCCGGTTTCCTCCCACAAGCCAAAAGACTTGCAGGTTGATAGGTAAATTGGCCATTATAAATTGTCACTAGTATAGGTAGGTGGTAGGGAAATATAGGGACAGGTGGGGATGTTTGGTAGGAATATGGGATTAGTGTAGGATTAGTATAAATGGGTGGTTGATGTTCGGCACAGACTCGGTGGGCCGAAGGGCCTGTTTCAGTGCTGTATCTCTAATCTAAAAAAAAAAATAAGCACCTGAAGAGAAAAGATTTGGAGGGATATGGGGAAAGGGCGGACAAGTGGGGCTAGCTGAGTTTCTCTTGCAGAGAGCTGGCACGGACACGATGGGCCAAATGGCCTCCTTCTGCGCTGTAACCATTCTAGGAGGATATGGAAGAGGAAGAGAGGCAGCAAACTAAACACGCCCTCTCTGCCCGGGCTGAATGTGAAGAACTAATTCAAGTAACCAGTCACCTCAATCCCAATTTCCCTTTCACCTACAGTCCCACACCCCTTACCTTCCCTCTGTCGCTGATCATCACACCATCCTCTAGGTCACAATGCAAAGATAAAAGACAACACGGAATGAACATTCCAGACCCGATTTATAATTGAAATCATGCCATATTGCATACAAACTTAAACTAATCACCCTTGAGCATTCCTTCTGTATGCTTTTGACTGTCCTAGTGCTCCTATGTAGTGCTATCCCAGTGGCTGCAGCATGGCAGGTGGAATGCTGCTGACCTTCAGTGGAGGACACTGCAGATGGCTTTGCAGAACAACCTCGAGCAGTTCTGTGCTTAGAAGGCCCGACTTCAGACCCGTACCATCTTGGCACAGGTGCCAGCAGTCTGGGATTGATGGCTGATGGGCAACAGCAAGGCACTGGCGGGGTGGGAGGACGAATGTTGTCTTCCTGAGAGAGGGCTGCAGGTTCATGATTCGTGTTCCATGAAATCACAACATCTCCCCCCTGAGGCGGTGCCTCAACAATCCCAATAATTTGTTAGACGACATGTTGCTGGATAGCTGTATTACCCTGCGAGCCCCTTTAAGCACTGGTATCCTCAGCAGTCTGAGCTTACATGATGACAAGCTGACCTTGCATGACTTTATTCTGAGCTTCCACTGCAGCTGTCAGACTTTTGGTGGAAGCTACTTGTGCTGCAGTGGAAGCTGAGACATTGACCATCAGACGTTGCATCATGGTTGGTGTGCTACAAGTGTGCTAATGGAGTTGACCACCACTTCCATGCTGGAAAGGATGGGATTCAAGCTCTGCATAAAACCATATGCCAAATTGGTGCCGGACTCCTTCATGCTCCTTAACATTGAAATTCAGGTTTTCTGACAGGCTTTGCAACGCACCAAGCATTTTATTGTGCACACCGATCAAAGTCCTCATCTGGGTCCTGTCCAGTAGAACTCAAGTGCGACCACATCCTCCGACAAGCTGACACCTGCCCTATCCTTGCTCCCTGATCTGGCTGCATTGCACTTGTGCCCAGTGTCTCACCACATACAGATGTTGTCTCTAATCTACCCTCTAAGCTAAGCACAGTATTGGTCTCTGCCACTTTCTAAGTTGGTGACTACGAGTGTGAAATCAAGTGATGGTATGTCTTCTTCATCACTCTCCCTTTGGTCTTCCTCCAAGGCCTGCCCAGGTTGTACCACTTGGATGTCTGAAAGGAAAAAAACCGCAAGGGTAAGGTTGTGATGAGGGGAGAGGGACAACTAAGAAGTGGATGCTTGCACCATCTGCAGCTTTTAAGTCAGAAAAGATTGTGGGATGAAGAGGAAATGGGATGTGTAAAGGAGGATTAGGTATGAGAATACCATCATCTTCGATTGTTTCAGTGCCGCCTCTGGCCACGGTCTCAACAATGGCCATTCCAATAATGGCCAGCATTGTCTCCTTCATGGGGGTTAGAGCCTGTTCTCCTCTAGTTGGTTCCTGCTGCCTTCAGTTGTGCACCATCTTGTCCTGCAAGAGGGAGGGAAGTGTGTCAGTAAATAAGTGCCGTGCTCTCTGTTTGGGTGATGTCGTCATGGTTTCATAATTGGCAGTGTGTGCAGGGTGTGAAATGTGAGAGACTTGCAGCAGTGTTAAGCATGTGAGTGTGAGGGAAAGCATATTCATGTTAGGTATGAATAGAGATTGATTGATAGAGATTGCTGGTAGGTGAATGATGGAGGTGTGATGATTTGAGCAGTGGAGAGGCTCATAGTGCTGTTAGGATATGGTATTTGAAGATGCGTTTACTGACCTTGACGGCCCTGTGAGTGAAATCACTAAACTACTTGCGGCACTGCACCAGCTCCTCTGACCTAGACTGCTGGCATTGACCGCCACAGCTATCTCCTCCCACTCCCTCCTTGTCCTGCCTCCTGCTCTCCACCTCCTCAACCAAGACCCTTTAGTGCAGTGCCAGAAAACCTGTGTGTCCCCTCTATCCCATGTTCAGTCATTCTTTTGTCTTTCCCAGGTTAGATTCAGCTCGCAAAGGACTCCAAGCACCCTGTTCCAGCCACAATGCACCTTCCCTTTCAAGGTGCAGGATAGCTTTAAGAAGTACCAGCAAGTATGAATTTTGAGCCCCCTGCTGATGTCTGCAGCCAGTGTGATTAGCACTAACTGCACACAGAAATCATGTTTAAGAGCTGGCAGCACAAAGATGACATACTGCCTGCATTACATCGAATGGGCACGGAGTAATAATCGCAACCTCCCCCACCCATTTTCAGCAGCTATCAAATTCAGCCCCCCCATTAAGTTATATCATTGCCTCTCAGCTATGGACATACCAATGTCTGTCTGACTTGGGATTATTTGACAGAATGTCATGGAGCAATGATCCAGGGTTCAGAATGTTTCTAATTTAACCATTTAGAAGGTTGATTGATTTATGAGCATTGAAGGGTTAACTGTTAGGCTGATGCAAATTCGACTACTGGTTGATTTTTAAAATTACATTTCACAGAGATTAATGGGGCATTACACTGACATCCTATATCATACCTGGGAGGAGCTGTGTTATTTATGTGAAATAAATCTGCCATCACAATGTTTCCAGAGTATTGTCAGACTTCTCCAATTGACTCTGGCATTTTTTATTTCTTTCATTTTGCCCTATATGTTGCAATAAAATAGCAAAACAATTCAGCCTTTTGGTAAAGACTAAAGAATTGGAGTGCCACATGTTAAGAATAACACAGCTCATTAAATGACTGCTTCGAGTATGTGATGATAAATTTATATGAATCTAACTCTCTGTCTTTAAAAGATGTACAAACTTGGCTACAAAACAGAAAATAGAGAATAGGGGTTAAAGATAGTTACTCAGACTGGCAGGAAGTGGGACATGGTATATCTCAAGGATTTGTGCTGGGGCCACATTTGTTCAACATTTGCACAATTAATTTGGATTCTAGAATCGGAAGTACATTATTAAAATTCGTGGATGACACTACAATTTGGGAGTATAGTTCAGAATGAGGAGGACTGCGATGAAATACAAGATGTTAACAAACTTGCAGAATGAGTCACTCAGTTGGTAGCACTCTTGCCTCTGAGTCAGAAGGTTGTGGGTTCAAGGCCCACGCCAGAACTTGAGCACAAAAATCTAGGCTGTCCCTTCAGTGCAGTACTGAGGGAGTGCTGTTGTGTCAGAAGTGCCATCTTTCAGATGAGATGTTAAGCCAAGGCCCCGTCTGCTTTCTCAGGTGGATGTTTAGTTTAGTTTAGTTTAGGATGTAAAAGATCCCAAGGTACTATTTCGAAGAAGAGCAGAGCTGTTATCCCTTGTGTCCTGGCCAATATTTACCTTGAATCAACATCACAACGCTAGATGTTTATTATCACATTGCTGTTTGTGGGAGTTTGCTGTGCGCAAATTGGCTGCCACATTTCCTACATTACAACAGACTACACTTCAAAAGTACTTCATTGGCTGTAAGGCACTTTGGAATGTCCGGGAGGTCATGAAAGACACTATATAAATGCAATTTTTTTTTAGATGGCAAATGAATTTCAATATAGGTAAGTGTGAGGCAGTGCATTTGCTAAGAGGGATGTAACAGTCAAAATTGGGTAGAGGCGCTATAAGATCTCGGGGTATAGATCTATAGTAGCAAAAGAAGCAACACAGGTTAACAAAACCGTAACAAGTGTAATCAAAACATTTCATTTCTAGAGGCAGTGATTTCAAATAAGCAAAGTTATGTTCAACTTGCATAGAGCCTTGGTTATACCGCATTTAGAGTATTATGCACAGTTCTGGCCACCATATTGCAGAAAGGATTTTGAAGCACTGGAGAAAGTGCAAAAAAGATTTACAAGAATGATAGCAGAACTGATAGGGTACAGCAATCAGGAAAGACTGAATAAGATGGATCTCTTTTTTTCTAGAAAAGAGAAGACAGAGGTGACCTGATGGGGACGTCTTTAAAATTTTGAAGGGGCTCTATAGGGTAGATATAGATGTTTCCCCTTGTGGGTGAGTCCTAAACTAGGGGCAAAGAATATAACATAGTTACCAATAAACCCAATAAGGAATTCATGAGAAATTTACTCAGAGTGGTGAGAATGTGGACTTGCTACCACATAGAGTGGTTGAATCAAATAGCATAGATGCTTTTAAGGGAAACTCGAAAAGTACATGAGGGAGAAGAGAGTAGGAGGATAGGGGAAAGAATGAGATGAAGTAAATAGAGAGGAGGCTTGTATGGAGCACAAACACCAACATGGGCCAAATGGCCTGTTTCTGTATGGTAAATTCTTTGTAATTAATATAACACAAAGCAATTGACTGATGGGTAGGCATGAATTCCAAATAGAGCCTCGTGCAAATGTATAATTCAAAAACAGTATGACACATTTTATCCATTTTACCATGGAGAGAATTACTCTGGTAGCAATATGTAATGACATTGTACACCTGTTAATGCACATTTTCTCTGGTTAGTACCTTCAGTGAAATTATATCTTTATTTTATTTAAAATGCACTACACATAGCAAACAGATCAGTTCTTCCACCCTATATCTCCACACACTTTATTAACTGTCCTCACTTTTTCATATATTGATTTTGAGTTGTAAAAAGCGATTTAACAAAAATGGGATAGTTATGTACAAATTATTTTTAATTGATTGTTATAAGTCCAAGATATGTGCTTCTAACAATGTGATTGCATCTGAAGATTCCTGTGAGTGGTACCAATGCCCCTTGTGCTCAAGAAAGCAATAATCTCTGTTCTTGAGCATGCACTGAATAAAACTAAACATTGGTTGCATACTGGAATACATTATCAGGAATCATGCCTTGAATTGAAAATGTTTTGTTTAAAATAAAGGCAGTTTTGTAAATGAGAGTGCCAAGAGTGCCAAGCCTGCTATACTTTCAGCTCTGCACGAACTGCTTTGCCTGTGCTGGGATGAGGGAGCAGTATCACAGGACATGCGCGATGCCAATATCATCACCCTCTATAAGAACAAGAGTGACCGCGGTGACTGCAACAACTACCATGGAATCTCCCTGCTCAGCAAAGTGGGGAAAGTCTTCGCTCGTGTCGCTTTAAACAGGCTCCAGAAGCTGGCAATGAGCGTGTCTACCCTGAGGCACAGTGTGGCTTTCGAGCAGAGAGATCCACCATTGACATGCTGTTCTCCCTTCGCCAGCTACAGGAGAAATGCCGTGAACAACAGATGCCCCTCTACGTTGCTTTCATTGATCTCACCAAAGCCTTTGACCCCGTCAGCAGAAGTGGTCTCTTCAGACAACTGGAAAAGATTGTATGCCCACCAAAGCTACTAAGTATCATCACCTCATTCCATGACAATATGAAAGGCACAATTCAGCATAGCGGCACCTCATCAGACCCCTTTCCAATCCTGAGTGGCGTGAAACAGGGCTGTGTTCTCGCACCTACACTGTTTGGGATCTTCTTCTCCCTGCTGCTCTCACATGCATTCAAGTTCTCAGAAGAAGGAATTTTCATCCACACAAGATCAGGTGGCAGGTTGTTCAACCTTGCCCGTCTAAAAGCGAAGTCCAAAGTACGGAAAGTCCTCATCAGGGAACTCCTCTTTGCTGACAATACTGCATTAACATCTCACACTGAAGAGTGTCTGCAGAGACTCATCGACAGGTTTGCGGCTGCCTGCAATGAATTTGGCCTAACCATCAGCCTCAAGAAAACGAACATCATGGGACAGGACGTCAGAAATTCCCCATCCATAAATATCGGCGACCACACTCTGGAAGTGGTTCAAGAGTTCACCTACCTAGGCTCAACTATCACCAGTAACCTGTCTCTCGATGCAGAATTAAACAAGCACGTGGGAAAAGCTTCCACTGCTATGTCCAGACTGGCCAAGAGAGTGTGGGAAAATGGCGCACTGACACAGAACACAAAAGTCCGAGTGTATCAAGCCTGTGTCCTCAGTACCTTGCTCTACGGCAGCGAGGCCTGGACAACGTACGTCAGCCAAGAGCGACGTCTCAATTCATTCCATCTTCGCTGCCTCCGGAAAATCCTTGGCATCAGGTGGCAGGACCGTATCTCCAACACAGAAGTCCTCGAGGCGGCCAACATCCCCAGCATATACACCCTACTAAGCCAGCGGTGCCTGAGATGGCTTGGCCATGTGAGCCGCATGGAAGATGGCAGGATCCCCAAGGACACATTGTACAGCGAGCTCGTCACTGGTATCAGACCCACCGGCCCTCCATGACTCCGCTTTAAATACGTCTGCAAACGCGACATGAAGTCCTGTGACATTGATCACAAGTCGTGGGAGTCAGTTGCGAGCGATCGCCAGAGCTGGCGGGCAACCATAAAGGCGGGACTAAAGCGTGGCGAGTCAAAGAGACTTAGCAGTTGGCAGGAAAAAAGACAGAAGCGCAAGGAGAGAGCCAACTGTGTAACAGCCCGAACACCAATTTTATCTGCAGCACCTGTGGAAGAGTCTGTCACTCTAGAATTGGACTTTTTTAGCCACTCCAGGCGCTGCTGCACAAACCACTGACCATCCCCAGGCGCTTACCCATTGTCTCTCGAGATAAGGAGGCCAAAGAAGAAGTGTAAATGACTTTGTGATTACTCTGTTATTAAAAATGAACTGCTGTAATAAAGTGAGATACTTATAGGACTTTGCATTACAACTGACAGGGAAAACAGTAAAATGAAGAAGTGTAGTGTTTTCCTAATGTAACTTCAAAAATTATTATAAAGTTTTAAAGGAATAGAATTTGGAATGAAAATAATAGTTTTTACTGTTGTATCTGTATTGTCAACAGGCACTTTTGCATAATTTGAACTAATACAAAAAAGCACCCAAATATGGCTTTGTGTTTAAATTTATTTGTCCCTAGTTACAGTGCAGAACTTTCATGCTGAAATACTGGGGGTAATTGTCCCAGGTAAGGGGAGGCGGGTTTGAGTGCATGTGGCAAGTTAAATCCCTTAAAAATGACTGGAATGGGATCCCAACATCATCCTGTCCTCTTCTGGCTTTCACCCAGGCAGTTTCGGAAGCGACTGGGGAGCCCCCATGCAGCTGTTGGGAAACCAAGATATACAAACAGCCATTTAAGTATGTCTTTAACCCTGCATTCTGGCTTTATCTGCCAATGCATAGGTTCCACAATGTCTCTACATTCAACAAGGTGGAGGAAGTGAATGAACAGGCGGAAGTCATTGTTAACTGAAATTGATCTGCTTGGAACACTATGAACCTGAAATCGGCAAGCTTATGGTTAGCCACAGATAAAGGCTAGCACTGAGTTAGTTCTGCCAGTCTGAAATCAATAGTTTTAGAGGGAATTGCAACTTTGTCTACTTTCAAGTGCCTTGGAGTCTACTTAGCTGAATGTCAACTTCCTGGCTGTCAGACTCCCCTGCAACATGGGAGCTACCCATGCAGCAGTAGCTTGGACCTCTGAGGAGGAGCAGCAAGCTAATCTAGTCCAGGAGCCACAACAACAAGAGCAGCAGCTGCTTACTCCGCAGCCACTTGCCGCTCCACCGAACAGAGCAGATCGACACAAGAGAGCCGCAGCTCGAAGGAGATGATACCCCAGCACGGGGTATATAGACCAAGGGTGAGCTTTCTCAACATGTCAGAACAACGTTGCCTCAGGAGGCTCAGACTATAATGGCAGGTAGTTGCAGACATATGCAGCCTACTGGAGCCAGACCAAGAGGACCAGGTGGGCACACATTGCCAGTTGATATCTAGGTCACTACAACCCTTAATTTCTTTGCCTCCAGCTCCTTCCAGGGATCTGCTGAAAACGTATCCAGGATATCACAGTCTGCTACCCACAAGTGCACCACCCAGGTCACCGATGCCTTGTTTGTCAAGGCCAACAAGTATATCACCTTAGTCACAGATGAGGACACTCTAACCCAGAGGGCTGTTGGCTATGCAGCATTGGCTAGATTTCCACAGGTCCAGGGGGTTATTGCTTGCACATAAATGCAAGCAATCAAGGCGCCTCCAGATCAGCCAGGCATCTTTATTAATTGGAAAGGCTTCCACTCCCTTAATGTCCAGCTAGTTTGTGACCACCACAAGGTGATCATGCATGTCTGCACCAGGTATCCAGGGAGCTGCCATGACTCCCTAACAGCACTGTGGATGTATCTGCACCAGATGGACTGCAGCGGTTCAAGAACACGGTTCAAGAACTACCTACTCAAGGGCAATTAGGGATGGGCAAGCAATGCTGGTGTTGCCAGCGACGGCCACATCCCATGAAAGAATTTTAAAAACTCCTTCATTCTTTGCCAATTACGTCTGCTGCAGGTATTCTCTCCACCAAACAGCTTCAGCGGCTGGCTCCTGGGAGACGAGGACTACTCAGTGAAGACCTGGCTGCTGACCCCAGTGAGCAACCCTACCACTGAGCCAGAGGAGAGATATAACAGGGGCCATATCATCACCAGGGCAACAATAAAGCAGGCCAATGTGCCTGGGAAGATCTAGAGGTGTCCGTCAGTGTGCCCCAGCAAGAGTGTCCAGGATTGTCGTCTGCAGTGCCCTTCACAACATGGCACTGCAGAGAGGATTGGAGCTAGAGCAAGAGGAAGGTGGACAGTGCCCAGCATCCAAGGAGGAGGAGGGAGAGCTTGAAGTGCCTCTGCTGCCTGCAGCCGCACACCACGCTGCCAAAGGAACCCGTGACAAACTCATCTAGACATGCTTTACTTAAAAAGTGTGCTTGCAGATATTTCGGAATTCCATCAAAACCCTGTGCCACCACCCCCCCAATACACCTCATTCCTACAGTCAACCAGCCAACCATCACACTTGCACCCTTTCCTCCGCATCAAGGCCAATCATTCCATTCACTGCAAGGAAACTGACCAGGGTGAATGGGGGATGCAACAGAGTAGAGGCCATGAGAATGAAGAGTTCACATAAACTCATGCTTTCATTGAAATAAAGATCATATTGAAACATTAATGCTGTTATAGCAGCCAAGTGAATCCACTTGTGCAACTAAAACATCCAGCTGAGCAGAGCTGCAAGTGTCCTGCACCCTCTCACAGAAAAACACGGCTGCGGTCTCTTCTCCAGCATCTGCTCCTGTTCACATGCGATGTGCTCCTCACCATGTGCCACCCTATTTATCTGTAATGCAGGACCCACAGAGATGAATGTATCTGTGTTGGTGGAGTTGTGCAGGAGTCATGTGATTGTACGCCCTCAGAGTGCTGGTCCTCCTCTGAGGACTCCTCGGGCTGGTCCTTCATCCTCTATGCCAGGACTTGCAGAGGACCTGTGGGAGAAAAAAGACATGAGTTATTGATGAAAGTAGCTGAAATGAGGTACAAACTTAGTATAATGCAGATTGTGAGAGATCATATTGGTAACAACAATTCAACATGAGTGGCAGTTAAGTGTCAGAGGCGGTTCATCATCTAATTGTCATGCATACCAGAAGGGCGACGATGAAAAAATACAAACTCAAACTGAAGAATTATAAAGATGGACTTTTCTTTTTTAAAATAAATGGACAATGCTGCAAAAGATGGCTGCATGTGTATTTGAACATTGTCACACTGACACACACAAAAGAAGCCTAACCAGGTTGATAGGTGTTAATTATACCCATTCTGAAACATTCCTGAATTGAATGGGTTCTTCTAAAACAAAGAAGGTGTGAAGTAGCCACTTTCTGGGTCATTGTTGGTCACCACAGGGTGGGAGATCTACGTCTCCCAATAGAGGCAAGATGTAAGTCCATTTTGACCTAGCTCCCTGAAGAGAGAGAGACACACACACCCAGAAAAAGAAGCATCACCAAACAGCTGGTCCAGCTAAGGGCTGGGAGAAAATCCAGTAAGCCATAAGGGAGGCAACATGCTGTAAGTTCTACATTTTTAACTTATGCAGCAGTGAAATTGGAAGTGATCCTCTGTCTTCAAACTGAACTTTCAATCAAGAGAGATATCTACAAGCACCTCAAGCCTGCAACCAACGACAAATTAACTTTGAGAGAATTCAGCAGGTTTACTGTGAACCCCCAAACCCTATCTCACCTGAAAACCACTCACCCCTTTTCCTCTCTATCTGTCTCGTGTGTGTGTGTGCGAGTGAATGCATTAGTGGATGTGGTTGTGACAATTTCGGGATACGGCATATTGGTCAATAAATTAATCTTCTGTGCACAGTGGCGCAGTGGTTAGCACCGCAGCCTCACAGCTGCAGCGACCCGGGTTCAATTCTGGGTACCGCCTGTGTGGAGTTTGCAAGTTCTCCCTGTGTCTGCGTGGGTTTCCTCCAGGTGCTCCGGTTTCCTCCCACATGCCAAAGACTTGCAGGTTGATAGGTTAATTGGCCATTATAAATTGTCCCCAGTATAGGTAGGTGGTAGGGAAATATAGGGACAGGTGGGGATGTGGTAGGAATATGGGATTAGTGTAGGATTAGTATAAATGGGTAGTTGATGGTCGGCACAGACTCGGTGGGCCGAAGGGCCTGTTTCAGTGCTGTATCTCTGAACTAAACTAAGATAATCTTTCGCTGTCTGTTTATTTATCAATTAAAACACAAAGGGGTTAAACCCGAATAACAAAAAAATGTTTGCTGCAGTCAGGTGCGAGTTGAATAGTGGGAACCACCCACACCCCTCACCATGTGGCTGTAACATAATTGCTGCACCAGGTCTTTGGGCCACCCCCATCTCTCCATTGCCAAGGCCCAGTATTTATGCCACCCTGCTAATCTCAAGGGCATCTTCCTCCATCATGGTCAGGGTGGCAATTCCTGCAGGTCCATTCCCAGTTCTTGGCCTCTCCCTAGAGTTGTGCATTCTCTTCTCCTGCAATGAGAAAAGACAGAGTTATGACTGTGAGAAGTGAAATGAGAACATTTTAGGAGGGTGACTGTAAGGAATGGGTGTGAGAGGGTAATAGGATGAGGTTGAATGTGAATGTTGGCTGTTGAGATGGAGATTTGAGAAGGTGCGTCTATCAGAGGAGTACTGTGCAGGAGAATGTTAGGGACGTGAGAGAGTGAAGGCTGCCAGCCAAGAGTGGTGTAACGCTCATCTTGCTGGACCTAATGAGGTCATTAAACCTTTTTCAGCAGTGAATCCAGGTCCTGGACACCACACCCCTGCTGCTCACTTCCTCTGCTATTTCCAGCCACTCCTGCTTGGTCAGCCTGGCTGGGTTCTCCTTCCATGTGCAAGGAAGAGGACTTCTGTCCTAGCCTTCACTGCATCCATCATTACCTCCAGAGACAAGTTCGAGAACTGGGAGCAGACTTCCCACATCTTTCTTCCATCACGAGGGAGTTTCCTCCTTTTTATTGCTACATTCACTGCTGCCATTGTGACCCCTACTGCGGTCCCTTTAATTAGAAATCCGTCAATGAATGATTTGGCGAATCATTCTACCCGCTCTCCCTGATTGGTCGAGCAACCCAGAATCGGGATGCTAATGGCTCAGTTAAAACGCCATGGCTAAGCCTGCTGGGGAGTTTGCCAGGTTCCATGCCTGCTAATGCGCTCATCATTTTAGCAGGGACTTAGATGACAAAATTCTGCCCACTATTACCAGGGTATTCACTATGGTCATGTATTTGTTAGATCCTTTACTGAAATCATGTTCATGTTCAAAACTTCATACCACCACATTGCTTCTCATTTATACTTCATTTTCTGCCAGTGGCTATCGCAGTTGTCTTTGCTTTTTCATAAATTGATTTTGAGTTGCAAAAATTGATTAACAAAAATACTTTGAATTCAAAATTCACTCAGTAAAGCCATGTCTACATATGACCTTAAAGGAACTGTCTGTAAGGTTGCAACTAACCAGGAGAGTTATATATACTTACCTGAATGTGGGAAATTGGGGAACAGAAGTGCTGCTCTCAACCCCACATTAAAAGAATGCAGTGTCTGCCAGACACCAATTTACACCCCATACTCTACCACTGATTGCTACCATTACCAATGCCCTCTGTTGACTGCTGCAAACCTCCGCCCCCACCTCCCCACAGTTGCAGCTACTACACTCCTCCCACCCCCACCATTATCACCTGGTTCTCCCGCAATCCACCCTCCCACCACCCCCAGTTTATTTATTTATTTAGCGATACAGCACTGAAACAGGCCCTTCAGCCCACCGAGTCTGTGCCGACCAACAGCCACCATTTATACTAATCCTACATTAATCCCATGTTCCCTACCACATCCCCATCATTCTCCTACCACCTGCCTACACTAGGGCCAATTTACAATGGCCAATTTACCTATCAACCTGCAAGTCTTTGGCTGTGGGAGGGAACCGGAGAACCCGGTGGAAACCCACGCGGTCACAGGGAGAACTTGCAAACTCCGCACAGGCAGCACCCAGAAGCTTCTTAAAGTAGAGAGAGGCAGAAAAGTTTAAGGACAGATTTCCAGAGCTTAGAGCCTGGACAGCTGAATCGACGGCCACTAATGGTGGAGCAATTGATTTTTTTTGATTTAGAAATACAGCACTGAAACAGGCCCTTCGGCCCACCGAGTCTGTGCCGACCATTAACCACCCATTTATACTAATCCTACACTAATCCCATATTCCTACCACATCCTCACCTGTCCCTATATTCCCCTACCACCTACCTATACTAGGGGCAATTTATAATGGCCAATTTACCTATCAACCTGCAAGTCTTTTGGCTGTGGGAGGAAACCAGAGCACCCGGAGGAAACCCACGCAGACACAGGGAGAACTTGCAAACTCCACACAGGCAGTACCCAGAATTGAACCCGGGTCGCTGGAGCTGTGAGGCTGCAGTGCTAACCACTGCGCCACTGTGGGGGTGCTCAAGAGGCCAGAATTGGAGGTTGCAGAGACTTCAGAGGGTTGTAGGGCTGGAGGAGGTTTCCAGTAATGCCCACCACACTGTCTCTAAAAGCAAAAGACAAACTTTTAAAATCAAGAGATTTGGTATATAAATCATGTACTGTTATTTTTATTAAACATAACCAATATGGAAAAGAAATCTGAAAAGTTGAGACAGAACGATCAAAAAGGAAATCTACCAAATATTTATTGCATAGGAACTAATGACCTCATTTGCCCTGCAGGAAAAAATGCCATAGGAATATTTAAACCACGCAGTACTTAACAAATTAAATTGCTCTACTAGGAATTATTAACAAATTCCTGGGTTCAGTGATCCAGTGGAGATTACACTGAACTGGGAAAAAGTCAACAGAGCTGGAGAGCCTGATGAATGCAAAATGCAGTGATGGTCATCTCTTTTCCTCGCTTATCCAAGAGATGCTGTGATGCCAACACAAGGCCAATATTTGATCATTCTTTGCCAGGGAGCTGCCTCTGGCTCTCCACAGCTCAAAGCCTTGATGAAACAAAGGCCTAAGACATAATATCGGGGGTGCCTCTGACCTCACCATTCAGACACAGGGACTATTCCCTGCAGCTGCCACACACTGAAAAATGGACCAAGCATTGGCACCTAGCTACCCAGAATCACAGAATAATACAGTGCAGAAGAGGCCCTTTGGCTCATCAAGTCTGCACCGATGCATTAAATACACCATTTGCCAGCACTTGGCCCATAGCCTTGAATGTTATGACATGCCAAGTGCTCATCCAGGTACTTTTTAAAGGATGTGAGGCAACCCGCCTCTACCACCCTCCCAGGCAGTGCATTCCAGACCGTCACCACCCTCTGGGTAAAAAAGTTCTTCCTCAAATCCCCCTTAAACCTCCTGCCCCTCACCTTAAACTTGTGTCCCCTCGTAACTGACCCTTCAACTAAGGGGAACAGCTGCTCCCTATCCACCCTGTCCATGCCCCTCATAATCTTGGACACCTCGATCAGGTCACCCCTCAGTCTTCTCTGCTCCAGCAAAAACAACCCAAGCCTATCCAACCTCTCTTCATAGCTTAAATGTTCCATCCTAGGCAACATCCTGGTGAATCGCCTCTGCACCCCCTCCAATGCAATCACATCCTTCCTATAATGTGGCGACCAGAATTGCACACAGTACTCCAGCTGTGGCCTTACCAAAGTTCTATACAACTCCAACATGACCTCCCTACTTTTTTTTTAGATTAGAGATACAGTACTGAAACAGGCCCTTCAGCCCACCGAGTCTGTGCCGAACATCAACCACCCATTTATACTAATCCTACACTAATCCCATATTCCTACCAAACATCCCCACCTGTCCCTATATTTCCCTACCACCTACCTATACTAGTGACAATTTATAATGGCCAATTTACCTATCAACCTGCAAGTCTTTTGGCTTGTGGGAGGAAACCGGAGCACCCGGAGAAAACCCACGCAGACACAGGGAGAATTTGCAAACTCCACACAGACAATACCCGGAATCGAACCCGGGTCCCTGGAGCTGTGAGGCTGCGGTGCTAACCACTGCGCCACTGTGCCGCCCAAAATCTAATTTTGTAATCTATGCCTCGATTGATAAAGGCAAGTGTTCCATATGCCTTTTTCACCACCCTATTAACCTACCCTTCTGCCTTCAGAGATCTATGGACAAACATGCCAAGGTCCCTTTGTTCGTCGGAACTTCCCAGTGTCAGGCTATTCATTGAATACTTCATAAAATCTGGCACATATGAGCAGGAGTAGGCCATTTTAACCCCTTGAGCCTTTTCCACCATTCAATGAGATCAAGGCTGATTTGTGACCTAACTTCATATTCCTGCCTTTGCACCATATTCCTTCGTAACGTTTATGAACAAAAATCTATCAATCTTAAATTTAAGATAAACAATTGACCTAGCATCAACTGCCATTTGCAGAAGAGAGTTCCCTTCATGTGTAGAAGTGTTTCCTAACTTCACTCTTGAAAGGCATGACTCTAACTTCTAGGCTTTGTCCCTCTACCTAGACACTCCAACCAGCAGAAATAATTTTTCTACTCATAATTTCTGTGATTCTTACAGCACAGAAGGTGGCCATTCGGCTCATCATGTCCATACTGGCTGTCAAGGCAGCGAGTTCCAATCCCCACCATTTCCTCTCAACGTCCTACTTTTCTCCCTAAATCTATGCCCCTTGGTTATGGACTCCCTCAACCAAAGGGAACGGGGCCTTCCTATCCATTCTATCTGGACCCCTCATAATTTTATACACTTCAATTAGGTTTGTTCTCAGCCTTCTCTGTTCCAAAGAAAACAACCCTAGCCTATCCAATCTTTCCTCATAACTAAAATTCTCCAGTCCAGGCAACATCCTCTGTACCCTCTCTTGTGCAATCACATTTTTCCTATCGAGTGGTGATCAGAACTGCATGCAGTACTCCAGCTGGTGGCCCAACTAGTGTTTTATACGGTTTCAGCATAATATCCCAGCTCTTATATTCTGTGCCTTGGCTAGTAAAGGCAAGTATCATGTATGCCTTCTTGACCACCTTATCTACCTATCCAGCCACCTTCAGGGATCTGTGGACATGCATTCCAAGGTCCCTCTGTTCCTCTACATTTCTCAGTATCCTACCGTTTATTGTGTATTCCCTTGCCTTGTTAGCCTTCCCCAAATGCATTACCTCACACTTCTCCAGATTGAACTTCGTTTGTCACCCACCTAGCTAGTCCATTGATAGCTTCCTGCAGTCTACAGCTTTCTTCTTCATATCAGCCACACAACCAATTGTTGTATCATTTTCAAACTTCTTAATCATATCCCTTACGTTCAAGTCCAAATCACTGATATATACCACAAAAAGCAAAAGACCTAGTACGGAGCCCTCGGGAACCCCACTGGAATCAGCCTTCCAGTTACAAAAGCTACTCTATCAGTTGCTCTTAATATCTTAAAAACTTTGAATTCCCCCGTAACTTTCTAAATTCTAGGGAATACAACCCTAGTTTGTGTAATCTGCCCTCATAATTTAACGCTTGGAGTCTGGGTATAATACTGAACACAGCACTCCAGTTGTGGTCTACCCACGGCTTAACTTCTACCCACTTATATTCTAGTCTTCTAGATATAAAGGCAGTATTCCATTAACCTTTTTGATTATTTTCTGTACCTGACCGTGACATTTTAACGATCTATGTACATGGACCGCTAAGTTTCTTAGGACCTGCACTGTTTCCAGCTTTTCACCACTTAGAAAGTACTCTGAACTATGCTTTTTAGGTCCAAAGTTGGTGACCTCAGCCAGTGCCTGTATTCAGATTCATTTGCCACAGTTTTCACTTAATCTATTACAATATTTATTTTATGCTTTCATCTACATAACTTACAATACCACCCATCTGTGTCATCAGCAGACATGGATATGTGACTCTATTCTATCATCTACGTCAGTAATTAATATGGTAGATTGTTGAAGCCCAACACACATCCCTGTGAGATGCCACTAGTCACATCTACCTTCCCATTATCCCTAGTCTCTGTCTCCTACTGCTCAGCTATTTTTCAAACCAGATCAATAATTTGCCTTCAATTCCACGGGCTTCAACTTCAGCTAACAGTCTGTTATGAGGGACTTTATCAAATGCTTTCTGGAAGTCCATATAGATAACATCCATAGACATTCCCCTGTCTGCTAGAGTAATCACCTCTTCAAAACTTCAGTCAGGTTTGTAAGGCATGGCCTACCCTTTACAATTCCATGCTGGTTCTCTGCTCAGCTCAAAACTTTGAAGGTGTTCAGTCACTCCATCCTTAATTATAAACTCTGGTAATTTCACAACAACAGATGTTAGGCTAACCAGTCTATAATTCCCTGGTTTCCGTCTCTTGCCTTTCTTAAGTAGCAGAGTGACGTGCAATTTTCCAATCTATAAGAACAGTTCCCGAATGGAGAGAACTTTGGAAGATCATAGATAGGACATCTGCAATGTTCTCATCTACTTTCTTTAAAACACTGCGATGAAACCATCTGTTCCTGGGGATTTGTCACTCTTTAGTGCCATTATTTTCTTCATTACTGTTAACTTGCTTATGTTAATTTTTGGGAGTCCCCATCCCTGATTTGATAGATGTCTGGAATGTTCTACTGTAAATACTGATGCAAAATAATTATTCAACATGTCTGCCATTACCTTATTTTCATTGACAATTTCACCAATATCATTTTTCAAGGGGCCCACTTTGCTCCTGACCACCCTCGTTTTCCTAATACTATAAAATTATATTGACACTGAATGCTTCATGTACATTGGAGATCTCAGGCCTCTGCACTTGATTTGATTTTAGAGGGCTGTTTCACTGGGACGTTTAGCACCCTCATATTATCAACCCCACAATGTTGTGAGAAAGTAGAATACACTGTCCCAGAAGGCAAAATCAGTCAAGTTTTTAAAAGAGAGAAATGCATTTGGTGAATAAGGTTATTAACGGATATGGGGAATGGAAGGGGAATTGTGAATAAGATAGAACTGCTATTGCATACCTATCCTTTGTGGTGATAGGGTAGTGTCCAGGATGCACATGGGAAATATCACCATTAGTACTATAGCAGTGTCAGAAGTCAGTATCGGCATCAGTGTCTTAAATGCATTTTTACACAAAAAAAATTTTTTGACAGTAAAAACATATAACACTGGATCCTCTACTTGTGTAATGCGATTGACTTTAACAAAGGACATTTTAATGAATTAATATTCTTTCTATGTATAGATATTAAAGACTTTGTACAGGACAAATGTAAACATGAAACGAAAGCCTGTCTGGAACGATCTTAACCCGAAGGCGGTCAGCACAGATGAAATGTTTGGTTTTATACATCCTGCAACCCGAGAGTGGAAGGATGGCAAGTATCCCAAATACAGTATTTTGAACATCTGTAGCTCTGCTGATAAAACTGGAGTCAGGATTATTGACAAAGACATTGACTAACTCTTATTGTTAATGTATCAGTGTTCACACCAGCAAGTGCTGATTGACCAGTTTTCTTTGGCAATAAGAAGCATCTTACTGCCGACAAATAAATATTCAAAAGACTATTAAATTACAATCCATATCCATTTCTGAAATTTATCTGTGAAAATACGGGCATAAAAAATTCATAGGTCAATTAACATAAGCAAATTAACAGGACAGAGTATACAGGAAGAAATAAATGGGGCGTGTCAGAAAGGTACCGCTATATTCATGGTTACTTTAATCTACATGTAGATTGGGCGAATCAGATTGGCAAAGGTATCCTGGAAAATTCGTTCATACCGTGTGTTCGGGACAATTTCTTAGAGCAGTACATTCTAGAGCAGGCTAATCTGGACCTGGTAATGTGCATTGAGACAGGATTAATCAATAACATCATGGTAATAAAAGCAAAATACTGCGGATGCTGGAAGTCTGAAATAAAAACAAGAAATGCTGGAATCACTCAGCAGGTCTGGCAGCATCTGTGGAAAGAGAAGCAGAGTTAACGTTTCGGGTCAGTGACCCTTCTTCGGAACTGACAAATATAAGAAAAGTCACAGATTATAAACAAGTGAGGTGGGGGTGGGGCAAGAGATAACAAAGGAGAAGGTGCAGATTGGACCAGGCCACATAGCTGACCAAAAGGTCACGGAGCAAAGGCAAACAATATGTTAATGGTGTGTTGAAAGACAAAGCATTAGTACAGATTAGGTGTAAATACACTGAACAGCAAGTGCAAACCTGAAAAAAACAGTGGGTAAGCAAACTGAACAAACTAAGATGAAATGAAATAAATGCAAAAAAAGATTGTAAAAAATGTAAAAAAGAATGTAGAAAAAAGGAAGAAAAAATAACTAAAAATGAAAGTAAAATGGGGGGCTGTCATGCTCTGAAATTATTGAACTCAATGTTCAGTCCAGCAGGCTGTAGTGTGCCTAATCGGTAGATGAGATGCTGTTCCTCGAGCTTGCGTTGATGTTCACTGGAACACTGCAGCAATCCCAGGACAGAGATGTTCGCATGAGAGCAGGGGGGAGTGTTGAAATGCCAAGCAACCGGAAGCTCAGGGTCCTGCTTGCGGACTGAGCGGAGATGTTCCGCAAAGCGGTCACCCAGTCTGCGCTTGGTCTCCCCAATGTAGAGGAGACCACACTGTGAGCAGTGAATACAGTATACTACATTGAAAGAAGTACAAGTAAATCGCTGCTTCACCTGAAAGGAGTGTTTGGGGCCTGGGATAGTGAGGAGAGAGGAGGTAAATGGGCAGGTATTACACCTCCTGCGATTGCAGGGGAAGGTGCCCTGGGACAGGGACGAGGTGGTGGGGGTAATGGAGGAGTGGACCAGGGTGTCGCGGAGGGAACGATCCCTTCGGAATGCTGACAGGGGAAGGGAGGGGAAGATGCGACTGGTAGTGGCATCACGCTGGAGGTGGCGAAAATGGCGGAGGATGATCCTTTGGATATGGAGGCTGGTGGGATGAAAAGTGAGGACAAAGGGGAACCCTGTCACGGTTCTGGGAGGGAGGGGAAGGGGTGAGGGTAGAGGTGCGGGGAATGGGTCGGACTCGGTTGAGGGCCCTGTCAACCACAGTGGGGGGAAATCCTCCGTTGAGGAAAAAGGAGGTCATATCAGAAGCACCGTCATGGAAGGTAGCATCATCAGAGCAGATGCGTCGGAGACGGAGAAACTGGGAGAATGGAATGGAGTCCTTACAGGAGGTAGGGTGTGAAGAAGTGTAGTCGAGGTAGCTGTGGGAGTCGGTGGGCTTATAATGGATATTGGTAGACAACCTATCCCCAGAGATGGAGACAGAGAAGTCGAGGAAGGGAAGGGAAGTGTCAGAGATGGACCATGTAAAGGTGAGAGAAGGGTGGAAATTGGAAGCAAAGTTGATAAAGTTTTCTAGTTCGGGGCGGGAGCAGGAAACGGCACCGATACAGTCATCAATGTACCGGAAAAAGAGTTGGGGGAGGGGGCCTGAGTAGGACTGGAACAAAGAATGCTCGACATATCCCACAAAAAGACAGGCATAACTAGGACCCATGCGGGTACCCATAGCGACACCTTTTACTTGAAGGAAGTGCGTGGAGTTGAAGGAGAAGTTGTTCAATGTGAGAACAAGTTCAGCCAGGCGGAGGAGGGTGGTGGTGGATGGAGACTGGTTGGGCCTCTGTTCCAGGAAGAAGCGGAGAGCCCTCAAACCATCCTGGTGGGGGATGGAGGTGTAGAGCGATTGGACGTCCATAGTGAAGAGGAGGCGGTTGGGACCAGGAAACTGGAAATTGTCAAAATGACGTAGGGCGTCAGAAGAGTCACGGATGTAGGTGGGAAGAGACTGGACCAGCGGAGAAAAGATAGAATCTAGATAGGAAGAAATAAGTTCAGTGGGGCAGGAGCAGGCTGACACAATGGGTCTGCCGGGACAGTCCCGTTTGTGGATTTTGGGAAGGAGGTAGAAGCGGGCTGTCCGGGGTTGTGGGACTATGAGGTTGGAAGCTGTAGAGGGAAGATCTCCAGAGGAGATGAGGTCAGTGACAGTCCTTTGGACGGTGGCTTGATGTTCGGTGGTGGGGTCATGGTCCAGAGGGAGGTAGGAAGAGGTGTCTGTGAGTTGGCGTTGAGCTTCTGCAAGGTAGAGGTCAGTACGCCATACAACAACAGCACCACCCTTGTCTGCAGGTTTGATGACCATGTCGGGGTTAGACCTGAGAGAACGGAGTGCCTCAAGTTCAGAGGGGGACAGGTTAGAGTGAGTGAGGGGGGCAGAGAAATTCAGACGACCAATGTCTCGCCGACAGTTTTCAATGAAGAGATCAAGAGCGGGTAAGAGGCCAGGGGGAGGGGTCCAGGTAGAGGGAGAATGCTGGAGGCGGGTGACTGGTTCTGCTGGTCGGGGGGAGGACTCCTGGTCGAAGAAGTGAGCCCGGAGGCGGAGGCGATGGAAGAAGAGCTCAACGTCATGCCGAGCGCGAAATTCATTGAGGTGGGGGCGTAAGGGGATAAAACTGAGACCATTGCTGAGTACAGAACGCTCAGCATCAGAGAGGGGGAGGTCAGAGGGTATAGTGAATACACGGCAAGGGGTCAGATCAGAAGGGGTGGGGTCAGAGGGAAGTGAAGCGGAAGGAGGATCTGGAAGGGCATTAGTCCCCATCAGCTGCTGGAGCTTGCGTTCCTTAACACCTGAAAGGAAGAAAAAAAGTTTTTTGTTAATGCGTCGGATGAGACGTAAGATGAGATGAAACTGCGGAGTGGAACAGCTTTGAGATAAGGTGAGACGGTGCTGCTGGAGAGAGAGCTCCAGTGTGTGCATGTGGCGGCGCATAGCACTGAGTGTGGATCTCAGGATGCGGCGAGAGTAGCAGTCCGAGGAATGTTGTATTTCTCGGAGATACCTGTGATCCTGGGTGGTTTCAAAGCATGATGGGTGAAACTGCAGTTGGAATCCACGTGGAATAAGGCGGAGCCGGAGACAGTCACTGAGGAAGGAGATGTGGCTGTGAAAACGAGTTTTGGTAGATACCTTAACATCATGGTAAAGGAGCCTTTAGGCAACAGCGATCAGAACGTAATAGAATTTCAGATTAAGTTTGAAGGGGAGAAGTTTGAGTCTCAGACTAGTGTTTGAAACCTAAGTAAAAGTAATTACAGGGTATGAAGGCAGAGCTGGCTAAAGTGAACTGGTAAACTAGGTTAAAAGGTAGGACAGTAGAGATGCAGTGGCAGACTTTCAAGGAGAAATTAAATAACTCTCAGCAAAGATTTATCTCAGTGAGAAAGAAAGATTCTTTGAGAAGGATGCAACATCTGTGGCTAAATAAGGAAGTTAAGGATAGTATCAAATTAAAAGAAACACTGTACGAATCTGCAAAGATTAGTGGTAGTGCAGAATATTGGACAGATTTTAAGAACCAACAAAGAATGACAAAAAAAATTAAAAGGGAAAAAGTAGAGTATGAGAGAAAATTAGCGAGTAATATAAAACAGATACTTCTTTTTTGTTCATGGGATTTGGGTGTCGTTGACTAGGCCAGCATATATTGTCCTTGAGAAAGTGATGGTGAGCTGCCTTCTTGAACTGCTGCTGTCCTTGGGGTGTAGGTACACCACAGTGCTGTTAAGAAGGGAGTTCCAGGATTTTGACGCAACAACAGTGAAGAACGGCAATATAGTTCCAAGTCAGGATGGTGTGTGGCTTGGAGGGGAAATTGCAGGTGGTGGGGTTCCCATGCATCTGCTGCCCCTGTCCTTGTAGATGGTAGAGGTCTCTGGTTTGGAAGGTGCTGTTGAAGGAGCCTTGGTGAGTTGCTGCAGTGCATCTTGTAGATGGTACCCACTGCTGCCACTGTGTGTTGGTGGTGGCGGGAGTGAATGTTGAAGGTTGTGGATGGCATGCCAGTCAACGGGCTGCTTTGTCCTGCTTCTTTGTCCTGCGTCAAGCTTCTTGAGTGTTGTTGGAGCTGCACTCATCCAGGCAAGTGGAGAGTATTCCATCACACTCCTGACTTGTGCCTTGTAGATGGTGGACAGGTATTGGGGAGTCAGAAGGTGAGTTATTCGATGTAGAATTCCCAGCCTCTGACCTGCTCTTGTAGCCACAGTATTAATGTGGCTGGTCCTGTTCAGTTTCTGGTCAATGGTAACCCCCAAAATGTTGATAGTGGGGGATTCAACAATGGTAATGCCATTGAACATTATGGGGAGATGGTTAGATTCTCTCTTGTTTGAGATAGTCATTGCCTGGCACTTTTGTGGTGCAAATGTTACTTGCCACTTATCAGCCCAAGCCTGGATGTTCTCCAGGTCTTGCTGCATTTGGACATGCGCTACTTCATTATCTGTGGAGTCGCGAATGGTGCTGAATATTGTGCAATCATCAGCAAACATCGCCACTTCTGACCTTATGACGGAGGGAAGGTCATTAATGAAGCAGCTGAAGATGGTTGGGCTTAGGACACTACCCTGAGGAACTCCTGCAGTGATGTCCTGGGACTGAAATGATTGACCTCCAACTACCACAACCGTCTTTCTTTGTGCTAGGTACGACTCCAACCAGCGGAGAGTTTACCCCCTAATTCCCATTGACTCCAGTTTTGCTGGGGCTCCTTGATGCCATGCTTGGTCAAATGCTGCCTTGATGTCAAGGGCAGTCACTCTCACCTCACCTCTGGAGTTCATCTCTTTTGTCCCTGTTTGAACCAAGGCTGTAATGAGGTCGGGGGCTGAGTGGCCCTGGCGGAACCTAAACTGAGCATCACTGAGCAGGTTATTGGTGAGCAAGTGCTGCTTGATTGCGTTGTCGACGACCCCTTCCATCACTTTACTGTTGATCGAGATCAATTGGCCAGATTGGATTTGTCCTGCTTTTTGTGCACAGGGCACACTTGGGCAATTTTCTACGTTGCCGGGTAGATGCCAGTGTTTTAGCTGTACTGGAATAGCTTGGCTAGGGGTGTGGCTAGTTCTTGAGCACAAGTTTTCAGTACTATTGAAGGAGTGTTGTCAGGGCCCACAGCCTTTGCAGTATCCAGTGCCTTCAGCTGTTTCTTGGTATCATGTGGAGTGAATCGAATTGGCTGAAGACTGGCATCTGTGATGCTGGGGACCTCAGGAGGAGGCCGAGATGGATGATCCACTTGGCACTTCTGGCTGAAGATGGATGCAAATGCTTCAGACTTTTCTTTTGCAGTGATGTGCAGGACTCCCCCATTGTTGAGGATAGGGATATTTGTGGAGCCTCCTCCTCCTGTTAGTTGTTTCATTGTTCCCCACCATTCAGGACTGCAGAGCTTGGAACTGATCCATTGGATGTAGGATTGCTTAGCCCTGACTGTTACATGCTCCTTCCGTTGTTTGGCATGCATGTAGTCCTGTGTTGTATCTTCATCAGGCTGACACCTCAGTTTTATGTATGCCTGATGCTGCTCCAGGCATGTCCTCCTACACTCTTCATTGTACCAGGGTTGGTCCCCCAGCTTGAAGGTAATGGTCGAGTGGGGCATATGCCAGGCCATGTGATTGAATACAATTCTGCTGCTACTGATGGCCGTAGTGCCTCAAAGATACCCAGCTTTGAGTTGCTAGATTTGTTTGAAATCTATCCCATTTAGCACAGTGGTAGTGCCACACAAGATGGTGGGTATGCTTAATGTGAAGATAGGACTTGGTCTCCATAAGGATTCTGCAGTCATCACACCTGCCAATATTGTCATGGACAGATGCATCTGCGACAGGTAGATTGGTGAGGACGAGGTCAAGTAGGTTTTTCCCTCTTGTTGGTTCCCTCACCGTCTGCTGCAGAGCCAGTCTAGTAACAGTGTCTTTTAGGACTCAGCCAGCTCAGTCAGTAGTGATGGTGTTACCAAGCAACTCTGGACATTTAAGTCCCCCACCCAGAGTACATTCTCTGCCCTTGCTACCCTAAGTGCTTCTTCCAGTGGTGTTTGACATGGAGAAGCACTGCTTCATCAGCTGAGGGGGTTGTGGGGGGGATGTGCGGTAGGTGGTAATCAGCAGGAGATTTCCTTGCCTATGTTTGACATGATGCCATGAGTCTTCATGTGGTCCAAAGTCAATGTTGAGGACTCCCAGGGCAACTCCCTTCCAATTGTATACCACTGTGCCGCCACCTCAGGGATGGTGATGGTGGTGTCAGGAACATAGTCTGTAAGGTACGATTCCGTGAGTATGACATAAGGCTGTTGCTTGACTAGTCTGTGGGACAGTTCTCCCAATTTTGGGATAAACCCCCAGATGTTACAAGGGAGGACTTTGCAGGATCGACAAGACTGGGTTTGCCGTTGTCGCTTCCAGTTCCTAGGTCGATGCCAGGTGGTCTGGTCCGTTTGGTTCATTGCTTTTCTCACACTTTGTTTGATACAACTGAGTGGCTTACTAGGCCATTTCAGAGGTCATTTAAGAGTCAACCATATTGCTATGGATCTGGAGTCACATGTGGGCCAGACCAGGGAAGGACAGCAGATTTTCTTCCCTAAAGGACATTAGTGAATCAGATGAGTTCATGGTCGCCATTAAACTAGCCTTTAATTCCAGATTTATTAATTGAATTCAAATTTCACCAGCTGCAGTGGTGGGATTCAAATCCATGTCTCCAGAGCATTAGCTTAAGCATCTGGATTACTAGCCCAGCGACATTACCACTACACCTCCGCCTCCCCATTAAGAGTTTCTACAAGTGTTTAAGTAGGAAAAGAGTAATTAAAGCGAGTGTTAACCCTCTAGAGAGTGAGTCTGGGGAATAGATTATGGATAACAAGGTGGAGGCGTTGAACAGGTATTTTTTTGTCTGTTTTCACTGTGAAAGACTTCGAAAACCTGCCAAAGATACTTGAAAATCAGGAGATGAAAGGGAAGGAGGAACCGCAACAATCACCATCACCAGGGAAGGGTGCTGGGAAAACTATTCGACCTAAAGGCTGACAAGTCCCCTGGACCAGATGGCCTGCATCCTAGGGCCTTAAAAGAAGTGGCTGCAGAAATATTAGAGGCTCTGGTTATAATCTTCCAAAATTCCTTAGATTCTGGAAGGATCCCAGCAGACTGGAAAATCGCAAATGTAACACCTTTTTTCAAGAAAGGAGGGAGACAGAAAGCAGGAAACTGTTGTCCAGTTAGCCTAACATCTAGCATAGGGAAATTACTATAATCCATTTTTAAGGAGATTATAGCAGGGTACTTAGGAAATCATAATGGAATCAGACAGAGTCAACATGGTTTTGTGAAAGGGAAATCGTGTTTAACTAAATTATTAGAGTTCTTCGAGGAACTAACAAACAAGGTAGATAAAGTTGAACCTGTAGATGTTGTCAGGCAAACCCCCACCTGCCAAGCCTGAGGCACACATTGTTTCGCCACATGAACAAAAACTTAAAATTGCAAGCCCTGACTGGAAGTACATTTGCATAGTACCAATGTTGAAACAATGGAGACCTAGTAGTTGCTTCCCCAATACACCGAAGAGGTCAAGCCAGTTTTAGTCACATGACTAGCTGGCTGGAGGTTTTGAATTTGAACTTCCAACAAAGGATTTGAACTCAGAACGCCGCGTGCTCATGGAGTGAGAACATCCCCTCTCCTGTCTGCCTGCCTTCGTCTCTTTCCCACGGAACTGAACCTTATGAAGACACATAAGTGCAAAGAGAGAACAGTCTCCTACGTGAACAAGGTTTAAGACGAATACTGGGCCCCAATGAAACGCAAGAAACGCATATCTTCAGTCAGGGACTACAGCGAGTCCAACAAACAGTAACAAGATATTGCCTCAAACTGTTCTCCTTATCTTTTCTCTTTTCTGTTCCTATTTGCATGTGTGTATCGTATGTGCATGCTAGAGTGGGCGCGTCATATATCCATAGGCGTTAATCGCATTTGAGTTTAAGTTTAAGGTTTAATAAATTTCATCTTTCTTCTTTAAACCAAAGAAAGTCTGTTTGTGCTCATTTCTTTGCCTTATAATTGGAAAGTTGTGAACAAGGATTCACAAAAAGGGAGCTCAAAACACAGTGTGTTTAAAATAAAACCCTGTTCCAATAAGACGAGGTAAAGACAGCAAAAGACCCTTAAACACATTTCTCACCTGGTCATAACAGAAAATGGCTGCTAGCGTCTGGATTCTTACCCACAGACAAACAAGTGACATTGGAAGTGTGCAGCCAAATTGTTCCCAATCAAAAAGTGCAAAATATCAATCCAGGTTTTCTTGTGGTTGTGTATGATTGACTACTAACATGTCTGCAACTGAAGTGAGTAGCTCTCCAAGCCAGGGTGAAGTAACTTGGGATAAGTTAAAAGCACTGTCTATGCTGAGCAGTGTGGGATCAATGTGCATGGCAAGGCTAGGAAGTCTGAAGTCCTACGGCTAGTGGCCCACCATTTTTCCCTTGAATCAGATGAAGCAGAGGCAGTGTTAGAAGCAGACCCAGAGAGGGTACTACTAGCAAAGAAACAATTGGAACAAAGGAAACGAATTAGAAGAGAGGGAGAAAGAGAGGGCCTTCCAAAAGGAACGTGAAGAAAATGAAAGGCAGGAGAGAGAGAGAGAGAGAAAGACAGGAGAAGGAACGAGAGACAGAAAAAGAAAGAATATTCCAGAAAGAATGCGAGGAGCGAGAGTTGAAGCGGCTTGAGTTAACTAGGGGCAACAGAATTACCCTAGTGAAAGCATGGCCAATATGGAGGATCAGAATTCGGGACTGGGTACAAGATTGCTAAAACACGACCAACTAATTCCAAAATTCAATAAGGAAGATGTGGAAGTGTTTTTCGTGTCCTTCGAGAAACTGGCAAGGCAGCAAAAATGGCCAGCTGAGAGCTGGTCTCTTTTAGTGCAAAGCAAACTAACTGGAAAAGCCCATGAGGTTTATTGCTTGCTGCCAGATGAGAGTTCATCAAATTATGAACTGACCAAAAATGCTATCCTTGGGTCATATGAATTAGTACCCGAAGCCTATCGCCAAAAGTTTAGAACCCTCAAAAAGTAAGCCAATCAAACTTATCTGGAGTTTGAAAGAAGCAAGAAGCTGGCTTTTGACCACTGGCTGAGGGCTTTAAAAATACAACTCAGCTATGAGACTCTCAGAGAAGTAATCCTGTTAGAGGAATTTTAAAAAACTCTCCCATTCTCAATAAAGACTCATGTAGAGGAGCAGCAGGTTCAGGGAGCCCGGCAAGCGACCGTTCTGGCCGATGAGTTTGCTTTAATTTATAAGTTCGTTTCCCAAGGGAGAACCTTTCCTAATCACCCCCACAAATCCGAAAAGGACAAAGGGTGGGAAGGTGATATCTGCCCAGGCAGTCCTGGAAGAGAAAGGAAAGCAGGAGACACAGGGGACCCTCCTCCAGCCAAAAAAGAAGGTGCTGTGAGCAAGAGTGAGACCCAGAGACCTTCCATTGTAATAAAGCAGGGCATTTAAAAGCTGACTGCTGGAAACTAAAGGGGAAACGGTAGGGTTAATTAGGGCACACCCGCTCAGTACAGACGGGACCCTGATGGAAAACACAGAACAAGCTGTGGCTTTAACTGCAGTAAGAGTGCAATCCAGGAAGCTTATGGCCAGGAAAAGTTAATAGGATTCCTGAAGGTTATCAGGGTTTTGTATTTGAAGGTAAAGTAGCCCCATATCTCTCGAGTGGGGTAAGCAAGCCCATAGTGATTCTCAGGGACACAGGGGCCACGAGATCCCTTTTACTGGAAAAAGGCCTGACCTTTCCCCCAGCGAGTGCAGTGAACACAAAAATGGTGGTGAATGGTATTGGAGGGCATGGTATGTCTGTACCTGTACACTGGGTGCACCTGGAGTGCGACCTAGTTTCGGGACCGGTGACCGTAGGGACTGTCCCTAGTTTGCCTGTGGACAGGGTTGACCTACTCCAAGGGGTGAAGGCAGGGGTGAAGGTGGAAGCCCCCCCAGTAATGCAAGGAAGACCGCAGGAGGGCAGAGAGACAGGGTGGTGGCAGGAGACGGTCTCCTGCAGTTTCCCTGAATGTGTAGTGGGTCAGGCCATGATCAAACCAGCTCCCCCAGAGGAGATAGCACTGGCACTGGAGACCATGAGATCTGCCTGTCCGAGACTTTCTTTGGAAAGTTAGGAGACCCAGGGAATGAATTAGATGGATTTTCCCTAGCTGAGGCTCAGCCGACCCAGTATTGCAAGATTTAGCACAGGCTGCCCAGTCTGAAAATGAAGCAGAGTGAGTCACTGACTGCTACTATTTAAAGAATGAGGTATTGATGACGAAATGGAGTTCTCCTCATATACCTGAGGGCAAGGAGTGGACAATAGTACACCAGTTAGTGGTGCCAAGGAGAAATGTTAAGAAGGGCCCACGTGACTACAGTGGCTGTACATGCCGGTATACGAAAGACTACAGCCCACATAAGACAGCAGTTTGACGGGCCAAAACTCCACAAGGATGTGGTGGAGTACTGCAGGAGTTGCCATATGTGCCAGGTTGAGGGGAAGCCCCAACTGACAGTGAAACCTACACCTCTAAGTCCTGTACCGGTGTTAGGAGGACGCTCCAGCAGAGGGCTGGTGAAGTGTAAGGGACCCCCGCCGAGAACAAAAGTGGACAGGCAAGCATATGGCTGACATAAGTTTAGAAAGAGAGGGGGAAAAAGTGACCAGAGGGCAGGTTAAAGGAAGTTCGGGAGTAATCCCAGATGAAAACCCCTACTGTCTGGTCAACCAGCCCAGAAAAATGTGGAATGTTAGACCCCACATCCTCCTTTGTAAATGCAGACTCTAGAAGCACCCCCACCAGAGTTGCTAACAGCATTTACAGGAACCTGCAGAGACAAAGAGAGACCTCTAGGGGGCAGAGAAACCGTGAGGGTGCTGCCTCACCTAGTCGAAATGTCACAGGAGAATGCAGTTGAGTCTGCACAAATACCTGCAGGTAGAGGACTGTCCCAGAGAACAAAGGGGAGAGTAACAAAGATTCCTCCCCCAACAGTCAGAGGAAAAGGGAACCGCCCATCCCCGGAAGCCAAAAGTCTTTGCATGAATCAGAGAGTTCAGGATAGACCCGCCCCTCCTACTAACTCTCTTGAGGAAAAATAAAGAGGAAATTAAAGCAGCCCCGGCACCCAGAACAGATCATTTTAATGAGCTTTAAGATTGGTGAATGAATGGAAATGAATGAAAGAAATGCATGGTTTTCTTTCTGTATCTTATCTTTCTTATTTGATTAAAACCTTAATTAACTAATTAATTAATAAGTAGAGTAACTCAAACGGAGGGAGGAGATTACTGTATTTAGTTAGTATTTAATATTTATAATAGAAATCTAGCACTAGAGACCATATAGTTAATTGTAACATAATTTAGTAAGGATTTATTAAGTATTTATTTTAATTAATTTATTAATTAGTGCTAGAAATGTCAGTTAGAGGGGTAAAGTGCTTCACCTGTGAGATGTGGGAGGTCCGTGACGCTTCCAGTGTTCCGGACGATGACATCTGCAGGAAGTGTACCCAGTTGCAGCTCCTCACAGGCAGCATGGATCGGTTGGAGCAGCAATTGGATGCACTTAGGAGCATGCAAGTGGCAGAAAGTGTCATAAACAGGAGTTTTAGAGAAGTGGTTACACCCAAGGTGCAGGCAGATAGATGGGTGACCGCTAGAAGGGGCAGGCAGTCAGTGCAGGAATCCCCTGTGGCTATCCCCCTCTCTAACAAGTATACCGTTTTGGATACTGTTGGGGGTGATGGTCTATCAGGGGAAAACAACAGCAGCCAGAGCAGTGGCACCACGGCTGGCACTGTTGTTCAGCAGGGAGGGACAAAGCGCAGAAGAGCAATAGTTATAGGGGACTCTAGTCAGGGGCACAGATAGGCGCTTCTGTGGACATGAAAGAGACTCCAGGATGGTATGTTGCCTCCCTGGTGCCAGAGTCAAGGATGTCTCTGAACGGACAGGGGGCATTCTGAAGGGGGAGGGTGAACAGCCAGAGGTTGTAGTACACATCGGTACCAATGACATAGACAGGAAGAGTGACGAGATCCTGCAGGGGGAGTTTAGGGAGTTAGGTAGAAAGTTAAAAGACAGGACCTCTAGGGTTGTAATCTCGGGATTACTCCCTATGCCACGTGCCAGTGAGGCTAGAAATAGGAAGATAGTGCAGCTAAACACGTGGCTAAACAGCTGGTGTAGGAGGGAGGGTTTCAGATATCTGGACCATTGGAATATCTTCAGGGACAGGTGGGACCTGTACAAGAAGGACGGGTTGCATCTAAACTGGAGGGGCACAAATATCCTGGCTGCGAGATTTGCGAGCGTCATTCGGGAGGGTTTAAACCAGTGTGGCAGGGGGGTGGGAACCAGAGCAGTAGGACAGCAGGTGAAATAAATGAGGGGGAACTAGTAAATAATGCCAGTAAGACTAAGAGGAAGAGCAGGCAGGGAGATGTTGCTGACCACAGCGGGACTGGTGGTCTGAAGTGCATTTGTTTCAATGCGCGAAGTATAACAGGCAAGGCAGATAAACTTGGAGCTTGGATTAGTACTTGGAACTATGATGTTGTTGCTATTGCAAAGACTTGGTTGAGGGAAGGACAGGATTGGCAGCTAAATGTTCCGGGATTTAGAAGCTTCAGGCGGGATAGAGGGGGATGTAAAAGGGCTTTGGAGAGGGTACAGAAGAGGTTTACCAGGATGTTGCCTGGTCTGGAGGGCATAAGCTATGAGGAGAGGTTGGATAAAAACTCGGATTGTTTTCACTGGAACGACGGAGGTGGAGGGGCGACATGATAGAGGTTTACAAAGTTATGAGTGGCATGGACAGAGTGGATAGTCAGAAGCTTTTTCCCAGGGTGGAAGAGTCAGTTACTAGGGGACATAGGTTTAAGGTGCGAGGGGCAAGTTCTTTACATAGAGGGTGGTGAGTGCCTGGAACTTGCTGCCGGGGGAGGTGGTGGAAGCAGGTACGATAGCGACGTTTAAGAGGCATCATGACAAATACATGAATAGGATGGGAATAGAGGGATACGGTCCCCGGAAGTGCAAAAGGTGTTAGTTTAGACAGGCATCAAGATCGGCGCAGGCTTGGAGGGCCGACTGGCCTGTTCCTGTGCTGTACTGTTCTTTGTTCTTTGTTCTCTCAAACTCTGTAATGAAATGCGCTGTTTTACTTCAAATCGCATTTCATTGCCCTGGGTATGGAGATGTCAGGCAAACCCCCACCTGCCAAGACTGAGGCACACATTATTTCGCCACATGGACAAAAGTTTAAAATTGCAAGCCCTGACTGGAAGGACATTTGCATAGTACCAGACAATGTTGAAACAATGAGGACCCAGTAGTTGCTTCCCCAAAACACAGAAGTGGTCAAACCAGTTTTAGTCACATGACTAGCTGGCTGGATTTTTGGAATTTGAACTTTCAACAAAGGATTTGAACACAGAACGCCATGTGCTCATGGACTGAGAACATCTCTTCTCCTGTCTGCCTGCCTTCCTCTCTTTCCCACAGAACTGAATCTTATGAAGCCACGTAAGCTCGAAGAGAGAACAGTTTCCTACGTGAACAAGGTTTAAGACGAATACTGGGCCCCAACGAAATGCAAGACCGTATCTTCAATCGAGGACTATAGCAAGTTCGAGAAACAGTTACAAGATATTGCCTCAAACTGATCGTATCTTTTCTCTTTTCTGTCCCTGTTTGCATGTGTGTATCGCGTGCGCATGCTAGCGTGGGCGCATCATATATCCCTAGGCGTGAACCACATTAAAGTTTAAGTTTAAGGTTTAATAAATTTCATCTTTCTTCTTTAAACCAAAGAAAGCCTGTTTGTGCTCATTTCTTTGCTTTAGAATTGGAAAGTTGTGAACAAGGATTCACAAAAAGGGAGCTCAAAACACAGTGTGTTTAAAATAAAACCCTGTTACAATAAGCCCAGATAAAGACACCAAAAGATCCCTAGACACATTTCTCACCTGGTCATAACAAGGTGGTGTACCTAAATTTCCAAAAGGCATTTGATAAGATGCCACATCAAAAGTTACTACACAAGATAAGAGCATATGGTGTTCTTTCTTCTTTTGGGCCTCCTTATCTCGAGAGACAATGGATACGCGCCTGGAGGTGGTCAGTGGTTTGTGAAGCAGCGCCTGGAGTGGCTATAAAGGCCAATTCTGGAGTGACAGGCTCTTCCACAGGTGCTGCAGAGAAATTTGTTTGTTGGGGCTGTTGCACAGTTGGCTCTCCCCTTGCGCCTCTGTCTTTTTTCCTGCCAACTACTAAGTCTCTTCGACTCGCCACAATTTAGCCCTGTCTTTATGGCTGCCCGCCAGCTCTGGCGAATGCTGGCAACTGACTCCCACGACTTGTGATCAATGTCACACGATTTCATGTCGCGTTTGCAGACGTCTTTATAACGGAGACATGGACGGCCGGTGGGTCTGATACCAGTGGCGAGCTCGCTGTACAATGTGTCTTTGGGGATCCTGCCATCTTCCATGCGGCTCACATGGCCAAGCCATCTCAAGCGCCGCTGACTCAGTAGTGTGTATAAGCTGGGGATGTTGGCCGCTTCAAGGACTTCTGTGTTGGAGATATAGTCCTGCCACCTGATGCCAAGTATTCTCCGAAGGCAGCGAAGATGGAATGAATTGAGACGTCGCTCTTGGCTGGCATACGTTGTCCAGGCCTCGCTGCCGTAGAGCAAGGTACTGAGGACACAGGCCTGATACACTCGGACTTTTGTGTTCCGTGTCAGTGCGCCATTTTCCCACACTCTCTTGGCCAGTCTGAACATAGCAGTGGAAGCCTTACCCATGCGCTTGTTGATTTCTGCATCTAGAGACAGGTTACTGGTGATAGTTGAGCCTAGGTAGGTGAACTCTTGAACCACTTCCAGAGCGTGGTCGCCAATATTGATGGATGGAGCATTTCTGACATCCTGCCCCATGATGTTCGTTTTCTTGAGGCTGATGGTTAGGCCAAATTCATTGCAGGCAGACGCAAACCTGTCGATGAGACTCTGCAGGCATTCTTCAGTGTGAGATGTTAAAGCAGCATCGTCAGCAAAGAGGAGTTCTCTGATGAGGACTTTCCGTACTTTGGACTTCGCTCTTAGACAGGCAAGGTTGAACAACCTGCCCCCTGATCTTGTGTGGAGGAAAATTCCTTCTTCAGAGGATTTGAACGCATGTGAAAGCAGCAGGGAGAAGAAAATCCCAAAAAGTGTGGGTGCGAGAACACAGCCCTGTTTCACACCACTCAGGATAGGAAAGGGCTCTGATGAGGAGCCACCATGTTGAATTGTGCCTTTCATATTGTCATGGAATGAGGTGATGATACTTAGTAGCTTTGGTGGACATCCGATCTTTTCTAGTAGTCTGAAGAGACCACGTCTGCTGACGAGGTCAAAGGCTTTGGTGAGATCAATGAAAGCAATGTAGAGGGGCATCTGTTGTTCACGGCATTTCTCCTGTATCTGACGAAGGGAGAACAGCATGTCAATAGTCGATCTCTCTGCACGAAAGCCACACTGTGCCTCAGGGTAGACGCGCTCGGCCAGCTTCTGGAGCCTGTTCAGAGCGACTCGAGCAAAGACTTTCCCCACTATGCTGAGCAGGGAGATTCCACGGTAGTTGTTGCAGTCACCGCGGTCACCTTTGTTTTTATAGAGGGTGATGATGTTGGCATCGCGCATGTCCTGGGGTACTGCTCCCTCGTCCCAGCACAGGCATAGCAGTTCATGTAGTGCTGAGAGTATAGCAGGCTTGGCACTCTTGATTATTTCAGGGGTAATGCTGTCCTTCCCAGGGGCTTTTCCGCTGGCTAGGGAATCAATGGCATCACTGAGTTCCGATTTGGTTGGCTGTATGTCCAGCTCATCCATGACTGGTAGAGGCTGGGCTGCATTGAGGGCAGTCTCAGTGACAGCATTCTCCCTGGAGTACAGTTCTAGGTAGTGCTCAACCCAGCGGTCCATCTGTTTGCGTTGGTCAGTGATTATGTCCCCCGATTTAGATTTGAGGGGGGTGATCTTCTTGATGGTTGGCCCAAGAGCTCTCTTCATGCCATCATACATTCCTCTGATGTTTCCAGTGTCTGAGGCCAGCTGAATATGACTGCATAGGTGTTGCCAGTAGTCGTTTGCGCAACGCCTAGCTGTTCTTTGTGCAGTACTTCTGGCTGCTTTAAGTGCTGCGGATGTTAAATCGCTGGGGGCTTTCTTGTAGTTCAAAAGTGCAATGCGCTTAGCGGCTATGACAGGTTCCAGCTCTTCATTATGAGATTGAAACCAGTCTGCATTTCTCTTCGCACTTTTGCCGTAGGTGGTCAAAGCTGACTCATAGATGGCGTCTCTGATGTGGGCCCACTTGGTCTCAGCATCCCCTGTGGGAGTGTTTTGAAGGGCTGTTACAAGTGAATTTAGAAATTTTTGTAACAGCTGTGGGTGAGAAATTCTGCTCGTGTTGATGCGCGGGTGGCCCTTCTGCTTGGAATGATGCAACTTCTTTGGTCTGAGTCTAACCTTGCTGCACACCAGGGAGTGGTCGGTGTCGCAGTCCGCACTGTGGAAGCTGCGTGTGATTTGAACACTGTTTAAGGCGGCTCGCCTTGTGACAATGAGGTCTAGCTGGTGCCAACGACGTGATCTTGGGTGCCTCCATGAAACCTGGTGACAGGGTTTAGTGTGAAAGAACGAGTTGGTGATGCAGAGGTTATGATAGGTACACAACTCAAGCAGTCTCTGCCCGTTCTCATTCATCCTTCCAACGCCATAGCGCCCAAGGCAGGAGGGCCATGAGTCATGGTCGGCCCCAACCCTGGCATTAAAGTCCCCCAGCAGGAATAGGTGTTCAGTGTTGGGGATGCTGCTAATGATGTTATGGAGTTGTTCATAGAACTGGTCTTTAGCTTCAGGTGCGGAACAGAGTGTTGGAGCATAGATGCTGAGTAGGTGTACTGGACCAGAGGTGGTGAGCAGTCGGATGGACAGTATGCGTTCCGAGCCATTTGAGGGAGGCTCTATCATGCTGAGCAAGGAGTTTCTGATGGCGAAGCCCACTCCATGCTGTCTTGGTTCTTCAGGATCCCTGCCCTGCCAGAAGAAGGTGTAGTCTTGCTCTGCTAGAGAGCCACTCGCGGGGAGGCGAGTCTCCTGAAGTGCTGCAATGTCCACATTGAGTCTACTGAGCTCGTTGTTAATGATGGCGGTCTTCCGAGAATCGTTGATTTGTGTAAGGTCTTCCGACAGGCCAGGACACATAGTTCTGACGTTCCAGCTTGCAAAGCGAAGGGCTGGTACCTTCTTTCCTTTTTTCATGTTGTTTGGTGCGGTGTATCAGTCCACCTTTCGGGCAATGACCCTGAGCTCCAAGCACCCATTGAAGCAGGCAGACTGTGGCGGGACAGAACCTTATTGACCGGGGGCTGCCCGGTTTGAGGCGGGCGGTAGCTGTCCAGTGAGGTGCAATGACCTCTCCCACCGACAAAGGCAACCCGTGGCGCCCAGTTTCTACGCCAATTTATCTGGACTTATAACCCGTAACTGCTGCCTTCCGTGTTGTTTCAGTCGCTGTGAGGCAACTATGGAGTGACCTCTCCATGGCGCATGCCTGGGCAAATTTATGGAGGTTGAGAGTTGCCCAGTCGTCAAAACTCCCCTCTCGGCCTTTCTGGTGGGGTCCAAAGGAGTGCAGGACACGACGTTTGGCACCAGTATGGCTGCAGGAACTGCCGGAAACATGCCAAAGGTGACACATGACCGCCTACGGGGTTCCGCTCCGGATTTTCTGTTAGGGTTTACTCCCTTAGCCTTGGTCTCTCCCGAGACGCCCACAAGGCAGTGGGGTTGTTGGGGCCCCTACACAGGTGTAGGATGGTGCCGGTGGGAGGAGGGGATGCAAGGGGGAGGGGTAGAGGGAGGGGGTGCAGGGGAAGGGGGTGCGGGGTGAAGATGGTGCGAGGGGGGGGCGGGCTGGGACGGGGTTGTGAGGGGGTGAGCTGAGAGGGTGGAGCAGGGAAGGGGACGGGGGTGGGGGGGGGTGGAAGGGGGGTAAAGGGGGGGGAGGGGGGGTGGAATCTGGTGCAGGTAATAAGCCATTTCCTCAGTGCCCACCATCGACGTCCGGAAAGCTCATCCACGTCCTTCGGAAGGTGAAGCATCATTTGGCAGACTTAGAGGTGATTACATTTGTTAAGGGTTTTTTTTTTTTGCAGTGGTTTAAATAAAGGCATGCAGCATTGCCGACAGTGCGCTGCAGATGCTCTCCGAGCCATCTCCCGCGGGCGCTTTGAAGTTGCGGTGTAGTGGGTAACATATTAACATGGATAAAAGACTGGTTCGCTAACAGGAAGCAGAGAGTAGGGATAAATACAGTAGTGGAGTGTACAGAGATCAGTGCGGGGCCTCAACTATTTACAATTTATATCAATGACTTGGATGAAGGGACTGAATGTATGGTAGCTTAATTTGCCAATGACAGCAAGATAGGAAGGAAAGTAAGTTGTCAAGAGGAGGTAAAAAGTCTACAGAAGGATAGAGATAGATTAAGTGAGTGAGCAAAAGTTTGGTAAATGGAGTATCATGTGGAAAATGTGAACTCTACTTTGGCAGGAAGAATAGAAAAGCTGTATACTATTTATGTGGAGAAAGATTGCAGAACTCAGTGGTACAGAGGGATCTGGGTGTCCTGATATATGAATCACAAAAGTTTAGTATGCAGGCACAGCAAGTGATTGGGAAGGGAAATGGAATGTTGGCCTTTATTGCAAGAGGAATGGAGTATAACAGTAGGGAAGTTTTACTGCAGCTGTACAAGACCTTGGTGAGACCACATCTGGAGTACTGTGTACAGTTTTGATCTCCTTATTTGAAAAATGATATAATTGTATTAGAAGCAGTTCAGAGAAGGTTCACTCCACGAATTCTGGGGATGAAGGGCTTATCTTATGAAGAAAGGTTGAACAAGTTGGGCCTATACAGTTTGGAGTTTAGAAGAATGAGAGATGGTCTTATTGAAACATATTAGATCCTGACAGGACTTGATAAACTGGCTACCAAGAGGATGTTTGCTTTTGTCGGGGAGAGTAGAACTAGGGGACACAGTTTAAGAATAAGAGGTCTCCCTTTAAAAATGGAGATGAGGAGAAATTGTTTTTCTCAAAGAGTTATTCTATGGAATACTCTTCCCCAGAAAGCAGTGAAGGCTGTGTCATTGCATTTATTCAAGGCTGAGTTAGATAGATTTTTGACAGACTAGGGAATCAATGATTATGGGGGGGCAGATAAGAAAGTGGAGTTGAGATCGCAACCAAATCAGCCAACATCTTATCGAATGGCAGAGCAGGCTCGAAGGGCCTACTTCTGCTCCTAAGTCCTATGTTGCTAACAATAACACGTAGCAGGGCACCTTTTTTAACGTTTTGGCGTGTAATGTTTGCACTCATCAAGGTGCGGGATGTCAATAATGAGGAATGAAATACTTGTGCACTTTGAAAATTTAGTTTCAATATCAATAGGGTATAGTAGCAGAGTTGTTATATTACTCAAATAGTTATCCAGAGGCCTGGACTACTGATCCAGAGATATGGGGCTGAATGTTGTCAAGGTGGCAGAGGTGGCTTTGAAGGCAGGTGAGCCAGCAAATTTGCATTGCAGCGCAGCGTGCTGGTTGCCTGACATGAAGTCACCTCCATGCCATTTTACCAGAGGCGGCTTCTCTGGGAGTGTAGCTTCCCACCAGTAGTGGCGGGCAGGCAATTAAGATAGCTAAAGAGGCATTTGACAGGCAATTATGTGAAGCAGTGAAATTTTACCAGAGGTGCACGGGCCCCACACTGTGTGAGCACCTTAGAGTCCTCGAGTTATACAGCACAGAAACAGGCCCTTCGGCCCTTCCTGTTTATGACGGCCATCAAGCACCTGTCTATTCTAATCCCATTTTCCAGCATTTGGCCCGTAGCCGTGTATGCTATGGCGTTTCAAGTGCTCGTCTAAATACTTCTTAAATGTTGTGAGGGTTCCTGCCTCTAACACCCCTTCAAGCTGTGTGTTCCAGATTCCAACTACCCTCTGGGTGAAAAACATTTTTCCCAAATCCCCTCTAAACCTCCTGCCCCTTACCTTAAATCTATGCTCCCTGGTTATTGACCCCTCCGCTTAGGGGAAAAGTTTCTTCCTATCTATCCTATCAATGCCCCTCATAATTTGTATACCTCAATCAGGTCCCCACTCAGCCTTCTCTGCTCTAAGGAAAACAACCCTAGCCTATCCAGTCTCTCTTCATAGCTGAAATGTTCCAATCCAGGCAACATCCTGGTGAATTTTTACACCTCTCTGAGATTTGCCTACGTATCTGCTCCTCTATTTTTCCTTGACTGTTTGGAGGCCTGTAGTGGCCTGTAGCCAAGTGATTGCTCCTTTTTGTTTTTAAGTTCTACCCAAATGGACTTATTTGCGGAACCTTCTCAGATATTATCTCTCCTTACTGCAGTAATTGACTACTTGATCAACAGTGCAGTGCCACCTCCTCTTTTACACCCTCCCCTCTCACGCCTAAAGATTCTATACCCTGGAATATTAAGCTGCCAGTCCTGCCCTTCCCTCAACCATCTCTCTCTGTGATAGCAATAATATCATTTTCCCATGTGTTATTCAATGCCCTCAATTCATCTGCCTTACTGGTAAGACTCCTGCATTAAAATAGATGCAATCCAGCCTTGCATTATTCGCATGTGTCTTAACATTTTGCCCTGCCTTCCAAACTGACTTAGCTTCTCTTCTATATTTGACTGTGCATCACCCACTACTGTACCTCCACTCTGTATCCCATCCCCCTGCCAAATTAGTTTAAACCACCTCTCCTCCACCCCCCCCCCACCCCCAACAGCACTAACAAACCTCCCAGCAAGGATGTTGGTTCAGTTCCAGTTCATATGCAACCCATCCAACTTGTACAGGTCCCACCTTCACTAGAAATAGACCCAGTGATCCAGGAAACTGAAGCCCTCCCTCAGCCACGCATTCATCTGCTCTATCCTCCTATTCATATACTCACTAGCACGTGGCACTGGGAGTAATCCAGAGATTACAACCTTTGAGGTTCTGCTTTTTAATCTGCTACCTAGCTCCCTAAATTCTTGTTGCAGGACCTCATCCCTCTTTCTACCTATGTCGTTGGTACCTATGTGAACCACGACCTCTGCCTGTTCACCCTCCCCCTTCAGAATGTCCTGCAGCTGCTCCTTGACATCCTTGACCCTAGCACCAGGAAGACAACATACCATCCTGGAGTCATGTTTGCGGCCACAGAAACGCCTATCTGTACCCCTTACGATAGAATCACCTATCACTATATCTCTCCCACTCTTTGTCCTCCCCTCCTGTGCAGATGAGCCACTCGTGGTGCCACAGACTTGGCTCTTGCTGCATTCCCCGGAGAAGCTACCTCCCCCAACAGTATCCAAAGTGGAAAATCTGTTAGATAGGGAGATGAACCCAGGGGACTCCTGCACTACCTGCCTAGTTCTTCTACTCTGCCTGGCGGTCACCTGAGCAGTTTTTACCTGCGGTGTGACCACCTCCCTGTGCGTGCTATCCACAATGATTTCAGCCTCGCGGATGCTACATAGTGTCCCCAGCCGCCACTCCGGATCCAAAACGTGGATTTTGAGTAGCAGCACCTAGAGACACTTCCTGCACACGTGTTCGCCCAGGACGCTAGAAGTGTCCCTGACTTCCCACATTGCACAGGAGGAGCACTCCATGCTGCCGAGCTGCCCTGCCATGAATTACCCTTAATTTACTCCCTTAAATTACTCAAAAATTTGAATATTTGCAATAGGGACCTTGATTCCCTCAAAACAACTACCAACTATTTTAAAACTGTAGACCTTTCTCTTTACTTTGGTTACTTACCCAGCTATTTAGAGTTATTCCCTAACAGCAGTTACTCACCAACCAATCACCTTGCAGAATTCCTGTTGATATCATTGTTGACTTTTTAAAAATCTTTTTTCAAAATTGCTCTCTGCTCCCAGAAGGTAAGTGAAGGCCCCGAGCCTCGTGCTGAATTTATCAGCTCCTGGTTCTGGGCGCTCCCACAAAGTCCGACTGCTCTCCGCTCCCGGAAGAGAGCAGATGTGAGGGCTGCACAAAGGGAAACCCTTGATTGAAGTGGCTGACATTTAAAATTTTATATAAAAGGATTAAACTGTTAATAGAAGCTCTTGCACATCCACTAACCTGCCATTCTTGAAGCAGCGCCGAACCATAGGAATTGGTGACAGAGAAGGGGGTTCTTGGAGGAAGTTTCCATCACAAAGGTACAAGGGAAATTTGGCAGCTGAGGTCCTAATGCCTGAATCTGTCTCTGATAATGGGGGCCACCTAGTCAAAGGTAAGCTGGAGCAGTGGCCCCAGCAACAAAGGCAGTCACGTGGTGCCCATGGATGCAGAGGTGTGAGTCAAGGGCTCAGAGTGGCCAGAAGGCAATACCGAGGAATCGAATGTACCGCCAAAGGATAAGCTTCCTGAACAAGTTGGCGCAGCAGCACTGCCAATGGCTTCACCTATCCAGGCTGATGGTCGCTGAGTTGTGCGCACTTCTCGGCCTCCTCAAGATGCAGTTGACATATCAGGGGTGGGGGCGGCACCCTGCAGTATGCCCCCACAAGGGTTTCCTGCATTGTTGTGGTCTACTGCACTCTGTGCAACATAGCCATCCAGCAACGAGTGGAACTGGAGGATGGTTTTGGGCTGTACAGTATCATGCAGCTCATCTGAAATACTACTCAGACTTCATCTCAGAAGAGCTCAAACTGACACCAAAAACACAGGTTTTAACAAACATGGCAACCCTTCCAAACGATGCTCACCTTAATGAGGAAGTTCAGTTTGTTGCCAAGAATGCTATACGACTGATGGATTTAGTCACTTGGTTTGACGCATCACAATCCACAAAGCTTACAATAAAATAATGGGTTTACTGTTCTAGCTGAAGCACAGTCAAGTGGACAACACTCTGATGATGCTGAATTAAATGCCTATGCTCAACAGCTGTTTTCTTGCATGGAAAAGAAGCTCAAACAATATTAATGCTACGGGGAAGAGTGAAGCGGTGAAAAAAAAAGCAGCTTAGAAGTTTCAACAACCTTCTGTGGCGTCTCTGAAAGCTTTGCGTATCTTTGGCCCTGCACAAATGCACCTATTGATCGTGGATTTAAACTCATTTGATGCAATTCCTGGCTTTGACAAGAACTGTAGGCTGGAAATTCCTGCTTACAAAAGCATTGCAAAAAAACTGATTGTACTTTGGCCTGTGCTACGGTTTTGGAACTCTGGAATGCAGAATCCCCCACCTTGCAAGGCTAGCACAGTGCTGTCTGATAATTGCAACAAACTCTGTGAACATGGAGAGAGCTGTGTCTAAACACAGACAGGTGTTCACAGCGCAGAGACAGAGAATGAAGAAAGAGACAGCTGCAGGTTGCCCCATGCTCACATTCAACCAATGACTTTGGTGAGTAAAGAATATGTGACCTGTTATAATCAGCTTTTCACAATAGTTTTTGAGTATACAATAAATGCCATTTGAAACCAAAAACCTCCTTCGTCTTATGTTTGTTATGAAAAGATCATTTTTGTGGTTTGTTGCAACACCATGAAATTTATGATCTAATTTTGTGAAATACACGATTCTTAAAATACCATGACTATGAAATTTGTAAAATTTGACTGTGGCTTTGGTAGGGCCTTACTCGTGCTGCAGAGAGTGTTCTGTGAGATCACATAGTCACATATCCCTCTCAGACCTCACACACTGGCAGGACCTACTGACTATGCTGCAATCTCCCACATCAAACGACATGACAAATGGCAGTTTTCCACCTTAGCCATTTTATTCAAAATAAAGTGCATTTCTTCAACAAAAGCTTTTATATTGTGCACATAGGTGAACCCCTTTGTGATTTTACCGCCCCTTCTCTGCCTTCTTGTGAGAGCTTCTACATGGTGTTTCCCTTGTAGTGGAGCAATGGTGGAGGCTGGCTGCTCTAGAGGATCTCCTGACTGCCGAGACACCCTTAGCAGTCTTCCTTGGTGTCACTGTGCACCTGATGGCACTGAGGCAGGCTGCACCAGCTGCATTTGTGCAGGAACAGCCTTGGTTATGGGGGCATGAGCCTTATCATGTGTCTCAGTTAGAGGGACCATGAAACTACCAGATTGTCATAAAAACCCATCTGATTCACTAATGTCCTTTAGGGAAGGAAATTTGCTGTTCTTACCCATTCAGGCCTATATGTGAATCAAGACCCACATAAATATGATTGACTCTTAGCTGCCCTCTGAAATGGCCTAGCAAACCACTCAGTTGTATGAAACTGCTACGAAAAGGTCTAATAACATAAAACTGGACGTACCATCCGGCATTGACCTAGGCACCGGACATGACAAAGGCACACCCAGCCTAGTCAATCCTGCAAAATTCCCATCACTAACATCTGGGTACTTGTGCCACAATTGGGAGAGCTGTCTCACAGACTAGTCAAGCAACAGCCTGACATAATTATACTCATCGAATTATACCTTTCAGCCAACCTCCCAGTCTCTTCCATCACGGTCTCTGGGTATGCCTTGTACCACCGGAATTGGAGGCAGTAGTCCTCAACGTTGACTCCGGGCCCCATGAATCCTCATGGCATCAGATCAAATATGGGCAAGGAAATATCCTTCTGATTACCGCCGACTGCCCTCGCTCAGCTGATGAATCAGTATTTCTCCATTTGGAAGAATCACTGAGGGTGGCAAGGGAACAGAATATACCCTGGGTGGGGGACTTCACCATCACCAGGAATGGCTCGGTAGTACCACTGCTGACCGAGCTGGCTGAGTCCTGAAAGACGTGGGTGGCACAGTGGTGCAGTGGTTAGCAGCGCAGCCTCACAGCTCCAGCGACCCGGGTTCAATTCTGGGTACTGCCTGTGTGGCATTTGCAAGTTCTCCCTGTGACCGTGTGGGTTTTACGTCAGGTGCTCTGGTTTCCTCCCACAGCCAAAGACTTGCAGGTTGATAGGTAAATTGCCCCTAGTGTAGGTAAGTGGTAGGAGAATGGTGGAGAATATGGGATTAATGTAGGGTTAGTATAAATGGGTGGTTGTTGGTTGGCACAGACTCGGTGGGCCGAAGGGCCTGTTTCAGTGCTGTATGACTCTATGACATATTTGCCAGACTGGGCCTGTGGCAGGTGGTGAGAGAACCAACACGAGTGGAAAGCATACTTGACCTCATCCTCACCAATCTACCTGTAGCAGATGCATCCAGTCTTGCAGAGATGAAGTCCAGTCTTCACAGTGAGGATATCAACCTCCCATCATGGATACCATCGTGCTAAATGGGATAGATTCAGAACAGATCTAGCAGCTCAAAACTAGGCATCTATGAGGCACTGTGGACCATCAGTAGCAGCAGAATTGTATTCAACCACAATCTGTAAGCTCATGACCCAGCATTTTTTATTCGTTTGTGGGATATGGGCGTCGTTGGCTAGGCCAGCATTTGTTGGCCATCCCTAATTACCCTTGAAATGATTGGCTTTCTTGGCTATTTCAGAGGGCATTTTAAGAGTCAGCCATATTGCTGTGGGTCTGGAGTCAAATGTAGGCCAGACCAGGTAAGGATAGCAAATTTCCTTCCCTAAAGGACATCAATGAACCAGATGGGTTTTTACAACATTCGACAATGGTTTCATGGTCATCATTAGACTAGTTTTTTAAATTCCAGATTTATAAATTGAATTCAAATTTCACCACCTCCCGTGGTAGGATTTGAGCCCATGTCTCCAGAGCATCAGCCTGGGATCTGGATTACTTGTCCAGTGGCATTACCACTTCACCATCGCCTCCCCCATATCCCTCACTCTACAATTACCATCAAGACACAGAACCAATTCTGACAAGTGCAGAAGAGCATGCCAGGAGCAGCACCAGGCACATCAAAAAATGAGATGCCAACCTGGTGAAGCTCCAACACAGGACTACATGTATGTTAAACAGCAGAAGCAGCACGCTATAGATAGAGCCAAGCTATCCCACAACCAATGGATCAGATCAAAGCTATGCAGTCTGACCACATCCTGTCCTGAATGGTAGTGAACAATTAAACAACTGACAGGAGGAGAAGGCTGCATGAACAAACCCATCCTCAGTAATGGGGGAGCCAAATACATGAGTGCAAAAGGCGAGGCTGAAGCATTTGCAACCATCTTCAGCCAAAAGTGCTGACTGGATGATCCATCTTGGCCTCCTCCTGAAGTCCCTACCATCACAAATGCTATTCTTCAGCCAATTCATTTCATTCCAAATGATATCAAGAAACGGCTGAGAACACTGGATACTGCAAAGGCTATGGGTAGTGATGACATCCCAGCTGTAGAAGGCTTGTGCTCAAGAACTAGCTGCACCTCGAGCCAACTCTTCCAAAACAGCTACAACACTGGCATCTACCCGACAATGTGGAAAATTGCTCAGTAATGTCCTGTCGACAAAAAGCAGGACAAATCTAATCCGGCCAATTACCATCCCATCAGTCCACTCTCATCAACAAAGCGATGGAAGGTGTTGTCGACAAAGCAATCAAGTGACACTTACTCACCAATAACCTGCTCACCGATGCTCAGTTTGGGTTTGCCAGGACCACTCAGCTCCAGGTCTCATTACAACTTTGGTCCAAACATGGACAAAAGAGCTGAAATCCAGAGGTGAGGTGAGAGTAACTGCCCTTGACATCAAGGCAGCATTTGTTCGAGTGTGGAACCAAGGAGCCCAAGTAAAACTAAAGTCAGTGGGGATCGGGGAAAACTTCACTGGCTGGAGTCATATCTAGCACAAAGGATGATGGTTGTGGATGTTGGAAGCCAATCATCTCAGCCCCAGAATGTCAATGCAAGAGTTCCTTAGGTTAGTGTCCTGAACCAAATCATCTTCAGATGCTTCATTAATGACCATCCCTCCATCATAAAGTCAGAATTGGGGATGTTTGCTGCTGAATGCAATGTTCAGTACCATTCGCAACTCCTCAAATAGTGAAGCAGTCCACACCTGCATGCAGCAAGATGGGCAATAAATGCTGGCCTAGCCAGCAACACCCACATCACATGAACGCATAAAAAAAAGTGCTACAATCCTCCTCACTATTAAATACATTTTCAAGCTTTTCATCATTGGCAAACTTTGAAATTATGCTCCCTATACCGAAGTCCAGATCATTAATTTATATCAAAAAGAGCAATGCTCCTAATAATGGTAAATTATATACTTCCCTCTAGTCCAAAAAACAACTGTTCACTACTATCTCTAATTTCTGTCTTGCCAATTTCTTATCAATGTGCCACTGTCCTTTTAACTCATGGGCTTCAATTTTGCTAACAAGTTTATGTGGCACTTTATCAAACACATTTTGAAAGTCTAGATACACAACATAAACTGCACTGCCTTCAACAACCCTCTTTGTTATTTCATTTGTTCCAATCCTGTTAGAGACCAGTAACTTTTTTAAAAGAAATTCAAACTCCCAGTTATTAACTGAAAGAATTGCACAAGATTTCACATTTTAAACAAAAACATTTACTATACGAGAGTTAAACAAAGCAAGCCTTACTAACTTAACAGTGTATTCTGTAATCATTTATACTTTCAACCCAAAATCTCAATAGAACATAAAGTCTTATATTTTAAATCTGAAAATCTCAACAGAAACTCCCCTTTAACTTTTACTTCCACCCAAGAGTTCCCCTATACTTGGCAGGATCTTCAGGGTTCATTTAATTCTTCTGAGACCACCCCAAAGCATACCACAGCTTTCAAGAATTCAATTTGTCTCTCCTTGGTGTTACAGCTGTCCTCCGAGGTATGAGATCCCTTGTGGTCCTTCCGCTAGCATCCAGCAAGGCGAACCCTTTAACATTCCTTCAACACCTCACAATTGTGACTTCCCAGATCAAGCATGGGCATCACAGGCACTCTTGCGTTGTGATTTCAAATCAGAAAGCACCCTTGGCTCCTGATAGCCCTTAGCTACTGGGTCGTGCTGCTTCCAAACACCAACTGCTGGCAGCTCTTTCTCTCTCTCTCTCTTTCTCTCTCTCTTTGCTTCCCAAAACACCAACTGCCCTTTTTGTGAGCAATTACAGAGATAAAACCTCAGACCCAAAAGGTATTTCCCTGCATCATCTATCTCCATAGCATTGTGATACATCTGGGATGTCCCAGATAGAAATTTAAGCTAATTAACTCCAACTCCAAAACTTACTTTTGATTCTGGGTACCCACATGAATAATTCACATTGCTAACAAAGGCAGGGTAATTCTCTTCAGACTTACTGACTTCAGTTCCCTAACTAAACGGGGCCGCTTGCTGTTTTATGGCTCAGTACTCTAATTCTGACCCTGTAAGGACATAGAGAAAGATATTTGAAGTGTAAATATCTTGCGTGGTCTGGAAATCTCTATGTTCCAGAGTTTCGATTACCCTACATCTACAAATTTAATTTCCCCAAAACTAAAAATGACTTCTTAAAAAAAATTTATATAAACCATGAGGCTAGGAATCCTGAGGTGAGGAACTCACCTCCTGACTCCCCAAAGCCTGTCCACCATCGACAAGGCACAAGTCAGGAGTGTGATGGAATACTCTCCACTTGCCTGGATGGGTGCAGCTCCAACAATACTCAAGAAGCTCGACACCATCCAGGACAAATCAGCCCACTTGATTGGCAGCACATCCACAAACATTCACTCCCTCCACCACCGACGCACAGTGGCAGCAGTGTGTACCATCTACAAGATGCACTGCAGCAATGCACCAAGGCTCTTTAGACAGCACCTTCCAAACCCGCGACCTCTACCAACTAGAAGGACAAGGGCAGCAAATACATAGGAACACCACCACCTGCAAATTCCCCTCCAAGTCACACACCATCCTGACTTGGAACTATATCGCCGTTCCTTCACTGTCGCTGGGTCAAAATCCTGGAACTCCCTAACAGCACTGTGGGTATACCTACCCCAAATGGACTGCAGTGGTTCAAGAAGGCAGCTCACCACCACCTTCTCAAGGGCAATTAGGATGGGCAATAAATGCTGGCCTGGCCAGTGATGCCTACATCCCATGAATGAATTTTAAAAAATGAGCTAAATGATTGTAACACATTGAAGCACTCAATCAAATTAGTCAGACATGACTTTTCATTAATAAATCCATGTTAGCTGTGATTTATTAACCAGTACTTTTCCAAGTGACAGTTGTGTCCCCGATTATGGGGCGGTATTTAGTGGAGTCCGTGGGGGTCTCGTCCACTGGCTGAAGAGCAGCGAGAGCTCCGCGTTACCTCTTTGCTGGAAGGCCTGCTGCATTACATGCTAATCAGGCACTTAACTAGGCAGCAGCAGGCCTTCCCCGGGATTAAAGACCCCAGGGACAGAAGTCCTGCCTGCTGAGAGCTGCTAGCCAATCAGAGGCCGGCAGTTCCTTTGCTCAGCAGTGCCACCAAGGTGGTGGTGATTGCTTCCAGTAATGCACCCACTTGAGGTGCAGGATTGTCGATGGACCCAGGCCACAGGTGAGCGATGACGGGAGGAGTTTCATGAAGTGAGGTTCACAGGGCTGGGGTGTGTAGGGGGGCTGGCAGCAAGGGCAGGGTATTGGGGTATTGGCTCTCAGTGGCAGCCCCTCCCACTGCCTGATGCCAGGTCCCTCGATCAGGCACTGTGCCTTTGAACGAGGGACCCCCACTCACCCCCCCAGGAACCAGCAAGCAACCTGCACAGGTTTGCTCGTCGTGGTCCCTGCATGGCAACAGGTCACCTACTGCTCGGCTAATAGCAGTGGGGTGGGAGGAAAGAGGCCCTTAATTGGGCATTAACTGCCCACTTAAGGGTCTCAATTGGTGGTGGGGTGGGAAGTCCGTCCATAGGCCTTCCCACCACAGACTTAATTGGGGTGGAAGCAGGAAGGTAGCAGAGTGCTCATCCGCCACCATCCCGCCGATTAAATGCCCTCCCTGCATAAGGAGAGGATAAAATCCAGCCTGTGGTCTCTAGAAGTTTCCCTACCACTGAGTTAGGCTGACCGTCCTGTAGGTTTCTGGTTTATTCCTCTCCCCTTTTTTGAGCAAAATTTGCAACCCTTACGTCCTCTAGCACCATTCCCATATCCAAGGAGGATTGGAAGATTGTGGCCAAAGCTTCCACTATTTCCACCTTTGCTTCCCTCAGCAATCTTGGATACACCCTATCTGGAATGGGTGATTTTTCTACTTTGAGTACTGTCACTCAAATTTGCCCAGTCAAATCCTGCCCTGTCTCATGTGGTAATTATGGTTAAAACAGGTATTGCTGGGTAGTCATCAGGAGCAAGATGACTCTTGCTGTTTCTTCCATTCCCTGGCCTAGTGCTCCTAAGACCAGTTGTAGCATCTCTGCTACAACCCCAGGTGAAATTTGTTAACTCACCACAGACCATCTTGCTTTGTCTAGCTCAATACTTCAGTACTGAGTACAGTGCAATTACTCACTAAGCCATGGGAAAACAGCCAACAGTGAAATGTAACTTGATATCACACTCCTATCTGTTGTACATAGTATTTTTTTTGGGCAGGTGGAAAATTCTTAAAATACAATTGAAAGTTAGTTTTGGTAAAGCTGTGCATAACTGCATTTCTTCTATATTTGCTGTTTCTGTTCACAGGTCTTTTTTCTTCTATCATGAGAGAGCAAGCCAACATAACTCATGATGGTCCAAAATGGATTGTGCTGGATGGTGATATAGATCCCATGTGGATTGAGTCACTAAACACAGTTATGGATGATAATAAGGTAGATAATGTTTTCGTTAGAGAATAGTACATGTGTCTGTTAGGAAATATCAATATACTCGAGGTGGGCACTCATCTGAAACTATTGATTAAACCATTCCACAAATTTGCATGCGTGTTATTCTGTTCTCTTGTAAAATCCTGCCTATCACATGAATGCTCTGATTAGTCTGAAGCAGCCCAACTTAACAGAATCTTTCATTTCATTATTTAAATCCACTATTAATGCTGCTCAACAAAATCTTATTTTCAGCTTTTTTTTTAACCTCCCACTCTTACCTTGATGGTCTAGGTAAAGAGCCTGTCCTCTAATCAATCCATTTGAACACTAAGGGCTGAGTTTTCTCTGTGGGCTTCTGAACCCTGCCATCAGGTTCCCCCACCAAGCTGGACTGAGGGGCTGGATCCATGGGAAACCCCTCGAACTGTATCGTTAATATTCTCAATTGCTGTAAATGTAAAACTGTAATTGACATGACAATTGTGAAACGGAAGGGTTGGGAAGAAACTCATGACAGTATTGAAGGAAACTGATCTCCCTTGCAATGTTTGTATTTTTTGGTGCTGTTTGGAAACTGTTTGGCAATGTAATTTTTACAGATTTTTATGAATAAAGTATATTTTGGAAATAAAAAAAAAAAAATCAGGCTCAAGTGCTTCCACTGTGTGGGAAACAATCTCTCATTGTGATTTTCCCCGAAGCGGCCAATTAATGGCCAGAGGGCGGGCTCACTGTTCAGTTAAGGATGGTGGGTGGACTCTTGAAGCTGACGGGTCAATCAGAGGCTTTCCAGCTTGAAAGCAGCAGCAGGATGCCATGGCAAGTAAGTGAAGGAGAGGGTGCTTCACAATGGACTTCAAAATGGCCTTTGCAGCTGGGCCACAACTACAGGAAGGAAACCTCTCTATATGGCGCCCTGCCGCTGCTGCTGCTACTGCTCCCAGGCTGGCAGGCAGGACCTCTAAGCCTACCTAGAGTGCAGGCTCACTGGCCTGCCACCGGGAGGCCATCACCAGGCAGCTAAACTCCCCTGGTGCATCTGGGAACCTGAAGGCCGACTGGGAATCCCCATCCCACTTCCGTGAAAATGGCCCAGGGTGGGATCCCACAGGGAAACCGGCACACATGCTGGCAGCGCCCACCTGTCCTCGTTCCCGGCCCCGACAGGAACTCAAAATCCAGCCCCAAGTTTTATCCCCATCAGCTCCATTGTATCCTCTGCTCTCAGGACACCATTAAGACCTCTAATCCTGCTGATGCCTAGCTGTAGGCCTCTGAACATATTCCTGTTCTGTGCCATGTTTTAGTGTCTTAATTCAGGTTACATTTTCTTCTGGAAATTTGTTCCTGTACAAAGAATCGCTGTAAAAGATGGTCTTCTCAGCTTCCTAAAATCATTAAAACCTCTGTTTCAGCTAGATTGCATGCCTACAGTGCGCACAATCTCCAGACCTCTCTCAGTGTAATGGCTGAATCATTACATTTTGATTTGTGTCATGTCCTTTGGGGCATAAAAAACTAATTTCATTCAATTTTTCAAGTCTGTCCAACAGCTACCACATCTTACTTTGGATAGCTGCACCTTCAGTCCATCGTCAATCTTTGACATTCACTAGCTCCTCTAAATCCCCACTTTTCCTTCACTGATATGGGCGCCTCCAAGAATCTTGGTTTCTCCTTTTGTGCCAAATACATCTTTTCTCCTCAAAAACTCTCAATCTTTATTGAAGCCAAAGTAACTCCCAGACTGGAATACTGTGCCGACATTTAGGGAGGATTCTTCAGCACTTCCACTCCTGGACTGGAAAAAGAAAAAGATGTTATCTGATGTGCACTTCCATTGTTACTTGTAGCCTGCAATGCTCTTTTTCTGTTGCAACCTTTCTTGTCGTTATTTTATTGATACTACTATGGCCACTGCTTCTCTGAATGTTCTCCCTCACTTTTGCAAACTCTACAGATGCTATCCTCCACACATTTTTTTCCTCCTAAAACCCATTGTGTGGGTTATCGCAGGTAAATTTAGACTAATTACACAGACCCCTCCTCTTGCTCATTCTTTTAATTTACCTCAGAACTGTGCAATTAATTTCCTTCTTCAGTCTTTTGCTCTTCCAACAATCTTTTGTTTTTCAAAACCCAAGCTTGGCATCACCAAACTATTAGTTTCTGATTTACCTCATCTCCTTTACTATTTCCAACCGTGAAGATGTCCTTCCCTGCACCCTAGTTTCTCAATAATAAAAAAAAAACTAAGAGATATGAAGTTTCCATTTTAATGCTAGAGTCTTCGGAAGCGCCCTTCAGCAAATCCATGTGGTAGTTGTAAACAATAGTGTTCAGATCCAGTCATTTTATAATTTCTTGCCTTGGAGTAAATTTAGAACTTTGCTGAGCTGATCTCTCTCCAGTCCATTGGTGTTCATAGAATCATACAGGTTACAGCTCAGAAGAAGGCTGTCTCAGCGCTAACTCTTCAAACCTTTTACTATGACTCTATTGCTAGTTCTGTCCCCTTTCCTTATATTTTATATTATTTCTTTTCCAATATTTTTCCAATTCCCTTTTAAATTACTTTATACTCTCTGCCCCAATAGGCATATATGGTAGCATTCCATGTTCTAATAGCCCTCTGTAGGGGAAAAAAGCATAACTTTACCCTTTGTTCATCTGGTAATTAAGCTGAGTCCATGCCCCCTAGTTACCGATTCACCAACCACTGGAAGCAATCTTTCACTATTTACCTTCTTCACAATCTTGAAACCAATACTGAATCTGTTAACCTGTGCCACAGTGAAAAAAAATGATATTTTTCAAGCCTGTCTTTACAACTATAACCTCTTATTCTTGATCTAATTTAGTGATCCTTCACTGTACCCTTTCTATGTTTCTAATATCCTCACTGGAACTGGCCAAAACTGCAATCAATACTCCATCAGTGGCCTAACTAATGTCTTGTATGAGTTCAATATCACTTCCTTACATCAATATTCAGGATCCCAAATATAAAATCCAGAATCCCATTTGCCCTTTTTGGCCTCCTCTTCTTGCATTCCAACCATTAAAGATCTATGGGATAATATTTCAACTTCATCCCCTGGACTGTAGCCTGGCAAGTCAGATCACTTGTTTGTTGAAAATTGAACAAGTTCCACAATGAAAAATGGATCCAACCTGCCAGACTATCATCCAGGGACTGAAGACAAAAATCTACCCCATGACCTTCACCCTAAAATCTCTCTGTTCCTCCATTTTAAGAGTCTTGAGAAGGTGAATTTCTGTTTGACATTTTTCTGGGGTTTCCACAGCTCTTTCTCTTGTTTGCTGAGTCACCTATTTCTTTTGGAGAGAAATGTATTCATTTTATTTTTTCATTTAAAACTTTAAACAAAAGCTTTTACCTATGTTTCTGTTGTTGTAAATGGTAATCTGTAATAATAATAACTGTTGAACACCTTTTGTTATGTTTGCATGCAGGTCCTGACACTTGCCAGCAATGAACGTGTTCCACTTAATCCTTCCATGCGCCTTTTGTTTGAAGTAAGCCATTTGAAAACAGCTACACCGGCCACTGTTTCCAGAGCGGGCATTTTATATGTTAATCCTCAAGACTTGGGCTGGAATCCGTGAGTTACTGTTTTTATTGGTGCTGGTAATAACACAAGGATTGAATGTTTTGCATCACACCTTTTAGCAGATGCATTTTGCTTGCTTGTTTGTGTTTGCTGTTGGTGGCGGTTGGTAGCATTCTTACTTCGGAGTCAGAAGATTGTGGATTCAACCCTCACTCCAGTGACTTAAATAAACACTCCAGTGCAGCACTAGAGGAATGCTGCACTGTCAGAGGTGCCATGTTTTGGATGAGATGTCAAACCAAGGCCCCGCCTGCTGTCTCAGGTGGCCATAAAGCTCTCATGGTACTATTTCAAAGAAAAGCAGGGGGTTATCTCTGGTATCTTGGTCATTATTTATCCCTCAAACAACATCACTAAAAACAGTTTATCTGGTTGTTGTCACATTGCTGTTGTGGGAGCTTACTGTGCACAAATTAGCTGACACGTATTCTACATTACAGCAGTGACATTTACACTTCAAAAGTAAAGCACTTTGGAATATCCTGAAGTCGTGAAAGGCGCTTTATAAGTGCAAGTCCTTTTCTTTTTGTTAGACACATAGTGAAACAGACCTGCTACTGTAAATTGGAGGATAGGTAGCTTTATAATTACGGAAGCATTATATTGTAACACACAATGGCTGGGAATTTTCTCAGAACTGGTCCAAGGAAATTTCTGGCCAGTGTTTTATTATAGTATCAGAACAGCAACTTGCATTTATATAGTGACTTTAATTTTAAAAATGTCCCACAGCGTTTTACAGAGATGTAAACGGACAATAATGGATGCCAAGCAAAAGAAGGAGCTATTAGGAGGGGTGACTAAAGACTAAGTCAAAGAAGTAGGCAGGCTTTGTGATAGAGTGTATATGGAGATCAAATAGAATACCAATATTATGAACAATCTGAGACAATAGCCAGCGAGGGAGATGGAATTGGTGCCAAGGTTAGATAGCTTTTGATAGGGTCTCAAGATGATAGTTTTAGTTTCCCCAGTGTTTAACTGGAGGAAATTGCAATTCATCCAAGACTGGAAAACAGATAAGCTGTCTGACAACACAGAGTCAGTGGAGGGATCAAGAGAGGTGGTGGAATGGTAGAACTGGGAACTAGTGCCATTATAATCGACATGGAAGCTGACCCCATGATTACAGATGTTTGTCACAAACTCTGTTCCCCAGCCACTGATCCATCCCTTTCTCTGCCAACAGTGTGAGGCTGAGCCAGACTGATTGTAACTTTGGAGTCCTATTTGATCCTAAGCTGAGCTTCCAAACTCATATTTTCTCTTTCGCCAAGATGGCCTAGTTCCACTTTGGTCACATTGCCTGTCTTGTCCCCTGCCTCAAGTTATCTGCTGAAACCTTCATCCATCCATGCCTTTGTTACCTGTAAGATCAACTATTCCAAAGTATTCCTGGCCGGTCTCTCACCTTGCACTGTTCATTAACTTGAGCTCAGCCAAAATCTCTGCTGCCCTGATCAAGTCCTGTTCACCCATCACTCCTGTGCTCACTGACCTTCTGGTTCACCAACACTTCAATTTTAAAATTTTCTTCCTTGTTTTCAAATCACTCCATAGCCTTGCCCCTCCCTATCTCTGTAACCCAAGCATGCCAACTCTCAAAAAATTATCATGAGAGATGCGATTTCTAAGTGTCACTCATGATCCCATGCTGGAACTTCCAAATTTCGCAATTTTGTTTTTTTTTGTAAACACACACATGCACTCACGAAAGAGGCCGAGGCTTTTCCCAAAGTTTGCCAGGACGGTGACTCCAGCCATCGTGGGGCAGACTGCTCATGCTGGGTTGTGGCTGACTTATGATCACCATCTTCTGTAAGTGATCAGATCTCCATGGGTTTTAAACATTGGAAAACTTCAGACAGGTTTTATTCACTTTCTCTGAATTGTTTATATAGACAGTGGAAGATTAGATAAAAATTTGTAAGGAGCAGAATATGCACATTTTCAAGATAATTCAGGAAGGTCCAAGCACCTAATATTTTATTAGACTGAGAACTAGCTTACAGGAGAATCTATTTGTGCAAAACACTGCATTTTGCATTTATCAGGCTCTCCAGCTCTGTTGACTTTTTCCCAGTTCAGTGTAATCTCCACTGGATCACTGAACCCAGGAATTTGTTGTTAATTCCTAGTAGCGCAATTTAATTTGTTAAGTACTGCATGGTTTAAATATTCCTATGGCATTTTTCCTAGAGGGCAAATGAGGTCATTAGTTCCTTTGCAATAAATATTTGGTAGATTCCAAAGGGATACGTTTTCCTTTTTGATCGTTCTGTCTCCAGCGTTTCAGATTTTTTTTCCATATTGGTTATGTTTAATAAAAATAGCAGCACATGATTTATATACCAAATCTCTTGATTTTTAAAAGTTTGTCTTTTGCTTTTTGAGACAGTGTGGTGGGCATTACTGGAAACCTCCTCCAGCCATACAACCCTCTGAGGTCTCTGCAACCTCTAATTCTGGCCTCTTGAGCATCCCCAATTTTAATTGCTCCACCATTAGTGGCCGTAGATTCAGCTGTCCAGGCTCTAAGCTCTGGAATTCTGTCCTTAAACTTTTCTGCCTCTCTCTACTTTAAGAAGCTCCTTAAAACCTATCTCTGACTAACTTTTGGTCACCTGTTCTATGATCATCTTATGTGTCTCGTTGTCAAATTTTGTTTATTAATGCTCCTGTGAAGTTTCTTGGGATGTTTTACTATATCAAAGGTGCTGTGTAAATAAAAGTTGTGGTTATTGATGTTGCATATAGATTAGGAAGAAAAGAGGCCTTGGGGAACTCCTGAGGAAAGAGCGTAGGGGCAGGAAGAGAAACAATTGCTGAATAATTGCTCTGACATTGATGGGATAGCTGGGAGTGGAGCTATACAAGGTGGTACAGTGGCGCAGTGATTAGCACTGCAGCCTCACAGCTCCAGCGACCCGGGTTCAGTTCTAGGTACTGCCTGTGCAGAGTTTGCAAGTTCTCCCTGTGACCGCGTGGGTTTCCGCCAGGTTCTCCAGTTTCCTCCCACAGCCAAAGACTTGCAGGTTGATAGGTAAATTGGCCATTGTAAATTGCCCCTAGTGTAGGCAGGTTGTAGGAGAATGGTGGGGATGTGGTAGGGAACATGGGATTAATGTAGGATTAGTATAAATGGGTGGTTGTTGGTCGGCAGAAGGGCCTGTTTCAGTGCTGTATCTCTAAATAAATAAACGATTGAGCTCGACAATGGAGGAAGTTGATGCAGTTGAGATATCAAAGGCTGCAGAGAGGTCAAGGAGAAAGAGGAAAGAAAATGTACCATGGTCACAATCACAGAGATGTCATTTGTGACTTCGATTAAGGCAGTTTCAGGAATGTGGCTGGGCCAGAAACTTGGAGTTGCAGGAAAGATGGGCAAGGATTTCAAAACTGCACTCTTGCACCACCCACCACCAGGCCTCCTTCCCTGCCCCCTACTCTTTCAAAAACGCACATCCTTGACTCCTGTCCTGTCTCCAACATTCCTTTCCGTTCCAGAGTTCTTAAATGTGCCCTTTTGTCGAGACTTTGGAAAAGCTGGCAAGTTGCCCCCACCCCCACCATTACCAACAGCCATTACCCTCAGAAGAGAAGTCTGGCTGCTCCCTCATCCCGTGTCAAGAAGCATCTTTAAAATGTAAAAAAAACCTAATCTCCACCCATCCAGGCCTTGACCACTGCCTGGACATCCTTCCAGCATTATCAGCCAGGAGTCAAGAAGAGCTTATCCCCCTTAAATCAATGGCCTTGTTAATTGGGAGTGGAGGCTCCGCCCCCACAACATCATGAAGAAAACTCTCACTTAAGGCATGACATACCCAAATCCCAGGCAAGTCTCCAGTCATTTTGACAGGTCCCTGTGCAATTTCTGGACTTTTATGTCTACATTTTCTGCAAAAAATATTGCATGCAGCCATAACGTTATGTCTCTTAATGCATAGATATGTGACCAGCTGGATTGACACAAGGATATACCAGTCGGAAAAAACCAACCTGACCATTCTCTTTGATAAATATGTTCCTTCATGTTTGGAGCAGCTACGATCTTCCATAAAGACCATCACCCCCATTCCTGAAAACAGCATGGTACAGGTAATCATCACATTCACTCACATGATCTATCTCTGGAGGTAGTGACTTTTCATAAGTCACCTAAATAAGACAAAATTACAGTTGCTGGTAACAACTTAAAATTATTTTTAATAATTTCACTATAATAAATTCACTCTTTCAATATTTTTTTTACTGAGGGGACACAATCAGTAGATAGGGGAAGGTGCGTAAAGAGTCTCAGCTGCTGGGAGCGCATTGCTGAAATTTGGATGCAGCTGCACATTATTTTCCAACCATTTTTTAAAAATGGCCAGAGATTTGTGTGCAGCATATACCCAAAGTTCCGTCATGAAACCAGTGTGTGAGGTTTTGTGGTGTCAACATGCAGTTGGAAAGTCAGTACTTTGGCTGAGTATAAAAGCTTGCATTTTGTTATGCAGTGCTATCTGGCACCATTTCCATGTGGTTGGTCTTCACATATGAACTCGGACATTGTGTTAGTTGGATTTTCATGGGGTTAATTTCTGGCAAGTCTGTCTCTGTTTTCACCCAGTATTCACACATGTGCTTCCAGCAAGGGTTAATAGGGTAGATTTTGATCTTGTGCAAAACGGCAGCCCCTTGTACATCACTCCCGATTTTATTTTATTTATTTATTGATACAGCACTGAAACAGGACCTTCGGCCCATCGAGTCTGTGCCGACCAAGAACCACCCATTTATACTAACCCTGCAGTAATCCCATATTCCCTACCACCTCCCTACACTAGGGGCAATTTACAATGGCCAATTTACCTATCACCTGCAAGTCTTTGATGGTGGGAGGAAACCGGAGCACCCGGCGAAAACCCACACGGTCACAGGGAGAACTTGCAAACTCCACACAGGCAGTACCCAGAATTGAACCCAGGTCCCTGGAGCTGTGAGGCTGCAGTGTTAACCACTGTGCCGCCCTAATGGAAATTAAAATTGGAAGAGATGTACTCGGGCTGCCAATTCGCTATCTCGCACTTTATATAATCACACCAAGATAAAATCTACCCCAATAGGTCAAGAGCTCATGTTGCAAAACTGAGATCTATGTATTACACCTACTGCTACTTTGGCTAATTCAACACAGAGCAGGGATTAACCTTGTCATAGTCCTAAAATCATTACAGCACAGAAGGAGATCATTCAGCCCATAGGGTCCATGCCGGCTCTCTGTAAAGGAATCCAATCAGTACTATTCCCCCGTTGTACCCCTGTAGCCCTGCAAGTTTATTTCCCTCAAGCACCCATCCAATTTCCTTTTCAAATCGTTCATTGTCTCCAATTCCACCACCCTCAAAGACAGTGAGTTCTAGGTCATTATCACTCGCTCTGTAAAAAAGTTCTTCCTCACATTTCCCCTGCACCTCTTAGAGTCATAGTCATAGAGTCGTACAGCATAGAAACAGGCCCGTCAGCCCACCGCATCCATGCCGACCGTAATGCCTATCTATATTAATCCCACCTGCCTGCATTAATTCCATATCCCTCTATGCCTTGCTCATTCAAGTACCTGTCCAGATGCCTCTTAAATGTCGCTACTGTTCCTGCCTCCACCACCACCTCAAGCAGCTCATTCCAGATACCCACTATTCTTTGTGTGAAAAATTTACCCCTTTGATCCTCTTTAAACCTCCTCCCTCTCTCCTTAAATCTATGCCCTCTAGTTTTAGTCACCCCTACCATGGAAAACAGACTCTGGCTATCTACCCTATCTATGCCTCTCATAATTGTATATACCTCTATCACATCCCCTCTCAGCCTCCTTCTCTCCAGGGAAAACAGACCTAGCCTATCCAATCTCTCTTTGTAACTCAAGCCCTCCAAACCAGGTAACATCCTTGTGAATCCTTTCTGCACCCTCTCGAGCTTAATCACATCTTTCCTGTAGTGCGGTGACCAGAACTGCACACAGTACTCCAAATGCGGCCTAACCAACATTATGTACAACTGTAACATGACGTCCCAAATCTTGTACTCAATGCCTCGGCTGATGAAGGCAAGCATGCCATACGCCTTCTTCACCACCCTGTCTACCTGTGTTGCCACTTTCAGGGAACTATGTACTTGCACCCCAAGGTCTCTCTGCTCAAGAACACTCCCCAGGGCCCTGCCATTCACTGAATATGTCCTGCCCTGGTTTAACTTCCCAAAATGCATCACTTCGCACTTGTCTGCGTTAAATTCCATTTGCCATTCCCTTGCCCACTTTCCCAGTTTATCTATATCCTTTTGTAACCTTAGACAACCTTCTTCACTGTCCACTATACCACCAATTTTGGTGTCATCTGCAAACTTATTAATCATGCCCCTTACATTCACATCCAAGTCATTAATATATATGACAAACAAGAGAGGGCCCAGCACCGATCCCTGTGGCACACCACTGGTCACCGGCCTCCAATCTGAAAAACAACCCTCCACTACCACCCTCTGCCTCCTATCACCAAGCCAATTTTGTATCCAATTTGCTAGCTCACCCTGGATCCCATGTGTTCGAACCTTCTGGACCAGCCTACCATGTGGGGCCTTGCTAAAGTCCATGTAGACAACGTCCATCGCCCTTCCCGCGTCAATCCTCTTGGTCACCTCCTCGAAAAACTCAAATCAAATTCGTGAGACATGATTTCCCACGCACAAAGCCATGTTGACCATCCCTAATCAGACCTTGCCTTTCCAAATGCATATAAATCCTGTCTCTCAGAATCCCTTCCAATAACTTTCCCACCACTGATGTAAGGCTCACCGGCCTGTAGTTGTGGCGTATCCCTGCTGCCCTTCTTAAATAAAGGCACAACATTAGCTATCCTCCAGTCTTCCGGTACCTCACCCGTGGCTAACGATGATAAAAAATTCTGTGCCATGGCCCCAGCAATCTCCTCCCTTGCTTCCCATAGCATCATAGGATACACCTGGTCAGGCCCTGGGGATTTATCCACCTTAATGCGCTTCAAAACCTCCAACACCTCCTCCTTAGTAATGTTGATATGGTGTTTCCTCCCTTGAACTCTCTTTCCTAAAGCATTAAATCTGTGTCCCATCAGCTAATGGGAACAACTTTTCTTTGTCTACCTTATCTAAACCTATCACTATCTTGTACACCTCTATCAAATCTCCCCTCTAACTCCTTTGCCAACCCCAGCCTCTCCAATATAATCTTGCTGCTAAAATCCCTCATCCCTGGAGCCATTCTGGTAAATCGCCTCTGCACCCTCTCAAGGACCTTCACATCCTTCCGAAAATGTGGTGACCAGAACTGGATGCAATTTTCCTAGTTGTGGCCAACCAGAGGTTTATAAAGGTGCAGCATAACTTCCCTGCTTTTGTAGTCAGTACCTATATTTATGAAGCCCAAGATTCCATATGCTTTGCTAACTACTCTCTCAATATATCCTGCTACCTTCAAAGATCTGTGCAAATGAAACCCCAGGTCCCTCTGTTACAGTGCACTCTTTAGAACTGTGCCATTAAGTCTATATAGCCTTTCCCCATCCTTTCTGCCAAAATGCATCACCCCACACTTCTCTGTATTAAATTCGATCTGTCACATGTCTGCCCATTCTGCTAACCTATCTATGTCCGGTTTCAGTCAATTGATATCACCCTCACTGACTGCCACACCTCCAAGTTTGGTATCATTAGCAAATTTTGAATTTTTTTTTGTGTATTCCAATATCCAAGTCATTTATATATATCAAAAAAGCAGTGGTCCTAGCACTGAACCTTGAGGAACACCACTGTCTACTATCCTCCAGTCTGAAAAACAACTATTTACCATGACTCACTGTTTTCTGTCCTTAAGCCAATTTTTTATCCAAGCTGACACTGACCCTCCTATTCCATGAGTCTCAATTTTGTTAACCAGCTTTTTATGTGGTACTTTGTCAAATGCTTTCTTAAAATCCATATCGACAACATCCATTGCATTCCTTTCTCTGTTATTTCATCAAAAAATGTAATTAGATTTGTCAAGCATGATCTGCCTTTTGGAACTCTGGGCTGGCTCTCCTTAATTAACTCAAACCTCTTCAAGTGCCTGTTGATTTTTTTTCCCTGATTATTTTTTCAAAACCTTACGAACCACTGATGTTAAACTGACTGGCCTGTAGTCGCTAGGAATATCCTTACATCCTTTCTTGAATAAGGGTGTTACATTTGGCTCGTCCCCATATTTAGGGAAGACTGGAAGATTATGGCCAGCCCTTCCGCTATCTCCACTTCCACCTCCTTTAGCAACCTGGGATGCAAGCCTTCTGGACCAGGTGATTTATTTACTCTAAGTACAGCCAGCCTTTCCAGTACATGCTGCCTATCAATTTTCACATCATCCATTTCCTCTACCATCTCTGCTTCTATTGATATTTTGCCACATCCTTTTCCTTAGTAAACACCGATACAAAGTACTCATTAAGTATTCTAGCCTTGTCATGTGCCTCTAAGCATATATCACCCTCTTTATCCCCAATGGGCCCCATCCCACCTCTTACTACCTGCTTCGTATTTGCATGCCGGTAGAAAACATTTGGGTTCCCTTTTATGTTAACTGCCATTCTATTCACATTCTGTCTTTATTAGTCTTATTTTCTTCTTCTCTTCCCCTCTCATCTTATTGTATTTGGCTTGGTTCTCACTTGAAGAATTCTCCTCACATGCATCATACACTCTTTTTTTGTTTCATCATATTCTCTATCTCCCTCATCATCCAAGGAACCCTAGCTTTGGTTTCCCTACCTTTTGCCCTTGTTGGAATTTACATAGCCTGTACCAAAACATCTCCTCCTTAAAGATAGCTCATTGTTCAATTTTTCCAGTTTTTCCTGTCAGTTGTTGGTTCCATTTTATCCTAGCGGGATCCCCTCTCATCTCATTGAAGTTAGCCGCCTTCCAATTTAGAAGTTATACTTTATATTGTTTCTTGCTGTTCTCCGTTGCTAATCTAAAGCTTATGATACAATGATCACTTTTACCCAAGCACTCCCCCACGGACACTTGGCCCACCTCATTCCCCAGCGCCAGATTCAGCAATGCCTCCTTCCTAGTTGGACTGAGAACATATTGGTCAAGGAAGTTCTCTTGCACATATTTCAGAAATTCTTCTCCCTCCTTAGCTTTTACTCTAACATCATCCCAATTGATATTTGGGTAATTAAAGTCCCCCAATATCACCACTCTATAGTTCTTGCACATCTCTGTGATTTTCCTGCAGATTTGCTTCTCTGTCACTATTTGGAGGACTATAGAATACTCCCAGTAGTGTGATCATAGCCTTTTTTGCTTCTCAAATTATAAGGCTGTGTGCTACACTGTACAGTACATCCACCTGGTAAACTATAGTGGGGGTACATGTTAAACTTTTACTTCCCTGTTTTGATCATTTTTCTGTGCTAATCAAATCATGTTAATACCATTTAGACCCTTTGCTCCCTTTTGGACTGTCTACTGACTCCAAAGAATGTGCCTCCTGATTCCCCACGAGAACTTTATGAGCATTATTTTGTCTTTGCCTGCATCTGGGCCTTCGGTGGAGCAGTATATCAAGATCAGGTTGGTTCTTGCCTGTTCTAGGTTCAATTCTTTGGGGGAGAAACTTATTTGCATAGCACGGCTTCAAGCACCGTTAAGCAGAGATAAGTCAATTCCCCGGGGGCAGGCAGTGTTGTGGGCCACTACTTGCACAGCCCACTCAGCATTCCTCATTGCTATCATTGGAGAACATTGCGCAGATGGTGGCCCACAGCACTGCCTGCCCCGGGAAATCAAGATAAGTAAGCGATGCACATGAATTTCTCCCCCTTTGTGTTCAGGTTATAGATTTTTTACTATCTTGAAAATGGCTATGACCATTTGCATTTTATATGTTTGTTTTGCTGTGAAGTGGTTTCACTAACAAGGAGAGCAATAGATAGCTGCAGCTGCTGTGGTATGAAACATGGCCACCATCAGGCCTCATGCACTTGCACACACTGACACTGACTACAGTCAATTTTCACAGGAACCACAAGTGTCTCCTACTAACATGGGCGGAAATGACTACTGTCTTGGCATTGTTTTTTGGTATTTTATTTAGATTACACTGAATTATGCTGATTTCCTGAGAACTGATTTTGGCTTTTTGATGTAAAATGGAGAACATTTTTTGATTAAGAGTTGAACAATAATGTGCAAGATATCAATTGTATTGATGTATAGTGAAACACTCATTTATAGAGAATGCAAGGGGCAGATTTTCCTCCATTAGGTTCTTTTTGTACAGCAGAGTATGTTAAGGCAATCGGGTGAGGAGGAGTGCGTACTATTAACAGAGCCTGACGATTTTCTGTCCTTGCCCAATTGTCCTCTGCATTCTGCCCTCATGATTACTTAAGGCCAAATGAAACGATGGAAAAACTGCCACCGTCTCTTATAGAAATCACCCAACATCAGTAAATACAAGTTGCCAAGGGCCCTAGAGGAAGAGTAGGCCAGAATCCTCAGGATCTAGAGAATGGCAGGAATGCCCAAAGTCCAGAGCGTATATATGCCATATTGTTCGTCACACACCGTCTGAAATGGAGCCCCTACATAAACCCATTTACTGCATCAATGTGAAGTTTGTGTGTGACCACTTTAATTGCATAATGAAAGTCACCTCCAGATTTCCAGGTTGCACACACGGGGGTAGATTTGTCTCTGGGCTTGTTTTCAGGCCCAGATTTGGCAGAGTGGAGACAACATGCACCCAAACTTAAGGGTCCAAGGATTGCCAGGAATTGCTCCTTGGACCTCAACTACATATTCGAGGTGAGCTATTGGCACTAGTCGCATTGTACTTGCAGCTTTCCCGACAAGAAAGATCATTTTCAGGCAGGCCGCACCCCTCAGGGAAGTTCTCGATGTTAGGGTTGGAGCAGGCAATGATAGTGGGGGGGCACAGTCGCTAGGCCTGTGGAGTTGGGGGAAGCACTCCTCGTTCCACAGAAAGATTTTGTTCCAAAATAAATCTTAACTGTAGTTGGCTGTCTCAAAGGCCACGGAAGAAGTGAGGCAGGCCTTGCTCATTGGTAATTCGTCCCTAATTAACAGATTCAAGGGGAGGAATTTTATGGAGGTGACAGGGGTCTCAGTTGCCAGCTGGAGAGCCTGTAGGCTTTCCCCAGGATCAGGACATTGGGGATGGGAAGTAACGCCTGCTGAGAGCTGCCGGCCAGTCAGAGGCTGGCAGCTCTTTTGATCGGCAGCGCCACTGGGGAGGTGATGGCTGCTGCCGGAACGGTACCTAGGAGAGGCCCAGTATTGCAGAATGACCCGGGTCAGAGGTAAATGATGGCAGATGGGTTTGAGGGGTGGGAGTCATGGGGGAGGGATTGTAGGGGTGCTGGCAGCAAGGGCAGAGGGGTGGCTATGAGGAGGGCCTCCCCCTTCCCGATGCTGGCTCCCTCAATCAGGCACCGAGTGCCTCTGAACGAGGGATCCCCACCTCCCTGGAGACCACAAGCAACCCCACACAGGTTTGCATGTCGTGCTCCCCGCATGGTGACAGGTCCACCTGCCACTGGGTTAATACCTACGGCGGTGGGAAGATTAATTTCCTACTTAAGGGCCTCACTTGGCGGCGAAGTGGGAAGGCTGTCCACGGGTCTTCCAATCCACCTTTTTATTTAAGTTTTCAGGTAGTGAAAGGAGTGGGAATCAAGGATAACTGCTGCTTAGCTTATGATTCCTCTATGACATTCAAAGTCGTGCAGAGGTATAATAAGGTCCATATCCCTATCAGGACCATCATTGAGCAATGAATTCAAATTGTGAAGCAGCACTTCTAATGCATAGACACATCAGGGACACTGCCAAGTGTTCAGGATTATCATGGCATGTTGCATTCTGTATGATCTTGTCATAGAAAGAGACATCCACTTGGAGGAGCTGCAGCAGGAACTTGCTGTAGCGGAGTGGAAGAAGGAAGCCCAGGTGGCTGCAAAAAGCACACAATGTTGTCTCACAAGACTGTTTACCAGCTACCAGGGAGGTTCGGCAGACACCAGTTTAGTTCAACTATCAATTCCAAGCAGTGCTCAGCTCACATTGGCGCAAATCCAGTATGATTCGATGTTTGGAAATTCAAGACAGTGATTTTGATAAAAAGGCTTGATTTGTGCATTTTATGTTAACTTATGGTTTCAATACATATTTCAAATTGATATTGCTATTGGTCTTGAATTTGCATGGGCAACAATCCCAGCAATTATGCTGGGACCACATCCAATGGTGCTATCCAGTGTTGGTCCGAGTATGCAGGATCAGTGGGAATGCAACTTTTCTGTGCACCCAGTGGGTACCCATGTCACTATGGATGCATCTCAGGCACCCATCAGCCCACACAGGCCACAAATTTCAGTTTGTGGCCATCTGGTAGGTGAGAGGGCTGATTCTCCACCTGGAAAATTTTCTTTTGCTCTTTCAATGTCCTGTGTAAGGGAATGAATAATTTTTTTTCATATTTAAATAACCAGTTCTTACAAGGTCCAAGTGTCCATCATCTCTCTACCCTGTGGGGCCCACTGGCCCTCTTGTAGATCACTGTGCCTCATCACATTGTGTGTACTGGCCTTCAACCTTGCCCTTGGTCTCACTGAGGTTGAGAAAGTACAACTCCTAACATAAGGCACCCTTGTCCGTGGTCTCACCCTGTCTAATACTGGGGCCATATTTGGCATGAATGTGCTTCCACCCTAGACAATGCTTCCCGGAAGCTCCCAGCAAAAGCTTGCACCAGAGCTGTCTGAGTTCTGACCCATTTTCAGGGCCTTTCGCTGCATTCCTGCCAATTTGGAGCTATTGTCCTGTTAGCTTATTCTACATTGCAGAAACCTTAATCCAGTCCATTTATAGACTTCTAAATGAGCTTTGCATGATGTTGGTCAAGGGTTGTATCTGGTGGTGTATGATACTATCCATCATTGAAAGGCAGCAACTCTTGAATAGTAAATTAGACTGTATGAAACAGTAAACATGATTGTTAATTTCTTTTTCAGCTGGTAGATTATCGTGTTGAATTCAGTCATTGGTGGTGCAAAGAAATGAAAGCTGTTAAACTTCCATCCCAGGGCACTGTCTTTGATTATTACCTTGATCCTGAAACAAAAAAATTCATTCCTTGGTCTGAAAAGATACCAGCATTTGAAATGGAAGCAGATAATCCTCTACAAGTAAGTGAACTGCTGCCTATTCAGGTGAAAAGAAACAAAGCTGCAAATGCCAGAAATCTCCAAATAGAAAATAATGGATTTACACAGTAGATCCATCAGCAGCTGAAAAGAGAAAAGGCAGGTTAACATTTCAGTTGTAAAACCTTTCAGATAGTAGATTCAAAACTATTTGTGAAATTATAGATATTGAAGATATATTACAGACAAGTATTAAACCCAAACTTTCTAAGGCTATGCCCCCAAACCCTCACAGGCAATGGGCACAGATTTAAAAAATAGGTGCCTGACCTCATGTGACCAATTTGAAGGGAAACTAATTTGGAATTGGCTGACTTGGGGCCAAAAATGTGGCTGTGCTATGGACAAGGACAGGACGACCTCATTTCAGTATTTAATTCCACTCATTAAAGATCATACACTGATGATTCAGGGCGAGGTACACCCAAATTATAAACTTCGCCAGGAAAAATAGGCAGAAGAGTGTCCTAGGACTTGACCAGTTTCAGTAGGCCTCTTACAGTGTTTCATTTCAAGGTGATATTTTATTGCATTTTTATTTCCCTCATATTGCAATTTGCTTCAATGTATTTGTTAGTTTATGCATATTGTTTATTTTTTTCATTGCCATTATTTTGCTTCATTATTCTTTACTGTTGCTAGCTTTGAAAGTACACCGTATAAAATATGGCTGCATTTGCTGACAACGCTACCGCTAGGGGGTGCTGTTGTAGCACATGCGCAAATGCAGCATGTACCACTAAAACGTCACAGACTGCGACTTTAGGCAGCTGCCAGGACTAAAGATGGCGCTGCTCAAATAATCACACAGAGGCAACATAACAAACACATGTCAGCACACAATGGCGGAGTGAGAGAGCGAACAAGCTGGCCGGGGCCGGGGAGCGAGGTGGGGAGCGGGCCATGGAGCGAGGTGGGGAGCGGGCCAGGGAGGGTGGGGGGAGCGGAGCGGGCCTGGTAGGAGCGGAGCAGTCAGCGAGTGGGCGAGCGAACGGCCCAGTGACAGAGGGGAGCGGAGCAGCCGGCGAGTGGGCGAGGGAACGGCCCAGTGACGGAGGGAAGCGGAGCGGCCGGAGACAGCAGCGTGAGGGAGGGGGACTGCGTTTTTCTACGCATGCGCCATAAATTTGCAACGGCAAGAGACTTACCAAACTTACCCGCACCCGGCGACACCAAGGCCTTTGGCCGCTCGCTCCCCGCGGCTCTCTACGGCCTCTCACTTCCGGCCCTCTCCATCCAGCCGTTCTCTCCAGCTGCAGATCCCCCATCCAGCTGCTTTCTCCCCTACTTCTCAAATTTTCATTGCAGCAGCTTTTTCAGGAGCAGAGAGTGCGAGCGAGTGAGCAGCTGGGAAGGTCAGTTTAAAGTAAATTTAATTTCCTTTTGTTTTCGGCGGAGACCAGCGGGCTGCTGGGTAAGTAAAACCCTATATATTTGGGCCATTTCTGAACCCGAGACACTACACCTGTAGTGTCTCGCACCCGCCCTCCTCCTCTAACCAAAAAAAAGGACTCGGTGGTGTGTAGATAAGGTAAGGCTTCTTCTATTTCTCTTTTTTTTTTATCGTGTGATTGGTAAAAAACTTTTCGTTCCTTTTTCATTTAACTAAGTTTAAGCTTAAGATTAAAAATGGCAGGAGATCTCAGACCCGTGACATGCTCCTCTTGCTCAATGTGGGAGCTCAGGGACATGGTTGATGTCCCTGACTCCTTCACGTGCAGGAAGTGTGTCCAGCTGCAGCTCTTGTTGGACCGCATGACGGCTCTGGAGCTGCGGATGGACTCACTTTGGAGCATCCGCGATGCTGAGGAGGTCGTGGATAGCACGTTTAGTGAATTGGTCACACCGCAGATTAGGATTGCTGAGGGAGAAAGGGAATGGGTGACCAAAAGGCAGAGAAAGAACAGGAAGGCAGCGCAGGTGTCCCCTGCGGTCATCTCCCTCCACAACAGGTATACCGTTTTGGATACTGTTGGGGGAGATGGCTCACCAGGGGAAGGCAGCAGTAGCCAGGTTCATGGCACCGTGGCTGGCTCTGCTGTTCAGAAGGGTGGGAAAAAGAGTGGAAGGGCTATAGTCTTAGGGGATTCGATTGTAAGGGGAGTAGATAGGCGGTTCTGTGGTCGAAAACGAGACTCCCGAATGGTATGTTGCCTCCCAGGTGCACGGGTCAGGGATGTCTCAGATAGGCTGCAGAACATTCTGAAGGGGGAGGGTGAACAGCCAGTTGTCGTTGTGCACATAGGCACCAATGATATAGGTAAAAAATGGGATGAGGTCCTACAAGCAGAATTTAGGGAGTTAGGAGCCAAGTTAAAAAGTAGGACCTCAGAGGTAGTAATCTCAGGATTGCTACCAGTGCCACGTGATAGTCAGAGTAGAAATGAAAGAATAGTCAGGATGAATGCGTGGCTTGAGAGATGGTGCAGGAGGGAGGGGTTCAGATTTTTGGGACATTGGGACCGGTTCTGGGGGAGGTGGGACTATTACAAATTGGACGGTCTACACCTGGGCCGGACTGGAACCAATGTCCTTGGGGGTGCTTTTGCTAACGCTGTTGGGGAGGGTTTAAACTAATGTGGCAGGGGGATGGGAACCAAATGAGGTCAGTGGAGAGTAAGGATGTAGTAACTAAAGCCTGTAAGGAACTAGATAATGAAGTCAGCGTGACGAAGGGAAAGAGTAGGCAGGGAGCAGATGATAAAAGCAAAGGGACTTGTGGTCTGAGGTGTATTTGTTTTAATGCAAGAAGTGTAGTAGGTAAGGCAGATGAACTTAGGGCTTGGATTAGTACCTGGGAGTATGATGTTATTGCTATTACTGAGACTTGGTTAAGGGAAGGGCATGATTGGCAACTAAATATCCCAGGATACCGATGCTTCAGGCGGGATAGAGAGGGAGGCAAAAGGGGTGGAGGAGTTGCATTACTGGTCAAAGAGCTGTGCTGCAGGAAGGCACTATGGAGGACTCGAGCTGTGAGGCAATATGGGCAGAACTCAGAAATAGGAAGGGTGCGGTAACAATGTTGGGGCTGTACTACAGGCCTCCCAACAGCGAGCGTGAGATAGAGGTACAAATATGTAAACAGATTATGGAAAGCTGTAGGAGCAACAGGGTGGTGGTGATAGGAGATTTTAATTTTCCCAACATTGACTGGGATTCACTTAATGTTAGAGGTCTAGATGGAGCAGAATTTGTAAGGAGCATCCAGGAGGGTTTTCTAGAGCAGTATGTAAATAGTCCAACCCGGGAAGGGGCCATACTGGACTTGGTGTTGGGAAATGAGCCGGGCCAGGTGGTTGAAGTTTCAGTAGGGGACTACTTTGGGAATAGTGATCACAATTCCGTAAGTTTTAGAATACTCATGGACAAAGACGAGAGTGGTCCTAAAGGAAGAGTGCTAAATTGGGGGAAGGCCAACTATACCAAAATTCGGCAGGAGCTGGGGAATGTAGATTGGGAGCAGCTGTTTGAAGGTAAATCCACTTTTGATATGTGGGAGGCTTTTAAAGAGAGGTTGATTACCGTGCAGGAGAGACATGTTCCTGTGAAAATGAGGGGTAGAAATGGCAAGATTAGGGAACCATGGATGACAGGTGAAATTGTGAGACTAGCTAAGAGGAAAAAGGAAGCACACATAAGGTCTAGGCGGCTGAAGAAAGACGAAGCTTTGAAAGAATATCGGGATTGTAGGCGCAATCTGAAGCGAGGAATTAAGAGGGCTAAAAGGGGTCATGAAATATCTTTAGCAAACAGGGTTAAGGAAAATCCCAAAGTCTTTCATTCATATATAAGGAGCAAGAGGGTAACTGGAGAAAGGATTGGCCCACTCAAGGACAAAGGAGGAAAGTTATGCGTGGAGTCAGAGAAAATGGGTGAGATTCTAAACGAGTACTTTGCATCGGTATTCACCGAGGAGAGGGACATGACGGATGTTGAGGTTAGGGACAGATGTTTGATTACTCTAGGTCAAGTCGGCATAAGGAGGGAGGAAGTGTTGGGTATTCTAAAAGGCATTAAGGTGGACAAGTCCCCAGGTCCGGATGGGATCTATCCCAGGTTACTGTGGGAAGCGAGAGAGGAAATAGTTGGGGCCTTAACAGATATCTTTGCAACATCCTTAAACATGGGTGAGGTCCCGGAGGACTGGAGAATTGCTAATGTTGTCCCCTTGCTTAAGAAGGGTAGCAGGGAAAATCCAGGTAATTATAGACCGGTGAGCCTGACGTCAGTGGTAGGGAAGCTGCTGGAGAAGATACTGAGGGATAGGATCTATTCCCATCTGGAAGAAAATGGGCTTATCAGTGATAGGCAACATGGTTTTGTGCAGGGAAGGTCATGTCTTACCAATTTAATAGAATTCTTTGAGGAAGTGACAAAGTTGATTGATGAGGGAAGGGCTGTAGATGTCATATACATGGACTTCAGTAAGGCGTTTGATAAGGTTCCCCATGGTAGGCTGATGGAGAAAGTGAAGGCGCATGGGGTCCAAGGTGTACTAGCTAGATGGATAAAGAACTGGCTGGGCAACAGGAGACAGAGAGTAGCAGTGGAAGGGAGTTTCTCAAAATGGAGACGTGTGACCAGTGGTGTTCCACAGGGATCCGTGCTGGGACCACTGTTGTTTGTGATATACATAAATGATTTGGAGGAAAGTATAGGTGGTCTGATTAGCAAGTTTGCAGACGACACCAAGATTGGTGGAGTAGCAGATACTGAAGGGGACTGTCAGAGAATACAGCAGAATATAGATAGACTGGAGAGTTGGGCAGAGAAATGGCAGATGGAGTTCAATCAGGGCAAATGCGAGGTGATGCATTTTGGAAGATCCAATTCAAGAGTGAACTATACAGTAAATGGAAAAGTCCTGGGGAAAGTTGATGTACAGAGAGATTTGGGTGTTCAGGTCCATTGTTCCCTGAAGGTGGCAACGCAGGTCAATAGAGTGGTCAAGAAGGCATACGGCATGCTTTCCTTCATCGGACGGGGTATTGAGTACAAGAGTTGGCAGGTCATGTTACAGTTGTATAGGACTTTGGTTCGGCCACATTTGGAATACTGCGTGCAGTTCTGGTCGCCACATTACCAAAAGGATGTGGATGCTTTGGAGAGGGTGCAGAGGAGGTTCACCAGGATGTTGCCTGGTATGGAGGGCGCTAGCTATGAAGAGAGGTTGAGTAGATTAGGATTATTTTCATTAGAAAGACGGAGGTTGAGGGGGGACCTGATTGAGGTGTACAAAATCATGAGAGGTATAGACAGGGTGGATAGCAAGAAGCTTTTTCCCAGAGTGGGGGATTCAATTACAAGGGGACACGAGTTCAAAGTGAAAGGGGAAAAGTTTAGGGGGGATATCCGTGGAAAGTTCTTTACGCAGAGGGTGGTGGGTGCATGGAACGCATTACCAGCGGAGGTGGTAGACGCGGGCACGATAGCGTCTTTTAAGATGTATCTAGACAGATACATGAATGGGCAGGAAGTAAAGAGATACAGACCCTTAGAAAATAGGCGACAGGTTTAGATAGAGGATTTGGATCGGCGTAGGCTTGGAGGGCCAAAGGGCCTGTTCCTGTGCTGTTATTTTCTTTGTTCTTTGTACTTCAGGCATTGCAGCTCTCTGGTCCCTGCCTTTTACATCCCTCTCTTCAGGAGCTTCTGAATTTAACTCCCTCCCACTACCCCCCCACCTCCCCTCTCCACCTCCCCCCTCTTCCCCCACCTCCCCCTCACACCCCCTCCCCACCCACCCCTTCACAACCCCCCCTCTCCCCCCCCCAACCCTTCACAACCCCCCCCTCCCCCCCCAACCCTTCACAATCCTCCCTCTCCCCCCCACCCCTTCACAACCCCCCCTCTCCCCCCCCCAACCCTTCACAACCCCCCCCTCCCCCCCCAACCCTTCACAATCCTCCCTCTCCCCCCCACCCCTTCACAACCCCCCCTCTCCCACCCCACCCCTTCACAACCCCCTCCCTCTTCCCTCTCCCCCCCCCCACCCCCTCATAACCCCCCCCCCCCCAAGGACCACACCACAGTTGAATATCTGAAGTGCAGTTGCAAAGTCGGGAAAATAACATCAAAAACCTCAACAATTCCAGGTTTAATTATTGAGAAATTTTATTAAGTGCATTAAACATTCGAGGCACTGCTGTGCATGGATACATGAGTGTTGTGTCGCCAGCATTCCCGTGAGACAGACAGGCCGAGTCTCTGCTATGCAGAACTAAAGAGATTGTTCCTGGAGAGCCTTGTGGTGAATGAACGCGTGGCTCTCTATTCCACTACTGTATTGTTCATGTGAAGAAGGCAAAGTCACAAGAGTCTGAGCTCAGTCTATTCTTGGTGAATATTCCCCAAACGCATCCCAATGTGCACTCCCACTTCATCCATAAATGCAAGATTCCTTTCCGTATCATGACAAGCTCCGCAGCATGATCCAGTTACCTTCGTTGCTTGAATGCTGACCTTAAGTCTCAAGGATTGTTTTCTCAAGGGCATGTTTTACGTGAAAAGAAATAAGGAAAGAACATCAGTGTCAGAGCTTCCCTCCCTCCAATGAAATTACTGTTGAGCATGCTTTATGTTCTGCAGTAAAGGCATGTACTGATAACACCGCCAATGAATCACTTAGTACCCCAACTCAGCTGTAGGAGTCAGGATGATGTTACTGCCCCTATCTCGTGATGGTTCAATGCTGCTCTCAAGGAAAACATGAATGATGTGAGGGTGCTGGAAAAAGAAGCACATTTCTTTTGGACTATGAACATAAAGCAGGCCATTTAGCCCAGCTGTTCCCTGCTAGTGGTTATGCTACTCGTGCGCCTTCCCATCCGCTCCCATTTAATCCTGCCTGCTACTATCAGCATCACCTTCCATTTCTTTCGCTCTTATCTACCTTTGCCTTCAAGCAACACTGAGGATGGAGAACGGTGTGGCTGCACTCCCACCTCACCAGTTGTGTACTCAGCAAGAGCATTCACATTTGTGCGACCACTGGATACGGCATGCTTGTTTCTTTTAGTGCTCAGTCTCTTCTTTCTGAATGTTCCCCAAGTGCTTGACCGCTTTGGATGCCCTCTCTGCTTGACAGGCAGCAGCTGGCAATTGCGGAGTCTCACAAGGCTCTGCATAGTTGTTTCAAGGGCGCATGGGGAAACATGTGGCTGTGTGTCCATGTGCACGGCTCTAATGGGTGCAGGAACAGAGCAACTTACAACAGGGACTGGAGCACATGTACTGCCTGCACACAGCCCCAGACAATGGAAAGGATTTTAGTGCAGCTTATAACAGGGACTGGAGCACATACAGTACCCCAGACAATGGAAATGTTTTCAGAGCAGCTTATAACAGGGACTGGAGCACATGCAGTGCCCCAGACAATGGAAATGTTTTCAGAGCAGCTTATAACAGGGACTGGAGCACATGCAGTACCCCAGACAATGGAAATGTTTTCAGAGCAGCTTATAACAGGGACTGGAGCACATGCAGTGCCCCAGACAATGGAAATGTTTTCAGAGCAGCTTATAACAGGGACTGGAGCACATGCAGTGCCCCAGACAATGGAAATGTTTTCAGAGCAACTTACAACAGGGACTGGAGCACATGCAGTGCCCCAGACAATGGAAATGTTTTCAGAGCAGCTTACAACAGGGACTGGAGCACATGCAGTGCCCCAGACAATGGAAATGTTTCAGAGCAGCTTACAACAGGGACTGGAGAACATGCAGTGCCCCAGACAATGGAAATGTTTTCAGAGCAACTTACAACAGGGACTGGAGCACATGCAGTGCCCCAGACAATGGAAATGTTTTCAGAGCAGCTTACAACAGGGACTGGAGCACATGCAGTGCCCCAGACAATGGAAATGTTTCAGAGCAGCTTACAACAGGGACTGGAGAACATGCAGTGCCCCAGACAATGGAAATTTTTCAGAGCAACTTACAACAGGGACTGAAGCACATGCAGTGCCCCAGACAATGGAAATGTTTTCAGAGCAACTTACAACAGCAGAGCAACTTACCTTGGAGCAATCTCCTCTTTCTAATAAAAATGAAGCAGACCGAAATCTTCAAAACGACTAAATAATTGCGAGAAAATGCCCGACGAAACCTCTCCTCCTTCCACTTTCAGCAACTCGCGCCGAAGCTTTGACACATGCGTGAATATCAGAAGGTTGACGCATGCGTGAATACCTGTTGGCGTTGCATAAAGCGCATGCGCAGAGGCCGACCAGGCGCGTTGCCCGAAGAAGCACACGTCACGCGATGACGTCATCGGCGCATGCGCTAACCAGTCCTGGCAAGCTGGAACGCAGCGCATGCGCAGAGAGCAGGAGACCGTCTGCGCGTGTGCGCACCGCGGCGCAGCCTGATGACGTCAGTGGCAGGCTGCGTTGTCAGGAATCACTTTGATAAAATATTGAGGGAGAGGAGTTCACACAGAGCCAAAAGATGCAAGTTCCAAATTCTGTTTTGCATTCAGGTCATACCTGTGACTGTCGAGGACCTGTGATCGCATCAAGGGCTGAATTTTAGCCACAGAGGCAGGAAACAGGAACTGGGTTTGTTTTCGGGTCAGAAACCCACCTCCAGTGGGAAATTGATTGAGATTTTCATGTGTGGTAGCCCTTAATTGGTATGGGGACAGGTTTTCTGTCCACATAGAACCAGTAGGGGCGGAAATGGAGGTGGGTCAGATGAAGTGTGGGACTCATTTAGACTCGCACGGCAGCCATCACTGAGGCTCCTGGTTGTCCTGAGGGAGAGATCTGTGATTTATGCCAAATGCCTTCCATTCACCAGAGGGAAGTGAGATGTCACAGGGGAGCTGGAAGTCTGGCACCTGGGGCAGGACAGCCCCTCACTTCATTGATGACAACCTGGATCTAAAGTTAGAGGCCATGAGGGAGAGGAGGGAGGTCCTCTTCTTGGAGGGTGGTAGGAGAAGTCCACTTTGTCATGCAGCAGGGGCACCTTGCTGTTCAACGCCATCTCCCTCCACTTCCACTTTCACTTCCTCCTCTTCTTTCAACTCCTGCTTCTGCCCCCCTCCCCCAATGAGCTGTCTCCTTCCAGGGCCTCACCGTCCTCAAGAGCCACACCTCACTGGAGGGACATGCAATGGAGAGTGTAGCAGGCCACCACAATGACCAAGACCCTTGCAGGAGAGTATTAGAGAGTACCACTGAACCTCTCCAAGTGCCAAAACCACATCTTCAGAAGCCCGATGATCTGCTCAATGGTTGTCCTACTGATCAGGTGGCATTGATTGAATCACCTCAATGCCTCTGTCTGGGGCTCTCGCAGGGATTTCCCTTCTCCCCTGGGATCCATCCATGCACTTTTGGGGGTTCGAGTGAAGACCTGGAGCATCCTGGACTGACGGAGGATGAAGGAGTCAAGGCAAATGCCAGAAAAACATGCGCACACATGGAGGAAGCTCTTCTTGTAGTCACAGACCAGTTGGGTGTTGAGGGAGTGAAAGCCCTTCCTGTTGATGCATCTCACTGGCCAGTCACTATGTGCCTTGATAGCCACATAGGTACAATCAGTGATGCCTTGCACCTAGGGGAATACACTGATGGAGGTGAAACTCGATGCCTTCTGCCCCTGCAAGGTCTTCTCTGTTGTTATATGAATGTGCTGTCCAGCTCTGGCAAAGAGGGCATCAGTGACAGCGAGAATTAGTGGTGTGCTACCATTTTTCAGATGCCATGCAGGTCTACAGCCGATCCTTGGAAGGAGCCAGAAGCGAAGAAATTCAAGGCCACAGTGGCTTTGGTGGCTACTGGCAGGGCATGGGGGCCAATGGAGCGAGGTGTGAGATCTTCGGTGTTGAGGGCACAGATGTTTGTGACCATCTGCCTGCAGAGTTGCAGTGTCCTGTGGTGCTGGTTCTCGGTCATCTCCAGGTGGTTAGGATTTCACTGGTTGATCTTATGTTGAGAGTTTGGTCTCCATTGCCTTCTTGCTCTTCTTTCCTCTTCTCTGCCCTCCTAATGCCTGGGATTCTGCCCTTCCTGCAGAAGTTGTTGCCCCTCATCGCCACAGAGCCCAAAATCTGACAGTTGTGCCTCCATTGCCAGCTGGAGCCTTCCATCTGGGCAGGTGGCCACCCGATTGTCCTTGGCAGCCTTGCCGCCTGCTCTTCTGCCCCTGCAATGCCAGTGGGTTGCCGACTTTGTCCAAAACCTGGTCACTCTCCCTGCCACCTGCAGAGCACCAAGGGGAGCTCTTTACCAAGTCCCCCTTTGCTCTGCTGACCCTCTTGTGGGGCCATGGTGATACCCTGGGGCAGCCATGACTGGCTCCCCACACTTTACCCTCCTGCCTTCAGCAGGTCAGTTTCCAAAGGCTGGGGTAAACTGTGTGCCCCTTTAAAAATTTAAATCTCACACCGTGACAAGCTCTTAACCAATTTTTAAGCAGTTTTAATTGGCCGCCGTTGGGAGGAGAGCAGGATTCCTATCCTGTTCTCTGCCGCCCTGGTAATTATTGCCCGGCGCTGGGAACAGCATTGTGAAATTGGCACGCCAGCCAGCGCCGGTATTTTCAGCTCCCCACCTCCGTTCCTGACTTTGGGGGGCTATGAAAATTCAGCCCGGGTGTCTGCAGTGCACACACATAAAGCAAATGACAAGTGCTGGAGACATCAATGTGAGAGGACAGCCTGCTTCACTGACATGAAGAAAGTGTTGGGGTACCATATGTGGAGGGTGGATGTTATGATTCAAAAAGGGCCAACAATAGTTTGAGTCCTATTCACTTGCTGCCTCAACCCCCCCTGCCACCCCCCCACTGACCTCACATGAATGATAGACCCTGTTCCACGAAATATTGCTAGATCCAGCAACCCCCAATGCTCCAAAAAGACCTCCAAAGACCTGCTGAATCTCAGGATCCACTCCCAAATCCCACAACCTCTTCCTAGTGCTTAGGAACACTAAACCAGAGTCCCAGAAATCCCTCCACTCATAACAGCTTCCTGTTGTTACAGGCCTTGAGAACTCCCTTCCAATGCCCCAAAGTACAAACGACATCAGATGAAAAAAAAGGATGAGGTCCTAAAAGCAGAATATAGGGAGCTAGGAAGTAAGTTGAAAAATAGGACCTCAAAGTTAGTGATCTCAGGATTACTACCAGTGCCACGTGCTAGTCAGAGTAGAAATAGCAGGATATATTGGATAAATACGTGGTTGAAGAGATGATGTGAGGGGGAGGGATTTAGATTCCTGGGGCATTGGGACTGGTTCTGGGGGAGGTGGGACCAGTACAAACTGGACGGGTTACACTTGGGCAGGACCAGGACTGATGTCCTAGGGGGAGTATTTGCGAGAGTAGTTGGGGAGGGTTTAAACTAAAATGGCAGGGGGATGGGAACCTTTTCAAGGAGTGAAAAGAGGGGGGAATCAAAGACTGGAACAAAAGACAGTAAGGGGGATAAGAAAAGTGATAGGCAGAGAAATCAAGGGCCAGAATCAAACAGGGCCGCAGTGAAAAATAGTGGGAAGGGGACAAGTAATGTTAAAAAGACAAGCCTTAAGGCTTTGTGCCTTAACGCACAGAGCATTCGCAATAAAGTGGATGAATTAATCGCGCAAATAGATGTAAATCTGGTTCACTAATGTCCTTTAGGGAAGGAAATCTGCTGTCCTTACCTGGTCTGGCCTACATGTGACTCCAGACCCACAGCAATGTGGTTAACTCTTACATGCCCTCTGAAATGGCCTAGCAAGCCACTCAGTTGTACCTAACTGCTACGAAGTCAAGAAAAAGGAATGAAACCGGACGGACCACCTGGCATCAACCTAGGCACCGGAAACGACAACAGCAAACCCAGCCCTGTCGACCCTGCTCCGTCCTCCTTACTAACGTCTGGGAGCTCATGCCAAAGTTGGGAGAGCTGTCCCATAGACTAGTCAAGCAACAGCCTGACATAGTCATACTCACGGAATCATACCCAATGTCCCAGACACTGCCATCACCATCCCCGGGTATGTCCTGACCCACCGGCAGGACAGACCCACCAGAGGTGGTGGCACAGTGGTATACAGTAGGGAAGGAGTTGCCCAGGGAGTCCTCAACATCGACTCCGGACCCCATGAAGACTCATGGCATCAGGTCAAACATGGGCAAGGTAACCTCCTACTGATTACCACCTACCGCCCTCCCTCAGCTGATGACTTAGTACTCCTCCATGTTGAACACCACTTGGAGGAAGCACTGAGGGTGGCAAGGGCGTAAAATGTACTCTGGGTGGGGGACTTCAATGTCCAGCACCAAGAGTGGCTCGGTAGCACCACTACTGACCGAGCTGGCCGAGTCCTAAAGGACATAGCTGCTAGACTGGGTCTGCGGCAGGTGGTGGGGGAACCAACACGAGGGGAAAACATACTTGACCTCGTCCTCACCAGTCTGCCTGCCGCAGATGCTTCTGTCCATGACAGTATTGGTAGGAGTGACCACCGCACAGTCCTTGTGGAGACGAAGTCCCACCTTCACATTGAGGATACCGTCCCTCGTGTTGTGTGGCACTATCAGCGTGCTAAATGGGATAGATTTCGAACAGATCTAGCAATGCAAAACTGGGCATCCATGAGGCGCTGTGGGCCATCAGCAGCAGCAGAATTGTACTCAACCACAATCTGTAACCTCATGGCCCTGCATATCCCCCACTCTACCATTACCATCAAGCCAGGAGACCAACCCTGGTTCAATGAAGAGTGCAGGAGGGCATGCCAGGAGCAGCACCAGGCATACCTCAAAATGAGGTGTCAACCTGGTGAAGCTACAACACAGGACTACTTGCATGCCAAACTGCGTAAGCAGCATGTGATAGACAGAGCTAAGCGATCCCATAACCAACGGATCAGATCTAAGCTCTGCAGTCCTGCCACATCCAGCCGTGAATGGTGGACAATTAAACAACTAACTGGATGAGGTGGCTCCACAAATATCCCCATCCTCAATGATGGGGAGCCCAGCACATCAGTGCGAAAGATAAGGCTGAAGCATTTCCAACAATCCTCAGCCAGAAGTGCCGAGTTGATGATCCATCTCGGCCTCCTCCTGAAGTCCCCAGCATCACAAGATGCCAGACTTCAGCCAATTCGATTCACTCCGCTTGATATCAAGAAACGACTGAAGGCACTGGATACTTCAAAAGCTATGGGCCCTGACAATATTCCGGCAATAGTACTGAAGACCTGTGCTCCAGAACTTGCCGCGCCCCTAGCCAAGCTGTTCCAATACAGCTACAACACTCGCATCTACCCGGCAATGTGGAAAATTGTCCAGGTATGTCCTGTACACAAAAAGCTGGACAAGTCCAACCCGTCCAATTGCCGCCCCAGCAGCCTACTCTCAATCATCAGTAAAGTGATGGAACGTGTCATCAACAGTGCCCTCAAACCGCACTTGCTTAGCAATAACCTGCTCAGTGACGCTCAGTTTGGGTTCCGCCAGGGCCACTCAGCTCCTGACCTCATTACAGCCTTGGTTCAAACATGGACGAAAGAGCTGAACTTGAGGTGAGAGTAACTGCCCTTGACACCAAGGCAGCACTTGACCGAGTATGGCATCAAGGAGCCCTAGCAAAGCTAGGTCAATGGGAATCAGGGGGAAAACACTCTGCTGGCTGGAATCATATCTAGCTCAAAGGAAGATGGTTGTGGATGTTGGAGGTCAATCATCTGAGCTCCAGGACATCACTGCAGGAGTTCCTCAGGTTAGTGCCCTAGGCCCAACCATCTTCAGCTGCTTCATCAATGACCTTCCTTCAGTCATAAGGTCAGAAGTGGGGATGTTCGCTGATGATTGCACAATGGTCAGCACCATTCGTGACTCCTCAGATACTGAAGCAGTCCGTGTAGAAATGCAGCAAGACCTGGACAATATCCAGGCTTGGGCTGATAAGTGGCAAGTAACATTCGCGCCACACAAGTGCCAGGCAATGACCATCTCCAATATGAGAGAATCTAACCATCTCCCCTTGACATTCAACGACATTACCATCACTGAATCCCCCACTATCAACATCCTAGGGGTTACCATTGACCAGAAACTGAACTGGTGTAGCCATATAAATACCGTGGCTACAAGAGCAGGTCAGAGGCTAGGAATCCTGAGGCGAGTCACTCACCTCCTGACTCCCCAAAGCCTGTCCACCATCTACAAGGCACAAGTCAGGAGTGTGATGGAATACTCTCCACTTGCCTGGATGGGTGCAGCTCCAACAACACTCAAGAAGCTCGACACCATCCAGGACAAAGCAGCCCACTTGATTGGCACCCCATCTACAAACTTTCACTCCCTCCACCACCGACACACAGTGGCAGCAGTGTGTACCATCTACAAGATGCACTGCAGCAATGCACCAAGGCTCCTTAGACAGCACCTTCCAAACCCGCGACCTCTACCAACTAGAAGGACAAGGGCAGCAAATACATAGGAACACCACCACCTGCAAGTTCCCCTCCTAGCCACACACCATCCTGACTTGGAACTATGTCGTCATTCCTTCACTGTTGCTGGGTCAAAATCCTGGAACTCCCTTCCTAACAGCACTATGGGTATACCTACCCCAAATGGACTGCAGTGGTTCAAGAAGGCAGCTCACCAACACGTTCTCAAGGGCAATTAGGGATGGGCAATAAATGCTGGCCTGGCCAGTGACGCCCACATCCCATGATTGAATTTTAAAAAATGATATAGTCGGGATTACGGAGACATGGCTGCAAGGTGACCAGGGATGGGAAATGAACATCCATGGATATTCAGTATTTAGGAACGACAGGCAAAAGGCGGTGGAGTTGCATTTCTGGTTCAAGAGGAAATTAACGCAATAGTGAGGAAAGATGTTAGCTGTGATGATGTGGAATCTGTATGGGTAGAGCTGAGAAACACTAAGGGGCAAAGAACGTTAGTGGGGGTTGTATATGGACTCTCAAACTGTAGTGGTGATGTTGAGAATGGCAATAAACAGGAAATTAGAGATGCATGCGATAAAGGAACATCTGTAATTATGGGTGACTTTAATCTGCATATAGATTGGGCAAATCAAATTAGTCACAATACCATCGAGGAGGAATTCTTGGAGTGTATACGGGATGGTTTTCTGGACCAATACGTTAAGGAACCAACTAGAGAACAGGCCATCCTAGACTGGGTATTGTGTAATGAGAGAGGAATAATTGACAATCTAGTGGTGCCAGACCCCTTGGGGACGAGCAACCTTAATATGATAGAATTCTTCATCAAGATGGAGAGTGACATAGTTGATTCTGAGACAAGGGTCCTGAATCTTCGTAAAGGAAACTACGAAGGTATGAGGCGTGAGTTGGCCATGACAGATTGGGAAACGTTACTTAAAGGGATGACGGTGGATAGGCAATGGCAAACATTTAAAGAGCACATGGATGAACTGCAACAATTGTTTATCCCTGTCTGGCGCAAAAATAAAACTGGAAAGGTAGCCAAACCATGGCTTACAAGGGAAATTAGAGATAGCATTAGATCCAAGGAAGAGGCATATAGATTTGCCAGAAAAAACAACAGACCTGAGGATTGGGAGCAGTTTAGAATTCAGCAAAGGAGGACCAAGGAATTGATTAAGAAGGAGAAAATGGAGTACTAAAGCAAGCTTGCGGGGAACATAAAAACTGACTGCAAAAGTTTCTATAGCTATGTGAAGAGAAAAAGATTGGTGAAGACAAATGTAGGTCCCTTACAGTCAGAAACAGGGGAATTTATTATGGGGAATAAAGAAATGGCTGACCAACTAAATGCATACTTTGGTTCTATCTTCACGAAGGAGGACACAAATATCATACCAGAAACGTCGGGGAACACAGGGCTTAGTAAGAGAGAGAGAGGAACTGAAAGAAATCAGTATTAGTAGAGAAATGGTGTTGGGGAAATTGATGGGATTGAAGGCCGATAAACCCCCAGGGCCTGATGGTATGCATCCTAGAGTACTTAAGGACGTGGCCCTAGAAATAGTGGATGCATTGGTGGTCATCTTCCAAGATTCTATAGACTCTGGAACAGTTCCTACAGATTGGAGAGTAGCTAATGTAACCCCACTATTTAAAAAGGGAGGTAGAGAGAAAGCAGGGAATTATAGACCAGTCAGCCTGATGTCGGTAGTGGGGAATATTCTAGAGTCCATTATCAAAGATTTTATAGCAGAGCACTTAGAGAACAGTGGTAGAATCGGTCAGAGTCAGCATGGATTTGCGAAATCATGAATCATGCTTGACAAATCTTCTAGAATTCTTTGAGGATGTAACAAGTAGAGTTGATGAGGGGGTGCCAGTGGATGTGGTTTATTTGGACATTCAGAAGGCTTTCGAGAAAGTCCCACAGAAGAGATTAACATGTCAAATTAAAGCACATGGGATTGGGGGTAGTGTATTGCAATGGATAGAAAATTGGTTGGCAGACAGGAAACAAAGAGTAGCGATAAATGGATCTTTTTCCAAATGGCAGGCAGTGACTAGTGGGGTACCACAGGGATCGGTGCTCGGACCCCAGCTATTCGCAATATACATTAATGATTTAGATGAGGGAATTAAATGTAATATCTCCAGATTTGCAGATGACACAAAACTGGGTGGGAGGGTGAGTTGTGAGGAGGATGCAGAGAGGCTTCAGGGTGATTTGGACAAGTTGAGTGAGTGGGTTAATGCATGGCAGATGCAGTATAATGTGGATAAATGTGAGGTTATCCACTTTGGTAGCAAAAACAGGAAGGCAGACAATTATCTGAATGGCTATAAACTGAGAGAGGGGCATAAGCAGCGAGACCTGGGTGTTCTCGTACACCAGTCGCTGAAGGTAAGCATGCAGGTGCAACAGACGGTAAAAAAGGCAAATGGTATGTTGGCCTTCATAGCGAGAGGATTCGAGTACAGGAGCAGGGATGTCTTGCTGCAATTATACAGAGCCTTGGTGAGGCCACACCTGGAATATTGTGTGCAGTTTTGGTCTCCTTAGCTGAGGAAGGATGTTCTTGCTATAGAGGGAGTGCAGCGATTCCTGGGATGGTAGGACTGAACTATGAGGAAAAATTGAGTCGGTTAGGATTATATTCACTGGAGTTCAGAAGAGTGAGGGGGGATCTCATAGAAACCTATAAAAATTCTAACAGGACTTGACAGGGTAGATGCAGGAATGATGTTCCCGGTGGTGGGGGAGTCCAGAACTAGGGGTCATAGTCTAAGGATACAGGGTAAACCTTTCAGGACTGAGATGAGGAGAAATTTCATCACCTGGAGAGTGGTGAGCCTGTGGAATTCACTACCACTGAAAGCAGTTCAGGCCAAAACATTGTATGTTTTCAAAAAGGAGTTAGATATCGTTCTTGGGTCTAAAGGGATCAAAGGGTATGGGGCGAAAGCCGGAACAGGCTACTGAGTTGGATGATCAGCCATGATCATAATGAATGGTGGAGCAGGCTCGAAGAGCCAAATAGCCTACTCCTGCTCCTATTTTCTATGTAGTCCCCCTCCAGTTATGACAGTATTCCTATAACCCTGGGAGCTCCCTTCCGATGTTCTCAGAGATTCAAAATACTGTTTGACCCAAATACCCCGTCCTCGTACTGCTGAATCCCAGAAGCACCCCTAGTGCTGAGCTGTCAGCAGCCATGGTAAGATTACACTGCATAACACTCCTGTTTCCATAAAACTTCCAACCTACTGGCAGTAAGTAAAAATATAATGGTACATTTTGCTCTGGTATTCAAATAGAAGCTGAAATTGTAATTCTCAGTATTGTCGTGCTAATGTGTACTGGGTGCAAGTGATTTGTGTTGCTGAAGCCCACAGTGCACCCATTACACATAATATAGTGAAGTGAGGAAACACCTGTGGTGCTGAGCATCTACAAAGTATCCATGGGATTGATCCAGTCATGCCTAAAATTATATTAGTGTGGTCCTTGTCCCTCAGAACAGTCTCAGCGCCTATGTAAAACAGTTGCCGAGTGGTTGGCCTGTTCAGACGTGTTGGGACAGGGGTTTCTTTTACCCTTGCAGGCGGGCATGCAGGCAGGGGAGCGAACAAAATGGCAGGGGGCACCGTTCGCAACGTGGCCTGGGTCCCCTGTCATTTTGTCTGGGAAGGGGAAGGCCAAGGACAGCCTTCCCACCCCAGGCCTGCTGAGGCCCTTAAGTGACCAAGTAATGGCCAGTTAAGGGCCTCTTCCCACCTCCATATTAATTTTGTGGAAGGCAGAGGGGCGGACCACTGCTGGGAGATGCTGCCAGGTAAAGCCTTCCTTTGGGGGCAATGTAGAACTCTCCGAGGCCAACCCCCTTCCGATTGGCCAGCAGCTCTGGAGGCAGGAGCTCATCCCATAAAGGGACAGTGTCCCCAATGGCAGACAGTTAATTGCCTGCCCACCATCAAATAGCTTTGTGGGTCCGACGGAGGGCTGAGTCTGGGTCACCCCACCACCTCCCCCCACAACCCGCCTTCCAGCCTGCCATCGGGACCCCCGTTGCCATAACAAAATGCAGCCCTTGGTTTCTGCTCTTTAAAATGGAATCTGCTTGGTAGTTGCATCAATAGCTCAATCTTGACCCAGCAATTTCATTGTTTATTTTGGGATATCTTTGGGTAGGTAGATACTTGCATCTTAGAGCTGCACCCAGCACTATAATAATGGTCTAGATTTCGTGGTCAGTGGCAAAGCGACGATGCTTGCTGCTGACCTCAAAGAATGCGGTCATCCATGATCTTGATCATGACCTTGTCAGTTAACCTTCCTGCCCTCTGACCTATCAGACACCTTCCATTTTGCTCTCTTCCCACCCCCAGCCCCCAACTTCACTGGCTTAAATTTCTATTACATTTCTAACCTTTTCCAGTTCTGATGGAAGGTCACAGACCTGAAACGTTAACTCTGCTTCTCTCTGCACAGATGCTGCCTGACCTGCTGAGTATTTCCAGCACTTTCTGTTTTTATTTTATATTATATAAACAGGAAACTGAAGGTCAGTTAACCTCGCATCTGTCATTGGGAAATTACTAGAATCAATTGTTAAGTAGGTAATAGCAAAACATTTAGAAAATCGTAATACAATTTGGCAGAGTCAACATGGTTTTGTGAATGGGGAATCCTGATTGATTAATTTATTAGAGTTCTTTGAGGAAGTAACAAGCAAGGTGGATAAACGGGAATCTGTTGATGTGGTGTACTTGGACTTCCAAAAGGCGTTCGATAACGTGCCACATCAAATCTTGCTGCACAAAATAAGAGCTCATGTTGTAGCGGTAAAGTATTAGCATGGATAGAGGATTGGTTAACTAACAGGAAGCAGAGAGTAGGGATAAATGGGTCATTTTCAGGTTGGCAGGCTGTTTCTAGTGGAGTGCCACAGGGATCAGTGCTGGGGCCTCAACTATTTCCAATCTATATCAATGACTTGGATGAAGGAACCGAATGTACAGTAACTAAATTTGCTGATGACCCTAAGATAGGTAAGAAAGTAAACCTTCATTGCTTTCCATTTCTCTCCTAGTATTTGATAAGGTGACTACCAAAACTTGTTTTCACAGCCACATCTCCTTCCTCAGCAACTGTCTTTGGTTCCGACTTATTCCACATGCTTTCCAACTGAAATTCCATCCTTCATGTTTTGAACCCACCCACGATTACAGGTATCTGCGAGACATCCAACGTTCTTCAGACTGCCGCTCTAGTCGCATTCTGAGATCCACACTCAGTGCCATGTGCCGCCACATATACACATTCGACCTCTCGCCCCAGAAGCACCAACTCACCTTATCTCAAAGCTGTCCTGCTCTGCAAAATTTATTTTGTTCTGATGAAAGGTCACAGACCTGAAATGTTAACTCTGTTTCTCTCTCCACAGATGCTGCCAGATCTACTATTTCCAGCAGTTTCTGTTTTTATTTCAGATTTTCAGCATCCACAGTATTTTGCCTTTATTTTCAGAACATAAGCTGTCAAAACGACATAAAGAGTCTTCAAAGGGATTTAGATAGGTTAAGTGAGTGGGCAAAAATTTGGCAAATGGAGTATAATGTGGGAAAATGTGAACTTGTCCACTTTGGTGGAAAAGTAGTAAAGCAGTGTATTATTTGAATGGAGAGAGACTGTAGAACGCTACGGTACAGAGGGATCTGAGTATCCTGGTACATGAATCACAAAAAGTTAGTATGCAGGCACAGCAGGTGATTAGGAAGGCAAATGGAATGTTGGTGTCTATTGCAAGGTGAATTGAATATAAAAATGGCTGCATTTGTTGACAACACAACCACTAGGTGGCGCTGTACTGGCACATGTGCAAATGCAGCCTGTTCCACGAAAACGTCAGTCTGTGACGCTCAGGCAGCTGCCAGGACTAAAGTGGAGTTGAGGCCACAATCAGATCAGCCATGATCATATCGGAGCAGGCTTGAGGGTTCTTGTGTTTGAGCAGTTGTTCCAGGAACTGAGCCTGTCTGACAACTTTCTACTAAAGTGGTACTACCCCTTTAAAATGTTTAACTATGGTATTAAACTGGGTGAACTATGGCATTGGTCTGAAATAATTGAAGTTCTGTGTTAATGCTATTATTGATGAGACCTCTCTACAAAAGTTTCTCATTGTACATTGCAGACAGTCCTTGTTCCAACAGCTGAGACCACCCAACTACAATACTTTGTAGATTTGTTGTTGGAGAAAGGAAAGCCAGTTATGCTTGTGGGAAATGCAGGAGTTGGCAAAACCATCCTAGTGCAAGACAGACTTGCTAGTCTATCAGAGGACTATATGGTGTCCAAGGTGCCTTTCAACTACTACACCTCGTCAGTGATGTTACAGCGTAAGTTATTGGTGTTTCAGGGACTATTTCACAACTAAAGCTGATGCCTCGTGAAGCCTCATGAGATCAACTCCATTCAGAATACAGATTTTTATAAAAATTATTTGTGTATTGACCCTCACAAAGGGGGAACTTGGGACTGATCTGAGCTCCATTGGGGGCAGAGGGGGTTACAGGAAGGTGGAATACCAAGCCTCTTCCCCAGAACTGACAAGTGACATAACTTTCTGGACTTTTGGAATGGGCAGATACCCAAGATGCATCCCAGTGGTACAGACTCACCACATTTAAAAAGTACTTGGTGTCTACTTGAAGAGATGTGACCTGCAGGGCCACGGACCTTGTGCGGGATTAGGCTAGATAACTCTTCATCAACCAGCGTGGACACAATGGGCCAAATGGCCTCCTCTTCTGTCATGAATTTTCTGTGATTTCTAAGCCCACCAATGGAATGTACTCTGAGAAGATCTCCACTGACCCTGTGAACTTTGAGCAAGTCAGTGGTGGAAAGCACCCTTCACCGCCACCCCCTCCCCCCATTGTTTTTTGGCCCAAAAATTGTTTTTGTTCATTAATTAATTTCTTGAATCTCCACAAGTTATAATACATTGACTCATAATTAAATAACGTGTCCACCAACTCACCAGGAGCATTGATACAGGAAATTTCTTATGTGTTTCTTTATACATATATATTTATACAGGAGATTTTATGCAGCAGAATTTATAGATTTGCATATTAGGGATTCAAGCATGGTGATCATCAGGCCCTGCAGGATTTTCTGTCCATAAAAATTAATCAATGGAAACTCCTGCAGGACCCACGACAGCATCAGAATATTCCCAATGTGTCTTTCCAGTGCATGACATTCCATGATAAGAATACAAATTCATAAATTCTACTCTTATCTAGATAACATATTTATTGACTTCCATTATTATGCTAATTATAGTTTCATGTTTTTATTTTGTATAAATACCAATCAGGTATTCTTGAGAAGTCTCTTGAGAAAAAGGCTGGTCGTAATTATGGACCCCCCGGAAATAAGAAGCTAATTTATTTCATTGATGATGTGAATATGCCAGAAGTAGACACTTATGGAACAGTTCAGCCTCACACACTTATCCGCCAGAGCATTGACTACAAGCACTGGTAAGTATTACATTACACACAGACTGTGTATGCTGAGTGTTTCAGCCAAAGTTGAGATATTCATTGTGTATAAATTGATTCTTTCATACAGAGTACTCTTAGCTTTTTTTTCAGACTTCAGTGCATAAAACAAAAAACAATCTTTTTTGTTGAAGAGTAGAATAAATCCTGTTCTTTAATGGAGTAAAGAAAAAAAGACTTGCATTTATATAACGTCTTTTGTATCCTCAGAACATTCCAAAGCACTTCATGACTAATGGATTATGTTTTGAAATGCAATTACTGTTTTTGTAGGTAAATACTACAGTCAGTTTGTATACAGCAAGGTTCCACAAACAGGTGTGATACTATTTATAAACTTATTTGGTGTTGGTTGAGGGATGAATGTTAATCAGACTTCAGGAAATCTCACTGCTTATCTTTGAAATAGTGTCATGAAATCTTTTACGTACATTTGGTTAGGTAGACTGACCTCCATTTAATATCCAAAAGATGGCACCTCTGACAATGCAGCATTCCTTCAGTACTGCAGTAAATTAACTGCCTAGAATAAGTCTTGAAGTGGGGCTCGAGTTATACATTTCTGTTTCATAGATGAGAGTGCTACCACTGAATAGATGAATAGTGCAGTTGTGGTAATCTCAATAAAAACAGACTTCAATTTCGAGAATCTCAGATTTAAAAAGGTATATGGCAACAGGTTGTGTCTGAATGGAACTATTTTTCTATCTTCTAGAAATGTCGATCACATAAATGCCTAGTGTTGATCCTCGATATCCAATATCATACTGAACCATTTCTACTTGCCTTGGTATTTTCTCCTTTCTGACAAAAAAAAATAGCAATTTTGTGTCACGGTAAAGGTTTGAGAGTTTTTTGTTCGTTATTTAGGTAAAGAGCTAACACTCAATATGGGACATTGCCAAGGTTGAAAATTCGGAGAGAAGGTGAAATAAATGAAGTAATAATCAAATGTTGTCATGTTTCAGTTTTAAAAGACTAAGAAAGGGAAGGTATGAACTTCAATTGTTTTGTCCTGAGATAGAATGAGTTAGAGTAGCAGACTCAAACTCAAAATATGTGTTATGGGGCTGGATTTTTAAAACCCCGCCAGGGCCAGTAAAGGAGTCGGGCAGTGGCGGAATTTCTCATCGCCGGCCTGCGTGCTGGTTCCCCGGCTCCATCCTGTTCCCGGGCCATTTTCCCGGAGGTGGGATGGGGGTGTTGGTTGAGGCAGGGCTACCTGGCCGCAAGTCGTGGTTAGCCAATTGACCCAATTAAAGGCCTAGTAACTGGATTTTCCAGTCGGCCTCCAGGTTCCTGGAGGTGGCAGGGCACAAGTTAGCTCCTGGAGGTGGCGTCCTGGCAGCAGACCAGGGGCCGGCGCTCCAAGTAGACTTAGAGGCCCTCCCTGCCTGCCTGGGTACAGTAGCAGCTGCAGGCTACCCTGCAGAGGGGATTCCCCCACTGCCCCTCCACCCCCCACAATGGTGGCCTGGCTACAAAGGCCATTTTTAATCTAAAATTAGAAAATTTTGAAGCTCCCTCTCCCTCACTTACCTGTCACGGCATTCTGCTGCTGCTTTCAAGCTGGAAGGCCTCTCCTTGGTTCTTCAGGTTCAAGACCCTGAGGACGGCGAGCCTCCCACTGGCTATTAATCGGCCACTCCAGTGAAAATCACATTGAGTGATGGTTTTCCACACAGTGCGGGCTTCTGACCCCATTTAGGTCTGAAGGCAGGGTTCAAAAGTCCGCACGGAAAATCCTGCCCGTGATTTGAACACAATGAGAATGCAGAGAGGATGAAGAGCATGTAAGATGGCATGTTTGGAGATTAAGAAAAACAAGAGAGGAAAGTTCAGATAAACAATGGCTATAGTAACATTGGTAAAATAGACAAAAATGATTGTCAAAGTGAAGAAATGTTTGGTGCTTGGAGGGATCATCTGTTCGATGACAAGCTTTTTCTGTTCATTACATATTTCATGCAAGAAGTGCATGCCCTATTGGGGGAAAATGGGTATGTTCCTGCAATTCGTGTGATGATTTCTTCTGGTTTTATTGAACCATTTTGAAGAATATTTTGTTTAGTTATTTGTTTATTCCAAGATTACAGTGAGTTTTTAAAAATGTGAAAAGGTTCTCTGGAATGGAAGAACTGCCTTCTGAATTTGCCCTTGCATGTCATTTGTTATAAAATTCACAGAAAGTCATTTAAGACTGTTAGAGGTTAGAAAAACAACTGTATTTTTCAAGTTAAAAAGATCCCTCACTTCTCAGGAGGTTCAATTTATTAACAGATTGTGCATTTAAAGTGCTATACAGTTCAGCATGTAAACAATAGAAAACTATTTTGTTTATTCTTTGCAGTGGTGGGGATTGGTTTCTTTCATATTTATTAATTAGAAAGAGAAAAAGTAGAAAGTGGAGTAAGTCATGCCTTAATGCAAGTCATAATTGTTGAATTACCTTGGCGGTATAATTATAGTGATGATCGCACCTAAGATGTTTGCATCCACTGTTCCACTACTCACGTGCACATAAGAACGGACCTTGGACACTTGCTAATGTTTTACTTGCATATAAATGAGAATTTGCATATATGAATCCAGTAAGCAGTAGAAAAATAAATAGGAAAAAAAATCAGTACGTAGATATGGATTAATTGTATGTAGTTGAAACAATAAAGCATTAGTGTTGTGATAGTTTTAGAGCATTTTTAAACTAAAGAACCTATCATAACAAAGTAATTACCAAACCACAGAATGTGGATGTGTTCAGAATATGATTTTATTTTCGCTGTTTTCAAAGCGAAGTACAGTGGTATTGTATAATAATAAATCCTATGCAACCAACTTTACATTATGAAATGTAACAATGGTGCATGTTAAATGTGAGGGGCGGTGAAATTTGTATTTGACAATATTTCCATTATGGAAAAGAAAATTGTGTGAGGTGCAGAACGGGCTGCTGATTAGTCACTGTCCATTTTGCACGAGAGCCTAAGACCAATTTAACCCCTACAATGATTCTGGTTAGTTTTATTTTTTATTCATGTTTTATCAGTTTGAATGCATTTGTTATGGTTCTTGATTCTTTTCTGAATTCTTCATATTTAACAATAATCAGGTATGATCGGCAGAGGTTAACTCTGAAAGAAATTCACAACTGCCAGTATATCAGCTGCATGAATCCGACAGCAGGAAGTTTCACCATTAACCCTCGGCTTCAGGTAAAAATGCATCACGAGCTAGCTATGAATGTGTGAAAATAAGGTCGAATTTTCTGTTAGTATGCATATTTTAATCCTTCATTTTGATATGCATGATAATTCCAGGATTGTGGGTTCCAGAATCTTATGTATTTCAATACCATTACCTCTCATTCTTCTAAATGTCAATGGATACAGGTCCAACCTGCCCAACCTTTCCTCATAAAATAACCCCTTCTTCCCAGGAATCAGTCAAGTGAACCTTCTCTGAACTGCTTCTAATGCAGTTATATCCTTTCTTAAGTAGGGAGACCAGAACTGTACGCAGTACTCCCGATGTGGTCTCACCAACCGTAGCAAAACTTCCCTACTTTTATATTCCATTCCTCTTGCAGTAAATGACAACACTGCATTTGCCTTCCTAATCACTTGCTGTCCCTGCATAATAGCTTTTGGTGAATCATGTACTAGGACACCCAGATTCCTCTTTACCGCAGAGTTCTGCTATCTTCATTTAAATGTGCTGCTTTTCTATTCTTCCTATCAAAGTGGACAAGTTCACATTTTCCCACATTATACTCCATCTGCCAGTTTTTTGCCCACTCACTTAACCTATCTATATCCCTTTGCAGACTCCTTTTGTCCTCTTCACAACTTACTCTTTTACCTATCTTTGTGCCATCAGCAAATTTGGTCCCTTCATCAAAATCATTGATAAAGATTGTAAATAGTTGAGGCCCCAGCACTGATGTCTGTGGCACTCTACTAGAAACAGCTTGCCAACCCAAAAATGCCCCATTTATCCCTACTGTCTGCTTCCTGTTAGCTAACCAGTCCTCTGTCTATGCTAATATGTTACCTCCTACACCGTGAGCTCTTATTTTGTGTAGTAACCTTTGATGTGACATGTTATCAAATGCCTTTTGGAAATCCAAGTACACCACATCTACAGGTTCCCCTTTATCTACAGTTTCCCCTTTATCCACCTTGCTTGTACTTCCTCAAAGAATTCTAATAAATTAGTCAAACAAGATTTTCCTTTCAAAAAACCATGTTGACTCTGCCTGATTGCCTTCAGACCTTATAAGTGACCTGCTATACCCTCCTTAATAATAGTTTCTGTTATTTTCCTTATGAGACGTTAGGCTACTGGCCTGTAGTTTTCTGCTTTCTGTCTCCCTCCTTTCTTGAATAGCGAAGCTACATTTACTATTTTCCAATCTGATGGCACCTTTCGAGAATCTAGGGAATTTTGGAAAATTACAAGCAATGCATCTACTATCTAAGCAGCCACTTCTTTTAAGAATCTAGGATGCAGGCCATCGGGTCCTGGGGATTTGTCACCCTTTAGTTCTAATAACTTTCTCAGTACCCTTTCCCTGGTGATTGTAATAGTTTTAAGTTCCTCCCTTTCACCTTTTGATTTACAAGTATTTCTGGGATGTTACTTGTGTCTTCTACAATGAAGATAGACACAAAATATCTGTTCAACACTTCCGTAATTTCCTTATTTTCCATTATTGGTTCCCCTCACTCACTCTCTGGAGGACCAATGCTCACTTTATTTACTCTTTTCCTTTTTAAATACTTTTAGAAATTCTTACTATCTGTTTTTATATTTCTAGCTAGCTTTCTCTCATACTCAAATTTCTCCCTTTTTTTTTGTTAAGCTTTGTTGGTTTTTAAATTCTGTCCAATCTTCTGACCTACCACTTATCTTTGCATAAATGTATGCTTTTTGTTTCAATTTGATACTATCCTTAACTTCCTTAGTTAGCCACGGATGATGTGTCCTTCTCATAGTCTTTCTTTCTCACTGAGATTCTGGGGACCTCAGGAGGAGGCCCAGATGGATTATTCACTCGGCACGTCTGCCTGTAGATGGTTGCAAATGCTTCAGCCTTGTTTTTTGCACTGATATGCTGGTCTCCCCCATCATTAAGTGTGGGGATATTTTTGGAGCCTTCTCCTCCTGTTAGTTGGTCAATTATCCACCACCATTCATGACTGGATGTGGCAGAAATGCAGAGCTTTGAACTGATCTGTTGGCTGTGGGATCACTTAGCTCTGTCGCATGCTGCTTCCACTGTTTGACATGCAAGTTGTCCTGTGTTGTAGCTTCACCAGGTTGACACTTCATTTTTAGGTATGCCTGGTGCTGCTCCTGGCAGGCCCTCCTGCATTCTTCATTGAATCAGGGTTGATCCCTTGGCTTTATGATAATGGTAGCATGAGGAATATGCCGGGCCATGAGGTTACAGATTGTAGATGAATACAATTCTGCTGCTGCTAATGGCCCACAGTGCCTCATGAATGCCCAGTTTTAAGCTGCTAGATCTGTTCTGAATTTTACCCTTTTAGCACAGTGTTAGTGCTACACAACACAATGGAGGATATACTCAGTGTGAAGACAACTGTGTGGTGATCACTTCTACCAGTACTGTAATGGACAGGTGCATCTGGGACAAGTAGATTGGTGAGGACAAGGTCCAGTAGGTTTTTCCCTCTGGTTGGTTCCCTCACCACCTGCCACAGGTTCAGTCAGGTAGATATGTCCTTGAGGACTTGGCCAGCTCGGTCAGTAGTGGTGCTACCGAGCCACTGTTGGTGATGGACGTTGAAGTCTCCCACCCAGAGTACATCCTGTGCCCTTGCCACCCTCAGTGCGTCCTCCAAGTGATGTTCAAAATGGAGGAGAACTGATTCATCAGCTGCGGGAGGGTGGTAGGTGGTAATCAACAGGACATTTCTTTGCTCATGTTTGACCTGATGCCATAAGTCTTCATGGAGTATGGAATCAATGTTGAGGACTCCCAATGCAATTCCCTCCTGACTGTTTACCACAGTACTGTCGCCTCTGCTGGCTGTGTCCTGCCAATGGGCAAATAAACTTTCTAAAGGATTAAACAGATAGAGAAAAAGTTCAGAACATTACTATTAAACTTCCTCTATAACAGGAATTCCAGTGCACAGCTCCACCCATAATTTTATATCCATCAAAATTAATAGATGGATAATTGTGAGAGATGCATGGATGATTTCACAGTATGCACTCATGACAGGCAAAGCTACACAGGACGTGCAAATTCATAAGTTACTTGTTACTAAATTATCAGACTGCTTTTCTGACATCCATTACTGGATGAGCAGAAATTTCCTCCAATTAAATATTGGGAAGACTGAAGCCATTGTTTTCTGTCCCTACTCCAAACTCTGTTCTCTAGCTACCAACTCCATTTCTCTCCCTGGCGGCAGTCTTAGATTAAGCCAGTCTGTTCGCAACATTGGTGTCACATTTGACCCCGAGAGGAGTTTCCAACCTCATATTCGTGCCATCACTAAGACCACCTATTTCCACCTCCGTAACATTGCCCAACCGTCCCTTCTCAGCTCATTTGCTGACACCCTCGGTCATGCCTTCGTTACCTCTAGACTTGACTATTCCAATGCATTCCTGGCTGGCATCTCACATTCTACTCTCCATATACTTGAGGTCATCCAATACTCTGCTGCCGGTGCCTTAACTCGCACCACGTCCCTTCCCCCTATCATGCAGATGAACATTGGCTCCCATCAAGCAACGTCTTGATTTTAAAATTCTCATCCTTATTTTCAAATCCCTGCATGGCGTCACCCCTCCCTATCTCTGTAATCACCTCCAACCCCACAACCCTCAAAGATATCTGCGCTGCTCTAATTCTGGCCTCTTGTGCATCCTGGATTTTAATCACTCCACCATTGGTGGCTGTGCCTTCAGTTGCCTAGGCTCTAAGCTCTAGAACACCCTCCCTACATCTCTCTGCTTCTCTACCTCATTTTTCTCCTTTAAGACACTCCTTAAAAACTACCTCTTTGACCAAGCTATCAGTCATCTGACCTAATATCCCCTTTTGTGGCTCAGTGTCTTACTTTGTATTATAATTCTACTGTCTTGGGACGTTTTATTACATTAAAGGCACTATATAAATGTAAGATATTGTAAGATATTGAATTTTGTACGTTTGAAGTAATTTATTCTTAGGCCTGTGACTGTTTGTGAAGCCTTGAGATAGATTTTCAGGAGACACAACACTTGCTTTCAGTTCTGGGATCAACCCTTTGAAAATGTTCATCATTGACCCTGCCATAGTTCGGGGAGGTTCCCCAATTTTCATATTGCCAGTGGGCACCCATGCCATTAGGGCCACATCATATTATAGCAGGCTGTTGGGGAGGAAATAGTAGCGAAGGGCTAGCCACCATCCAGCCCCACATGAGATTGGAAGGAGTTTTAAAGCAACTTTGTAAAAGGGTCTGATTTAGTTTCACTACTGGCTTCTATCTTTGGATATGCAGTCTGAAGTACCAGCTACTCCCCAGCTTCTCTTGGCATACCAGACTGTAGGTCTCATGCTGGAACGAAACAAATTCCAAAGGGAGCTCCTTCTCCAGGCCACATTTCCTTTGATTTGTAACAGAAGTTCTATTCCAAGCAAGGCCCATCAGCTATTTGTTATAGGGACCAAGACTCAATGCATGCAACTTAATGCAAAAGTGCACCAGAAACCCTGTGCATATTGGGCATCCAGTGTCTCCAGCATTGTTGCTTATGCGTTATCAAGGTTTTATTTTCCATTGTTGATTAACTTAAGGCTGATGTGAGGCCTTTTTTATTGTAGTCTGTTCATGTGTGATTGAGCCCCATATTTCATGGACTGTCTTTTTGATCTTCTATGGAATTGATTTTGTTCTCATTTTATCCCCCTTCTAGAGACATTTTACAGTGTTTGCAGTGAATTTTCCTTCAGCAGATTCCATGGAGATGATCTACAGCAAAATTATAAGTTTTCATTTTCAACGTTTAAACTTTGCAGCGTCAGTAGTAAAGACCACTCCTGCTGTGGTCCAAGCAGCCATTTGGCTTCAGCAAAAAATGACCCACACTTTTTTGCCAACAGCCATTAAATTTCACTACATTTTTAACCTTCGTGACCTCTCCAGTATTTTTGAGGTAAGATTGCAGATAATATGACTGCAACTTATTTTATCTGCTTCTGGTAAGAAGCAAGTAGTTGATGGTGCCTTCATTTTAATGTGTAATTGAAGCAATTCAGTACATATAATTAATATACAATACAGTGAAAGAGATTGGGGGGCAGACTTGGATTAGGCATTGGCCTTCCTTGATTGTGACTTGAACTCATCAGACCGATGAATAAAAATCTCCTCCATCTGCTGACCGACCCTAAATCGAGATAATTTGGACCATCACACTCCAGTTCCCAGTGAGTATGTGCCCACAGCATAAACTGCAACTACTTTACCATTGATTGGTAATTTTGCTTAGAAATTGCTTTCCACGGTTTCTTTCCTGGCGCAGCTATGGACAAATTGGAACTTGTTATGTGGGAAAAGCACTAAGTGATACCCCATCCTCCTGTGCAGTGGTACAGCACATTAGTGCAACAGAACTAAAAGATGTTAGACATTAAGGGTGGAATTTTGTGCTGGTGGTGGGGGTCTTAACGTCCGGGGAAACTGCTGCCGAGATCCGTGCATCAGCTCCTGTATGGAATGCCCACTGAATTTAGTGCCAATCAGGCACTTAACTTGACAGCGGTGGGCCTTCTGTATGATCTAGGACCCTATGGCCGAAAGTCCCGACCTTGCAGAGCTGCTGGCCAATCAGAGGCCTGCAGCTGCAGTGCCACCACGGAGGTCGTGGTGGCTGCCAATGTAGCTGCAGTCACCAGACACCGAGGAGCAACGCTGGAACCAGCCTCAAGGTAGGTCAGGGTGGGAGGGGTCTCATGGGGAGGGGGCCGGCAGCAAGGGCAGGGGAGTGGCCCTCAGCAGGGCCCCCCTCCCTTCCCGATGCCGGTTCCCTTGTTCAGCCACTAAGTCACTAAGTGCCTTTTAATGAGGGACGCCCCCCTCCACAGCTGAGAAGCAGCCCGCACAGTTTTTTGTGCCATGCTTCCTGTGCAGCGACAGGGTCGCTGCCGCATGGGTAATTGCGGCTGCAGCTGGAAGAGGCCCTTAATTAGTGGTTAATTACCCAGTTAAGGGCCTCAATTGGCGGCAGGGTGGGAAGGCCGTTCACAGGCCTTCCCGCCCCGGACTAACCTTTGGCGGGTGGGATGGTGACAGGGTCCCTCCTGCAACCATCCACCTGATTTTATGCTCTCCCCGCCTTCAAACCCACCACAAGGGAGAGCATAAAATTCCACCCCAACTTATTTTTGATAGGTAAATTGGCCATTATAAATTGCCCCTAGTATAGGTAGGTGGTAGGGGAGGTGGGGATGTGGTAGGAATATGGGATTAATGTGGGATTAGTATAAATGGGTGGTTGATGGTCAACACAGACTCGGTGGGCCGAAGGGCCTGTTTCAGTGCTGTATCGATAAATAAATAAGTACAGAAGCAGGGTAAAGGTGTTAAGAGCAAAATAGTGCGGATGCTGGAAATTTGAAATATAAACAGAAAGTGCTGGAAATACTCAGCAGGTCTGGCAGCATCTGAGGAGAGAGAAACAGAGTTAACATTTCAGATCTATGACCTTTCATCAGAACACATGAAAGGTCACAGACTGTTAACTTTTTAACTTAAAGGTGTTTGTTGTTGGTGGAGGATTGGATGAAAGAATACAGGCGATGGAAGGCTGGAGTGATTGATTGACAAACATGATGAGGATACAAGGCAAGGGAGTGGTAATGGAACAAGTAATGAAGCGAAAAGGTGGGTTTGGAGGAGGTGTAAATGATTACAGGAGAAAAACAGAGGAGGAGGAAAGCATGGAAAATCTGCATGCATAGGAAGGCTCCTACGGCACAGGAATGTTGTTTATGAAAGGCAGGTAGACCATCTCGCCAGCCATGTACCAATAGGGGATTCCCCACCCCAAGAACGAGCCCACATCTTCTCTGCTGCTGGTGTTGCTGGTGCAGCCATCCTCTGTTCCCAGCAGCTGCTGTGGAGAGAAATTGGGAGCAGTGATTAAGATCTAAAATTTGAGTTTAAAGCTTTGGATCTCAACCACTACTCCCATTTCCTAGTTCCTTCCTGTTCAAGCCAGCACCCCCCCCCCCCCCCCCACCCCCCCAATCTTTTCCCTTGCTCTGTACTTGCTTATTAACTAATAATATCTTGCAATTCTAATGCAGGATTATCAGCCTGAAACGTTAAATCTGTTTCTCTCTTCACAGATGCTGTCTGACTTACTGAGTATTTTCCAGCATTTTCTGTTCTCATTTTAAATTTCCAGCATTCACAGTATTTTCCTTTTGTTTCACTATTCATCTTACTGGAATTTGTGGAACTTTGCTGGTTGCAAAAAGGGAAATTGGCTGCATTTTCAAGTATTTTAGTTTTATAGGAAGTGTTTGGGATGTTTCTGAGAGATGTGATAAGGTGCTATATAACTGCTTTCTTCCTTTCACTTGAAAGTGAATACAGTCTTGTTCTGTATGAGAAAGACTGAGAATATTCACATTTTCTTGCATATGAAGTAAAGAGTAATAATAACCAAAGACATGGGGGTAAAAATTGCTATGCACTTTGCCTGTTTTTCGCAGGCATTCCCACTGCTAAATCCATGGGGCCCATTTTGTAGCCACCCCAGGTGGACACCTAAATTAGGCATTGGGCCTCACCTTGCTCAGGGTTCTTTTACAGCCACCTGTGGCCACCAATCAAATGTCAGTCTTGAATCCTTTTTAAAATTTAAACACTTTCCTGTAGAAGGAGGACCAAGAGTGCTGCCCCGGCTCCACAGGTGTCACAATTACCCACTCCCCTGGAGCCTGCTCCAGCCTTCCTCCTGAAAATTACCTGATGGGTGCTACTGGCGAGGCAGGCAGACCGACATTGGTTTCTTCTGTAGGCCAAGCTACCTAATACATTAGTTACATATATTTTGGGAGGTACTTTTAAGGTACACTTTGTACTGAATCCAACTTTTTTATGTAAGCCTGTTGAAATTGATTGCTGAAGTATTCCAAATGATATTCTGTTTCTTTTCAGGGAATACTGTTCACCCTTCCTGATTGTTTGAAACAGCCAATGGATTTGGTGTCACTCTGGCTTCATGAATCATCCCGTGTCTATGAGGACAAGCTAGTACAATCGAAAGATTCTGAACTCTTCCAGAAAATTCTGTTAGATACTGCCAAAAAATTCTTTGAAGTAAGCCTACTTTCATAGATTCCTGAAATAATGTAGCACACAATGAGGACATTGGACCTGTGCTGGCTCTTTGAAAGAGCTATTCAAATAGTCCCACTCTCCTGATTTTTGCTAATAGCCCTGAAAATTTTTGCACTTCAAGTATTTATCGAATTCTCTTTTGAAAGTTACTATTGAATCTGCTTCCACCACTCTTTCAGGCAGTGCATTGAAGATCATTACAACACATTGCATAAAAAAATCCTGATGTCATGTCTGGTTCTTTTACCAGTGGTGTGCTGATAAAATTCAGCCCCTAGAGTCTATACTGAAGGATAGGATGACTGATCACTTTGAAAAATTTTAGCTGATCAGAGAGAGCCAGTATGGATTTGTATACGGTAGGTCAAAAATGAGAATCTGATTGAATTTTTGAAGATGTGACTAAAGTAGTGGACAGAGATGTGTCTATGGATATTATTTATTTGGACATCCAGAAGGCATCTGATAAAGTCCCTCAGAATGCCTTCTATTAGCTGAAGTTGAAGCCCGTGGAACTGAAGGTAAATTATTGAACGGTGAGTAAGTTGGATGAGCAGAAGAGACAGAGAGTATGGATAATGTCCAGCTACTCTAATTGGCAGGTTGTATCCAATGGTGTCCTGCAAGTATCTATGTTGGGGCCTTAATTCTTCACTATTCATTAACAATTTAGATGAAGGACTTAGAAAGCCACATATCCAAACTTATCAATAACCCAGAGATAGATGGTACTGTAAGCAGTTTAGATGGAAGGATAAAATTGCAAAGAGATATTGATAGATTAAGTGAATGGACAAAACTGTGGCAATTGAATTTCAATGTCGGCAAATGTAACATCGTCCATATTGGACCTAAAAATGATTTCAAGACTGTCACTGACCGCATCCCTTCTGGAGATCTTCCCTCCATGGCCTCAAACCCACGTCGTCCCCCAACCCCGAACAGCCCGTTTCTACCTCCTTCCCAAGATCCACAAACAGGACTACTCTGGTAGACCCATCGTTTCAGACTGTAATAGCCCCAGAGAATTGGTTTCTTCTCATGTCGAGTCTATATTTTTTCTTAAATAAAAGCAAAATACTGCGGATGCTGGAAATCTGAAACAAAAACAAGAAATGCTGGATTCACTCAGCAGGTCTGGCAGCATCTGTGGAAAGAGAAGCAGAGTTAACGTTTCGGGTCAGTGACCCTTCTTCGGAACTGGTCCAGTTCCGAAGAAGGGTCACTGACCCGAAACGTTAACTCTGCTTCTCTTTCCACAGATGCTGCCAGACCTGCTGAGTGAATCCAGCATTTCTTGTTTTTGTTCTATATTTTTTCTTCCCTTGTCCAGTCACTTCCCACCTATATCTACGACTCTTCGATACCCTCTGCCACTTAACAGTTTCCAGATTCTTAGCCCTAACTCTTCGCTTTTCACCCTGGACATCCAGTCTCTCTACACCTCCATCCCCCACCAAGATTGTTTAAGGGCTCTCTGCTTCTTCCTTGAAAACAGGCCCAACCAGTCCCTATCCACTACCACCCTCCTCACATTGAACAACTTCTCCTTTAACAACACTCACCTCCTCCAAATAGTGTTATACATAGAGTCAATAGAGTTATACAGCACAGAAACAGGCCCTTCGGCCCATTTTGTCTGTGCCGGCCATCAAGCACCTAACTATTCTAATCCCATTTTCCAGCATTTGGCCCATAGCCTTGTATGCTATGGCGTTTCAAGTGCTCATCTAAATACTTCTTAAATGTTGTGAGGCTTCCTGCCTCAACCACCTCTTCAGGCAGTGCATTCCAGATTCCAACCACCCTCTGGGTGAAAAATCTTTTCCTCAAATCCACTCTAAACCTCCTGCACCTTAACTTAAATCTATGCCCCCTAGTTATTGTCCCCTCCGCTAAGGGAAAATGTTTCTTCCTATCTAACCTATCAATGCCCCTCATAATTTTGTACACCTCAATCATATCTCCTCTCAGCCTTCTCTGCTTTAAGGAAAACAACCCTAGCCTTTTCAGTCTCTCTTCATAGCTGAAATGCTCCAGCCCAGGCAGCATCCTGGTGAATCTCATCTGCACCCTCTCCAGTGCAATCACATCCTTCCTAAAATGTGGTGCCCAGAACTGTACACAATACTCCAGCTGTGGCCTAACTAGCATTTTGTACAGCTCCATCATAACCTCCCTGCTCTTGTATTCTATACCTCGGCTAATAAAGACAAGTATCCCATATGCTTTCCTAACCACCTTATCTACCTGTGCTGCTGCCTTCAGTGATCTGTGGACAAGTACACCAAGATCCTTCTGTACTTCCGAGGGTCCTACCATCCATTGTATATTCCCTTGCCTTGTTGGTCCTCCCAAAGTGCATCACCTCACGCTTCTCAGGATTAAATTCGATTTGCCACAGCACTGCCCATCTTACCAGCCCATCTGTATCGTTCTGTAATCTAAGGCTTTCCTCCTCACTATTTACGACACCACCAATTATTGTCATCTGTGAACTTACTGATCATACCTCCAATATTCACGTCTAAATCATTAATGTACACTACAAACAGCAAGGCTCCCAGCACCGATCCCTGCAGTACACCACTGGTCACAAGCTTCCACTCGCAAAAACAACCCTCAACCATCACCCTCTGCCTCCTGCTACTAAGCCAATTTGCCAAATTGCCTTGGATCCCATGGGCTCTTACCTTCTTAACCAATCTCCCATGCGGGACCTTATCAAAAGCCTTACTGAAGTCCATATAGACTGCATCAACTGCTTTACCCTCATCTACACATTTCGTCACCGCCTCAAAAAATTAAATCAAGTTAGTCAGACACAATCTCCCCCTGACAAAGCCATGCTGACCATGCCTGATTAATCCCTGCCTCTCCAAGTGGAGATTAATCCTGTCCCTCAGAACATTTTCCAATAGTTTTCCAACCACTGATGTTGCACTTCTTGACCTGTAATTACCTGGTTTATCCCTGCTACCCTTCTTAAATAATGGTACCATATTCGCTGTCCTCCAATCCTCTGGTACCTTTCCTGTGGCCAGACAGGATTTGAAAATTTGTGTCAGAGCCCCTGCTATCTCCTCCCTTGCCTCACATAACAGCCTGGGAGACATCTCATCTGGGCCTGGGGATTTATCCATTTTTAAGCCTGCTAAAACAGCTAATATTTCATCCCTTTCAATGCGAATATGTTCAAGTATATCACAATCCCCCTCCCTGATCTCCACATCTACATCGTCCTTCTCCTTAGTGAATACAGATGAAAAGTAATCATTTAACACATCACCTATGTCCTCCAGCTCCACACACAGATTGCCACTTTGGTCCCTAATGGGCCCTACTCTTTCCCTGGTTATCCTCTTGCCCTTAATATAATTATAAAACGCCTTAGGATTTTCCTTTATCGTGCCCGCCAGAGTTTTTTCATGTCCCCTCTTCGCTCTCCTAATTACTTTTTTAAGTCCCCCCCCTACACTTTCTATACTCTTCTAGTGCCTCCACTGTTTTCAGCCCTCTGAATCTGCCATAAGCCTCTTTTTTTTTTATTGATCCAATCCTCTCTATCCCTTGACATCCAGGGTTCCCTAGACTTGTTGGTCCTACCCTTCACCTTAATGGGTACATGTTGGCTCTGAACTCTCACTATTTCCTCTTTGAATGACTCCCACTGATCTGATGTCGACTTTCCTACAAGTAGCTGCTCCCAGTCCACTTTGGCGAGATGCTGTTTTATCATCTTAAAATTGCCCTTCCCGCAATTCAGTACCTTTATTTTTGGTCCAGCTTTGTCCTCTTCCATAGCTACCTTAAATCTTACAGAATTATGGTCACTATCCCCAAAATGTTCCTCCACTGACACTTCCACCATTTGTCTGGCTTCATTCCCTAGGATTAGGTCCAGTACTGCCTCTTCTCTTGTAGGATTATCTACATACTGGCACAAAAAGCTCTCCTGTATGCATTTTAAGAGTTCTGACCCCTTTAAGCCTTTTGCACGAAGACTATCCCAGTTGATATTGGGGAAATTGACATCCCCTACTATTATTAACCTATTATTTTTACACCTCTCTGAGATTTGCCTACATATCTGCTCCTCTATCTCTCCCTGACTGGGGGCCTGTAGAACACTCCCAGCCAAGTGATTGCCCCCTTATTCTTTTAAGTTCTACCCATGTGGCCTCATTTGGGGAACCTTCTAAGATATCATCCCTCCTTACTGCAGTAATTGACTCCTTGATCAACAGTGCAATGCCACCTCCTCTTTTATCCCCTCCCCTGTCATGCCTGAAGATTCTATACCCTGGAATATTGAGCTGCCAGTCCTGCCCCTCCCTCAATCATGTCTCTGTGATAGCAATAATATCATAATGTCATGTGCTGATCAATGCCCTCAATTCATCTGCCTTACTAGTAAGACTCCTTGCATTAAAATAGATGCAATCCAGCATTGCATTATTCGCTTGTGCCTCAACAGGTCTATATTTGCTCTGCCTTCCAGACTGACTCAGTTTCTCTTCTATATTTGACAGTGCATCACCCCCTACTGTAACTCCACTCTGTATCCCATCCCTCTGCCAAATTAGTTTAAACCCCCCCAACAGCATGAGCAAACCTCCCAATCAGGATGTTTGTCCCGTTCAGGTTCAGGTGCAACCCGTCCAACTTATACAGGACCCACCTTTGCCAGAAACAGACCCAGTGATCCAGGAAACTAAAACCTTCCCTTGCACCATCTCCTCAGCCACACATTCATCTGCTCTTTCCTCCTATTCCTACACTCACTAGCAGATGGAGTTCAACCTGGAAAACTGTGAAGTGATTCATTTTGGAAGGTCGAATTTGAATGCAGAATACAGGCTTAAAGACAGGATTCTTGGCAGTGTGGAGGAACAGAGGGATCTTGGGGTCCATATCCATAGATCCCTCAAAGTTGCCACCCAAGTTGATAGGGTTGTTAAGAAGGCGTATGGGGTGTTGGCTTTCATTAACAGGGGGATTGAGTTTAAAAGCTACGAGGTTATGCCGCAGCTCTGTAAAGCCCTGGTTAGACCACACTTGGAATATTGTGTTCAGTTCTGGTCGCCTCATTATAGGAAGGATGTGGAAGCTTTAGAGAGGGTGCAGAGGAGATTTACCAGGATGCTGCCTGGACTGGAGTGCATGTCTTATGAAGAAAGGTTGAGGGAGCTAGGGCTTTTCTCATTGGAGCGAAGAAGGATGAGAGGTGACTTGATAGAGGGGTACAAGATGATGAGAGGCATAGATGGAGTGGATAGCCAGAGACATTTTCCCAGGGCGGAAAGGGCTATCACCAGGGGGCATAATTTTAAGGTGATTGGAGGAAGGTTTAGGGGAGATGTCAGAGGTAGGTTCTTTACACAGAGAGTGGTGGGTGTGTGGAATGCACTGCCAGCGGTGGTAGTAGAAGCAGATATATTAGGGACATTTAAGCGACTCTTGGATAGGTACATGGATGATAGTAGAATGAAGGGTATGTAGGTAGTTTGATCTTAGAGTAGGTTAAATGGTCGGCACAACATCGTGGGCCAAAGGGCCTGTACTGTGCTGTACTGTTCTATGTTCACGTGGCACTGGGAGTAATCTAGAGATTACAACCTTTGAGGTCTTGCTTTTTAATCTGCTAACTAGCTCCCTAAATTCTTTTTGCAGGACCTCATCCCTCTTTTTACCTGTGTCGTTAGTACCAATGTGTACCTCGACCTCTGACTGTTCACCCTCTCCCTTCAGAATGTCCTGCAGCTGCTCCGAGACATCCTTGACCCTAGCACCAGGGAGGCAACATACCATCCTGGAGTCTCGTTTGCGGCTACAGAAACGCCTGTCTGTTCCCCTTACAATTGAATCCCCTATCAGTATGGCTCTCCCACTCTTTTTCACCTCCTCCTGTGCAGCAGAGCCATCCGTGGTGCCACAAACTTGGCTGTTGCTGCTTCCCCCTGGGAGGTCGTCCCCCCCCCCCTCAACAGTATCCAAAGCGGTATATCTGTTTGAGAGAGGGATGGCCATAGGGGACCCCTGCGTTACCTGCCTGCGCCTGCTACTCCTCCTGGTGGTCACCCATCCCTTTTCTGCCTCTGCAGCCATTACCTGCGGTATGACCACCTCACTAAACTTGCTATCCACAACATCCTCAGCATCGCGGATGCTCCACAGCGACTCCGTCTGCAGCTCCAGCCACGCAATGCGGTCAGCTAGTAGCTGCAGCTGGACACACTTCCTGCACACATGGTCACCAGGGACACTGGAAGTGTCCCTGATTTCCTACATAGCGCAGGAGGAGCATGCCATGGGGCTGAGCTCTCCTGCCATGACTTAGCCTTAGATTAAGCTCCTTAGTTACTCCCTTTAATTTAGAGTACTAATTACGCTAGGGACCTTATTCCACTCCAAACACTACCTACTACAATCTAAACCTTTACTTTTACTTCGGCTATTGAAAGTAGTAAAAAAGGGTAGAAATACTCACCTGTTCCTACTTATTAATCAGCTGCCCCCCCTTGCAACGCGTCACTTTCTGAACTGAGACGTCAGTCCTGAAACTCTCACTGTCCCTGTGAGAGTATGCCTCTTTTAAACTGCTGGAGCTCCTGCTCGCCGGTGCCTGTCTCCTTGCAGGTCCGCTCGGTCTCGCTTTGTAAAACGGTATGGGTTCTAGTTATGCCTGACTTTTCATGGGATATGTGGAACATTCTTTGTTCCAATCCTGCTCAAGCCCCCTCACTCATCTCTTTTTCCAGTACATTGATTACTGTATTGGTGCCGTTGCCTGCTCTCACCCTGAACTGGAAAATTTCATCAACTTTGCTCCCAATTTCCACCCTTCCCTCACCTTCACTTGGTCCATCTCAGACTCTTCCCTTCCATTTCTTGACTTAGCCTATCCCCAGAAAGGGAGACAGATATCAACAAGTATTCACTATAAGCCCACTGACACCCACAACTACCTTGAGTACACTTCCTCATAGTCCACTTCTTGTAAGGATTCTCTTCCATTCTGGTAGGTTCTCCATTTCCTTTGCATCTGTTCTGATGGTGCAACATTCCATACCAGTGCTTCTGACAGGTCTTCCTTTTTCCTCAACCAAGGATTCCCTCCCACCATGGTCAACGCAGCCCTCAACTGTGTCCATTCTATTTCCGCACTTCTGCTTTCACCCCTTCCTCCCTGCTGCCCCTGCCATAACCAGAATAGGATTCCCTTGTCCTCACTTTCCACCTCACCAGCCTCTACATTCAACATATAATTCTCTGTCACTCCTACCTCCTCCAGGGTGATGCCACCATCAAACACACCTTACCCTCCACTCCCCTTTCAGTATTCCGAAGGGACTGTTTCCTCTGTGACACCCTGGTCCACTCCTCACTCACCCCAACAGCCCCACCCCTTCCACAGCACCTTCCCACACAAATGCAGGAGATGCAACACCATCCCTTTTACCTCCTTCCTTCTCACCGTCGATGGCCCCAAACACCTCTTCCTGGTGAAACAGCGATTTACTTGTTCTTCTTTCAATTTAGTACACTCTGTTCTCTGCTTATGATGCAGTCTCCTCTTCATCGGGGATACCAAACGTAGATTGGACAATCGCTTTGCGGAACACTTCTATTCAATCCATAAGCTGACCTTGAGTTTTTGGTCGCCTATCATTTTAATTCTCCACTCCCACTTTCTGTCTCTGGCCTCCTACATTGCTCCAATGAAGCTCAGTGTAAACTCGAGGAACAGCACCTCTTCCAGACTCAACATTAAGTTCAACAATTTCAGATCATAACCTCTGCCCTGTTTTTTATTGGACGGCAGCTGTTGTTGATGATTCTGCATTCACATTTACGCCTTCCCTAGACACATCTTTAGTTTCTTTACTTGCCCATTACGATCTCTTTTTCCCTGGCATTATCATCCCTTTAGTCATTTAATTTCTCTGTCTTTCACACGATCATAGACCTTCCCTTTTGTTCTTTCCTCCCCTCCTCCCCCTTACCTGCCTTATTTAATAATTGTTACATTTCACAGTTTTGACGAAAAGTTAGCGACCTGAAACATTAACTCTGTTTCTCTCTGCACAAATGCTGCCACACTTGCTGAGTATTTCCAGCATTTTCAGTTTTTATTTATGAATGTAGAGACTTGTTCTATCTTATAGAAGACATGTGAAATGAAGATCTGTTTTATTTTCAGAGCAGGGATGACAGGACAGGTCTTCTGCCTACTCATCTGAGACTGCCACAGTCCTAACCCATTTTCCTGGCTAGGGGTTCATTACCTCCGCACAACAGGCTCCCAACAGGATTGCTGCAATGGGGATGCACTGCAGCAGCATGAGAAAAATGGAGGGTTTGTAAAAGCCAGAAGGTCCCCAAATATAGCTGAAGTTGCAGCCTTGTAAACGTTGGTAGTTTTGAAGTTATAATTTTAAAAGCTTTGCTTGTCTCAAGTAACTTAAAGATATTTTTTTATTTTTACTTTCTCAGCATTGAAAAGAAAAGAGATGTAAAGGGGAAAAAATCCTGAATCTTGATTTTATTTAACTTGGTCCTAAGTGGAGAATTTCCTTTTTTCATATTTCAGGGTGTTGGTGATGGTATTTTACTACAGAAACCATTGATTTATTGCCATTTTGCTCTTGGAATTGGTGATCCCCATTACATGCCTGTAAAAGATTGGAAGATCCTAAAGAATATACTGACAGACACTCTTGACAGCTATAATGAACTCCATGCAGTGATGAACCTAGTTTTATTTGAAGATGCAATGCAACATGTGTAAGTATAAGTAAAGGGGCTTGTTGTTTAATTATTTTTTTTAATTCCCCGTTCATTCCTTGCAATGCTTCTAACAAAAAGAAACACCTGCACTGTGAATCAACAACATCATATACCACAATTCCTGCACTTGGGAGCCCAAATTCCTGACTGCTAATTTTATTGATAAAGTACGTGTGACTAAAAGGTGGTGGATTTTGTAGAGAAATGCGAATGATTATTTGTCTGGATAAGAATTTCACTGAATGTTGCTACCCCTCACTCTCAAAATGAGGTGAAAAGCATTTTGTGTTTAAGAGGCTTTGCCAAAGGGCAATCAAGGAAAACTCCTGTGCACTTATTTGGAGGCGGATGATGGGAAATGCCCACAAACCCCCTTGACAGCTGCTGATGTCATTTGACTGGTGCTCTCCTGAGCCGCTATTTCTTTAGTACAATGTAAGAATCCCACTCTCCTTGATCTGCTCCATGACACATGCAATAAAAAGAGACGTTTCACAGTGTGTCCTATTTCCACATCATCATTCCGCATAACCACACTTGTTTTCCCTCTTCCTCCACATTCTGCTTGGCACGACAAAGTGTAGAGGAGCCCAAACTGCTGCCATTCCAACCAACAGCCTAAAGATATTTACAGGGGTTAACCATTTCACTAAAGGGTACCAGCACAAAAAAAACAGCTTTTCTTGGTTATGATCAATTTCACCGCTTACCATTACTCTTCTGCAGCTGAGATATTTGATGTTCCATGCACCATGAAACTCTGGAGCTTTTTAACATTTCTTTAACGGGGGCTTTGTGCTCCTTTAGGGTTAAGACTGTCTTCAAGGCTTGGGGTGTACCCGGACATCCTCCTCTTTTTATGTCTGCAGTCAATAGTGTGTCCATATGCAACTGTGTCGCACAGCTTTCATTCTAGTTAGCAATGGAGAAATTTTGGGCTCAGATGTCTGGGTCCTGGCAGAGCTTGCTTCTGGTACACTCCGCACTAAGTACTCTTAGTGGGAGAAGAATATTATCCACATAATGCCGGCTTAGTCCTGTCATTGGTTAGAATGGGTCTTGTGCAATTTTACTTGAAGTATTAGAAGATGCGTATCAATGTAGCATTTTAAAAGTTCTGTTTCTTTATCTCAGGTGTCGGATAAATCGAATGTTGGAGAGCAGCCGAGGATATGCGCTACTGGTGGGAGTTGGAGGCAGTGGGAAGCAGAGTTTATCCCGATTGGCTGCTTACATTAGTTCTCTAGAAGTATTTCAAATCACACTGAAGAAAGGCTATGGGATCTCAGACTTGAAGGTAAATGTTTTCCATTTACAGTCCTACATTATTAAAAGTGGTGATCGCTACTTGGTGTGTATTGATGTTTCGATTGATGTCTTGAATTGCTCTTCCCATATAGCTGAATAGCTTTTTTAAATGCAAAAACTGGCACAGATCCTGGCAAATGCAAAAGATACAAAAAAGGGCAAAGAGTGACAAAACAGATAGCAAGAACTACAAAAAGGGAGTAGGCAAAGAAACTTGCAAGGGGTATCAAAACCAACACAAAACATTTTTTCAATTAGGAAAAAGTGGGTGGTCAGGAGCAATGTGGGCCCTTTGAAAACTGATAATGCTGATCTTGTCAATGAAAATATTGAAATGGCAAACATGTTGGGCTTAATTTTTAGACACGTCCAGGATCGGAGGCAGACGGGTGCAAAAAGTAGCGTCACCGGCCTGGGTGCCGGTTCCCTGGCACCATCCCACCCGCACGCATTGGGTAACCAACTCAACTTGTTAAGGGCCACTTAAGGCCAATTAATGGAGGCGACTGGGATTTTCCAGTTGGCCTCCATGTTCCCCCAGGAGGCAGAGCGCCAGTTCAACTGCTTGGAAACAGCCTCCTGGCGGCAGACTGGTGTGGGGGTTATGGTGGGACAGCACTCCAGGAAAGCCTAGAGGCTCTCCCCGCCTGCCTGGGTTCTGCAGCAGCTGCAAGCTGCCTTGTAAAAGGACTATCCCACTGCCACTGGTTGCAAAACCCATTTTTTAATTTAAACTTCAAAAAAGTTGGAGTGAGGCCACCTCCATTTTGAAGTGTCCATTCCTTACTTATCTTCCATTGCAGCCTGCTGCTTCTTTCAAGCAGGAAGGCCTCTGATTGGCCCTCCAGCTTCAAGAGCTCACCCTCCGCCCTGTAGCCATAAATTGACCGCCCTGGGGAAAATCACAATGAGTGACTGTTTCCCACACAGTGTTGGTGTCTGATCTCATTTCAGCCTGACAGTGAGGTTCAGAAGTCCGCAAGGAAAATCCTACCCGTTGACGTTACTTTGGGAAAGTTTGTAACTCACTCAAAACCCATTCACTTATACATAGTTAAAATCGAGCCCTTTGTGTCAGAATTTACTGTAGAGGAAGAGGTCAGCATGGTGAAAACCCCAAACTGATAATAAACCAGGGACAACGACTCACCAAAATTAATGGAAGCAAAATTAAAATAATGACATTAGAGAGTGACATATTCCTAGGATCCGATGGTTTCCATCCCAGGGTTTTAAAGGAACATACGAATTAGGAGCAGGAGTAGGCCACTCAGCCCCTTGAGCCTGCTCCACCATTCAATACGATCATGGCTGATCTGATTGTAACCTCAACTCTACATTCCTGCCTACCCCCGATTACCTTTCACCCCCTTGCTTATCAAGAATCTATCTACCTCTGCCTTAAAAATATTTAAAGACCCTGCTTCACCTGCCTTTTGAGGAAGAGAATTCCAAAGACTCACGACCCTCTGCGAGAAAAAGTTTCTCCTCATTACTGTCTTAAATGGGCAACCCCTTTATTTTTAAACAGTGACCCCCTAGTTCTAGATTCTCTCACAAGAGGAAACATCCTTTCCACATCCACCCTGTCGAGACCCCTCAGGATCTTATATGTTTCAATCAAGTCGCCGCTTACTCCTCTAAACTTCAGTGGATGCAAGCCTAGCCTGTCTAACCTTTCCTCATAAAACCTGCCCATTCCAGGTATTAGTCTAGTAAATAGATGAGAACATTGCAGATGCCCTAACTATCATCTTCCAAAGTTTTCTCAATTCAGGAACTGTTCCTTTATATTAGAAAATTTTATGTGTCATTCCTCTTACTATTTAAGAAAGGTGAGATCAGAAAACCAGGGAACTATGGCCAGTTAATCAAACATCAGTTGTTGGGAAATTACTGAAGTCTATATTTAAAGATAGAGTGACTGAGCACCTTGAAAATTTTCAGCTGATCAGAGAGAGCCAGCAAGGATTTTTAAAGGGTAGGTCATGCTTGATGAACCTGATTTAATTTTTTACCTGTGGGTGCCTGCCTTAAATATGTGAATGAAGTGTCTTACCTCGCCATGACGAGACAGTTGCAGCCTCGCTACCTATCAGCATAAAAATGGCAGTGGGCACGTACGTGGCTCACCCCCCCCCCCCCCCACCCAAACCCACTCCCAACTTCCTCCCATCTATCCTGGGGTCTTATCATTGAGTCCAAAAATGTTTGCATTTGTTTCACTGCAGCAAATTTTCAACATTAAGTATGTTAATCATTGGCCTCTCAGATATAGTAGAAATATTTGCCTGGAACACTTAGGAAGGAACAAATCCAAAAATCAGCTAATGAGTCAATCAGGCTGCAACCCTGCCTGAGCTTCTGGAACCACTGTAAGGTCAGGCAATATGAACATGGTTGGTGGGCACAACTTGGCTGCATGCTTGGTAGGGTGGTTGAGAGGAGGAAAGTAATGGCTGCTGGCAAGGCACTTGGGGCAAAAAAGCATCACTAGCTTAAAAGCCTTTAAACATGATGTCATCGTTATGAGAAGGCTAACTTGCCTGATAGTGCTGGTAGTTTTGTAGGGTGCCTGAACACTCCTTATTGCCTTGTTTATGCTCCTCTATCAACCTGGACACCAGAGATTTTCCAACATCCAGATCAGAGCGCTCAGGAGGCAGGAGCATCCAGAATTCAGGCGGAAGAAGCTATGCCACTAGTCCATCTTCCACCTACCCCGGGCCCCAGGAGGAATTCACCTCAGTGCTTCATTGGGGTGGAATACCCAACATATCTGGCTCCCACCCAATTTTCCACCTTTACCAGGTCTCTTCCATCTCTTTACTCCTGAATAGTTCCTCAGCCCCCAAAGAAATCCAGAGCCACATTATATTGTACTCCTAAATCGAGTGACTGAAATGTTTAATTGGTTAATTGGGCTAAATTTTCTCACCATACACCACCAGCAGATACTCACACACACCAGGTGGTTTATTAGAACATTGTGGACATCGTGCCAGTGATTTTAAAATAAGCTACCTACTGTGTGTGAGGTCTTGTAGTTGGCAAGGGATCTTGAAAAATGTAGCCCCACAGGTGACTGTTTTCAGTTACTGTTTCTAACAGTGTATGTGTCATACTTTTCAGAACTCACTTGCAGCTATCATTCTGTCTGGACAGACTCGCCAGTATAATTTCAGCACAATCATGCAAAATTACAGTTACTCAAGAATATGCAACTTTTTAGGAACAGGAAAAGATCTTTAGACCAATCAAAGCTACCCCTTTTCAAAAGATTCTATAAAACTTCCTAATTATTTAACTTCTTATTTGGGCTCTTCACCATAAAGAGTAATTTGCGTGAATCATTTTTGACATCCCCCTTGAAAATTTCACTGATATCCTTGAAAGTTCTTGTTCGAAGAAATCAAGCCCAATTCCTTAAGGCTTCCTCATTACTGAAATTGCTGATAACTTTGTTCTTACCTTTCTACCCTCTGAACAACAGTGATATTTTCCCTATGATTATGGCACATAATTGCACACAATACTCTAGATGGGTTTGACCAATACAGTAGCAATACAGTCTCTTTTTTTTTAGATTTATAATCTGTTCTTTTGCTAATGCAATCTATTGACTATTGCCTTTTCTTCTGAAGCTAAGAACTATGCTGATGGTTCTGCAGATTCATCCGCTAATGATCCACTGTTCCTTTTAACACAGAGACCCTTTTCTCATTCCTTGCTCCCATGCTATTTATTTTATATTGATGTTGAATTTTATCTGCAACCTGTTGGCCTAATTACTTAACAATAAAATTTAAATGCTTCTGAATATAGTTGTATTTTTCCTCGTTATATGCTCCACCATCTATTTTAATACTATTTACAAACTTGGAGATTTTGTTTCCTATACCCTCATTCAAGTCATTAATATATGTTTGGAATAACATAGGTCTTAAGGTTGACCCTGGTTACCACATTCATAACCTCCTTCCAGCCACAAAAATCCTCTGTTATTGTAACCCACTTTCCTACTTTTTAATTCAGTATTCTATTGAGCACCATGTTTTATCTATTTTGTGATTCCTTACAATAGTCATTAATCACCCTTAATTACTAATGTGGAACCTTATCAAAAGCTTTTTGAAAATCCAGGTGTGTAGTGTCAACAGTGGTTTCCTCCTCCATCATGTCATTAATGTACTCAAAATATCGTCATTTCCTAAATTCACGACTTTCCAAAAGCTATGGCGTTCCAAGTGTTAACCAGTAGATCTCTGAAGATCATGTTAAGTCCTTTTCCTGTTAATCCAAATGCCCCAACATCATTAGCCCAGGCCACTTAATTAATTTCTTTCTGTGAATATAACGTCTTCATATTGTCAGTTTTCTACCTGCTTTATTGTGCCTCTTCTCCTTAGGCTCTTATACCCTTCTATTTCACCTTTACAGGCGATGCCTCAGTTTAATTTGTCCTCAGCTATTCAAGTACATCACAGATTCCTTTAACACACATTCCCAGTCTGTAACCTTATTTCATATGCTGCTAATGTTAGGATAAAATACACAGCTTTCACTTTTAATTTTATTGTGTCTCCTCTTTATTGCCCATTGTTTTCCCCACGCCACACACATTTGCTATTTCTGGGCTAAGTGATGACACCTGCAAATCTGTATACATGCCATCTGTTGTAAGTGACAGACACAACTTAGGTTTGATTTTCTGTTCAGTTCAATTTACAGATGTCCAGAGTTTGTGCATGCCTGAAATATAAGTATTACATATTTAAGTATATGAAGATTGTGTAGTTATGTAATGTACAAATTTATTTTTAGTAACTTTATCCCTTTTTCACACACTGGACTGCAGCTGAGAGAAGAGGCAGGTGGCCCCAGGTCTCTGCCAGAGCACTTCTGTGGCCAGCTGGTAAGGGCAATGAAGGTCAACCTAATGCGCATCCCTTGCACAGTTATACTTCCCCCTATTGGTTAGACACATCGCTATGTTTCATAACTTGCTGACTTTCAATTCTCAATATCACAGTCTCTTATGATTTGTGGCATTGGGTCACTCCTTTTTTAGTAACATTGTAACATTTCACCTTCTGCTCCACTTAGGTTGATCTTGCTAATTTGTACATCAAGACTGGAGCCAAAAACCTGCCAACAGTCTTTCTCCTGACGGATGCTCATGTTCCAGATGAACGTTTCCTGGTCCTGATCAACGATTTGCTGGCATCAGGTAAAGAAACCAATATTGCAGCCCAGGTTCCATTTCAGGACACAGTCACTTTTTGCAAAGTGCTGCCGGGCGTGTGATTGCTACTTTTTATCCAAAAATATACATTATTCATAAAATTTGTAAAAATAAATTACATAACAGTTCAAATTTGACATTACATAAAGTGCAATACATATCAGTTTCTTTTAATATAGTACATGAGGTGCCTTACTACACTTGCCATTTCATGTTATATTTAAACCTTTACTCAGAGGACCTCCCTCTGAAAAGCCAGCCGAGATTGTCAGTCTACAATCTGGGGAACTAAGTCAATTCAAACTGCTCAATAAGTGAGTGTGACTTAGTGAAAAGGTTGGTAAAGGATAAATGATGTTATGAAATTAAACACTCTTTGTCTTCCCTGTATCTACACTGCATTGAAATTAAAACTCATCACACATTATCCTCCTCTAAGTCATCCTTTCAAAACTGTGGACCTGTTTATTTCTGGCAGCCTTTTCTTTCTTCTACAATCTTCAGACTTTTAAAGTGCAAATTTATCGTCACTTAATCACTAATTCCTGATTTATTTCTTCATCTTTACTTTTTTAAACTTGTTGATGTCCCGTACTAAGAACCCTATTGCACCTCATTGGCTGCAAACTGCTTTGGAACATACTGAGGTCGTGAAAGACACTTTCTAAATGCAAGTCTATATTTCTTCTAGTCATTCAATGTGAACAAAGCTGTAAGTTTTCCATTAAAGTTACAACAGCTGATCAAGAGAACCAACCACCATTCCTGAGGAAATTACAGCCAATGATATTTTGAAAGCTGCAGTTTTTCTCTAAGGGAAAAATGTTCTTTTCCATTGTAACTTTTCAGTAAAAATATGCTACTAAAATATGACAATTTAGATTCTAAGATGCTCCTTATGTAGAAAACGTCCAAGAACTTTACATGACTGCTGGGAGATAAGGGTTCCAGTGACAGCACAATTTTCTTTAATTCTAAAGGACTTTTAGTAAGTATGTTCTTATTTTCATCACCTTGAGAAAAAGGATGGCCGGAGGAGATTTGCTGCTAGATATCTTTAACTGATTGAAATATAAAACAGTAACAGCTTGCATATACCTGTCACATAAAGAAACGTCCCAAAGCGCTTACTGCTCTGTCATTTACTTTTTTTATATCTGTTCTTGGGATGTGAGCCTTGCTGGCAAGGCCAGCATTTATTGTCCATCCCCATTTGCCTTGCGCAGGTGATGGTGAGCCACCTGTAACTGAGTGGCTTGCTCGGCTGTTTCAGAGGGCAATTAAGAGTCAACCACATTGGTGTGGGTTTGGGGTCACATGGAGGCCAGACTGGGTAAGAACAGCAGATTTCCTTCCCTGAAGGACATTAGTGAACCAGATGAATTTTTATGACAATTTGGTAGTTTAATAGTCATTATTAATGACACTAGCATTTTATCCCAGGTTAATTCATTGAATTTAAATTCCCCCAGCTGCTGTGGTGAATTTAAATTCATGTCTCTGGAGCACTGATCAAGGCCTCTGGATTATTAATCCAGTATCATTACCACAATGCTACCGTCCCCTTTTTCTTCCATTGGAAAGTGCCTGTCCTACCTATGCCCTCACCATAACTTCACAATTATTAGCAAAAAGCTCATGAGGCCCAGGTCATTCAACTTTTTATACAATTCTGTAAAACTTCCAATTGAACAATTTTTGGTATCATTTGCATTTTTTCCCTTCACACTTATGTGAATCACCATCAATGGGCTACATTTTGTGCTGGAGGCAGGGTTCCCGGCATCAGGCTAAAAAGGCGGGGTAAACTCGCCTCTGCCTTTTCGCATCCCTTGGAGCGATCCTCGGTCTTTTTAAAACAAGTTTCAGGAGGCGGGATCCCCATCTCTTTAAAGACAGGGATCCCGCCTCCATGAGCTGCTGGCCAATCAGAGGACTGGCATCTCAGTAGTATCGGCAGTGCCACTGGGAGCGGTGGCCACTGCCGGTACTGCAAAGGCTTCAGACCCAGGCCCAGCAAAGGAACCCCGGACAAGAGGCAGGACCAGTCCGGAAGGCCCAGCTAAGGGGTGGTCTTGCAGACAAGGGGGAGGGGTGCCCCTGGTTGTGAATTGGTTCCCAGTGGGGCCTCAAATTGCCCACAGAGGAGGGAACCCCCCCCCCCCAAAGCCCTCAGGAAGGGTGCCTCATGTTACAAGATGACCTCTCCGCGTGGCAGAGGCCCCCCTACCCCCAGCCACTGGTAAGATCCTAGATGGGGGTGGGAAGAGGCCCTTAATTGGCTGTTAATTGGCCACTTATGGGTCTCAATTGGCCTCTGAGCGTGAAGGCCATCGTTGGCCTATCCCACTCTCGGGAAGTTCGCCCTCCGCCCCACTGCCGCCTGCCCCACCACCACCCGTCACAATACTCCATGCCCCTCTGCCTCAGGGAGCCACACAAAATCCAGCCCAATGTTTCAGGTACTTTATAAATGTATCTTGTTGGTTCTGAATTGTTTTGTAATGCTGTGTGTGATTTGAGGGGAGAGAAACAATAAACATCAGAGATTTTAGCCTGACAGCAGCCTGGGGTAATTGGTTTACAGAAAGGTCTAGAGGTAGGCAAATTTGGATTTTATTGCCTTGCTTCCTGCTCCACACTTGCTAGTTTGTAATTTAATAGGTGGAAAATCATGTGCTAGCAGGCATAGAAATAGAAAACCCCAGCCTATATCTCTATGCACTCTGACTTTATATTACGGAATATTGTAGCAACACTCTGACTTAGCAGCACAATTCAGTGAAACAGGTTTCCTCCCTCGTTATGCACCTCATTGTGTTGCCATCCTCACAGACAACATCCAGTTGCAAATCAGAGTGGTGAATTGGTAAAATTAATAACAAATTATGCTTAATGATACCATACCATATGCCATCACTAATCAGTGCCAAATGATTGCTATGATCATGCTGCATCAATACACTGTAGTTGGCAGAAGTGCAGATAAATGGCTTTAGCAGTGAGGCAAAAGTGGATTTGCATGAGCAGCCAGGAATTTTGTTGTTTATGACTGACCTCATTATAAAGTCAAAATGCTGTGAAACTATTTCTTGTGATGTGAGATGGGGTGGCTGTAAATAGAGGGCATTTTTAAAATATGTACAATTTTAGTTTGCTGATTACTCTTTTCACCAACAGGTATTCTTGCTGAATTATTTTTTTTAAAAGAAAAGAAAATGTAATCGTGATGCAGTAGCTTAAATGAATGTTCGAGAAAAGTAATAACATTTCATTTTGAAAATATTTAGATAACATCTAAGCTTCCGAGGTCCCATTACCACCCCATCTCCCCCAAAAGATCAGCAGAAATATTGCTGTTACACTGCCATCCTTTTGATCAGACTGTGAGAATCAAAATCCTGACATGCTTTAAACAGGTGAAATTCCAGACCTGTTCAGTGATGAAGAAGTTGACAATATCATCGGCAGTATACGTAATGAGGTCCGAGGCCTAGGATTATTGGATAACCGGGAAAATTGCTGGAAGTTCTTCTTGAACAGAGCATGGCAGCAGCTTAAGGTATTTATGCTCCACAAAATAAAGAATCAGCAAAGTTCTTTCCTTGTAAGGAAACGGCAGACATTTTTAACTGTGAACTTAATATGTTCATTCCTCAAGATGGCAGTTTTTGGAATTTTAGATTACTTTTATAATGAGTTCTTTATGTTGTCTGATGCAACATAAATGATAAGCGTAGAGTCCAGTTATGCTAAAGATCTCAAACAGCTTTATTGCAGCTAAACTATTTTATACAGCCCAGAGCAAACTATTTACAGAACCTTCCTCTAGGTATTACAGTTGCAGAGTAATTCTGGCTTCGAGTCACATGACTACATCCTGGTACTCAGCTCATTAGCATACTAAGATCTTAAAGGAACATCACTCTTAAAGCCAATATCCCCTTTCTTTCCAAAGATAAGTCTTCTATGCTAAAAGCAAAAACACATAAAACTAGATAACATCAAAATTATTTACATGTGGATAGAGATTACGAAATTTACACATGCAGAGGCTTAAGAGCCCATATAACGTTTTGGTGGTTTGACAACTTTTGCTCGGGGAGTTTGCATCTCATTGGTTGCTGTTTTTCTGAGGTTTCTCGTTTTCTGCTTTCAGTTTCTGTTGCTCTGCCTTCAGCCTGCTAATATAGTCTGTTGATTTTCTCAGGATGACCACTTTTGAGGCCTTGTCATTCTTAGAAAGTCCTAGCACCTCATCTTGAAGAGCCAACAGACAATGCTTCAATCCATTCCTCCTCTGCCTCTTCAGGACATTGCATGCCCTTCACCTCTCCTCCTCATCCACATCTGAAGGTTTTGGGCTTAAGGTCAAGGACTTGTTGGGGAAGAAGTACTTGGTCTCAGGGAGGTATCTGTCCATTCTGGCTCATTGTCGTGATTGCTGAAGAGCAGAAGTGAAGGTGCGGCATAGTTGTGCTGTTGCTGTGTTTCCAGACTGCACCGTTTGATGCTGGTCAGAGTCCGTGAGTGGGTTCTGGTCCTTGTAGATTTCCCCTTGGGAATGCTCCCCACTGCCAACCTTTGCTTGTCAATATTTACAACGTCAATCTCTTCTTCTGAGTCGCTGGGGCGCGAAAAAGCACTGCCTGTTGACAGAGAACTTTCACCATCTGAATTTGGATCTTCATTCTCTTGGTGTGGCTTCTCTGAGAAGGGGCTGGTACTCTCCAAACCAGAATTACTGAGATCCTGGAGGAACTGTAACTCAATGTGGGTAGCCTTGGTCTCTTCTGCTGTAATGGGTACCTTGGTGACCTCGTGGATAGTTATGATGTTGAAGTCAAATATTTGTGGTTTCCATGCCGACTTGCGACAGCTGCATTGCATTGTTAATTTACCACTACAAAGGATGGGTGACCATTGTATGCAGATAATTTTGCAGTTGTCGGTTGTATCATTGACTTCCAACGACTCAGATACATATCCTTCAGGATTCAGACTGGTAGGATGTTTGCATTAGCGACGGTGTTGATCTCAACCCTGAATGTATATTTGCCAGCTTTCTTTGGGCACATGATGTTAATAGTGGCAAAAGCTTCCAGTTATTTGACTTCATCAAGATGATGTCTCAGGTTCACAATGTGAAGTGCCTTCTCGTCTTTTGGCTGAGAATTGCTTCTTTATGAGTCTGGTGTCAGGTCTGGTTCACTGTGGACTTCTAGAGCTCTCCTTGCTGCACCGGTTGCCTGTTAGCTTGTGTCGTACTGTGACATCTGGCTGTGTCTTCAGAGTCAGATTTCTTTCAAAGGTGGGCCCAGCTCCATTAGACGCTCTGACAGCTCATTTTCTGAAAATTCGCATTCGTTGCCCTTACTATGGCATCTATTGATGAACTGGTCTATTGATTCCTGTGGTTGTTGCTTGCAGGACATCAATTCCAAGCGGTGAATTTTAAAATTCACTGTTAACCGGAGCTGATCATCAAGCACTTTCCATAACTTTGCGGGATCTTTCTGTTCCTCTTCAAATAAGACAGAGGTATTGATTCTGTGTAACCCCTTATTTCTAATTGCTGTTAGTATTTTCACAACCTGATTCTCTGGTTCTACAGTCGCTTGATCTGTGAAGCATAACTGCGTTCTTGGTTTGAAAAGGTTGAACTCAGATAAGATATCAGTGGCCTTCCAGTCCATGCTAGGAAATTTGGTATCCATATTTCTGCTGTTCTTTTGCTTATAACTTGCTTTAAGACTTGTTCGATGACTCTGCGCTGTTTCCCCTTTAAGAAACTCTGTTATTTAGACCAGCTGCTTGGATGGAGAGGAGCAGGTGTTTGATAGTGTTCTGTGTTTGTCTTGCTTTCAGCGCTTAAGTCTGTCTGCTTACACAGCTGTTCAATTGTCTATTTTTATGCTAGAGCTTGTTTATGTTCTTCATGCTCGAGTTGTTTGATGTTTTTCTTTAGCTGTGGCTGCGTGAATGGAGACACTTCTTCATGCTTGAGTGTTTTAATGATTTTTTAAAAACATAGGCTGCGTGAATTTGGACTCTGCGGTGTTCGGAGGTTTTCCGCGCTTTTTGCTATTGGACTCCTCCTGTAATGGTGCCGACCTCAATCAGCTGGGAGGGGAATCGGGCCATCCCTTTTTTAAGGAGCCTTTAAAAAAAATCAATCTTTTAAGCAATTCAAAGCTTGATTTTTTTTAAACCAGTATCCCTCTACCATCAGCACAATGACTCACCCGACGCAGGAATTTATTTTCAGCCTGTCATTCTGAGCTCTGTCTTCTATAGCTGGTGGTAGGTTCTTTTTTCCTTCCACTGTTTGAGCCAGTATTTCTTTTGGCTGTGGGAAGGGTTGTTTTCACAAAGGGACATCACTCTTAAAGGCAACCACATAAAAACTTTAGGTCAGTTTCAATCAGAGGATTGATTCCTAATCCAGTCAGCTAGTTCTGTCTTCTTGCAGGTCAGCTGGAGTCCCAAGCAGAGTAGTAAATGTATCACCAGAACCTGTGCTGTCGCATGGAAAGTAGAGCATGATATTTTGATTTTTTTATAAATTTCCTTGGTATAATTGTAATACTCTTACTACCAAAAATGAGAAAACATTGCCGCTCTTTTTGTGAAAATATCTCATTGATGCATGTTAAAAATAAGGTTATGCATGTTCGTGTGATGCACTGGTAAGGCAACAGATTATACCACGTAATGGCAGGATTTTGGTTTAAACCTGCAGTTCCTCATGGAATGCCTGAGCTCAGCAGTGCTATCAATGGTGATGCCAAAAGAACCCAGTAACTTTGCCACACAGAGGGAAGACTGGAGTCTGACTCAAGGACTCACATACCTCCTAGTGGCCAATCCATGAGTGTCAATAACAAAAACCTGGGAATAATTGAATCTTTTGGTTAGGCAATATTGAACTGATGTGAGGGGATACAATTATGAAGGGGGGAATTTAAAATCAGGAAAAATAGATTTCTGTAATGTATTTCTATACATAAAAATCTCTCTGTCAGTTACTTGAATTTGGCTTGAAAACTTTCTCTATTTTTAATATTTTTTTTGTTGGAACAAGACCCAGATATAGTTGATACATTGACAAAGGGTGCAAAATAGAGGGGAACTGACAATCCCTCTTTCAGTGCATTCCTATCATAAATCCAGTGGGAGTGTAGCAGAAGGACCACAGGGAAGGCCAGGACCTGGAAACATCGAGGGTTATTTAAAGCCCCAAAAATTGTTGGGTTTGGGTTGGTCAGTAAGTTAAAATGTTGAAAATTTAAAATCTGAACACAACTCGCCTCAAACCCAGCACTTCAGGTTTGAACAAAGCTGGGCCAAAGGGCAGGTGACCACCCCGCTCCCAGGAGACTGGTCCATCATTGAGACCTATTGAGAAGCTTACCCGCCTCCAATTTAGCAGGATTTCTATTTTTAACCACAGTTGCCAGGACTTTCCAGGTCTTGGGAATCCTGACAGATGAAAGGAAATGAGAAAGGCTGTATCCAGGAGGTAAGTGCCTTTATGGCACTGTTTGTGGGCCAGGAGGAGCAGAAGTGTTTCCTTCAGGCCTAACCTTCACCACCCCCATTTCTGTCCCCGATCCAATCTTCAACCTCCCGCTCCAACTGCACCCACCCCCAACTTACCCCAACCCCATCTCTTTCCAGGATCTACAACTCAACTCCAATCTCTCCCTGATCTTCCATCCTTTTGTGATCACCCCAACCCTTCCAGCCATGCTCTACCACACCCATGGTCTCTAATCTCATTATGGAATAAACTTACTTGCTTCTGGGCTGTGGCCCATTCTGGACCGTTGCCTGCCTGACAGGCAGCCAAGCCTGTTAAGCAGGCTGGCCTCCAGATGTTCAAAAAAAAAATACATGTCATGGAGTCGGCCTGGACTTTCTGCAGGATTGCACCACTTATTTATTAACAGATCCTGGAATTGCATTCAGTACAATTCGAGATTCTGTGATCTTTTGTGCCATTTTTAAGAAGCAGGCCCAACCCAAAACACAGGCCATGCCCCAAGGGTGAATTAATTACCATTGAGAGTTTCTGCTAATTACACTCATTTGTAGGTGATGGATTAACACTGTAATTAAAAATGCCATTTTTTGTACAAATACATTTTCAACTTTATTAATCAAACTGCATCAAGTCTTAAATATATCAAGGAATATTTTTTACAGTAATTTTTTTCATGTAAGTGTATGTTTTAATATGCTGCCCAATTGCATTGGTTTATGACATATTTTGTGTTTGGCAATATGCAAATGAGTTTGAATGCAAACTAGGTGAGGGGAGATAACTTTTTGGGGCAACCGGCTGCCAGAGATACACACCTAGTGGTGCAGGTGCCCACCCAGAGGGTTGCTGACTTGTGCGCCACTGATCCCCACAACCAATCGGAGCAGTTTTCCCTGCTCTTCCACCCCCCCACCCCCCCCCCCCCCCCCCCCCACGCCCAGCCTGCAAATTTCACTCCTCCCCGCTCCCCACCCATGTCACACCTCAGACCTCTGTATGGAGATCCAAAGGCAAGGGAAATCCAGCTCGTGGCGCAGGTGCCGGTGCCATTTTTACAGGGCTTCAAGCCCTTCAGGTAAATTTAAATTTTTAAAGGTCCCACTGCACTAATATTACAAATAAAATTTTATTTAAATTTTGCATTCCCTCTCCCATCCCACCCTCCCCGCCCCACTGAATTCTCAATAAATGAAACGACCTATCCCCCCAGAAAATCAGGTTTTATTATGCCGAACTTTCACCCCTCAATTTCAGCACCTTTTGATTCTCGACCCCTTCTCACCCAATCCCTACAACCAATCGGAACGGTTTCCCGTGCTCTTCCCCCGCCCCCCCCCCCTCCCCCACCCTGCAAATTTCATTTCTCCCTCCTCCCCACCCGTGTCACGCTTTGGAACTCTGTACGGAGATCCAAAGGCATGGGAGTTCCAGCCAGCAGCCAGAATATTGGCGTGGGACGGCTGTCGCTACCAGTTAAGTCTTTATTCATTACTTGTAATATGATTAGCATATGCAGATGAACACTCCGCTGCTGAGCGGTGGGAAGCCTGCACCGAGGCCTCGCCGTGACTGGTAAAATGTGGCGGGGCCTTCCCGGAAGTCATTGGTAGTCGTGGCGGGCCTCTCCTGGAAGAATTTTCCAGGCCCTCCTACCATGACCCACAACGTCGGAGGGCTGGTAAAATTCAGCCCGAAATTTTTAAATTGAGTAACTCTCCCCTTGATCCCTTCCTACCCATTGACAGACTGCTCCTGCTCCTCCCCTCATCTTCCTCCTCCAACCTTTCCCTGTTCTATTCCATCATCTCCTTCAACCTCCTCTTCACCCCGATTCTCTTCTCATCTTTGTCCTGTCCCATTCTCTTCCCTTTCTCTTTTCCTTTCACCTCTGTCCCTGTTCATTCTCCAACTCCCCTCCCCCTTTCTCTTCATCTTCCCCTCCCTCCTTCCGTCAACTTCTCTCCATCACCTCCCGTCTGCCGCCGTCCCCTCCTCTTGTCCTTGATCCAGTTACCTCCCTACATTCTAACTCTGTTTGAACTGAATACTGCACTTGGTCTTAACTTCCTATATGCAATGTCAGAGGACAGCGACTATTATCATAATAAAATTGACTGTACTTGGGAAAATAGTGTCGTCCAGAGCAATACTCTTAATACCTTTGCTCTTGTCACAAAATAACCTTGTTTCCATGGTCTTCCACTGTAGTACAACCTGTTATTAAATTCTGTATGACACAGACACAGCGTACTCAATATTTAATGTCAGTTAAAGAAGCACTGCTTCTTTTGTATTAGTCCCCAAATTGTATATAAAATCTATTTATTATTTACTCACACCCTTACAGCTTAAACATGTAATTTTCTACTTTAGTTTTATCCTTTAATAAAGATTTTGTAGTTTAAACTTTAGAGCTTCACTCTTCACCATTCACCGTTCCCTTTATAGTATTCTTTTATCTACATGCCTATTAAAAGCAGTCAATTTCTCATGGAAGGATATTGGGGCTCACCCTTCCAGCACACACAGTGGGCTGGATTTTACCAGCCCCCCGACGTCAGGGGCCTTGGTGGGGGGTGGGGGCCCAGAAAATACCTCCGGGAGAGGCTCGCCACAGGCCTTGATGCCGGGAAGGGCCCGTCCCATTTTACTGGTGGCAGCGAGGCTTCATGGCAGCCCCACCCACTGCTTGACGACAGAAACTTAATTTAAATATTTCAATAAATGTTAATGAAAGCATAATTACTTACGTTATCACGACGGCCATCCCACGCCGATATTGCAGCCAGTTGCCGGAAGTCCTGTGCCTTCGGATCTCCGTTTGGAGATCCGAAGCAGAGCACTGGTGGGGAGGGGGGGGGGAGGAGTGAAGTTTTCAGGGTGGGGGGGGGCAACAGTTAAAACTTACGGGATTGGTGGAGGAGATGGTGGGAATGGGTTGAAGGGTAAAGTGGAGAAAGTTCGGGGAGAAAAAGTTGGAATCGAAATTTTAATTTTTTTGGCTGGAAAGGGCTATTTAGATATTGATTACTCAGTGGGGGAGTGGGAGAGGGGATTTAAATGGATAAAGTTTTAATTTTAAATATTTCCCACCTGTACCTTTAAAAATTAAAATGAATCGGTAGGGCTTGAAGCCCTTTAAAATGGCGCCTGCGCAGTGGTGCCGGATGCTGTTGCCAGGGATGGAGCGCCCGGCCCCTCTGTCATCGGGGGTGGGCGTTCTGCCCCCTCCATGTAAATGAACCACCGTGCTAAATATCGCGGCGGCTCAGCGGCGCACATCTTGCGCATGCACCAGGCTGCAAGATAGGCAGCAACCTTTAAAAATTCAGCCCACTATCTCCAACAGAAAGCCAGCATATCTGGATCCTATGCTGAGAGCTGCTGTGGAATGCTGATGTCATGGAGAGGGCATGAACATTGGGAGCTCCTGTGACCTCATCTTCACAGAAGGTTGGGGCATCGTTGAAGCTCAGTATGCCCAGTGGGAAAAGGTGTATTCACCATTTTGCTGATGGTAGTGGGGCACACCTGGGGTTCCAAGCCTGGATTGTAGGGAATCCTCATTCCTGGAACTAGCATACTCCATCAGACTTTCAGATATGTTGCAGGGGCAGGGAATGTTCCCGAGATGTAAATGTAGTGGCACTGGTCCCACCAAGACCATTCAAATGAGGTGCCCTCTTACTGACTCCATACAATCTGATGGGACCAGTGCTGGAGTTATTAGCAGGTTCAGTCCCAATGTAATTGCTGGGATCATGACCAGTGGATTTTTGGGTCAACTTTTTCCACATAACTGAAAATAATCTTTTTTTTAAATGACCAGAATTCTCTAATTAACAAAAATTACAGTACATTTAAAATGTTGGTACACCTTCCTTAAAAATAAACATTTTTTTGTCTTGAATAATTCACTAGTGCCATGCTTTTAGTCCATTTGAAGTGAAACAACCTTCTATTAATCTAAATTAGGTCCAATTCTTAAGTAGGGAAGTGGCTTCTTAGATGAATTTATTAGAATTCTGATCCACTGGTAATCTTCTCATGTGATCATAGTTCACCCTGAGTACATGCTTTGATCAAGGCCATTATATGGTTATGCTTGTAATCTTGTTCCCCGCAGGTTGTTCTCTGCTTTTCTCCAGTTAGTTCAACCTTGCGCGTGAGAGCCCGGAAGTTCCCAGCCATAGTTAACTGCACAGCTATTGACTGGTTTCATGAGTGGCCACAGGAGGCCCTAACGTCTGTCAGCAGGAGATTCATTGAGGAGATTGAGGGGATTAAGGTGCGTATCTTATCAGTGTCAGTCAAAGTTAATGTGCAGAAATGCATCAACATATGAGACTTAAAGATATTCTTACCTTAGTCACATTGTTTTAAGTGATAACGATCATTGAAACATATGATCCTTTTGTGCTAAATATTCTGACAAAGTCAAAATGTTCATTTAAGTAAGAAATACTTCTGAAATCTCATTGCAGTGATTAATCACAGGACTATGATGTACATTATACATTTCTTTGAGGAAAAATTCTGAGTCTGCAATTTGAGATACAACATTCTGTAAATATTAAAACTAACAGATATGTTAATACATCATGCACACACATTTACTAAAACATTAGTTTCACAATATCACAGTTTATTAATTATAATGCCCACAATCTTTTAATAATTTTATTGACAGATTTGATAAGGATACATCAGAATATCAATATTAGTATTAATTTAAAAGTTGCTTAGAGATGTAATTGACAGGAATTTCTAAAGTGTCATATTTCATTTGCTTCATCTAGTAATGAACATGTAAAATGTTATATCCAGTAATTTAAAATATTTTTTATGTTGCAATTAATAAAGCACAATAAGTGGTATTTTGTGCTTCAAGTGTTAGCTTAATATTGGTCAGGAATCAGTCATGATGTTGCTTTGACATCAGCAGGAGATGCAACAAAGCTGTTTCAATTACATGGGCCAGTCAGCCCTGTGCTTTAGCAAAGGTTTTTATCAAGTCATGGAGTCAATTACATTGATTTCACATTTACAGTTTTTTTTTTAAAGTAGCTGCTTCACATATCTGTATTTTCAATAGATCAGTATTGGAATTCCTCTTTTAAAAAAAAATTAGCCCAGAAATTGAATCGCACTGAAATTAGCCCCAATGAGACCGATGGCTAGACCATGGCAAATTGTTCTGCCAGCCTGCGTGCGCCATTCACAGCCCCAGAAGCAGCCCAGGGTTTGGAGGGAGCGGGAACAACAAGTTCGGCAGGCTCAGATGCCAGCTGAGGGCCTCAGGTGGGGTGGAAGTTGTGTGGTGCAGGGAAGCAATCCAAAGCACTCCTACGCCTCTTGGCTCCACAATAACATAAGTAAAAGAAAATGTGAAGCTTACCTTTTGGATGGCAGCTTCCAGAGCTCCTTTTAAGAACTATTGGTTGCTGATCGCCTGAAAGAACTGACCGCAGTATGAATGGCGTATGCTCTGTTCAGTCTGTTCACTCATGAACACAAAACAGCCTGGAACAGGCGTTTGACCCCCGATTTGCATATGCAGTGGGCATAGCTCGAGTTTCAGACACATGTTCAATATGTCCATTGTGAAGCCAATCCATTGTAGCAAATGACGCACTTCCAGTACAGAATGGGCACACAGATAACCATACTGGTCCCTTAGGCACCCGATTTACACCTGTAAAGCAAGAATAAGATTGAATTTAGAGGCTGTGCTGTTCAAATATAGTTGTTGTGAAAAATAAGTGTTTAAGAGCTTCATACAATTAGCTAAACAAAAGCACATAATTGTGCTATATGCACAGTTACTATTTTTTAACATTTTCAAGCTCCATATGAAGTCTGAAGATCTTAATTATAAGCCTTAAATGATCATATAGCAATCAGCAGCTCAAGTTCCGTATTGTGGTAACTACTGATTGTATTACAACGTGTTAATTCTATTACCTTTAATGCTTGGGTTTTCTGTGAAATCCCTAGAAGGAGAATTTAAAATTATTCAGCCAGGAAGACAATTTAAAGGTTTCTTTTATCTCATGCTCTGGATATGTGTGAAATTTTAACATTGATTCTGCATTAATAATAGGAAAAGCAGATTAGCAGATTTCGGAATTAGCATTCTATTCATAACCTCAACATTTTAGTGAATTTGGCTCTTGCAGTAACTCATTAATAGATATTTTATGAGAATTTCTATACTTCATGCAGTTCCACCAACATCAGGAATTACTTAGAAAATTATTTGATGTAATATAAAATCAAGCTATTAGATTAAGAAAGAAATTCATAAACTCTGTTCTTTTTTCGCAACACTTTAACTTGTGCATTATTATTTTACAATGCAAATTCATTTCCATATAAGTAACCAACATTTTATTACTAATAAAATTAATTTAAAAATATAAGCAAGCTATACAGTTTTCAAAGTTTATGATGTAATTTAAATATTAATCAATCAAGATTCAAGCCTTCACAAATCAGTGTATTAAAATTACAATTTTAAAAAACTGAAGGGAAATACCAAAGATCTTTTCTCTTGAGTTTTTTTTGTTTATGCGGAATCAGTTTAATTCATCATCAGAAATTTGTTAAATTTGATTTTATTTTGATAGTTTTTCTTTTTAAAAAAAATCCAAAGTCATTCCTGTTATGAACTCTAACAGATAATAAAATAAAACTCCTGGCGCCAAGAACAAAATATCTGACACAATTTGCTTTAAGTGAAATTTAAGCATTTTAAGACTATGATTTCATCTTGCAAATCCCCAAAAAAGAATGACTTATACCTCTTTTCACATAAAACAAGGGCATTTGTTGCATGCATCACTGCACTGTGCTCGCAGACAAATGCAAAGAGGACAGTGTTGAAAAAAATCATAGCGATCAATCATTGGCAGGACAAATAATTTATGCTAATGAAATTACAATAATTAGTAGTCACACAATGACCCTTTGAGAATCCACAGCTGTTAAAGTCAGGAAGTGCTGTCACCACTGAGCTTATCGGAACAGAAGGGACAAATTGTGAATGAAGGATAGAGCAGTCATCAAAGAGTTCTGCTCTGGGGCGATTATCGTTATCTGAAAGCAGTGTGAATTACTACCAGCTGCTCTCTGACTGACTGTGTCTACCATGCTGTGTTGTTTTGTTAAGTTAATGGCAACTGCCATTTTACCCCTTGAGATGTGTCTTCTCAAAGCAGTTTAAGTGCCTCAAGATACAGGTTTAGAAAATTGGTTTCCGGCACAAATGTTTTGATTTGGGGCAGACTATTCCCCAGCAAAGATTGAATTAATATATTGTCTTGGTATACGCAACCATCTTAACAGAGCTTGAGAAACTCTGACAAGCAAATATTGTACTTCTCTTTAATCAGATAGGTGTCCTTCATTATAAATGTGTTAAACAATTCTTCACCCTCAAGAGCATCACAAAAGACAAGACAAAGCCATACCCAGCCCAATCAACCCTGCAAAGTCTTCATCACTGACATCTGAAGACTTCTGCCAAAATTGGGAGAGTTGTCCCAGTGACTAGACAATTAACAGCTTGACAGAATCACACTTAGAGAATCATAAGAGAATTATGGCCAATGTACCAGACTCCTCCAATGTCATCACTGGCTATGTCCTGTCCCACCGGCAGGTCAGACCCACTAGAGTTGGTGGCACAGTGGTATACAGTGTGGAGGGAGAGGTCCCAGGGAGACCTCAACATTGACTCCGGTCCCCATGAGTCTCATGGCATCAGGTCAAATATGGGCAAGGGAACCTCCTGCTGATTATCACCTTCCCTCAGCTGATGAATTAGTACTCCTCCATGTTGAACACCACTTGGAAGTGACTCTGAGCAAAATAACAATGGCACAGAATGTACTCTGGGTTGCGGACTTCAATGTCCATCACCAAGAGTGGCTCGGTCGCACCACTACTGACAGCTGGCCAAGGAAAGATATAGCTGCTAAACTGCTGACAGGTGGTGAGAGAACCAACACGAGTGAAAAACCTGTTTGATTTTGTCCTCACCAACCTACCTGTTGTAGATGCATCTATCCATGACAGTATTGATAGGACTGACTGTGGCACAGTCCTTGTTGAGGCAAAATCCTGACTTCACACAGAGGATACCCATCATTGTGTTGTGTGGCACTACCACCGTGCTAATTGGGTTAGATTCAGAACAGATCCAGTCGCTCAAAACTGTTCCTCCATGAGGCGCTGGGGACAATCAGCAGCAGCAAAATTGCAATCCACCATAATCTGTAAGCTCATAGCCTGGCATATCCTTCATTCTACCATTACCATCAAGCCAGGAGACCAATCCTGGTTCAATGAGGAATGTAGAAGAGTATGGCAGGAGCAGCACCAGGCATACCTAAAAATGAGGTGCCAACCTGGTGAAGCTGCAATACAGGACTACATACATGCTAAACAGTAGAATCAGCATGCTATTGTCAGATCTAAGGGATCCCACAACCAACAGATCAGATCACTGTTCTGCATTCCTGCAACATCGAGTTGGCTCCAAGAACATCCCCAACCTCAGTGATGGCAGAGCCCAGCACATGAATGCAAAAGATAATGCTGAAGTGTTTGCAACCATCTTCAGCAAGAAGTGTGAAGTGGATAATCCATCTTGGCCTCCTCCTGAGGGCTCCACCATTACAGCACCAGTATTCAGCCAATTTGATTCAATCCATGTGATATCAAGAAATGGCTGAACACTCTGGATATAGCAATGGTTTTGGGCCCTGATGATATCCTGGTTGTAGTGCTGAAGACTTGTGCTCCAGAATTAGCCATGCTTCTGTCCAAGCTATTCCTGTATAGCTACAACACTGGCATCGACCCAACAAAGTGCAAAATTGCCCAGGTGCTTCCTTTCCACAAAATACAGGACGAATTGAGTCCGTCCAATTACCACCCCATCAGTCTACTCTCAATCATCAGCAAAGTGATGGAAGGTATCATTGACTGTGCTATCAAGTGGCCCTCACTCACAAATAACCTTCTTGCGGATGCTCAGTTTGGGTTCTGCCAGGGTCACTTTTCTCCAGACCTCATTACAGCCTTGGTTCAAACATGGACAAAGGAGCTGAATTCCAGAGGTGAGGTGAGAATGGCTGCCCTTGATATCAAGGCAGCATTTGAACAAATGTGACATCAAGAACTCCTAGTAAATTTGAAGTCAGTGGTAATCAGGGGAAAACTCTCCACTGGTTGCAGTCATACCTAGCACAAAGGAAGATGATTGTGGTTGTTGGGAGTCCAGTCATCTCAGCACCAGGACATTGCTGCAGGAGTTCCTCAAGATAGTGTCCTAGGCCCAACCATCTCCAGTTGCTTCACCAATCACCTTCCCTCCATCATAAGGTCAGAAGTGGGAAGTTCGCTGATTGCACAGTGTTCACTTCCATTCCTAACTCCACAGATACTAAAGCAATGCACGCTCACATGCAACAAGACCTGGCCAACATTCGGGCTTAGGCTGCTGAGTGGTAAGTAACATTCGCACCACATAGGTGCCAGGCAATGACCATCTCCAACAAAAGAGAGTCTAACCACCTCACCTTGACATTCAACGGGATTACCATCGCTTAATCCCCCACCATCATCATCCTGGAGAAACTTAACTGGACCAGCCATATAAATACTGTGGCTACAACAGCAGGTAGGAGGCTGGGGATTCTGCACCATATGACTCACCTGTTGACTCCCAAAGCCTTTCTATCATGTATAAGGCACAAGTCAGGAGTGTGATGGAATACTCTTGTCCACTTGCCTGGATGAGTGCAGCTCCAACAACACTCAGGAAGCTCAACACCATCCAGGACAGAGCAGCCTGCTTGAATTGTCCCCCTACCCACCACCTTAAACATTCACTCCCTCCACCACTAACGCACATTGGCTGCAATGTGTTCCAGCTACAAGACAAACTGCAGCAACTCGCCAAGGCTTCTTCGACAGCACCTTCTAAACTCATGACCTCTGCCAGCAAAAAGGACAAGAGCAGCAGGCGCATGGGAACACGACCATCTACAAGTTCCCTCCAAGTCACACACCATCCTGACTTGGAAACATATCACCGTTCTTTCATTGTCACTGGATCAAATCCTGGAACTTCCTACCTAATAGCACTGTAGGTGTAACTTCACCACATGGACTGCAATGGTTCAAGAGGCTGGCTCATCACCACCTTCTCAAGCGCAAGTAGGAATGGGTAATAAATGCTAACGTTGCCAGATACTCCCACATCCCATGAATGAAAAAAATAAAGATGCTATCTCATATATGCAGAGAAGTCTTGCTATGGAGTTCAGTCTATTGTGTTTTATACCAACATATAGAGTGTGAAGAATGATGAGGTAAAACAGTCATTGTGTCGTTTTTCAATTTTAACAACTGTTGCAAATCATATAGGTGTCTCCCAAATTACAGATGTGAAGTCCTGGCGCATGCCACTTTGCACCAGGAGTACTCAAGACAGAATTTTGCCTTGTAGGTTGGAGAATGTTTTTAAAAGTAAAACTTTCATTCCAACTAAGAAAAAGAACAACTAACAGAAAATATAAGGAACACTAGGTGGATAGTCAGAATTTTAAACAAAGTTCTAATTTTGTACAATTACCTGCAACTTCAGTAATTTATCTGTCCACATCTAAAATCAATTATGCCTGACTTTTATCTAAAGATACTAAACATATAATGACAGTGTGATGGTGAATTATGTATGGCCTAGCTTAGTGTTTGTGTACCTCATTTAATTCATATTAATTGATTTTTGGGCATCTGTTGATTAATTAAACTAGCTTCATGTGTACAAGATTCATTAGATCAACCATTAGATGTGATGTGATGTACAATAAAGCCGAACAGAGGACATCGAGAGGACGATGTGCTAAAGAAATTTGTAGGTGACTTAGGCGTTAAAGGGGAATGTAAGTACAGGCATGGTCACATAGATGTTTTGCTACTGGACTGGTAATCCAGAGGCCTGGACATGAGTTCAAATCCCACCACGACAGCTGGGGAATTTAAATTCAGTTAATTAAATAAATCTGGAATTAAGAAGCAAGTAACAATAATAGAGATCATGGAACTTCTGGATTGTTATAAAAACCCACCTGGTTTGCTAATGTCCTTTAGGGAACGAAGTCTGCTGTCCTTACCCAGTGTGGCCTACAGCCCTAAAACAATGTAGTGGACTCTTAACAGTCCTCTGAAATGATCTAGCAAGCTACTCAGTTGTACCAAATCAATACGAAAATGTCTAAGAAGAATAAAACCTGGGCAAACCTCCAGCATCGACCCAGAAAGAACCACAGCCAGCCCAGTTGACCTGCAAACCTCGCCTCACTAAAATCTGGGGCCTTGTGCCAAAATTGGGAGAGTTGTCCCACAGACGAGTCGACCAACAACCTGACATAGTCATAATCATATTCACAGAATCATACCTTTTGACCAATGTCCTGTACTCCTCCAATACTATCCTTGGCCTATCTGTCCCACCACAGGGTGACCCACCAGAGGTGGCACCACAGTGATGTACAGTTGGGAGGGAGTGACCCTGGGAGCCCTCAGCATTGACTCCAGACCCCATGAAGTCTCATGGCATCAGGTCAGACGTGGGCAAGGAAATCTCCTACTGATTACAACCTACAGTCCTCCCTCAGCTGATGAATCAGTAAATCTCCATCTTGAACACCACTTGGAAGAAGCACTGAGGATAGCAAGGACACAACATGTACTCTGGGTGGAGGCCTTCAATATCCATTACCAGTAGTGTTTCAGTAGCACCACTGCTGATCAAACTGGTCAAGTCCTGAAGAACATAGCTACCAGTCTGCGCCTGTGGCAAGTAGGAGAACCAGCACAAATAAAAGAACCTACTTGACCTCATCCTCACCAGCATACCTGTTGCAGTTGCATCTATCTATGACAGTATTGATAGGAGTGACCACGAAGTCCCATCTTCACACTGAGGACACCCGCCACTGCGTTGTGTGGCACTACCGCCGTGCTAAATGAGATAGATTCAGAACATATCTAGCAGCTCAAAATAACAGGAGGTGCTGTAGGCCATCAGCAGCAGCAGAATTGAATTCCACTATAATCTCTAACCTCATAGCTTAGCATATCCCTCACTCTACCATTAACATCAAGCCAGGGGACCAACCCTAGTTTAATGAGGAATGCAGGAGAGCATGGCAGGAGCAGCACCAGGTGTACCTAAAAATGAGATGCCAACCTGCTGAACCAACAATACAGGACTACAGGCATGCTAAACAGAGGAAGTAGCATGCTGTAGGCAGTGCTAAGCAATCCCAGAACAAACTATTCAGATCAAAGCTCTGCAGTCCTGCCACATCCATTCGGGAATGGTGGTGGACTATTAAACAAATAACAGGCAGAGGAAGCTCCATAAATATCCCGATCATCAGTACGTGAATGTAAAAGAAATGGTGGAAGCATTTGAAACTATTTGCAGCCAAATTTCCCAAAGGGATGATCTATCTCGGTCTCGCTTTATGTCTCCACCATCACAGATGCTAGACGTCATCAGTTAGATTCACTGCACTTGATACTGGATACAGTAAAGGCTACAGGCCCTGACAGTGCTGAAGACTTGTGCTCCAGAAAGAGTCACGCTTCAATCCAAGCTGTTCCTGTACACCTACAACACTGGCATCTACACAGCAATGTAGAAAATTGCCCAGTTATGTCCTATCCACAAAAAGCAGGACAAAGCCTATCTAGCCAATTACCACCCCATCTGTCTACTCTCAATCATCAGCAAAGTAATGGAAGGTGTCGTCAAGCGACACCTACTCACCAATAACTTGCTCACCGCTGCTCAGTTTGGGTTCTGCTAGGACTGCTCAGCTCCAGCCCTCATCACAGCTTTGGTCCAAACATGGACAAAAGAGCTGAATTCCAGAGGTGAGGTGAGAGTGACTGCCATTAACATCAATGTAGCATTTGACAGAGTGTGGCATCAAGGAGCCCTGGTAAAATTGAAGTCAATGGGAATCGGAAAAAACTCTCCACTGGGTGGAGTCATACCTAGCACGAAAGTGGCTATGATTGTTGAAGGCCAGTCATCTCAGCCCCGGCAAATCGCTGCAACAGTTCTTCAGGGCAGTGTCCTAATCCCAATCACCTTCATGTGGCCTATGAGGTCAGAAGTGGAGATGTTCACTGATGATTATAGTGTTCAGTTCCATTCACAACTCCTTAGATAGTGAAGCAGTCCATGCCCAGATGCAGCAAGACCTGTACAACATTGAAGCTTGGGCTGATAAATGGTACATAACGTTTGCATCACACAAGTGCCAGGTAATGACCCTCCCCAACAAGAGGGAGTTCAACCACCTTGCCTTGATTTTCAATGGCATTACCATCATTGAATCCCTTACCATCAACATCCTGAGGGTCATCATTGACCAGACGTGTGTGACGTGGCTCAGTGGGTAGCACTCTTGACTCTGAGTCATGAAGATCGTGGTTCAAGTTCCACTCCAGGGCTTGAGCACAAAAATCAAGGCTGATGCTCCAGTCCAGTACTGAGGGAGTACTGCACTGTCGGTGGTGCCGTCTTTCGGATGAGACGTTAAACTGAGGCCCCATCTGCTGCTTGGGTAGATGTAAAAGATCCCTTGACATTATTTCAAAGAAGAGCAGTGGCATTATCCCCAATGTCCTGGCTAATATTTATCCCTCATTCAACATCACAAAAACATTATTGAATGGCGGAGCAAGCTCGAAGGCCCGAGTGGCCTACTCCTGCTTCTAATTCATATGTTCGTATAATCATCATCACATTGCTGTTTATGGATGTTTACTGTGTGCAAATTAGCTGCTGCATTTCCTACATTACAACAGTGGCTACATTTCAAAAGTACGCCATTGTCTGTAAAGCACTTTGGAACATCCGGTGGTCGTGAAAAGTGCTATATATATGCAAGTCTTTCTTTCTTTCAGACTCTTAACTGGACCAGCCACATAAATACGGTGACGACATGAGAAAGTCAGAGGCTGGGAATTCTGCGGTGAATAACTCACTTACTGATTCCCCAAATACTGTACACCATCTACCAGGTACAAGTCTGGAGTGTGATGTAATACACCCCTCTTGCCTGGATGAGTGCAGCTCCAACAATACTCAAGAAGCTCTACACCATCCAGGACAAGGCAGTCCACTTGCTTGGCACGCCATCTACCGCTAGCACACCATGGCAGCAGTGTGTACCATCTGCAAGATGCACTGCAGCACCTTCCAAACCTGAGACCTCTACCACCTGGAAGAACATGGGCAGCAGGCACATGGGAACACCAACTGCAAGTTCACTTCCAAGTCACACACCATCCTGACTTGGAAATATATCGCCATTCCTTCCTCATTGCTGGGTCCTAACCTGGAACTCCCTGCCTAACAGAACTGTGGATGTATCTACACCACAGGGACTGCGGGACTGCAGCACTACAAGAAGGCAGCTTGCCATCACCCTTCTGACGGTAATTGGGGATGGGCAATAAATGCAGAATCCCATGACCGAATAAAGAAAAGCAGTGGGAAGCATGTACAGCGTTATATATATATGGCATTTGTAAAACTTACTTCAGTCTTTAAGGGCAATCCTACATTGTAATTGGCTATTATAAAACTGGAAGTTTTATTATTGAATAGATAATTATACATGAGATCATGGGGCCAGCTTTCATCCCCTCTGCCAGGCAGGAATGGAGTGATAGGGCAATGAAAATTGCAACGCAACACTTACTGTCCCATTTCCGCGACCACTGGCTCTCTGCGATTTTGGAGGCGACTCGCAAACTGCCGAGTGCTACCGTCCGAAACGGATGTGAACCTACTTAATATATGAAAGTCGGGGTTCTATGACTTACCTCAATGGAATTTTGGGCTACCACTGAGCATATGTGCTGAGTAAGCCTCACCCAGTGGAATTGAACAGCCTAACCAGCTTTCATTAAAGGGACCATTGGAAACTATTGCAAAAATGTAAACGGTAAGTTGCTGCAACAAACTTGTGGATCATCTCGCCCGTTCCCGGTCATGGGAACTTAAGTCTCTCGCCTGTACAAAATGTCCCTACCAGCTTGGCTCCATAAAGGAGCCTCCAGATTTCCCCCAGTCAGCAGCTTGCCAGACAAAGTAAAAAGAGGTCGAACCATAAAAATTGTTCGAGCCTCTCATCAGTTACATCAGCCGGCCTCTGGGCAAAACCAGATGCCTGCCTGATGTCCACCTACAATGAAAAGTGACTCTTCCCCCCCCCCCCCTCCGAAACTGTTCACATGATTATTATAGAAATTACAATATTACCCACAGTTGTTCTCAAATATCCCTCATATAGCAAGATGGTATGATATAAAAAAAAATTAAGATCACACATTGGTTTAGAACACAATTTCTTCCTGTCGCGATATTGCAATCTTATAAGGTTTAAACTGTTCCGGTACCTACCTCTTAGTCATTGTTGAATAGTTAAGTCAGTGCTTTCAGTGATAAATGAAGTAATTACTGATTAAAAGTCCAATGTCAGGATTTAAAGTACATGTTACTGAGAGCAATTCAAGACATTTATTTTGTAGTTTGATTGAAATACCCTCTCTTCTTGACTGTTTTGAAGCCAAATTTACAAGATTCCATCAGTCTATTCATGGCTTACATTCACACCAGTGTAAATGAAATGAGTAAAAATTACTGCCAGAATGACAAGAGATACAATTACACAACTCCCAAGAGCTTCCTCGAGCAGATCACACTCTACAAAAACCTGCTGCATAAAAAACAGAAGGAATTAACACAGAGGATGGACCGCCTTATAAATGGTATCCAGAAACTAAAGACGACAGCGTCACAGGTAAACATGATTAATCATTCACTGGAATGTTGATGCATTTTTTTAATATAGAGGTCGTGGTCCACATTGGTACCAATGACATTGGTAAGAAGGGGGATGAGGTACTGAAGGCAGATTTTAGGGAGCTAGGAAGGAGATTAAAAAGCAGGACCTCAAAAGCAGTAATCTCAGGATTACTCCCAGTCCCACATGCAAGTGAGCATAGGAATAGGAGAATTGCGCTATTGAACATGTGGCTGGAGAACTGGTGTAGGAGGGAGGGCATCGGATTTCTGAGACATTGGGACCAGTTCTGGAGCAGGTGTGATCTGTACAAGATGGACCGGTTGCACCTTATTAGCAGGACTGGGTCGAATATCCTCTCAGGGAGATTTGCTAGTGCTGTTGGGGAGGGTTTAAACTAAATTTTCAGGGGGATGGGAAACTGCAAGGGAGCTCAGATTGGAGGGGAGCAAAACCGCTAACTTGTTTGGGGTGTGGAAACCAGGAACAAGTATTAGAGAGGAATACCAAGATGCACAATATACTGGGGGAGATAGATAGCACAAGAGTAGGGAATAGTACGTTATTAGGTGGGGTCAGAGTAAAGGAGGAAGCAAAGTCTGAATCAGGGTTAATGTGCATGTATGTGAATGCACGGAGTGTGGTTAATAAGATTGGTGAGGTACAGGTGCAGATTGCCATGTGGAAATATGATGGTGTGGCTATAACAGAGACCTGGCTCAAAGAAGGGCAGGACTGGGTGTTAAATATTCCTGGATACAAGGTATTCAGGAAAGATAGGAAAGGGAAAAAAGGGGGAGGAATGACGGTATTGATTAAGGAGAGCGTTGCAGTGTTGGAGAAAAAGAATGTCCCAGAGGGGTCGAGGACAGAATCAATTTGGCCAGAGTGAAGGAACAAAAAAGGTGCAGTTGGGAGGAACAAATTTGCAAGGAAATTACAGGGAGGCACAAAAATTAAAGGGCAGTTATAATGGGGGACTTCAATTATCCAAACATAGACTGGGATAATAGTATTCTAAAGGGCAGTGAGGGGCATGAGTTCCGAGAGTGTACTCAGGAAAATTTTCTACAACAGTATGTTGCTAGTTCAATGAGAAAGGAGGCACTGCTAGACCTGGTTCTTGGGAATGAGGTGGGCCAAGTGGATCAAGTATCAGTAGGAGAGCATTTAGGGGACAGTGATCATTGTATCATAAGGTTTAGGCCGACTGTGGAAAAGGACGTAGAGCAATCCAGGGTAAGAATAATTAACTGGGGGACGGCTAACTTCAATGGGGTAAGAATTGAACTGGGGTGAATACATTGGAGTCAAAAGCTGGCAGGAAAACTGGTAGATGAACAATGGGCTGCCTTCAAAGAAGAGATAGTTCGGGCACAGTCAAGGTATGTTCCCTCAAAGGGGAAAAGTAGGGCAAATAAATCCAGAGCTCCCTGGACAAAAGAGGTAGAGATTAAGATAAAGAAGAAAAAGTGTGCTTATGACAGATGCCAGGTAGAAAATGCTATTGAGAACCAAGCTAAATATAGAAGGTTCAGAACGGAAGTGAAAAAGCAAATAAGAGAAGCAAAGAGAGTGCATGAAAAGAGACTAGCAGCTAGCATTAAAGGAAATCCCAAAGTTTTCTATAGGCATATAAATAGTAAAAGTGTGGTAAAAGGAGGAGTGGGGCCGTTTGCGAGCAGAAAGGGGATTTACACATGGAGGCAGAGGACATAGCTGAGGTATTAAATGAATACTTTGCACCTGTCTTCACCAAGGAAGAAGATGCAACCCAGGTAATGTTGACAGAGGAGGTATGTCAGACACTCGAGGCATTTAAATTGATAAAGAAGAAGTATTAGATAGGCTGTCTGTACTTAAAGTGGATAAAGCACCAGGGCCAAATGAGATTCATCCAAGGATACTGAGGGAAGTGAGGGTGTAAATTGCAGAGGCACTGGCCATAATTTTTCAGTCTTCCTTAGACTTGGGGGTGGTGCCAGAGGACTGGAGAACTGCAGATGTTACACCCTTGTTCAAAAAAGGGTGTAAAGGTAAACCCAGCAACTGCAGGACAATCAGTTTAACTTAGGTGGTGGGAAAACTTCGAGAAAAAATAATTCAGGACAAAATCAGTAGTCACATGGACAATTGCGAGTTAATTAAGGAAAGCCAGCATGGATTTCTTAAGGGAAAATCATGTTTAACTAACTTGCTGGACGTTTTTGAGGAGGTAACAGAGAGGCTTGATGTGGGCAATGCTCTTGATGTGGTGTACGTGGACTTTCAAAAGGTGTTTGATACAGTGCCACACAACAAACTTATGAGCAAACTTGCAGCTCATGGAATAAAAGGGACAGTAGCAACATGGATAAGAAATTGGCTGAGTGACAGGAAACAAAGAGTAGTGGTTAATGGACGTTTTTTGGGCTGGAGGAAGTTTGTAGTGGAGTTCCCTAGGGATCAGTGTTGGGATCCTTGTTTTTCCTGATATATATTAATGATCTAGACCTTGGTGTACAGGGCACAATTTCAAAGTTCGCAGATGATACGAAACTTGGAAGCATTGTGAATTATGAGGAGGTCAGTGTAGAACTTCAAAAGGACATAGGCAAGTTGGTGGAATGGGCAGACAGATGGCAGATGACGTTCAATGCAGAGAAATGTGAAGTGATTCATTTTGGTATGAAGAACATGGAGAGACAATCTAGAATAAAGGGTACAATTCTAAAGGGGGTGCAGGAGCAGAGAGACCTAGGTGTATATGTGCATAAGTCATTGAAGGTGGCAGGACTGGTTGAGAGAGTGGTCAATAAAGCATACTGTATCCTGGGTTTTATTAATAGGGGCATAGAGTACAAGAGCGAGTTATGTTGAACTTGTATAAGACACTAGATCGTCCTCAGTTGGAGTATTGTGTCCAATTCTGGGTGCCGCACCTGAGGAAAGATGTGAGGGCATTGGAAAGAGTACAGAAAAGATTCATGAGAATGGTTCCAGGGATGAGGAATTTCAGTTATGAAGATAGATTGGAGAAGTTAGGACTGTTTTCCTTGGAGAAGAGAAGGCTAAGAGGTGATTTAAAAGAGAAATTCAAGATCATGAGGGGTCTAGACAGAGTAGATAGACTGTTTCCACTCGTCATAGAAAGATACAGCAGTGAAACAGGCCCTTCGGTCCACTGAGTCTGTGCCGACCAACAACCACCCATTTATACTAATCTTACATTAATCCCATATTCCCTGCCACATCCCCACCATTCTCCTACCACCTACCTATACTAGGGGCAATTTAAAATGGCCAATTTACCTATCAGCCTGCAAGTCTTTGGCTGTGGGAGGAAACCGGAGCAACCGGTGGAAACCCACGCGGTCACAGGGAGAACTTGCAAACTCCACACAGGCAGTACCCAGAACTGAACCCAGGTCGCTGGAGCTGTGAGGCTGCAGTGCTAACCACTACACCACTGTGCCGCCCCTCGTGAAAGGGTTGAGAATGAGAGGGCACAGATTTAAAGTGTTTGGTAAGAGAAGCAAAAGTGACATGAGGAAAAACTTTTTCATGCAACGAGTGATTAAGGTCTGGAATGCGCACCTGAGATAGTGGTGGAGGCAGGTTCAATTGAAGCATTCAAAAGGGAATTAGACAGTTATTTGAAAAGGAAGAATTTGCAGGGTTATGGTGAGAAGGCAGGGGAACGGTTTGCACAATGTTCACCATTCGCGACTCCTCAGATACTGAAGCATTCCGTGTAGAAATGCAGCAAGACCTGGACAATGTCCAGGCTTGGGCTGATAAGTGGCAAGTAACATTTGTGCCACACAAGTGTCAGGCAATGACCATCTCCAACAAGAGAGAATCTAACCATCTTCCCTTGACATTCAATGGCATTACCATTGCTGAATCCCCCACTATCAATATCGTAGGGGCTACCATTGACCAGAAACTGAACTGGGGTAGCCATATAAATACTGTGGCTACAAGAGCAGGTCAGAAGCTAGGAATCCTGTGGTGAGTAACTCACCTCCTGACTCCCCAAAGCCTGTCCACCATCTGCAAGGCACAAGTCAGGAGTGTGATGGAATACTGTCCACTTGCCTGGATGGGTGCAGCTCCAACAACACTCAAGAAGCTTGACACCCTCCAGACAAAGCAGCCCGCTTGATTGGCACCACACCCACAAACATTCACTCCCTCCACCACTGATGCACAGTGGCAGCAGTGTGTACCATCTACAAAATGCACTGCAGTAATGCACCAAGGCTCCTTAGACAGCACCTTCCAAACCCGCGACCTCTACCAACTAGGAGGACAAGGGCAGCAAATGCATGGGAACACCACTACCTGCAAGTTTCCCTCCAAGTCACACACCATCCTGACCTGGATGACTATTGCCGTTCCTTTACTGTCGCTGGGTCAAAATCCTGGAACTCCTTTCCTAACAGCACTGTGGGTGTACCTACCTCACATGGACTGCAGTGGTTTAAGAAGGCAGCTCACCACCACCTTCTCAAGGGCAATTAGGGATGGGCAATAAATGCTAGCCTGGCCAGCCTGTTCACATCCCATGAATGAATGAATTTTCAAAAAATTGAATTGAGGGAGTTGCCCTTTCAGAGAGCTGGTGCGCACACGATGGGCCAAATGGCCTCCTGTGCTGTAACGATTCTATAGGTGACATATTAACAGGATGAACCTGGAAATAATTGTAACAAGGACAAATGTCTCATGGTATGCAGGGAGACTTACAAAAATCATACAGTGATACCAATAGGCAAGTTATAGTTTTCTCATAACGTAGTACATGCTACAGCAATTTGATTCAGAGCCTTAATTAAAAAGAAAAGCCTCATTTATTTAGCAGTAGAAGAAACACATGCAGATTAGGCTAAATTGGTAAGCTTTATGCCAAAAAACCTGGCTCTGTCTCCCACATGCAACTCTACATTCTAGGCATCCCTACACAGCTCACTGGCAAATCGGAGAACAGTTAATAATATAGTAATATATCTGGAGTCTCCCACACTTTTGCTTGTCATGTATACTTCCTGGTGTCACGCATTTGTCTACACCTTTTTTCTGTAGCAGTTTGTTGGTTGGCTCAAAATAGAACTGCTATGAAGCAGAATTGAGCAGGTAAAAATCAAACATCAGTAAAGAGGTCGGAAAACAGCCAATACGAATCTGCCCAGTACTTAGGAAAACAAAGAATTCTGAATTATTCTTATGTCGCATTTTATCATACATCTCAGAAATATCTCAAAGTGCATGCCATGAAATGAATTATTTTTTGAAGCATCGTGATTTCTGTTGACAAATAAATTGTACTTCGCTACGTGTATATCTGAATGCTCTGACTATAATTTTGAATAAAACATTCCAGTTTTGGAAAGCAAGATACATACTTGTTCACGTATTTATTTGACACAGTTCTTCTTTTGGTTAGGTGGAAGATCTGAAAAGCAAGCTTGCATCTCAGGAGGTTGAATTGGAATTCCGAAATCAAGATGCTGAAGCTCTAATAACTAAGATAGGATTTCAGACAGAAAAAGTGAGCCATGAGAAGGCAGTTGTTGATGCAGAAGAGCAAAGGGTCTGTATTTATATGGATTTTTTTCCAATTCTCTCCTATCTTCGAAAGACACTGACCCTGAAATTTTGACCTTAGCTTGCTTAATTAGTCAAATGTTAAATTGAAAAATGGAATAGTTCTACTCAATTGCCATAATTTTACATAAATCCCCCGAAACAAACAGGCCCTTTTTAATCAAGGTTCAACATTCAGCTTGTTTCTGCTTGTGAGATCTGATGCCTAGGTTTTTACTCTGGGTGGTAGAGTTTACTGTTGTTTTATTCTTAACTTGATGGTAATAATAACTGCTGTCACTGCTGGTAATGAATTACTGGCAAAGGGACTGGGTAAGGCAATTACCATGAAAATAACAAACTCATCCCTATTTTTCCTATTGTCACAGGTTCATCTGTAAAGGTTAGATTTTGGTATGGGGTGCAAATGAGTGGGCAGGACGATTTGCCAATGCTATGCTGATGAATTTATAGGCCTATGGCCTGAGACCTGGTTGATTAATATTTCCTTTGCCATTTGGAAGATAAATAAAGTCTATACTCTGTCCATTTGATGATGTGAACAGTGTTTCTGTCATATATGTGGACTTGGCAAAGCCAGGTGGTATGTATGTGAAATGTGAATAATGATCAGTGGGATGGAAGTTTTTTTATTAGAGGGTAAATGGACAAGTTCAGATGATCTGGGTGGGAAATGGGGATTCAGGGGGAAGAGGTAATTTAAGAGAAGTGCTGGTTAATGATTTGATGTTGTACAGATCTAGCTGTAGGCTAATGTTGCAGGCCATTACAGAGAGATGGCTGCAGGATGACATAGATTGGGACCTGAATGCTGAAGGTTGCATGACATTTAGGAAGGACAGGAAGCTAGGAAAAGGTGGAGGACTGGCTCTGTAAATTGATCATGGTATTAGCACAATAGAGAGGGATGACCTAAGTTCAGGAAAGCAGGATGTAGAAGCAGTTTCGGTCGAGATGAGAAATGATAAAGGCAAGAAGTCACTTGTGGGAGTGGTGTACAGACCCCCTAACAGTAACCACATGGTAGGATGGAGTATAAAGGAAGAAATAATAGGAGCTTGTCAGAAAGGTCGGTAATAATCATGGGGGATTTTAATCGACATATAGACTGGAAAAATCTTACCGGCGAAGGTCGCCTAGATGAGGAATTCATAGAATGTTTTCAGGATAGTTTCTTATAACAGCACATCCTGGAGCCAACCAGAGAGCAGGCTATACTAGACCTGGTATTGTGCAAGGAGATAGGATAAAGTAATGACCTCATAGTGAAGACGCCCCTAGGGAGAAGTGACCATAATATGAATTAATTTTCCATTCAGTTTGAGGGAGAGAAGAGTGGATGTAAGCCTAGTATTTTAAACATAAATAAGGTCAATTATGAGGGCATGAAAGCAGAGCTAGCTAAAGTGAGCTGTCAAATTTGATTAAGGGGTAGGTCAATAGAGATGCAGTGGCAGACATTTAAGGGGATATTTCAGAATACACAATAGATACATTCCAATGAGAGAAAAATTCCCCACCATCCGTGCTTAACTAAAAAAGTTAAAGATTGCATCAAACTTAAAGAAAAACCATATAATTGCGCAAAGATGGGTGGCAGGTCAGAAGATTAGACAGAATATAAAAAACAGCAAAGAATGACAAAGATTAATAAGGAGGGAAAAATTAGAGTACAAGAGAAAACTAGCTAGAAATATAAAAACAGACAGTAAGAATTTCTATAGATATTTAAAAGAGAAAAGTGAACAAAGTGAGCGTTGGTCCTACAGAAAGTTACTCTGGGGAATTAATAATAGAAAATAAGGAGATGACAGATGAATTGAACAAGTATTTTGCATCGGCCTTCACCATTGAGCATACAAGTAACATTCCAGAAATAGCTGTAAATCAGGAAATGGAAGGGAGGAAGGAACTCAAGAAAATTACGATCACCAACAAAGTGACACTGAGTAAATTGTTGGAACTGTAGTTTGTCAAGTCGTCGGGTCCTAATGGACTTCATCCTAGGCTCTTAAAAGAAGTGGCTGGTGAGATAATTAATACATTGGGTTTTAATTTTCCAAAGTTCCCTCGATTCGGGGAAGGTTCCATTAGATTGGAAAATAGCAAATATAACTCCTTTATTCAAAAAGGGAGGGAGACCGAAAGCAGGAAACTGCAGACCAGTTAGCTTAACATCTGTCATCGGGAAAAATGTTAGAAGCTATTATTAAAGCTGTTATAGCAGGGCACTTGGAAAAATTCAAGGTAATCAGGCAGAGTCAGCGAAAGGGAAATCAGAAGTAACATTTGCTGTGGATAAAGGGGAACCAGTGGATGTACTGTATTTCGATTTCCAGAAGGCATTTGATAAGATGCCACATCAAAGGTTATTTGCGGCAAATAAAAGCTCATGGTGTAGGGAGTAACATATTGACATGGATAGAAGATTGGCTAGCTAACAGGAAACAGAGAGTAGGTATAAATTAGTCATTTTCTGCTTGGCAAGATGTAACGAGTGTGCTACAGGGATCAGTGCTGGGGCCTCAACTTTTTACACTTTATATAAATGACTTAGTTGAAGGGACAGAAATGGTTTCTAAGTTTGCTGATGACACAAAGATAGGTAGGAAAGTAAGTTGTGAAGAGGACATAAGGAGGCTACAACGGGATATAGATAGGTTAAGTGAGTGGGCAAAGATTTGGCAAATGGAGTATAATGTGGGAAAATGTGAAATTGTCCATTTTGGCAAGAAGAATAAAAAAGAAGCATATTATCTAAATGGTGAGAGATTGCAGAGCTCTGAGATGCAGAGGGATCTGAGTGTCCTAGTGTATGCATCGCAAAAGCTTAGTATGCAGGTACAGCACGTAATTAGGAAAGCTAATAGAATGTTATTGCTTATTGCGAGGGGAATTGAGTCCAAAAGTAGGGAGGTTATACAGGGCATTGGTGAGACCACATCTGGAGTACTGTGTACAGTATTGGTCTCCTTATTTAAGGAAGGATGTAAATGCTTTGGAAGAAGTTGAGAGAAGGTTTACTTGACCAATTTCTGGGATGGGCAGGTTGTCTTATGAGGAAAGGTTGGACAGGCTAGGCTGCAGTTCAGAAGAGTAAGAAGAAACTTGATTGAAACATGTAAGATCCTGAGAGGTCTTGACAGGGTTGATGTGAAAAAGATGTTTCCTCTTGTGGGGGAATCTAGAACCAGGGGACATTGTTTAAAAATAAGGGGTCACCCATTTAAGACAGAGATGAGGAGAATGTCTTTCTCTGAGAGGGTCGTGAGTATTTGGAACTCTCTTCCTCAAAAGGTGGTGGAAGGAGAGTCTTTGAATATTATTAAGGCAGAGGTAGATGGATTCTTGATAAGCAAGGGGGTGAAAGGTTATCGGGGGCGGCCGGAATGTAGAGTTGAGGTTACAATCAGATCAGCCATGATCTTCTTGAATGACGGAGCAGGCTCCGGGGCCGAGTGGCCTACTCCTGCTCCTAAATCATATGGTCATATGTTCGTACCTGCCATTGCTGCTGCACCCTTTGCTTCATCATCTTCATCCAGGTGGATGGTCCTCTTCATCTGTTGCCAATAGTAGCTCTCTCAGTTACTGAGCCAAGTTCTGCAATAGACAACATATCAACATTGTCCTGGAGACAGAATCCTTCGGATTTTAGCAAGCAACAAAATTGTTGTTCCAGCACCCCTATGGTCTGCTTGATGACTGCTCAGGTTAAGCTATAACTGCATGAGTCTGTGGGTTACTGTGCAGGGTCATCAGCCATATCTGCAGAAGATATCCCTTGTCTCCAAGCATCCAGGCTGTGATATGTTGCCCCTTGTCAAAGAAAGGGGAATGCTTTGGATTTAGGCATGGAAGTTGCCTGGAAAGCAGGCACAGATCTATATGAACTGTTGCCAGTGATCACAGAGCAACTGGACTTTACGGGATTGAAACTTTGCAGTACATGAAGGGGTCAGACTTATAAGCAGAATGGTCACGTGTGCAGTTAATGCAAATCTGAACTTTTGGAAACCCTGCATGGCTGCATACTCCATCGGCCATTGCATTTGGCTCCTGGAGTCCTTAACGAATCCAATGAAATCATTAGCCCTAGAAAAATGGTGCTTGTGACATGCTTTATGAAGGAGCCTGATTGATGTTACATATTACTCATGTTGCCTGAATGGTCCTATGCATAGAAATTCAGGGCTGTGATCACCTTAATTGCCACAGGCAAAGTAGTAACAAAGTAGTAGTGGGCTGCGAATACCTCCTGTAGCATATTGCAATGGCATCTTATGAGAATCTGTCTCTTTCTGCGCTGCTCTTCATGGAGGGTCAGGTAGTTTAGTCTGGGCCTGTAGTCACCATGAGCAGCTTAAGTCCCCAAGGAAGCAGTCTGCATCCTTCTTGGACTTCCTTGCAGGGCCAAGTTCTGGTACCTGAAGCTTGTGTTCTAACTGCATGTTGCAGTAGAGCAATCATCTGTCTATGCTATATTGGCCAAAAATGGTTTGAAAAAACACAATTTCATGCAGGAAATGCTGCCAGAAAACTTCCTTCTACTCTCCAGATATCAGTGATCTAACTATTTACAAGTGAGTGCCCCTTTAAATGGCACAGGAAATGTCCATTCCCAATCTGTTCCACCTAGTATTACTGGACACATCCAACATTGAGCGATCACCATGCCAAAGTGCATGAAAATAGCATTCCAGTCCTATTGACATCATAGGACCCCTATTTACATGCATGTATGAGGCTGCCACTCATTTCAGGCAGGGATTCTGGCTGCCAGTGTTTGATTTAGATAGGTAAGAGTGGAACCTAAACTAAGGCAGTCCCACTCAGCTGAACAATGGAGGCGAGGCGTTGTTGGAGGATGGTGTAGTAGTGTCCTCCATAGACAGTGCATTTCTTGGGGTGGGAATAAAATTCAGGGCTGTGGGAGCAGCTGAAAGAGTCAAGGTGGTCATTATATATCTGTAATCATGTCACTTAATGCAGTGTTCAGGCTGGTGCTTCTTCGGGGACCCAGCCACAAATTTAAAGAGTCTTCAGTTGAAATGTTATTGCTATCTGGCAAAGGAGGAGCTTTTAGGCTCCAGGGTAAAGAGGCCCATGAAGGATAAAATCTAGAAGAAATCCTTGGCAGTGAATACCACCTAGCACCCATTAAGGATTGCCTTCTGAAATCTCAGTTACATTCCATATGTTGGCATGCAGAATGCCTTCACATACTTTGCTTTTTTCTTAAACGGTAGCTCACAACCAACCACAAGGAAGCACCTCAATCCCAAAGGTGGCTAATGCAAATCATCAATCAACTATCAGAGAACCTTATGCTACAGATGAGGATGACAGGCCCATAACAGTAGACACCAAGACCATCAGTGGTGACCTAAAACAATACGAAGGTCATCAGATTTGTTGTCAGTGAGATGTTTCACTGACATATAGAATGATTTGGGGAAGATGAGGGAATGCCTGTGTGAACGAGTGGCAGAATTATTTGGGAAAAGGTGAGGGAATGCCAATGTAGCAGAATGATTTCCAAATGGGAGTCTTGGTAGTTCTGTAGGCGAGTTACATGTCGGTGATCAGCTGAGTTGAGTTTGTTGCCATAAGGGCATCATACTAGTAGGAGATATTTGATGGTGGGTACAGGTTATAGTTAGCTGAAGATCTCTTTTGAACTGTACCTGCAGCTGTCTGGCAGCTGGCACAACTCGGTTATTGCTTTGTGAGGAAGGTGAAACCTTCTGAAGCATTGTCGAGATTCACTGTGAAGTAAGCTGCTGCATTCTCACCCCACCCACCTGCTGCCATTTACATGTGGCGGGGAGTGGGGTGGGAAATGCAGTGGCTAAAGATGATCAGTGCCTGGCATATACCAAGTACAGACGAACATACAAACTAGGAGCAGGAGTAGGCTATTCGGCCCCTTGAGCCTGCTCTAATATTCTATAAGATCATGGCTGATCTGTTTGGGGACTCAGCTACACTTTCCTGCCTATCCCTGATGCCCTTTGACTCCCTTGTTTGTTAAGAATTTGTTTACCTCTGCCTTAAAAACATTCAATGACCCTTCCTGCACCACTCTCCAGGGAACAGCGTTCCACAGACTCACGACCCTCTGAGAGAAAAAATTTCTCCTCATCCGTGTCTTAAATGGCTGACCCCTTATTTTTAAACTGTGCCCCCTAGTTTTAGTCTCTCCCACAAGGGGAAACATCCTTTCAACATCCACCTTGTCAAGTCCCCTCAGGATCATATATGTTTCAATAAGATCACCTCTCGTCCTTCTAAACTCCAATGAATACCCTAACCTTTCCACATAAGATAACCCTCTGATCCCAGGAATCAGTCGAGTGAACTTTCTCTGAACTGCTCCCAACACAATGATTTCCTTTCTTAAGTAAGAGGAGCAAAACTATACACAATACTCTAGATGTGGTCTCACCAATGCCCTGTACAACTGCAGCAAAACATCTCTACTTTTATATTCCATTCCCCTTGCAATAAACGACAACATTGCATTTGCCTTCCTAATCACTTGCTGTACCTGCATAATAACCTTTTGTGTTTCGTGTACTAGGACACCCAGATCCCTCTGTATTTCAGAGTTCTGTAATCGCTCTCCATTTAAATAATATGTTGTTTTTCGATTTTTCCGACCACAGTGAACAAATTCCCACATTCCCACATTATACTCCATCTGCCAAATCTTTGCCCACTCACTTAACCTATCTATATTCCTTTGCAGACTCTTTATGTCCTCCTCACAACTTAATCTCCTATCTATCTTTGTGTCATCAGCAAATTTAGCAACCATACATTCTGTCCCTGCATCCATGTGTTACAACCAGGTGAGAAAGTGGTCTAGGCCTCCCCTCTCAGTCTTTTCCTGGTTTAGCCGTAACAGGGTTTAACTTTTAAAACACAGTATTTTTAGCTTCCCCTCGGTGAGTCCTTGCTCACTGCTTAACCTTAAAACTCTTAACTCTGCTAAAACTACTAAAAAATACATGACGCAACTACGATAGCGTGCATACGCGATAAACAGTCACACAAATAGTGACAGAGCAGGAGAAAGCATTAAAGGGGAAAGGTTTGAAGTAATAAATGGAGTTCAGGATTTTGGGTTGGATGTAAAGTCTTTGAAGTTAAGTCTTGCAGTTCTCGTTGGGGCCCAGTGCAAACTTTCAAATTTGTTTCACTGGTCTTCTGTCTTGAGGCTTAAGTTACTTCTGTGGGTCCCTGGAACTTTGCATGAGAGAGAGAGACAGACAGACAGCCAGCCAAAGGAATGCTGTCTTCTTGAAGTTCAATTGCAGTTTCTTCAAAAAACTGTTCTGTGAGCACAATTCAGTTAACTCCAGATTGGCCAGCAGGTTAGTCATGTGACTAGCTTTTTGCTTGAGACATCCTCGCCTACGAGGTTTGTGGATTCCTCACAGCTTACCAGACACTCTCAGTGGCGGGGTGGGGTGGGGGGTTCGCTGGAATGCTGGCTCTTACACATTCAATGACTCTCAATGTCTCTTGATCAGCACTATTGACAAAACCCATCTGGCTAATTGAATCCAGGAGTACTCCCACTGTCTCTCCATGCCACTGTCTTTTAGAATGAAAATGAGCAGTCATGTTTTCAGACACTGTTCTGTGGTCTTTTTATAACAAGTTATGTTCTTGGTCCAGTGAGCGTTCAAATAATGTTCCATATGATGAAATTAATATATTTCCATCTGACCGGTGTGGTTTCCGTCACACATGTCATTGATAGCGATTGTAAATGGTTGAGGCCCCAGCACTGATACCAGTGGCTCTCCACTAGTTACTGCTTGCCAACCTAAAAATGACTGATTTATGCTTACTCTCTTTCCTGTTAGCTAACCAATCCTGTATCCATGCTAATATGTTACCCCTACACCATGAGCTCTTATTTTGTTTAGTAACCTTTGATGTGGCATCTTATCAGATGCCTTCTGGAAATCCAAGTACACCACATCCACAGGTTCCCCTTTATCCCCGTTGCTTGTTACTCCCTCAAAGAACTCGAATAAATCAGTCAAACACTATTTCCCTTTCACAAAACCCTGTCGACTTTGCCTGATTGCACTGAGATTTTCTAAATGACCTGCTATAACCTCCTTAATAATGGATTCCAGTATTTTCCCTATGACAGATGTTAAACTAACTCGCCTGTAGTTTCCTGCTTTCTGTCTCCCTCCTTTCTTGAATAGTGGAGTTACATTCGCTATTTTCCAATCTGATGAGACCTTTCCAGAATCTAGGGAATTTTGGAAAATTAAAACCAATGCATCTACTATCTCAGCAGCCAATTCTTTTAAGACCATAGGACGAAGTCCATCAGGACCTGGGGACTTGTCAGCTTTTAGTTCTAATAATTTTCTCAGTACCGTTTCCGTGGTGATGGCAATTGTGTCAAGTTCCTCCCTCCCTTTCAACTCTTGATACACAATTATTTCTGGGATGTTATTTGTATCCTCTGATACAGTGAAGAGAGATGCAAAACATTTGTTCAGTTCCTTCACCATTTCCTTATTTTCCATTATTAACTCCTCAGACACACTCTTGAGAGGACCAACACTCATTTTACTTCCTCGTTTCCTTTTTAAATACCTGTCGAAACTCTTACTATCTGTTTTTATATTTCTAACTATCTTTCTCTTGAATTCCAATTTCTTTCTCATTATTCTTCTAGTCATTCTTTACTGTTTTTTATATTCTGTCCAATCTTCTGACCTGCCACTACTCTTTGCTGAATTGTGTGCTTTTTCTTTCAGTTTGATACTATCTTTAACTTCCTTAGTTAACCACGGATGGTGCGTCCTTCCCCTAGAGTCTTTCTTTCTCACTGGAATGTATCTTTGCTGAGTGTTATGAAATATGTCCTTAAATGTCTGCCACTGCATCTCTACTGACCTATCCCTTAACCTAATTTCCCAGTTTAATTTAGCCAACTCTGTCTTCAACCCCTCAAATTAACCTTATTTAAGTTTAAAACTCTAGTCTTAGATCCACTCTTCTCACCCTCAAACAGAATGCGAAATTCAATCATGTTGTGATTACTGCTACCGAGGGGCACTTTTACTATGAGGTCATTAATTGATCCTGTCTTGTTACACATTACCAGATCCAGAGTAGCCTGCTGTCTGGTTGGCTCTATAGCGTGCTGCTCTAAGAAACTGTCCTGAAAACACTCCATGAGCTCATCTTCCAGGCTATCTTTGCCAATCTGATTCATCCAATCTAACTGTAGATTAAAATCATCCATGATTATCACCAGACCTTTCTCACAATCCCCCATTATTTCTTCCTGTATACCCCGTCCTACAATGTGGTTACTCTTAGGGGGCCTATAAACTACTCCCGCAAGTGGCTTCCTATCTCTACTATTTCTTATCTCTACCCAAACTGATCCTACATCTTGATTTTTAGAACTAAGTAAACTCTGCTGTTTTGAAACAGGGACCTGGAGGTGGGTCTGAACACCCACCCCATCTTCCCCTCCCCTGTCAACATTCCGAAGGGATCGTTCCCTCCGCGACACCCTCGTCCACTCCTCGACACCCTCGTCCACTCCTCCATTACCCCCAACACCTCATCCCCTTCTCATGCAATCGCAGGAGGTGTAATACCTGCCCTTTTACCTCCTTTCTCCTCACTATCCAAGGCCCCAATCACTCCTTTCAGGTGAAGCGGCGATTTACTTGTACTTCTTTCATTTTAGAATACTGAATACGCTGCTCACAATGTGGTCTCCTCTACATTGGGGAGACCAAACGCAGATTGGGTGACTGCTTTGTGGAACACCTCTGCTCAGTCTGAAAGCATGACCCTAAGCTTCCGGTTGCTTGCCATTTCAACACCCCCCCCCCCTGCTGTCACGCCCACATATCTGTCCTGGGCTTGCTGCAATGTTCCAGTGAACATCAATGCAAGCTCGAGGAACAGCATCTCATTTACCGCTTAGGCACGCTACAGCCTGCCAGACTGAACATTGAGTTCAATAATTTGAGAGCATGACGGGCCCCCTTTTTATTTTTATTTTTTTCCTTTTCTATTCTTTATTTGTTTATTTTATTTTAGTTTGTTTCACCATTTTTTTGTACCATGTGCCTGCCCACTGTTCTTTTTCATGTTTGAGCTTTGGGCCAGGGCTGTTCATTTTTCTGTCAATTAACACCCTCTCTGCACTAACGCTTTGTCTTTCAGCACACCTTTAACATACTGTTTGCCTTTGCTCCCTGACCTTCTTGTCAGTTATTCTCTGTGACCCTGTCCTATCAACACCTTCCCTTTTGTTATCTCTTGCCCCAGCCTGCTTTATTTGCTTAAAACCTATTACATTTCTAACCTTTGCCAGTTCTGATGAAAGGTAACTGACCTGAAATGTTAACTCTGCTTCCTTCTCCACAGATGCTGCCCGACCTGCTGAGTATTTCCAGCATTTCTTGTTTTTATTTCAGATTTCCAGCATCTGCAGTATTTTGCTTTTACTCTATTTTACTCCGTTGGCTGCAGGTACAAACAAAACTGTGGGACCTAATGGAGGAAAATCCAGCTCTAAAGCCAGAATTTTAACCTCCCACGGCCCTCGGGATCAGGCTGGAGGCAGGGGGCTGACAAATAATTGAGTGGGAGGCACGGAGATGCTGTTCCCATTGCCCATCTGCCCCCACTGCCATTTTAGCAGCATTGGGGGAGGCTGAAAACAGCCTGCCCGCTCCCAGTCAATTCAGGCCCTTCAGTGGCCAATTAATTGCCACTTAAGGGCTTCCTCCTGGCAGCCTCCTTGCAGGGTCGGGGTTGGGGGACCCTCCTGATCAACCACCCTGTGCCCCACAGAGGGCACCCCTGCAGCAACACAAGCCACCCCCAATGGAGCACCTCCCCTCGCTGTCCTGAACGACCCCCACCCCCCCTCACTGGGGCCCAGCCAATTGTTCCCGGCGAGGCCCGAAACCCCACTTACCTTTATGTAGGCCGACTTGCATGGTCCTCCTCACGCTGGGTGCAGTCCCAGCAGTGACTACCATTCCTGTTGGTGCTGCTGGGACTGAGGAGCTGCTGGTCCACTGATTGGGCTGCAGCTGCTGGAGGTGGGAAATCCTACCTCAGAGGGTTGGAGGTCCCGCCCGAGGCCAATTAAGGGCCTGGGCCACACATAATTGCAGCGTGGCTTCCAGGCCTGGTGGAGGTGGGCTCGCCCCTGACTTTTAAGCCGGTGGGCGGGGCCTCCGCCACCACATATAATTCTAGCCCAAGTCTCAGTGAGTTCTAAAATGTACTCAAAAACTAAAATTTCCTTCCCTGCTGCTCTCCCTCATTGACATACAGGAATAAACATTACATATAACAACATTCCTCTTTGCAGGTAGCAGCAATACAGGCTGAAGTAGCTTTGAAGCAGAAAGAATGTGAAGACAACCTTATCAAAGCTGAACCTGCACTGGTGGCAGCTACTGCTGCTCTAAATACCCTAAACAAGGTAAGGTCACATCTGAACAGCATTGAAATAGTGCATTGTATTTTTTCAGTCTGAGGACATGTATTCAAAGAGTCGTAAAAGTTGCCCGATCCTCATTTGCTTTTTATGTGTATCATTACTACAGTGTTTGGACTTGCAGTTCCTGGGCTTTGAGTGGATAAGTGCTTTAGCATTGCAGTAGGGGTAGGTGGCCCAAAATTTGGGGGAGGACCTTGTTCCACTGGGTCTCTGCCCTTTTATTTGCTGTTGGAAAATTCTGTTAAAAGTATTATCAGCCTCTGACCCGTGGGACTGAGGAGCTGCTGGCCCACTGATTGGGCAGCAGCTTCTGGAGGTGGGAAATCCTACCTCAGAGGGGTGGAAGTCCTGCCCGAGACCAGTTAAGGGCCTGGGTCACAGAAAATTGCTGCGTGGCTTCCAGGCCCGGTGGAGGTGGCTGGCCCCTAATTTTTAAACCAGTGGGCCACGCCCACCAAGAAGAACAAGAACAGCAGTGTCATGGGAGCACCATCATTGGTAAGTTCTCCTCCAAATCACACATGATCCTGACTGGGACAATAATCATTGTTGTTCCTCCATCATTGTGGATTCAGAATCCTGAAATTCCCTACCTAACACCAGCATGGGTGCCTCATCACCACAAGAGCTGCACTAGTTCAAAAACAGTGCCAACCACCATTTTGTCAGGGCAACTAGGATGGGCAACAAATGTGGCTTTGCCAGCATTGCTCACATCCTGAAAACAAGTTAAAAATATATTAATTAATGGTGTCAGGCAACCTCCCCCCACCATCCAAGATTGAGGCACACATGATTTTGCCACTTGAACATTAAAACTTAAAATTGCAAGCCCCTGACCGGACAGACATTTCCATGGTGACCGACACTGTTGAAACAAGGGACAAAGGGCCATGCACTGACTCATTCAACCAACAATGAACTTTTGATTACCAGACGTTGAAAGTGGGGGGAGCTAGCTTTCCAGAGATTGCTAAGGTACAATCCACGAACCTCGCAGGAGAGACGGTTCCATATAAGGGGCTAGTCACATGAATAACCTGCTGGGCAACCTGGGAGTTTTTTTGAATTTGAACTCCCAGCAAAGGAATTGGAACAGCAGACAAAGCCATGTGCTCATGGAGTAAAAATCTCTCCTGGAACTGAAGCAAGAATTACAGGATCTCCTGTCTGCCTGCTTCCATCTCCTTCCCATGGAACTGAATCTTGTGAAAACACGTGAAACTCAAAGGGAGAAAACTTTCCTACGTGAACAAGATTTTAAAAAGACTACTGGGCCCCAACAAAATGCAAGACCATATCTTCAATCAAGGACTACAGCGAGTTCGAAAAACAGTAACAAGATATTGCCTCGAACTGTTCTACTTATCTTTTCTTCTCTTTTCTGTCCCTATTTGCATGTGTGTATCACGTGTGCATGCTAGCGAGGGCACATCATATATCCGTAGACGTGAATCGTATTACAGTTTAAGCTTTAGTAAAATTCCATCTTTCTTCTTTAAACCTCAGAGTGCCCGTGTGAATTGTTTTCTTTGTCTTATAGTTGGAAACTGTGAACAAGAATTCACAAAAAGGGGAGCTCAAAATGTAGTGTGGTTAAAATTAAACCCTGTTACAATAAGACCAGGTGAAGATAGTAACAGACCCCTAGACACCTTTCGCACCTGGTTGTAACAATGGTAACATTTATTATGAAAAATTGAAGTATGCAAATACAATAATATGCTGTAATAGTACAGTGTTGAGCTCATGTGTGGACTTACTTTTGTTATAAAGTATAACATTTTCTATTATTTCTATGCTAGATGAATTTGACAGAGTTGAAAACCTTCCCCAACCCTCCTGTGGCAGTCACGAACGTTACTGCAGCAGTTATGGTGCTGTTAGCTCCCAAAGGCAAAGTACCTAAAGACAGAACTTGGAAGGCTTCTAAGGTCTTCATGGGAAAGGTGAAATCATTTTACTATTTAAAAATTGTTCCTTGGTAGAAGTAGTTTGGATTTCAAAGATAATCGGCCTACAAAATAGAGGAAGAAGATAAATTACCAGAGATACGAGGAAAAATAATAAAAAGGGAGGAGCTTAGTAGATTTGATAAAAGTTAAAAATGGTTAAAGGAGAAAATAATGAAACTCTAAATAAAACCTCAAGGTTCTTATGGCTTCCACACAATATTAAAAGAAGTAGGTGTGGAAATTGTAGATACATTAGTCCTAAACTTCCAAAACTGTCTTGATTCAGAAATTGTGCCCTTGAATTATAAAATTGCCAATGTCACTCCATTATTTAGGAAGGGTAAGAGAGATAAAACCAGGAAATTATAGACCTATTAGTCCAACATCTGTTGTGGGGAAATTACTAGAATCTGTTATTAGGGACAGAGTGACTGAGCACTTGGGCAAAAATGAACTGATCAGAGAGAGCCTGAATGGATTTGTAAAGAGTAAATCAGTCTAACTAACCTGGTTGAATTTTGTGAGATCCTTAACATGGTAGATACAGGATATTTTTTACACAAGACTATTGGGAAAAAATGGAAACACATGGAATTGGAGACAACTTTTTGACCAGGGGAGGGAATTGGTTCAGAGGTAGGAAATGGAGAGTAGAAATAATGGGAATGTACTCCAATTGGCAGGATGTGATGAGTGCTGTTCCCCAGTGGTCTATACTGGGGCCTCAGCTTGTCAATATATTTATGAATGACTTTGATGAATAGAGAGCCATATATCCAAGTTTGCTGACAACAATAAGTTAGGTAGCAAAGTAAATGGTGTAGATGGGAGCAGAAAGTTGCAAAGGGACATCGATAGATTAAGTAGGCTGAATTTTATTAGTGTGCCATTCATCGCAGTGGCGTGCTTTGAAGCGCTGCCACTGAGCCCCCGCGATATTTTGCATGGGCCTCATTTAAATGGAGGGGTGAAGCGGCCATCCCCAATGACAAAGAGGGGGCGGCCACTCCGTCCCCGGCAACGGCGTCCGGTGCGAAAGCCATTTTTAAAGGGCTTCAAGCCCTTAGCAAAAATTTGACTTTTTAAAGTTATATCATTGTTGATTTTCATTAAACAAATAATTAAAAGCTAGAGGCCCTTTCCCATCCGCACCCCCAATGGTTTTATTAATGGCCTGTATGTCGAAAAGTTATTTTAGTCCCAACCCGAACTTCCTCCCAACCTCTTCACATTTGCCCTTCAACACCTTCCCACCATCCCCAACAGCCAATAAAAAGTGTTTTCCCCGCTCCCCCCATCCCACCCTTATAATTTCACTCCTCCCCCCTCCCCACTGGTGTCTCGCCTCAGAACTAGAAATGGAGTTTTGAAGGCACACGAGTTGCGATTGGCGGCCATAAAATCGGTGTGGGACGGCCGCCGGGATGAGGTAAGTTGATTTGCATGTTCTTTTAATTAATTTCAGTATTTAAATGAAGGCCCAGCCAACAAGTGGCGGGGGTCCGCACCGAGGCCTCGCCGCTACCGGTAAAATGCGGTGGGGCCTTCTAGACATCGAGGGTCGTGGCGGGCCGCTCCCGCAAGTATTTTACGGGGCACCCCCCCCGCCACGACCCCCGTCGGGACGGGTTGGTAAAATTCAGCCCAGTGAGTGGGCAAAACTATGGCAGATGGAGTTCAGTGTGGGAGTGCGAGGTCTTCCATTTTGGACCCAAAAAAGATAGATTAGACTATTGTCCAAATGGTGAGAAGCTAGGACCCTGTAGAAGTGGTGAAATTTAGGTCTCCAAATAGAGAAATTACTATAAACTAGCGAACCGGTACAAAAAAAAATCATTTACAAGGCTAATAAAATGTTGATTTATGTCTCAAGAGGGCTGTAATGCAAAGGGATGGCAGCTCCACTACAGTGTATAAGGCTCTGGTGACATGTTAGAAAAATTCAGGTGTATGATATAAAAGTAAATGTGACAGCATGGAAAGAAAGTTGATTGACAGGCAGGAAACAAAGGACTGAATATTAGTTCCAGGGTCCCAATCCTGACACCTGGCTGAATTCTGGATCTTGGAGGTGGCCATGGTGGGGACCTGGAGGAGATTTTTGAGAAGGTGGCCAATTAAGAGGTCGTATCCAGAAGGTTCCGCAGCCGGGAGAGCCAATGGGAGCACCCAAGGCTCTGGGTGGCCAGCAGCTCCACTGGGAGAGGCGGGCACTTGCCGCCAAAGGAGGGTGATCACAAGGGTGCCTCAAGATGGAGGCACCCTCTGGAGACTTGTAAATGTTTCAAAATATACTGTGGTCGCAGCTGCCAGGCCATCATAGTGGAGGGGAAACTTCTTCACAGGTGACCTGTGGCTGGGGCTGTGGCCTTCCCAGCCCAGCGGGTCCATGCTGAGTTGCTTTGCAAGATGTTGCTCTGGTCTCCCCCAGCCTGCTACAGGGAGGCCACCACCAGTCCATCTGTGGACTCCAGCCACATCGGGGGCTTCTCCAGATGGCGTGTGAAGAGTGCCACAATTGGCACTTTAATTGGCCTAATTGTCCATCCACTGCTGGCAGGTAGGTAGCCGTCACCTGCCAGAAGCCCCCTCCTTGGAAAAAGGCCAAAGATGGGAACGTGCCGGCAGTCTGGCATGCTAGCCGGTAGCGAGAAATTGCCTGCATGCCCGCCTCCAAACTCGCCTCCGCCTTGGGATGAGAATTCTGCCCAAAGGGTAAAGGATAAATGGGTGTTGTTCGGATTGGAGAAACATTGGAAATGGTTTGTCCCAGGGGTCAGTGCTGGGGTGCATTTTATTTCATGGCATATATGTCGTTGATTTGTACTTGGGCAGAAAGAGCACAGTCATGAAATTTGATGAGAGTACAAAGGTAGGATACTGCAATACAGCATACTGTGCTCACTGCTCATGATGTAGTCTCCTCTAAACTGGGGAGACCAAACACAGATTGGGTTATTTTGGAGCACACTTCTGTCAGTCCTCAAACATAACTGAGCTCCGTGTCACTTGTAATTTTAATTCTCTACCCCACTCCCACTCTGACCTCTCTGTCCTTGGCCTCCCACACTGTTCGCATGAAATTCAATGGAAGCTTGAAGAACAGCACCTCATCTTTCGATTAGGCACTTTACAGTCTCCTGGACTCAACTTCGAGTTCAACAATTTCAGATCATAACCATTGCTCCCATTTTAGCAGAGGGCAGCTGTTGCTATTTACACCTCCTTTAGACCCATCTTTTGTTTCATTACTTGTCCCATTACTATTGCCTTTTGCCTTGCACCATCGTCCCTATTGTCATTTAATTTCTTTTGCCTTCCACCCTATTACAGACCTTCACTTTTGTTCTTTTTTCACCACCCTCACCACTTTCCCTGCCCCTGTACTTGCTTAAAACCTGTTATAGCTCTAACTTTTTCCAGTTCTTATGAAAAGTCATTGACCGAAAACAACTCCATCTCTCTCCACAGTTACTGCTTGAACTGCTGACTAATTCACCCTTTTCTGTTTTACCTCCGATATGGTAGTCCATCCTGAAAACTAGTTATTTATACATTAGGTAGTTCCTTTCATGTCTACAAAGCATCCCAAAGAACTTCATAGCCAATGATTATTTTTGAAATGTAGTCATTGTTGTTATTTGGGCAAATGCAGCAGCCAATTTTCAAAGTCCCACACTCAGAAAATATATTAAATGATAAGGTAATTTGTTTTGGTGTGTTGATTGAGGGATGAGGGTGGAAACTGGGAGAGCTGGCTGTTCTTTCAATAATGCTTTGGGATCTTTTCCATCCACTTGAGAAAGCAGACAGGGACTTCAGTCGAACATCTCATCCAAAAGACAGCACCTCTAATGGTGCAGTACTCCAGCTGTACTGCTTCAAAGTGTTAGCTTAGGTTCTTTAGTCTTTAGTGGGGCTTGATCTATAATCTTCTGATTTAGTGAAAGCATTGTTACCCAACTGAGCCAAGCTAACACTTAATGGAAAGATAAGCTTGATGGACTGAATTCTTCATGATCTATGGTGAAGAAGTATTTCTTTTTTGCGTTGCGTATTATTTTGCATCTGCTGTAAATGATCAGCTGAGCAAAAGGCAACGTAGAAAGGAATGTTATGTAGACACAGGATGAAATCAGTGTGATGCGATTATTCATTTCACCATCAAAGAAAAATCTTTCTCTCAAACTAGGCTGTTTTTAATGAACATCATGAAGCATAATTTTATTCAGAGAATAAATTAATGTATATCATGAGCAATCAACCCATACTGTTCAGATGTGTCAGACTGTCGGAGTTGCTGTCCTTCAAGTGAGACATTAAACCAAGGTCCTCTTTGCAATCTTAAATGTCATAGAGTCATACAGCACAGAAACAGGCCCTTCAGCCCATCGTGTCTTGCCAGCCATCAAGCACCTATCTATTCTTATTTTTTATTCATTCATGGGATGTGGGCATCACTGGCCAGGCCAGCATTTATTGCCCATCCCTAATTGCCCTTGAGAAGTGGTGGTGAGCTGCCTTCTTGAAACTCTGCAGTCCATTTGGGGTAGGTATACACACAGTGCTGTTAGGAAGGGAGTTCCAGGATTTTGACCCAGCGACAGTGAAGGAACGGTGATATAGTTCCAAGTCAGGATGGTGTGTGACTTGGAGGGGAACTTGCAGGTGGTGGTGTTCCCATGTATTTGCTGCCCTTGTCCTTCTAGTTGGTAGAGGTCACGGGTTTGGAAGGTGCTGTCTAAGGAGCCTTGGTGCATTGCTGCAGTGCATCTTGTAGGTGGTACAAACTGCTGCCACTGTGTGTCGGTGGTGGAGGGAGTGAATGTTTGTAGATGGGGTGCCAATAAAGCGGGCTGCTTTGTCCTGGATGGTGTCAAGCTTCTTGAGTGTTGTTGGAGCTGCACCCATCCAGGCAAGTGGAGAGTATTCCATCACACTCCTGACTTGTGCCTTGCAGATGGTGGACAGGCTTTGGGGAGTCAGGAGGTGAGTTACTCGCCTCAGGATTCCTAGCCTCTGACCTGCTCTGGTAGCCACGGTATTTATATGGCTACTTCAGTTCAGTTTCTGGTCAATGGTAGCCCCTAGAATGTTGTTGATGGGGGATTCAGTGATGGTAATGCCGTTGAATGTCAAGGGGAGATGGTTACATTCTCTCTTGTTGGAGATGGTCATTGCCTGACACTTGTGTGGTGCGAATGTTACTTGCCACTTATCAGCCCAAGCCTGGATATTGTCCAGGTCTTGCTACATTTCTACACGGACTGCTTCAGTATCTGAGGAGTCACGAATCATCAGCGAACATCCCCACTTCTGATCTTATGATTGAAGGAAGGTCATTGATGAAGCAGCTGAAGATGGTTGGGCCTAGGACACTTCCCTGAGGAACTCCTGCAGTGATGCCCTGGAGCTCCGATGATTGACCTGCAACAACCACAACCATCTTCCTTTGTGCTAGGTATGACTCCAGCCAGCGGAGGGTTTTCCCCCTGATTCCCATTGACCTCAGTTTTGCTGGGGCTCCTTGATGCCATACTCGGTCAAATGCTGCCATGATGTCAAGGGCAGTCACTCTCATCTCACCTCGAGTTCAGCTCTTTTGTCCATGTTTGAACCAAGGCTGTAATGAGATCAGGAGCTGAGTGGCCCTGGCAGAACCCAAACTGAGCATCACTGAGCATTTTATTGCTAAGCAAGTGCCGCTTGATGGCACTGTTGATGACACCTTCCATCACTGTACTGATGATTGAGAGTAGGCTGATGGGGCGGTAATTGGCCGTGCTGGACTTGTCCTGCTTTTTGTGTACAGGACATACCTGAGCAATTTTCCACATTGCAGGGTAGATGCCAGTGTTGTAGCTATACTGGAACAGCTTGGCTAGGGGCGCGGCAAGTTCTGGAGCACAGGTCTTCAGTACTATTGCCGGAATATTGTTAGGGCCCATAGCTTTTTCAGTATCCAGTGCCTTCAGTAGTTTCTTGATATCATGCGGAGTGAATCGAATTGGCTGAAGTCTGGCATCCGTGATGCTGGGGACTTCAGGAGGAGGCCGAGATGGATCATCAACTTGGCACTTTTGCCTGAAGATTGTTGCAAATGCTTCAGCCTTATCTTTCGCACTGATGCGCTGGGCTCCCCCATCATTGAGGATGGGGATATTTGTGGAGCCGCCACCTCCAGTTAGTTGTTTAATTGTCCACCACCATTCACGGCTGGATGTGGCAGGACTGCAGAGCTTAGATCTGATCCATTGGTTATGGGATCGCTTAGCTCTGTCTATCGCATGCTGCTTACACAGTTTGGCACGCAGATAGTCCTGTGTTGTAGCATCACCAGGTTGACACCTCATTTTGAGGTATGCCTGTTGCTGCTCCTGGCATGCCCTCTTGCATTCTTCATTGAACCAGGGTTGGTCTCCTGGCTTGATGTTAATGGTAGAATGGGGGATATGCCGGGCCATGAGGTTACAGACTGTGGTTGAGTACAATTCTGCTGATGGCCCACAGCGCCTCATGGATGCCCAGTTTTGCATTGTTAGATCTGTTCGAAATCTATCTCATTTAGCACAATGATAATGCCACACAACACGATGGACGGTATCCTCAATGTGAAGGCAGGGACTGTGCGGTGGTCACTCCTACCAATACAGTCATGGACAGAAGCATCTGCAGCAGGCAGATTGGTGAGGACGAGGTCAAGTATGTTTTTCCCTCGTGTTGGTTCCCCCACCACCTGCCACAGACCCAGTCTAGCAGCTATGTCCTTTAGGACTTGGCCAACTCGGTCAGTAGTGGTGCTACCGAGCCTCTCTTGGTGATAGACATTGAAGTCCCCCACGCAGAGTACATTTTATGCCCTTTAATCAGTAGGAGGTTACCTTGCCCACGTTTGACCTGGTGCCATGAGACTTTATGGGGTCCGGAGTCGATGTTGAGGACTCCCAGGGCAACTCCCTCCCTACTGTATACCACTGTGCCTTCACCTCTGGTGAGTCTGTCCTGCCAGTGGGACAGGACATACCCGGGGATGGTGATGGCGGTGTCAGGGACATTGTCTGTCAGGTATGATTCCGTGAGTATGACTATGTCAGGCTATTGCTTGACTAGTCTGTGGGACAGCTCTCCCAACTTTCGTACAAGCCCCCAGATGTTAGTAAGGAGGACTTTGCAGGGTTGACAGGGCTGGGTTTGCCGTTGTCGTTTCCTGTGCCGAGGTCGATGCCGGGTGGTCCGTCCAATTTCATTCCTTTTTGTTGACTTCATAGCGGTTAGGTACAACTGAGTGGCTTGCTAGGCCATTTCAGAGGGCATGTAAGAGTTAACCACATTGCTGTGGGTCTGGAGTCACATGCAGGCCAGACCAGGTAAGGACAGCAGATTTCCTTCCCTAAAGGACATTAGTGAACCAGATGGGTTTTTACAACAATCGACAATGGTTTCATGGCCATCATTAGACCAGCTTTTTAATTCCAGATTTATTAATTAAATTCAAATTCCACCTTCTGCTGTGGTGGGATTCGAACTCATGTCCCCACTAGTCCAGTGATAATACCACTATGCCACCGCCTATTCTAATACCATTTTCCAGTCTTGTATGCTATGGCGTTTCAAGTGCTCATCTAAAAACTTCTTAAATGTTGTGATGGTTCCTGCCTCTACCACCTCTTCAGGCAGTGCATTCCAGATTCCAACCACCCTCTAGGTGAAAGCATTTTTCCTCAAATCCCTTCTAAACCTCCTGCCCCTTACCTTAAATCTATGCCCCCTGGTTATTGATCCCTCCGCTAAGGGAAAAAGTTTCTTCCTATCTAATCTATCAATGCCCCTCATAACTTTGTATACCTCAATCATATCTCCTCGAAAAATTAAATCAAGTTAGTTTGACACGATCTCCCCTTGACAAAGCCATGTTGACTATCTCTGATTAATCTCTGCCTCTCCATGTGGAGATTAATCCTGTCCCTCAGAATTTTTTTCAATAGTTCCCCAACTGCTGATGTTAGACTCACCGGCCTGTAATTACCTGATTTATCCTTGCTACACTTCTTGAATAATGGTACCACATTCGCTGTACTCCAGTCCTCTGGTACCTCTCCTGTGGCCAGAGAGGATTTGAAAATTTGTGTCAGAGCCCCTGCTATCTCCTCCCTTGCCTCACATAACCGCCTGGGATACTTCTCATCTGGGCCTGCGGATTTATCCACTTTTAAGCCCGCTAAAACACGTAATACTGCCTCACTTTTAATACTAATATGTTCAAGTAATCACAATCCCCCTCCCTGATCTCTACGCCTACATCGTCCTTCTCCATAGTGAACACAGATGAAAAGTAATCAGTTAAAACCTCACCTTTGTCCTCCAGCTCCACACACAGATTGCCACTTTGGTCCCTAATGGGCCCTACTCTTTCCCTGCTTATCCTCTTGCCCTTAATATACTTATAAAACGCCTTAGGATTTTCCTTTTATCTTGCCTGTCAGTGTTTTTTCATGTCCCCTCTTCACTCTCCTAATTACTTTTTTAAGTACCCCCCGACACTTGCTATACTGCTGTAGGGCCTCCGCTGTTTTCAGTGCTCTGAATCTGCCATAAACCTCCTTTTTTTTCCAAACGCTATCCTCTATTTCCCTTGACATCCAGGGATCCCTGGTCTTGTTGGTCCTACCCTTCACCTTAACAGGTACATGTCGCTCTGAACTCTCACTATTTCTTCTTTGAATGACTCCCACTGATCTGATGTAGACTTTCCTACAAGTAGCTGCTCCCAGTCCACTTTGGCCAGATCCTGTTTTATGATACTGAAATCGACCTTCCCGCAATTCAGTACTTTTATTTCCGGTCCATCTTTGGACGAAAAAAGTTCCATGGCACTATTTCAAAGAAGAGAAGGTGTTCGCCCCAGTGGCCTGGTCAATATTTATCCCTCAATCAACACCTAAAAAAAATTATCAACGGATAAAATAATAGGGTGAGATGAAGTAAGGTAGGAAGAGGTTCCTGTGGAGCATAAGCATAGCATAGACCTATTGGACCAAATGGCCTGTTTCTGTGCTGTACAATTCTGTGTGATAATAGGGGAAATTTTCAAATAACAGATGGAGCATAAAACCAGAACATAAAAAATAGAGGCAAATTCTATAATGGGTGGCCGATCCAGTTCTACCCTCCAACTGTAAGTTTAAGATTACCCACAATGTTTTAAGAATGTTGGTTTCAAGCTTCTCCGTATTACATAAAATGTAATGTTTGATGTTAAAAGGAGTTGGTCAAGCAATTGCAAGTTTGTGAGATTTTTTTTAACTGTAGTACTGACAATTGGGTTTTGTACTGTATCTGTCAGGTTGATGACTTCCTCCAAACTCTGATAAATTACAATAAAGAACATATCCCTGAAAATTCATTGAAAGTAGTAAAAGAACAATATCTACAAGACCCAGATTTCAACCCTGATCTGGTTCGCACAAAGTCATTTGCAGCATCAGGTCTCTGCGCATGGGTTATTAACATCATCAGATTCTATGAGGTGAGAAATATTTTTTAACTACAGTACTGCTGTTTTAATACTGTAAAACAAGTATTTTATTGGCAGAAAAAATATTCATGCATAAAATAATAGTAATTATTAACTTATTTTAAATTCTGTAATTATGAACATATGTGAGCATGTCTGCATGTACAGGATCTCATTTTTTCCCCCCATCTATTAAGAGTTTCTCTAGGCTGCAGCTAAGAAAAAAGCAGTTCTATGCAAACTTAATTACATTGTCCGAGCAACCAGGAGACAAACTCTGGTTCAATGAAGATTGCAGGAGGGCATGCCAGGAGCAGCACCTCAAAATGAGGTGTCAACTTGGTGAAGCTACAACACTGGACTACTTGCGTGCCAAACTGCGTAAGCAGTATGCAATAGACAGAGCTAAATGATATCATAACCAACGGATCAGATCTAAGCTCTGCAGTCCTGCCACATCCAGCCGTGAATAGTGGTGGACAATTAAACAACTAACTGGAGGAGGTGGCTCCACAAATATCCCCATCCTCAATGATGGGGGAGCCCAGCACATCAGTGCGAAAGATGAGGAAGACTGAAGCATTTGCAACAATCTTCAGCCAGAAGTGCTGAGTTGATGATCCATCTCGGCCTCCTCCCGAAGTCCCCAGCATCACAGATGCCAGACTGCAGCCAATTCGATTCATTCCGCGTGATATCAAGAAACGACTGAAGGCACTGGATACTGCAAAGGCCATGGGCCTTGACAATATTCCGGCAATAGTACTGAAGACCTGTGCTCCAGAACTTTCCACGCCCCTAGCCAAGCTGTTCCAGTACAGCTACAACCCTAGCATCTACCCGGCAATGTGGAAAATTGCCCAGGTAAGTCCTGTATACAAAATGCAGGACAAGTCCAACCCGGCCAATTACCGCCCCATCAGTCAACTCTCAATCATCAGTAAAGTGATGGAAGGTGTCATCAACAGTGCCATCAAACAGCACTTGCTTAGCAATAACCTGCTCAGTGACGCTCAGTTTGGGTTGCGCCAGGGCCACTCAGCTCCTGACCTCATTATAGCCTTGGTTCAAACATGGACAAAAGAGCTGAACTCAAGAGGTGAAGTGAGAGTGACTGCCCTTGACATCAAGGCAGCATTTGACCGAGTAAGGCATCAAGAAGCCCTAGCAAAACTGAAGTCAATGGGAATGAGGGGAAAAATTCTCCGCTGGTTGGAGAAAGGAGCACAAAGGAAGATGGTTGTGGTTGTTGGAGGTCAATTATCTGAGCTCCAGGACATCACTGCAGGAGTTCCTGAAGGTAGTGTCCTAGGCCATCCATCTTCAGCTGCTTCATCAATGACCTTCCTGCAATCATAAGGTCAGAAGTGGGGATGTTCACTGATGATTGCACAATGTTCAGCACCATTCGCAACTCTTCAGATACTGAAGCAATCTGTGTAGAAATGCAACAAGACCTGGACAATATCCAGGCTTGGGCTGATAAGTGGCAAGTAACATTCGCACCACACAAGTGCCAGGCAATGACCATCTCCAACAAGAGAGAATCTAACCATCTGCCCTTGACATTCAATGGCATTACCATCGCTGAATCCCCCACTATCAACATTCAAGGGGCTACCATTGACCAGAAACTAAACTGGAGTAGCCATATAAATACTGTGGCTACAAGATCAGAGGCTAGGAATCCTGCGGCGAATAACTTACCTCCTGACTCCCCAAAGCCTGTCCACCATCTACAAGGCACAAGTCAGGAGTGTGATGGAATACTCTCCACTTGCCTGGATGGGTGCAGCTCCAACAACACTCAAGAAGCTCGACACCATCCAGGACAAAGCAACCTGCTTGATTGGCAGCACATCCACAAACATTCACTCCCTCCACCACAGACGCACAGTGGCAGCAGTGTGTACCATCTACAAAATGCACTGCAGCAACGCACCAAGGCTTCTTTGACAGCACCTTCCAAACCCGCAACCTCTACCAACTACAAGGGCGAGGACAGCAAATGCATGGGAACACCACCACCTGCAAGTTTCCCTGCAAGTCACACACCATCCTGACTTGGAACTATATCGTCGTTCCTTCACTGTCGCTGGGTCAAGATTCTGGAACTCCTTTCCTAACAGCACTGTGGGTGTACCTACCTCACATGGACTGCAGCGGTTCAAGAAGGCAGCTCACCACCACCATCTCGAGGGCAATATATATTGGCCTAGCCAGCAACTCTCACATCCCATGAAAAAAAAAATAGTGAGTTGTATAACCAAGTTTGCAGATGATACTAAATTCAGAGGGACAGTAGGCTCTGTAGATCAGAGCAAGAACTTACAAAGGGGCATAGGATGATTAAGTGAATAGCTAAAACTATGGCAAATGGATTAAAGTGAGGAAGTGAAAGGTTCCATCATGGATTGGAGAAAGACAAACTGGATTATTTTTTATGGGGTGAGACATGAAGAGTTGTGGAGGAGCAAAGGGATTTGGGTATTCATATGCACAGATAACTAAAAGCTAGTGCACAGTACAAAAAGTAATCAAAAAAACTAATGTGTTGTTGGCTTTTATCTCAAGAGGGTCGGAATACAAAAATGAGGAAGTGGTGTTTCAGTTGTACAGGCCTAGGTCAGACCCCATTTGGAGCACTGTGTTCAATTTTGGGACTGAACCTCAAGGAAAGTATATTGGCCTTGGAGATGGTGAAGTGCAAATTCACCAGAATGATACCAGAATTTAAAAGGTTAAATTAAGAGAAAAGGTTGTATGAACTTTTGTTGTATTTGCGAGAGTTTAGAAGGTTGAGGGGTGTTGTAATCAAGGTCTTTAAGATGATAAAGGATTTCAATAGGGTAGATCCAGGAGGAGGGGGCTGCTGTTTTATGGGCCCTGCAAGAGCAGCTTTGGTGGCATGTGGGGTAATTTAATCAGGCATGAGTTGTTTTTCAGATTTCCGACAACGCGATTTTTTAGCGAAATTAAGTCTGCAGCGTGTTTACAGTGATCTGGGGTTCCCCCCGCACAGTGGCAGATTTTTGCATTAATTTCCATATCATGAATACTCGTTATCCTACACTTAGTTCAAATTAAGTCTTATCTACCAGATTAAGTTAACGGCTAGCGGTATTTCCGTACCACCCAGTTCACGTTGGTTTAAATGTGGCATGCAACAGTTGGCATTGTGCAGTTGTCTGCAGTGTTTTTCTTTCTTGAGCTCATCGGCTCAAGGAACACCAACATTGGAATGGATATTTGGCTGCAGGCTCAGCAGCAGCAAGGGTGATTCTTCTCCGGGGATGGCAGTGAAGGGTGTACATGTTGGAGCAAGGGAGGACAGGGTGGGGTGATCAGGTGCATGGAGGAGAACAGGGTTGGGTGATTGGGTGTATGGAGGAGTAGGGGAGGAAGGAGGGGAGCGTCCAGGGTGTGTAGTGGTTATTATTGCAGCTGAAGCTGGATGTGGGCAGCTGCAGGGGTGGTGGGTTGATATGAGCTTTGCAGTCAACAAATGGTCATGAGGGACCTTAAGGGAGGGATGAGTACTATCAGCATCGGGGACCTATGGGCCAAATTCAGGATACTGGCGAAAAATGGATTCTGTAGGGGGGAAGGTTGAGGCTTAGGGTTGGGTACTCTATGGCATCATGGAGAGGAACGGGACGGCAATAATATTAAGGTGGCTTTGAGGAGGATCAAGGGTCAGAGTGGGCATTTTGATGATAACTGAAGTAGGAATGGGGGTGGGGGGGGAGTTGGGGGAGGGATGGCATGAATGAATTGATAGTGACACTGTCCAAGGTAGTGGGGGGAGGTTCAATGGTACCGGAGGGAAGGGTTAAGGTTACATTGGGTGGGTCAAGGATGATGCGTGCAGGCTGGAAGGTGGCAGGAGAAGGTTGGAAGGTGGGGAGACTTGCCTTAAATTGTACATGCACCATTTTCTCAAACGATAATGCAAACCACTTTCCTACTGATTGCAAGGTGAGTGGAATGAGACAAATGATGGTGGGTGAGTTTTCCACCTGGCTGCAGATTTAAGGCGCTGGAAAGAGAACTGTTAATTGCCTCGCTGGTGCAGCTGACTGGCAACAGAAGGCTGAATAGGAACGTTCTGCTCATTTCATTATTTGCAAAGCTGCAATGACATGGGTCTCATACACCCAATTTGTCCAATACCACGGAAAGAAGAGGAGAGGGAGTGACTAAGGAGTGCTCTTTTCCCTCAACGCGTGATGCCTGAATGCCCACAACAGACAGAACAGGAAGGTGAGGATGCTGCGAGTGATAACATCCAGGAATGGCATTATCAAAGGCGGGCGCTAGCACCTCATTGCATACTCAGGCAGGACAAATTACCTTCAAATGTCAGAGAGGCAATGCCAGAGACACATAAGATGTTACATGAAATTTGTAGGATTCTGCAGCATGACTTGCAGCCGCTTGGGTTTGGTGGAAATCCTATGCCAGTTGCCCTCAAGGTGATTGCTGTACTCAATTTTTAGGCTAGCTGTGCCTTCCAGGGATCAATGGACGACATATGTGCCATATCGCAGTCTGCAACCCATAGGTGTATCAAAGAGGTGACCAATGCCCTATTTCGTCATGCCAATGATTTCATCTACTTAGCTGTAGATGAGGGCAGCCAGGCAGCAAGGTCAGGGGCCTTCATCGCTGGGTTCCCTAGAGTGCAAGGGGTGGTTGACCGACCTCTTGTGGCCAATAGAGCTGCCTGGGACCAGCCTGCTGCATTTGTGAATCACAAAGGCTTCCACTCTTTGAACGTACAACTGGTTTGCTATCACAGAAGAAGAATAATGCAGGTTTGTGCATTTTTCCCAGGAAGCTGTCACAACACATAGATTTTGAGGAACTCACAGCTGCCAGGTGTTTTTGATGAACCAGCCAAAGTGGACAACTGGATCCTGGGTGACAAGGGTTACCTCCGTTGTACATGGTTGATGACACCTGTACGTGATCTCCGAAGCGCAGCTGAAGAGAGGTACAATGCTGTTCACACATCCACCAGAGCCGTCATCGAACACACCATTGACATGCTGAAAAAGTGCCTCCGCTGCCTTCACCAGTCTTGATGGGGGCTGGTGGATGGGCTCTTCAATACACGCCACAGAGGGTTTCACCAATAGTAGTTGTCTGCTGTGTATTACACACCTGGCAATTTGAAGCAGCAACTTTCTGCAGGCAGAGGAACAGGAGGAACACCAGTTCTCAAATGAGGAAGACTATGAAGAGGGTGACGAAGCGGACAAGAATGCAAATTATGCCGTTATACATGTAAGGGCCATGGAGAGCCATGCAAGGGACATCAAGGAAAACCTCATATTTTCACTTTTCAGCCAACAGTGAGCCACTTCAAAAAGGAACGTTGGGAGGAGAAAACAAACATTCTCCAATTATGTTTGCATACGTCTGAGGTCTTAATCATTGCTGTAATCAAAAAGAGGGCTCTTCTGACAGCAGCACATGAACCTGCAGTGCAGATGTGCCTAACAGCATGTATGCTATCAACTTCATTAAAAGCATCCTGCATCAAGGTCTATTAATCTGCACACATGGGAAGCTAGAAAGTTGCAGCACTTTGAAGTGTCACACCAACTTGCTTTGTTAAATGATAATTTTCTTTAATCTACTGACTGGAGATCTGAATTTGTATTTTTTGTAGAAACTTTAAAAAGAATATTAAAAAAGGATGGTTTTGCTGTCTGCTTAGGACGGCCACCTAATTTGCAACTCTATTGTAAGGCTTGTGAGGAGGGAGATGAAATGTTTGCTCATTCCAGCAAGAACTAAGACCCAGGAAGTTTAAGGGAACTATCTGTTCTTTTAAGCACGAAGAGAAATACTGCTACCATGTTTGAATCACTGAGTGAATGTCATGTGACAAGCCCCTCCCCCATCTGTGGTTGTAAGCTTGTGTCTTTCTGCAGCAGAGAGAAGAAGCTTCTGGACTCTGGCACATGCAGACCTAAGTGGGGGTCCCTCTCTCCATTTTAGCTCACAAGCCTTGAACTCTGCCTGTTGACTGACCACCTTTGCGTACTTTGGCTACAATCAGAAACCCCGTTGGAGGAAATCATCCGCATCACTGTCTCCAGAAGACCCACCGAACCAGTCATCTACCTCGTCAAACTAAAAGCCTCAGGATCACCAAATTCAGCTAGAAGCCGGTGGAATCACCAAACTCAACAGACTGTATACCCCTTTTTTTTCCCATGGACTCTATCTCAACCTTTCACCAACCTTTCCCCACTCTGTAACCTATTTGTGTGAGTGTAAACCTCCAGTGTGTGTTTGTGTGTGTGAGTGAAGTTGGTGTGCAGCTTTTTATCTTCCTTTGTTCAGTTTAGGTACAATAAAGTTAACTTCTTTCTTTGTTAACTCAAGAAAACCTGTCCGATTGGTTCTTGTTATGATCATAGCAAGTAAGTAATCAAACACCTACTGAATTGGCCAGTACATTCACTTTAAGAAAGAATTAAACCTGTTGTGGTCAAACCAGGAGAGGAAAAAGAGGGAAGCCTTCAATCCTTCCTCACTTGACTGTTACAGATGTGACCGGCAGATCTAATCTTCTCTGAGCTACGATGGAACTGAGAACACACCAATGCCAGGAACGTAAGGGGAGACTGCAGAACCATGAATGGGAAGGCATGTTGGTAGTGAAAAAATTGAAAAATATGTAAACGAGAAACAGCCATCATTGAGGACTGAAGACTAACATCAAATGAAAAATGGGCACGGACACTTTCTGAAATGCATTGCAAGCAACAATGCATTCCTGCCATACACTTCCAATAAACATTTTCCTTTTCAAATGAAACAAAGCAAATGATTTACAGGAGTGCATCAAATATTAAAGTAAATAAATATGTATTGAAACTTTTGCAATATGTGCACAATATTTATAGCACTTGAGCCATCTTCATGCTCAAAATTGTTTCTTCTTACGTTTTCTACCAGATCTAGGCGCAACCTGACATTAGCAGCTAAGGTGGAGGCAGTCTGCTCAGTGCACTGCCCCTTAGCTGTGGATGACCATGGCAGGCATCCTCTGGAAGGACGGAGCCTTAGTGGCTCCATCCTACTGGGGGTCTGCAGCAATGGTGTTTGCCTGCTGGAGGTAAGGAGGTCAATGTCGGTGGTGAGGATGAAACGCCGCTTACCTGGGGTTGTCCTGAGAGGAAGGCGGCAGGGCAGCTGGGTGCATGATGGCACCTGCCTGTGTCCCTGACGGAAAGGAGCACCCATAAGAAGGTCTAGGTTCCTTGTCCCCCTGTCACTTCAACTCTGCTGCATGGAGCCCACAGCTCCATTGATGTAGTGCAGGTCAGATGATATATGGCTCAAGTGCTCAACCAGAATTGCCACGGAGCTCGCCAAACTCTCAACTGAGGAAGCCATATGCTCATATGCCTGGGAATGGCAGACATCATGGCTTGCATGGATTCCTCCATGGCATGTGCAAAGCCAAGCATGACCTCGGTATCTCCGACACATTTTCCACATGGTTTTGCTGCACATCCAGCAGATTTCTTGTAGCAACAAACAAAGGATCATCATGAGCGTGGGGCTGAGCAGAGGTCTGTCCCCAGCAGTGCTCCGATTGTCAGGGGACTCAGCTGACACATGCTCCCTCAGCTGCTGGAACGTGTCTGTATCATGACCACCAGCTCATGACCATGATTCTCATCTTAATTCTAATCCCCCCCGCGGACCATGTGGATGTATCTGCGCTGGCAGTGGTGGAAGAAGAGGCTGGTGACAGTGCATCCTCTGGGGCATTGTCTTCATCTTTCTCCCCAGAGGAGGAGTCTTGGGCCTCGCGATGTTCTGCGACTCGTGGGCGGGCACCTGCAGCGGAGACACAAACAGAGGCACATTAAGCATCAGCTGAACATGAGTTCACACATTTTCCTTTGGTTTGCACATATGGCTTCAAGACTGAAGCTGGCACTTCATCCACCTCGCCATCTGCAATTGCCCTGCCTGTCTTCTCCTCAGCCGGTGTCAGCACCCGGATGTCTGGGACACCTCCACCTGCCTTAGCATGATCGTGCTGGTTGTGGGTGCGTTTATCCTGCAGAAGACAGTGCAGATTTAATGATAGGTCAAAAGATACATCACAACCATTGTATACATGCATCGACATCACTCATTCCGGACTGGCTTTCACACGACACATCCAATCACATCAACAATGCCAATCGTCATCTTTGCGCACAATCATTTAGTGTATGGTACCAAGGCTGCTCAAGCATTCCACTGCATGCCTTGTCTATCCTCTGTCTTAAAGACACTGAGCCGGAGAGAAAAACAATGGAGCAGCTTCGCCAAGACCTCTTGCCTTCGCTGATGTGAGCAAGTCATTGATATGTTTCCGACACTGAACGCAGGTTCTGCATGTCAGCCCACGGATCGAAACCTCCTCTGCTACCTCAATCCAGGCTGCTTTCATCAGACTCGAGGGTCTTCTGAGTCCATCTGCAGGGAAGAGGACATCCTGCCTTTCACTGACGGCCTGGAGGAGAACCTGCTGGGAGGCATCACTGAACCGTGGGGCGGGATGCTGCCTGCTGACTGACATTTGCTTTGCTTTTGCTGCCGGGGAATAAAATAATGGGATTTGGTGCTGGGTTTGAAAAATTAAGGAAGGAGAAAGCAGTTACAAATAATTAAAAGATTTAATTTTGCTAACTCCAACTTACATAACACGAAGACTTGAAGCTTGACAAACAGAATGCTTTATAGCCGTGGCATTAATGGTGCTTGACCGAATGACGCCGGGTTCTACCAATGAAAAGCTGTCCCTGCTGCATGATCACACCTGTCTCCTGTGCCCTTCGCCGCACTGTTCATTTACATATAGAATTGTGTGGTATATGGGGAAAATGGCAGAAGTGGAAGTTATACCAATTTCTGGTCCTGCCATTGGGCGTGCCGCAGGACTCACAATTTCAGCCAGTGACTTATTTGCTGTGGTGGGGAAATCCAAAACAAGACAGTATAATCTTAAAATTAGTGTTAGACCATTTAGGATTAAAATCAGAAAACAGTTTTTCCTCATAATTGGTAATAGAAATGGACTGGGTCAATTGAAATTTTCAAGATTGAAATCAATAGGTTTTTATTTTAAAAGGTAAGAGATGTAGTTTGAAGATGGGTAAATGGAGTTAAGGTACAGATCAGCCCACAATGTAATCAAATGGTGGAACAGACTTGAGGGGCTGAATGGTGCACTCCTGTTCCTCCAAAAAAAGTTTTCCTTTGCAAATGTGACTCAAATTTCAGTTGCTAAATTTGATACATTTAAAATGTGTGGCAGAATTATATTGGTTTGTATAATGTGTTACAACAAATAATTTGATTTCCTTTACTTTAAAGATTAAGATGTCAATTTTGTAAATTAGTGCTCATTCCACAGAAGAGGTGATTGGACAGTCAGACACAGAAGTCCGGATGCCGAATTTGTGGCCTTGCTGATTTTTCAGTCATTAAAATGAGCTACTTGAAATTTGGAAAGGTGGTGAATCTGGTCACTGAAGTCTGCAATCAATTGTTCAATCTAATCCTCGCACAAGTACCACTAACTCGCAAAATCTATCCTAAAGTATTTTTTATTCTTTCATGGGATGTGGGTGTCACTGGTAAGGCCAGCATTTGTTGCCAATCCCTAATTACCCTTGACAACTGAGAGGCTTGCTAAGCCATTTGAGAGGGCAGTTAAGAGTCAACCACATTGTTGTGGGTCTGGAGTCACATGTAGGCCAGACCAGGTAAGGACAGCAGATTTCCTTCCCGAAAGAACATTAGTGAACCAGATGTTTTTTACAATAATTGATAGTTTCATGACATCATTGCTGAGGCTAGCTTTCAATTCCAGATTTTTATTAATTAATTGAATTTAAATTCCACCAGCTGCCGTGGTGAGATTTGAACCCATGTCCCCAAGGCATTAGCATGGGCCTCTAGACTGCTAGTTCAGTGACATTGCCACTACGCCACCATCTCCCCTCTATATACTTTCAATATAGATTAGCTCCTAATATAAGAGCAATTTTATCAATACACACTCTTGATTGGGTGGGGTGGGGTGGGTGGTTGGTTGGGAGGGTTCCCTGCCAGGCATGCAAATTCATAAAATTGCTCTTACATGTAAACCTAGTTGATTTTAGGACACCTGTGTAAATGTATTCAGACTAATATAGATTTACAGTAGCTTGACTGTATGATGAGTTAACAGTACAGTATAAGGATAAATATTTTGTTCCTAACGCAGACCAGATTGCAGTGTGTTCATTTGGGCATGCAAGCTGACCCTGTGTGATTTTGCAAGGTCATCTTATTTAAAAAAATTTAATTTGTTCTTGCATGTACTAGCATAAGCGTCAGGATCGTCCTTGATACAAGGGCAGAAAAACAAGCGAGCAACAGCTCTTAAAGGGCTGCTGGGATCATGTAAAGTAGCATGACTAATTAAATATAAGTGCCCTGTCTGACACTGCAGGACAACCTCTACACAAGGTGGCAGTCCTAGAGGTGTTGGCTGGGCTCAAGAAGAATTTGAAGGATCCAGGAATAGAAGTGATAGACCATGTCATACTTTAAGGAATCTGGCAAAGTAAAACTGACCAACTCTACCAAGTACCAGAAAGAGGGCCCAAAACTGCCTGCCACAAAATGTTACCTGTCAACATGATCCATATGACTGTTACATTTGGCAAGCCATCACATAACCTTAGAGCTCTTTCATAGCAATGTATGCCCATACATCAACATACTGGTATACTGATATCTTCCAAAGGCTTCAAACATCAAACCCAAATGCATGATCACTTCCTGACATCCAGAATAAAGGCCTGCTGAGGTCAGGGGAAAAAAATCAGCCCGACCCAACCACCGGAATGTTCACCTTACCTACCCTCTGATTCCGAATCCATTTTTCACTTTTTCAGTTTGTGCAGATAAGCAACAAAAGAGTCGCTCACTGCGCAGACTCAGAGGACTGAATTTTACCTTGGGCGGACGGGAATTCGCCACCGACGTGCAAGTCCACCCACTTGAGAGAGGCATTCCTGCCTCAGTGAACTGCCTGGCCAATCAGCGAGCCAGCAGCTCCTACTCCCAGCAGTGGCCACCGCTCCTGCAGCCCAGCCGACGCCATGGACCCTGGAGAGTGAGTGAACGAGTTGGGCATGCCTTGCTAGGGGGATTGGTCCTTCCCTGGTGAGGCTGGAGTGGTAGTTTGTGGGGTGTGGGGGGGACGGCTTGGGTCCCGGGGGTGGGTTGGGAGGCTGGGGCAGCCTTCAATCGGGCACACTGTGCCTGACTACCATGCACCCTCCCCCCCCCCCCCCCCCCCACTCCCTGCGGTGCGGAAAGGCCGGCAGCTATCGCTGGGTGGCCTTTCATGTCCCCAGCACGCCCGCCTGCCATGGGAAAAATACCTGTGGAGGCGGGCGCGGGCTGTTAAGTGGCCACTTAAGGGCCTTGATTGGCCTCGGGCAGGCGGGCCGTTTCCCCCCCTACGGCCGACTGCCATAAAGTCGACCAGAGACGGGAGCGGGGCAGGTTGCCTCTCGGAGCCTTCCGCTCAATTTTACGCTGCCCCCACGCCACCAACTGACCCGCTGGGGTGGCGTAAAATTCAGCCCAGAGTCTCCCTCCTGGACGTCCCGGACTCCCAGCTCAGGCAGGCTTTTCAACTTTTGACACTTACTAAACTCAACTTCCGAGCAGAGCAAAGCCTGGCCCAGACCCGGCCCGACCCAACCCGAGCCCGAAAGCTGACCCAGAAGAGCGATCCGACCCGAACCTGACACGTGTCATCGGGTCCCTTTGGGTTCGGGTCGGGTAGCAGGCCTTTGTTCCAGAATATTCTTCTTTGATGAAGACCAAATACTGCAGATGCTGAAAATCTAAAATATAAACAGAAAATTCTGGAAATACTCAGCAGGTCAGACAGCATCTGTAGAGATGTATTTGCTATTCTTTTCAATATATGTTTTTAATTCGGTTTTCGCTACTCCCTCCTTGCTTTCTTTACATCTCTCCTAACCCCTTTGCTTATTATCTTATATTGTCTTATTTTCTCCAATACTTCTTGGCCTGAATGCCCTCCTCTTCAATTTTAGTTTGTTTTTAGCTTTCTTTATCCTGAAATTTTAAGTAGTCTCCTTTTTCAAAGATAATATTTATTGTGTACTTCTGCAATCTTTTTTTCAAATATCACTGTGTTGATCTACAGCCCAGTGTGCCAATTACTCTTTCTACCTCATTTCAGCTAGATCACTCACCTTTCTAAAATCTTGTCTGGTTTTTGTACTAACTTTTTCCCTTTCAGTTTGGACCTTAGCCTTATCATATTGTCAGTATTTCCAAAATGCTTAGCCATATTTAACTCATCTATCTGATCTCTTTTGTTATCGTAGCTAGATTTAGCAATGCCTCTCCTCTCGTAGGCATACAGACATACTGCTTGAGGCAGCTGTTTCACACATATTTTAGGAATTCATTCCCTTTTCACCATATGTAACAATCAGTGAATACATAATCTCCTCAGGGGAACTGGAGTACAATCCTACCAATGTAGCAATCCCTTTTTATCTTTGATCTCTAACCATAATGACACTATCTGAAACTCTTTTTCACATACATCAGTCCTGCCGACATGTTCTGGCCTTCACTAATAAGCCACTCCTCCTTCCTTACCTGTTCTGCTTTTCCAAAAAATTTTACAACCAGATATGTTTACACTCCTGCCCAGTTTGCAGCCAAGCTTCTGTTAGTACTATTCAATCTATATCTTCCTGTAACATAATTGCTTCTGATTACCCCAGCATATTTCCCACAGTCAGTACACCTTTTACATCATTTTTTTCATATTTAAAACTGCTCGTTTTGCCTTACTATTTTTTGTCCAAGCTAACCCTAGTTTTTTTATGTCCATCTTTTCCTTGCTTACAGCTGGTTGTTTGATTTTATTCCTCTTCTCTCTTTATTCTTCCTGCATGTTATCCTCTATGGATTTTTAAAATTTGTATATTTACCTCAAATATTTCTGCCTTCTCTACTTGATCTTTTTGAATTTTATTTCCCTTGCTCCGCTTCCTTGGTAGTTTAAATTACTCTTCATTCTCCTATTTATCAGTTTTGTCGGTTCATTAGCTCCTTTCTTGTACAGATGTAGCTCATCTTTACAGAATAGCTCCCATCTTCCCCAGAACTGGTGTCAATGTTCCGTAAAAGGGCAGTTCTCTTACTGACACCACCTCTTTGACCATGAATAAGCTTGTTATTTTTCTCTATTCTAGCATATGGCTGAGGAAATAATCTAGAGATTACTAACCTTGTAGTCCTTCTCTTCATTATTCTCCCTAATGATCTGAACTCTTATTATAGACTTCAGGTCTTTTCTTTCCTATATTGTTGCCTCATACATGGACTATGATGATTAGCTGCTTCTCCTCCCTTTGCAAAATTCTTTTCATCTTTCTGAAATGAGTTACTGTATGTTCGTATAAACATTCCATTTATCTTATAACCTATTTATGTTAGGATTTCACCACCAATGTGATCTTTAATGTTGACATCAAATTTTCAAAGTCCATTTGGCCAATTTTATGATTCCCTGTGTTTATACAACTCGTGCAGCTAATCAAAAAATCTACCTTATGGTCTTTCATTGGTTTGTCTATTCTCAGTATGACCTACTAAATGATTACACATCCAGCATTGTTTATTCAGACAGACTAAGTATATTTTTAAGTATCTTCATGTTTCTCGTTCAGAGTTGTGATGTCTGACTAGATTCAACACCAAAGTATGTTTATGACACCATCTGATAACCTCAATGAAGCTTAGTCAGATCCAAAGAACACTTACTGCCAATCAGGTGTAAACATTCATGTTAAAACCAATTGACTATTTTACTGTGCTGCATCTTCAAATAATCACTCTGTCCATACTTCTCTCCTGCAATTTTTGGTCAATCAATGCCTGATCTGATTCGCTTCCTATTATCTTTGTATTTAAGATTTCCACCTGAGGTCACAACTTCACCCACTTTCCATGTCACAGAGGAATTATCATCACGAATAGAGTTTTTTTTAGACTAAAGTACAATTTTTCAATTTGTGCTCCTATTGGCCAAGGCCACAAAGTCATAAAAACAATTGCCCAAGAAGACTCATCACCACCTTCTCAGACCCATTAGGGATTGGCAATAAATGTTCAACAAAGCTATTCAAAAATTGCTCACATTCTGAGAACAAATTTTGAAAAAATTATGAATTGCATGTTATTTTCACTGCTAGGTGTACTGTGATGTGGAACCTAAGCGCCAGGCTCTAACGCAAGCAAATGCTGAGTTGGCAACAGCCACTGAAAAGCTGGAAGCAATCAGAAAGAAACTTTCAGTAAGTACTTAAAGAATATAAGTAAATATTGAAGAAGAGAAAAAGATTTGGTCAATCAAGCCCATTCCATCCACAGATCATATCCAGTTTGCATTATTAAGGGAAGAAACTCATTCAATTTTATGAGACAGCCAATCACAGGTAAAAGCTTCAAAAAACAGGGTTCCTTGCTGTCTTTCGAGAGGGAGGAGAAGGGGAAGAGGTGGGAGGGAAGGAATTGGGAAACAGAGTGGCAGCTGAGGGAAGAATGGGAGGAGCTCAGAGCAAAATTCAGACGGGACTAACTTGACAACACCAGAAAAGATGAGAGCTGGATTAAAGGGACAGAAAAGCCACAAAGATTACATTAAATCTTTCACTGAAGGCCTTGACTGAGCTCAAGATCTTCATAGAAGTGCTGGAGGGAAAAATGGAGGAAGAGGAGGCCTTGACAAAGCAATTTTGTTCCTCCAGTAGGGGACTTTGAGGCCTTCCTGCTGCTACCACAGAGACTACCTTCACATCTAAGAATTTCTGGCCATTGTTTTGAATAGTTTGAAAATCATGGTCTGTGCGCACAGTTTCCAAAAAGGTGCTCCCAGAAGGCAAGCATGCGACTGGAAGATATACTTGCATCTTGTAAGATGGTATGCATAGGGGTGATTTTGAATGTTACTGTAAAACTTTAGTTGAATCATGAGAGATATATAGTACTGTCTGGAAATGCTATTCTGGATAGTTTTTTTGATTTCTTTTAGATACGAACAGATGTTGGCAAGAGAAAATTGTGTGTGTATGTGTTCGGGGTAATATTGAGGGACAGTGATCCTGAATATACAGTTAGTAATACCGATGAAACAGTGAGCTTGTCTGTTGATTATCTAAGGAACGCATCTATAGGTATAATTATGATACATCTTCACAGTGTGTAATCTCTACAGATAATCACAGCTTTTCAGTTTACTATTAAAGCCTTGGTGACTAAATTAGGTCAGGTACTGCTGAGTCATAGATGTTTTCTTTTTTATGTAACTTGAGAGTCTAATTAAGAGAAAGTAATTTTGACTTGTACATTTTGGGGTTGCTTTTCCTTTTTACTGCAATGGCTGTGGACCTTCCGTAGGGCAAGACCTGCACCCACTACTTGCACATGCCTCTGACCACAGCCTATTTCCTGAACTCAGGGTCTTTTACATATTGAGAATGAACACTGGGGCCATTTACAGTGTCAGGGCACCTACTTCAGATGGGACAGAAAATTGCTTTGGCACCTGACAACAGCAGTGTCAGATGAAGGGGAAAAATAATTTAAAACGGTTTCAAATTTTGTAAAACTCCTGCTTTGATTAAGCCTTAGTGAAAGCAAAACAGTACTATAATGATTATAGCTGACAATGGTAACTTGAATGATATAAACGCTTACAGCCATGTTACTTGTATTACGTAACAAGGTCTCTGATGATGACAACAGAACACTTTTCAGCTATCCTCAATCTCATGGAGTTAAGAATAGCCACTTGTCACAATTTCCTCTCTCTGTAAATTGAGAGAAAATGTAATTGTCTAATGAAGCATCGGACAATTAAGATGACTACTGCACTACGTGAGCGATAAAATACTGACTGCTTTACATTCTAGTTTCTATTTATTTTGGTTTTGTATTTGAAAGTAAATTACTGTAATTCATGAGATTAGGGCACATGATTTAGCTCCAGTCAATCAAATGAGGATATAATTTTTTTCTCACTTCTTGATCTTTAATCTTTATTATTTACTCCTGCTTAAGTCCTCCCTCTCCTTCAGCATAATATATTTTAAAAATTAAAAAGGAATAAAAGGTCTAAAATCTTAACTTTAAATAGACATGAATGCAATCTTTTCAATTATTGCTTCAACAGCAAATTAAATATTTTCTGGAAACAAGCACTTCATTTTCCTTTTTTCTGTATATAGGATCTAGATGCTAACTTATGCAAACTCACTACTGGTTTTGAAAGAGCCACGGCAGAGAAGGTACGATGTCAAGATGAAGTAAATCGAACCAACAGAACAATTGAACTAGCAAACCGACTTGTCAAGGGGCTTGAGGTAAGGTTGTATTTTAGAACATAAGAGTAGGAACATAGAATTTTTAAGAACAGAAAATGGTCATCTATTGCAAACAAGCCTTATTTGTCAATGAGCCTTATCTACTGTCCACATGCCTCAATCACCTCTCTCCTAAAACAGATCTAATAGTCTCTATATCCTATTTATATTATCTACTTCAATGGCTTTCTTCACTTAATTGTTCTTGGGATGTGCACAACACTCACAAGTCAGTATTTTCTGGCCATTTCTAGTTGTCCTGAGAGTATTGAGAGTCAACCACATAAGCTCCATATTAACCAAGAGCAGAAAATCAGGTGTGTGGGGTGCAAAGCAAACAGCCCCTAACTTCAGCAGCATGAGACATGGACATTCTTAACTCCTCACTTCATTGGCAGTGCTACTGGTCAGCTTCCTGCCTGCAATGGACAGGAAGCAGCAGTTGGCTGGTGGGAATGTGCGTTAGGAGGCCAAAGGCCTGCACCAAAGGGAGGCTCACCAGCACTCTGGTGAGTCACAGGGAGGGGGGAGGTCTAAACTTTCCTTATAAGACCAGAGGAGCACTCCTGCTCTTCCGAGCCCCACAGGAAAGCCAAAAAGCTTATTTGTTTGCACCTCTTCTGGTCCAAGATCCTCTTCCTGTTATCCTCATCTGGTGGGAAATTCAAAATGGTTTCTTCGATTAGGACACAGTTAAAATGGCGGTTCATGCTTGATGAAGTCATGGGACCTCAATATGCATATTTAAGAAAGATTCTGCCAGCTTCAGACAGGTGATCATGCCAACTGCTCAGAAGAGCAGATTAAAATTTGCGATGGTGGTTTCTGCCAGGCAGGTAGAGTTAAATCAGTCTTATAGTGTAGGACCAGGTATGGGTTGCTGATTGGCTTCCCTGAAGGACATTATTGAATCAGTTGAGTTTTTACAACAGTCCAGTTACTTTCACGGTTATTTTTCCAGTGCAGCTCATATTATCACATTTATTTTAATTAAATGTTGTACCTTGTTATGGTGAAACTTAAACTTATACCCTCTGAGTTACTAGCCGAATACTATCATTAGTAAGCTACTGTACCTTTCTCTGATAACTTATTCTAAAAATCTACTACTCTTTGTTTGACTTCCCTGCTTACTTCGAAGTTGCTGATTTTTACTGTTATCTTTGCTATTTGAATCCTTCACTGTATTGAACAATTTATTTGGATCATTTTTGTCCTTCGTGATCACAAAAAAGTTATTAAGACCATTTCAAGGTTCTGTTTGTATGTCCGCTACAAACTCCATTCCCTAGCCACCGATTCCATCCCCCTCCTTAGCCTCTGCCTCAACCTGAACCAGACTGTTCACAGCCTCAGTGTCCTATTTGACTTTGAGCTATGCTTTCAAACTCATAAGTTCTCCATCACTAATTCCTCCTACTTCCACCTCCGTAGTATTGCACATCTCCACCCTTGCCTGAGCCCAGCTGCTGCTGAAGCTCTCATGCTTTTCATATCTCCAGACTTGACTATTCCAGTGCTCTCCTGACCAGCCCCATATCCTAACTCATTCCAAGTCTTATGCACCCAGCACCCTTGTGCTTACTGACCTACACTGGCTCCTAGTCCACCAACAACTCAAATTTAAAATCTCATCCATGTGTTCAAATCCCTCCATGGCCTCACCCTTCCCTGGCTGTGTTATCTTCTCCAGCCCTACAACCCTTTGAGAAATCTGCATTCCTCCAACACTGGCTTCTTGCGCATCCCTGACTTCCTTCATCCCACCATTACCCCAACATTGGCAGCTGTGTCTTCCGCTGACTAAGCTTTAACTAAGATTTTGGCCACCTGTCCTAATAGCTCCTTCTTTGGCCCAGTGTCAATCTTTTGTCCTTTGAAACACTTTGGGACATTTTACTACATTAAAGGTGCTATATAAATGCAAGTTATTTTTGTTTGTCCGCAGATCAGATTTTGCAAGCTAGGAAATGAAATTAATAACCTGTGATTTGGCTCATTTATTAGAATAAACAAAACATTATTTTACTTATTCACTGCTTGCCTTAATGTGCAAGTGACCACTCAAGCAACCCTTTCTGCTGTTGGTATTCATATGAGGCTTGTGGTGTTTGTGCCCTGAGAGAAATTTACAATATGTTTGATAAGCTTCAAATTAGTTTCACAGCCTCTGCCACTTTTACACTAGTGGATTTCAGCCTAGTCAAAACTAATATGGGCATGCCAAATGTTACATATGTGCCAATCAAGCTTGCTGACAAAACCCCCAAGTTGAGTACGGGTATCCAATGGAGTTTATCCTTAGCCAGTAATAGCAATTATAAGAGGAATGATTTTGCATTAAGTGTGATGGAGGTACAGTCAACTTCTGTTCAGTGTACATTATTTACAGATATATATTGAATAATACAATTTGACCACAAGTAAATTTAATAATGTTTCTAATTTGTTTAGATTAGTTGGCAGACTACTAATGACTCAGAACATTAATTATGGAGCTAGTTTGAGAGACATAGTACATCTAAAACCTTTCAGTGATTCCAAGACAGATGATTTTGTCTATATATCATTGGAAAGCAGTTGGATAATAAATCATATGGAAGGACCCCAGTATATATTTAATCATTAACTTACTCCCAGGCCGAACAGCTGCTGGAAATTAGAAAGGGTCACCTTCGACTAAGTGACATTATGTGCAATCTATAACGCATTAGAATGAAATTATACTGATTTTTAACTGTCTGAAAATTTATTACAGTGCATGAAATAGCTCCTAAACTGTTCCTGCTAAAATGTCACCAATGATAAATTATGTAAAGATGGTATGTTAAAATTATTACAGCTCTAACTAGAGTCCAAATTGATGAACAGTGAATATTTTCACTAAACTTACAATGCCATTTGCAAGATCAACTTGTATACTTTATTGGTTATAGCCCACCAACCAGAGATGAAAAGAGGATGGATTAACCAAAATATGTCTTTTACAAGTAAATTGCTTCATAGCAGGATTGTTCTTTCAATAATTTATTGAGACAGGCAATTCTACATGTAAAAGTAAAGAAAAAATGCCAGAAAAGATATTTTCTGCGGAACTATACAAACAATTGAATTAATGTGTATATTCCAAGACAAATAAAACTATATCTGTACACTGTTCCCAAAGTTAGTTTTTTGAATATTGCCATGGTTACTTTCCTTCTTTCTGAACGTATGTCCAGAATTTGTGATCAACAGCTATGACATAGTATTTCACAACAAACTAATTATCAATGAAATATTGAAGATCATATTGATAGATTGAAAGTTGAGAATTTTGTCTATGTATTACAATTACATAGCCTTCATGGCCAATTAATGATTTCTTGTTCGTTTTTATCTCTGTCAAACTCAGTATTATATTATTCACCAAAAATCTGAACGCATAGTTTTCGACAAAATGTATGGCGCATCAGGGAACTAATAATAGTCTTTAGTTTCCATGATGTAATTAGTCATCTTGTGTTTTTGTGTGTGTATTATAATACACACAAGAAAAACTAAGGGTTGAATTTAATGGGGCCCCCAGAGATGGGCTAGGAGGTGGGGGGGGGGGGGCCCATTGAATTGCAAAGGAACTCGGGGTGGGGGGGGGGGGCCCATTGAATTGCAAAGGAACTCGGGGTTGGGGGGTGCTGGGGAGCGGAGGGCCCGTTGCCTTCCTGTCACACCACAATAAAGTCGGGGGTGGGAAAGGCCGAAGACAGCCGTCCCATCCAGAGGCCAATTGAGGCCCATAAAAGGCCTATCAGTAGCCATATGGGGAGGTCACTCAGTAAAAGAAAGTGACCTCCCTGCGGAGTTGTGGGGGTGGGGACCTCCTCCATGGGAAATCTGTGGCCCATAGAGGGCCCTTGGCATCAAAGGCTGCCCCTCCGGGAACACCCCCTCCCCCCAGGCCCTCATCACAACCCCCCCTCCCCCCCACAATCACTGGGGCTTGTTGGACTCAGCGACCTCACCTCACTTACCTCCAGTCCAAGACTTCAGTCCTGGGCCTGCTCTCAGGCCTTCTTTAGTACCAGCAGTGGCCATCGCTCCCAGTGGCACTGCAGATACACTACTAAGCTGCCAGCCCTCTGATTGGCCGGCAGCCCTTGGAGGTGGAATCCCCATCTTAAAAGGGACAGGGATCCTGGCACCAGGTACTTAAGTGCTTCAGCACCATTGAATCGTGCCAGGGGGCTCCAAAAGGCCGAGGTGGCGATCCCCTTGAAATTTCGGCTCAGTGCCGAGAGCCCCGCTGGCCTGACTAAATTCAGCCTTAATCTAAGTTTTTAATTCATGTGAAAGGGGCCATTTATCATCAAGGCTAAACTAGATGCACCCTCCCTGAAGTAATTCTAATCTTTATCTTATTGCCATAAGTGTGAAGCTTTATTCTGTGTATGTATAGGTGGGTCAAGGACAGTATATAATCAAACCATTTAGTACTGTAGCTCATATGATTCTAGTATTAATAATTCTTTACCAGAAAATCTGTATTTTACTTAATGACATGACACAATAGTTTATGCCATTATTGGAATGCTTAAATTCATAAATTGACTGGTTTTCCAACATGCTTGCAAACTGCTCCTGCAATGCAGCATTATGGAGGACAAATGAGCACCTAAAGCAAGATAGGTCTGGGGTCATTTATCTGTACTTGGAGAAATAATAGAACTATTGAAAGGATGCTTGGATTAGATTTCACAAATTTGTTCCCACCTCGCTCAAAGTTCTATGCTATAATCACTAATTCAAAAATTCACTTGTTCCACTGGAAAATATATCTCGTTCAGTGAGATATTTTATTTTTCAATTTCCTTCATATAGAACACATTAAGTTTTGGTGGTGAAGTGAAAGTAGATTCATTTGTACTATTGCATTGAGACCAATGTGCTGCTTGCTATGTGATCATACTTATTTTAATGCGCTCACACTCTGCATCCCACAAGAAGTAGTTTTTTTTTAAGTGTTGTTTCAAAAGAACTGCTCTAAAAGGAGTTCCAGCACCAGATCAGCCAATGAAGAGAGGTTGAAAGATTTGTTTTCTGATATCCAGATCAATTCTATTGAAGGATAAAAAGTTGGGGCTGTTTTTGCTTCCTTTTTAGTTCTTTTAAAGAGTTCCTTCTTTTAATGAATAATGCTGAAGTGAAAGATAATACAAATTGTGGATCATGCAGCTCTAATAGTACTTAATGACAATACTTAATTCTGAAAGAGTGTCATCTACAGCTGTTTATAGTGTTATGGGAAACTGGGTCATAACAAGTATAAGACTGTCTCCATTGCCCTAGCAACATGAATAAAGACAAAACAACCAAAATTTTAACATAGGGCTGAACTTTATGGGCCCCCCAGAGACGGGCTAGGAGGTGGGGGGCCCATAGAATTGCGACAGGAAGCAGGGGTAGGGGCCGGTCACCTTCCAGTCTCACACAATTAAGTCAGCGGCGGAATAGGCCAAAGATAGCCTTCTCGCCCAAAGGTCAATTGAGGCACATAAGAGGCCTATTAACAGCTACTTAAGGGGGCCTCCACCATGTGGAGAGATCGCCCAGTAAAACAAGGCGACCTCCCTAGTGGCTTGAGGTGGCCCTCCTCCATGGGCAATCTGTGGCCCACAGAGGGCCCCTGCCAGCAAACTACACACCTTCCTGGTCACCCCTCCCTCTGTACTCAATGCCCACCTGCTGGACTGGCCTCGGTGACCCTGCCTCACTTATCTGTTGTCCCAGTCTCCAGTGCTGGCCCTGGGTCCAAGGCTGGGTGCAGGACTGACAGTGGCCACCGCTCCTGGTGATGCTGCTGATACTACTGAGCTGCCAGTCCTGTGATTGGCCAGCAGCTCTTGTAGACGGCATCCCCATCTTGAGATGGGAATCCTGTTGCTGGGCTGTTAATTGGCATGGTGCCCTGGTGCCTTAGAATCGCGCCAGAGGGGCTCCAAATGACCAAGGCGGGATTCCCCCTGCCTTTTTGGCCCAGTGCTCACCGGCACCACAAATTTCAGCCCATAGTGTTAGGGGTGAATTATGAGTCTAACTTATGGACCTAACTTTAATATGATATGGTTGTAGTACATATTTTTTCTCAATAAAAACCAATGGATCTCCCACGGTTTTGCTCATGCCAAATCAGATGATTTGTTACTTTATAAGAAGCATGTTAAACTGTTGCAGTTTTGGATCTTTTTAAACTACCTTACCCTCGATTATTTTGGTATCTTGAATAATGGATGAGCTCCAACTCCCCAAACCTTCAAGGCTAAATATCCTTAACTTAAGATTCATCAAGCTTTCAGTAACACACCCAGTTAAATGAGCCAAAAACCCTGCTTAGTAATTTATTTCAGGCACTGAATTATCCCACTTAAGTATCACAGTAGACAAACAAATTTATTACATAAGTGTAAGTCCAAGAATGATATGATATAGATATTTATTTACAGTAGAGCAATTTTCAAGTAATTATTTAAATAATCAAAATTAAAAATTGAAAAACCGAGCTAATCCTTGTAAAAGGTTTTTAAATGTTCAAAGTAGTTTTCTTTTATGAATATCAATCTGTCAAATCTTATCAAACAGGTTCCGAATTGCTTTTCTGAGGCTGTTAAGTTGTTGCCCTCATGAAATTATCTAGCTGGCAACTGCCCTTGCAAACACAGCAGCTCCTTTTTCATATCCAGGAAAAGGTTATTGGGATTTTCTGGATCCCTCAAAATCAAAGAAGTCTGTTGAATCCAAACTGAACTAGTCATGAAGTCTACATATATAAATTGTGTGTGCTCTACCTGTTGTCAGAGAATGGAACCAAGTATTGCACCATAGCATCAGGATAAACTAAAATTCTGCTGTTAAGCTCCCTAAGCACATGACTGAGTTTTACAGTGATAGTGACAATATAGTTTTTGTCATATATATCATGCAATCTCAGAGGTATCATTCTGCTGCTAAGACTTACTTTCCGGGAGCGGAGTGGAGAGGAGCGGACCTGAGGGGAGAACGCCCAGCGAGACAAGAGGATAAATTGAGCCCGAGGATCGAGGCCCAATCACTTACCTTCCGGGAGAGGAGTGGACCTGTGGGGAGAATGCCGAGCGAGAGAAGAGGATAAATTGAGCCCGAGGATCGAGGCCCAATCACTTACCTTCCGGGAGAGGAGTGGACCTGTGGGGAGAACGCCGAGCGAGAGAAGAGGATAAATTGAGCCCGAGGATTGAGGCCCAGTCACTTACCTTCCGGGAGAGGAGCGGACATGTGGGGAGAATGCCGAGTGAGAGAAGAGGATAAATTGAGTCCGAGGATCGAGGCCCAGTCACTTAACTGCCAGGAGAGGAGCGAACCTGTGGGGAGAACACCGAGTGAGAGAAGAGGATAAATTGAGTCTGAGGATCGAGGCCCAGTCACTTAACTGCCAGGAGAGGAGCGAACCTGTGGGGAGAACACCGAGTGAGAGAAGAGGATAAATTGAGTCTGAGGATCGAGGCCCAGTCACTTAACTGCCGGGAGCGGAGTGGAGTGGATTCCAGGCGCGCGGAGTTTGAAAAAAAAGTCATCAGGGACATCACAGGAAAGTTGCAAGGTGATTAGTTGGTAACAGCTGTTAGTGCCTGGAAATAGCTTAAAAATCAGGGAAAAGTTCTTTTTTAAAACTTACCTTATAAGTGATGAGGTTAGTACTACTAAAGTGTGTTTTTTAAAATTAGTGTAATTTATTAAGGACTTTAGATTGTCGTGGGTAGTCGTGGAGCAGAACAAGGCCCCTAGTGTAATTAGTATTTTGTAAAGGGAGTAACTAATTAATCTAAAGGTAAGTCATGGCAGGAAATCTCACACCAGTGATGTGCTCCTCCAGCGCTATGTGGGAAATCAGGGACGCCTCCAGTGTCCCTGACGACCATGTGTGTAGGAAGTGTATTCATCTGCAGCTACTGGCTACCCACATTACAAGCTGGAACTGTGGGTGGATTCACTGTGAAGCATCTGCGATGCTGAGGATGTCATGGATAGCAAGTTTAGCGAGGTGGTCATACCACAGGTAATGGCTGCACAGGCAGAAATGGATGGGTGACCACCAGGCCGAGTAGTAGACGCAGGCAGGTAGTGCAGGAGTCCCTTGTGGCCATCCCCCTCTCAAACAGATATGCCGTTTTGGATACTGTTGGGGGGATGGCGTCCCAGGGGAAAGCAGTAACAGCCAAGTTTGTGGCACCACAGATGGCTCTGCTGAACAGCAGGGGAGGAAAAAGATTGAGAGAGCCATAGTGATAAGTGATTCAATTGTAAGGGGAACAGACAGGCGTTTCTGTGGCTGCAAACAAGACTCCAGGATGGTATGTTGCCTCCCTGGTGCAAAGGTCAAGGATGTCTCGGAGCGGCTGCAGAACATTCTGAAGGGGGAGGGTAAACTTTATAGTGTTCGTGGTACATGTCGGTACCAACGACATAAGTAGAAAAAGGGCTGAGGTCCTGCAAGATGAATTTAAGGAGTTAGGAGCTAAATTAAAAAGCAGGACCTCAAAGGTAGTATTCTCAGGATTACTTCCTGTGCCACGTGTTAGTGAGTATAGGAAGAGGAGAATAGACCAGATGAATGCGTGGCTGGAGAAATGGTGCAGGAGGGAGGGATTTAAATTCCTGGGACATCGGGACCAGTTCTGGGGAAGGTGGGACCTGTACAAGTGGAACAGGTTACACCCAGGCAGAACCGGAACCGATGTCCTCGCAGGGGCGTTTGCTAGTGCTGTTGGAGAGGATTTAAACTAGAATGGCAGGAGGATGGGAACCTGAGTGGGGAGACTGAGGAGGAGGAAACAAGGATAGAAACGAAAGACAGGAAACAAATAGACAAAAGTGGAAGGCATAGAAATCAAGGGCAAGAAACAAATAGGGCCATAGTGTGAAATAATGCTAAGATGACTAAAATGTTAAAAAGACAAGCCTAAAGGCATTGTGTCTCAATGCGCGGAGTATTCGCAATAAGATAGGCGAATTAACAGTGCAAATAGATGTAAATGGATATGATATAGTTGCGATTACGGAGACATGGCTGCAGGGTGACCAAGGATAGGAACTGAACATCCAAGGGTATTCAATATTTAGGAAGGACAGGCAAAAAAGGAAAGGGGGTGGAGTAGCGTTGTTAGTAAAAGAGGAAATCAATACAATAGTGAGGAAGGATGTTAGCTCAGAGAATCCTGATCTGGAATCTGTATGGGTGGAGCTAAGAAACACCAAGCAGCAGAAACGTTGGTGGGGGTGGTATATAGAACCCCAAACAGCAGTGGTGATGTAGAGGAGGGCATTAAACAGGAAATTAGAGATGTATGCAATAAGAGTGCAACTGGAATTATGAGTGACGTTAATCTACATATAGATTGGGCAAACCAAATTAGCGATAATAATGAGCGTATGTGATGGTTTTCTGGACCAATATGTTGAGGAACCAACTAGAGAACAGGCCATCCTAGACTGGCTATTGTTTAAGGAGAAAGGATTAGTTAACAATCTTGTTGTGCGGGGTCCCTTGGGGAAGAATGACCATAACATGATAGAATTCTTCATTAAGATGGAGAGTGAGAGAGTTGGTTCCGAGACTAAGGTCCTATATCTAAATAAAGGAAACTATGAAGGTATGAGGCGCGAGTTGGCCATGACAGATTGGGGAACGTTTCTTAAAGGGTTGACAGTGGATAGGCAATGGCTAGCATTTAAAGAGCGCATGGATGAATTACAACAATTGTTCATTCCTGTCTGGCGCAAAAATAAAACAGAAAGGGTAGTTCAACCGTGGCTTACAAAAGAAATTAGGGATAGTATTAGATCCAAGGAGGAGAAATATAAAATGGCCAGAACAAGCAGCAAATCTGAGGATTGGGAGCAGTTTAGAATTCAGCAAAGGAGGACAAAGGGATTGATTAAGAAGGGGAAAATAGAGTATGAGAATAAGTTTGCAGAGAACATAAAAACTGACTGTAAAAGCTTTTATAGATATGTGAAGAGAAAAAGATTAGTGAAGACAAATGTGGGTCCCTTACAGTCAGAAATGGGGGAATTTATAATGGGGAACACAGAAATGGTAGACCAAATAAATACATACTTTGGTTCTGTCTTCACAAAGGAGGACACAAATTACCTCCCAGAAATGTTGGGGAACATAGGGTCTAGTGAGAAGGAAGAACTGTATGAAATCAGTATTAGTAGGGAAATGGTGTTAGGGAAATTGATGGGGATTGAAGACCGATAAATCCCCAGGGCCTGATAATCTACATCCCAGAGTACTTAAGGAAGTGGCCCTAGAAATAGTAGATGCATTGCTGGTCATTTTTCAAAATTCTATAGATTCTGGAACATTTCCAACAGATTGGAGGGTAGCTAATGTAACCCCACTATTTAAAAAAGGAGGTGGAGAGAAAACAAGGAATTATAGACCGGTTAGCCTGACATCAGTAGAGTCCATTATAAAAGATGTAATAGCAGAACACTTGGAAAACAATGACAGGATGGGGCAAAGTCAACTTGGATTTACGAAAGGGAAATCATGTTTGACAAATCTACTGGAATTTTTTGAGGATGTAACTAGTAGAATAGAAAAGGGAGAACCAGTGAATGTGCTGTATTTGGATTTTCAGAAAGCTTTCGATAAGGTCCCACAGACAAGATTAGCATGCAAAATTAAAACACATGGGGTTGGGGGTAAGGTACTGACATGGATAGAGAACTGGTTGGTAGACAGGAAACAAAAAGTAGGAATAAACGGGTCTTTTTCCGAGTGGCAGGCAGTGACTAGTCGGGTACTGCAGGTATCAATGCTAGGACCCCAGCTATTCACAATATATATTAATGATATAGATGAGGGAATTAAATGTAATATATCCAAGTTTGCAAACGACACAAAGCTGGGTGGGAGTCTGAGCAATGAGGAAAATGCAGAGAAGCTCCAGTGTGATTTGGACAGGTTAGGTGAGTGGGCAAATACATAGCAGATGCAGTATAATGTGGATAAATGTGAGGTTATCCACTTTGGTGGCAAAAACAGAAAGGCAGATTATTATCTGAATGGCGATAGATTGGGAAAGGGGGAGGTGCAGCGAGATCTGGGTGTTCTTGTGCACCAGTCGCTGAAAGTAAGTGTGCAGGTGCAGCAGGCAGTTAAGAAGGCAAATAGTATGTTTGCATTCATAACTAGCGGATTTGAGTACAGGGACAAGGATGTCTTGCTGCAATTATACAAGGCCTTGGTGAGACCACATCTGGAGTATTGTGTGCAGTTTTGGTCTCCTTATCTGAGGAAGGATGTTCTTGCTATGGAAGGAGTGCAGCAAAGGTTTACCAGACTCATTCCTGGGATGGCAGGACTGACATATGAAGAGAGATTGGGTCAGTTAGGCTTGTGAATGAGAGGGGATCTCAGAGAAACCTACAAAATTCTAACAGAACTGGACAGACTAGATGCAGGAAGGATGTTCCTGATGGCGGGGGAGTCCAGGACCAGGGGCCACACTCTAAGCATAAGGGGTAAGCCATTTAGGACTGAGATGAGGAGAGATTTCTTCGCCCAGAGAGTGGTGAAGCTGTGGAATTCTCTACCACAGAAAGCAGTTGAGGCCAAATCATTAAGTATATTCAAGAAAGAGTTAGATATAGTTCTTAGGGCTAATGAGATCAAGGGATACAGGGCGAAAGCAGGAACAGGTTACTGAGTTTGGATGATCAGCCATGATCGTATTGAATGGTGGAGCAGGCTCGAAGGGCTGAATGGCCTACTCCTGCTCCTATTTTTCTATGTTTCTAAGACGAATCTGTCTCTCTTTAAGACCACATAGTCTAATTGTTGTTCAGAAAACTCTGAGTTGAATTATCCACAGCCTTCTAACTTAGAAGCAAGAGGCGCACTAACTGACCCAAGCTAACACTGAGCCCCTGTCCATATTGGGTGAATCCTACTGTCACATTGTTTCCCTTAAACTCCTGTTTACATGCACAGGATTGTATAGCAGATTTTGTCTTGATGTTAATTGTTGAGCGTTCAAACCAATCAATCTGACATGCCTTGATAATTCCAAAAAGAAATTTAGGCCTAGATTGGGGCTGGCTTGATTGAGAAATGGGCCACCTGTTTGACGTTTATCTAATTTCCCATTGGAGAAGCATAATGCAAATTATGCAAAGTATGTTACCTTCCACTGTACTGTAATTTTCTCCAAAAGAAGGTAGGATGCAAGGGCCGAGTGTTTGTCCATGGCATGCATCATTGCTATGCTTAGCAAAAAGGAGATTTAAAGTTGATGAGGCCAAAAAGCTTATCCAGTTACTGATTGACCAATTGTATATTCTCCAGCAGCTATTGAAGGGTCTCTGGTTGTCCTTAAAATACCCTCAGTTTGTTTTTACCATGAACCCTTTCATGGATTGGTCTAGAGGCTCAAGAAGTAAGGTCCAGGAACAATGGGTGAGCCTCTTCGATTGAGATGGCTATGCAAATGAAAAAAAATTGTATGAGTCTTCCTTGAAGTGCCTTTTCTGAATGGCTGCTGGATGTCCAGAATGGCACTCATGCACCCCCGTCACATTATGAGAAGCATTCCTAATTTAGGTGAAAACTAGGACCTTGAGTCCAGCCACAAGCATAAGCCATAAAGGGTGAATTATAACCTACTAGGTGAACTAGCTGTGGTGAAGGCCTCAGGGAGAAAATGCCTGATTTGCATCAGTGCTATGGTAATCAAGCATCGCACTATTGACCCTGTAGAGTTCGCACTGTTAGTGTGTGATCATTTACCAGCTCAACACTGGACCGTCAGGAATTCAATTGTACCCACCACAAAGCTACAAAACACTTCCTCAATGGCTGGCCCCAGAGGAGTGGACGCTTCATCGTGAAGAGTATTTTCCTTACCTTATCAGAAATAAGCGAGGTAAAGATGCACAATGATTGGATATTCCGGTACCCCAGTAACCTATTAATACAAAATGGAAGATAGAAATCCAAAGTTTTTTTTTCATGTTGCTAAATTTGGGCATTTGGTGAATTAACTAAATTGGCAACTTCAGGTAATAAGTTTGATTTGGAACTTATTTCTAATGAAACAATCCATATTCTTTTAACATCTGCCTTTATTAATTCTGCCTTGAAGATTTCTAAACTGAGTGCTATAGAAATTTGGCTTCAGCAATGATCAATATTGTTGAGTTATTTTGTGACATGTTACAAGTAAGGCGTTTGTGTTTAAGTGTATTGCTCTGTTATACGGTAAATCTGTTCTCATACTGTCCCATCTTCTATCACCTCATGCTGTCAGTGAAATGGGACTGCTACATATTAGTCCATGTCTAGCTATAGAGAAATGTTATTACAATACTTGAAAAAAACAGCATTGCATCCTACAGTTACCAAATTTGTCTTCCAAGTAAGAAGGGATAGGAAGAATTATGTTACAGTATAAAGCAACTGGAGAAGAAGTTCTGTTTATCATCTATTTTCTGCTGCTCTTAGAAAAATTGCTTTCATCTGTGTGCTGTGCAGTTGGGTGAGTTTTATATTTGTGTTGATGGCAGCAACCAACGTATTATGTGAATAACATAATCCTTTGATGTTAACCTGGAACGATGTAATTGATTTCCAGTAATGAGAGAATGCAGATTCAGAATTTCCGATTATAATTGTAATAGTTCAGTACTTAATGCTGATTATTAGTATTTAATTTGTTCTCATGTGAGAAATGAAAACATTTGCTTTTCCAAATTGATCAATTAGATAAGAAGTAAACCAATCCAGTTTGTGTTTGCATAATGATTAATTGCAAGTTTTGTTTATTTTCTCAGTCAGAAAATGTCCGCTGGGCGCAGTCTGTCCAGTTCTTTGAAGTTCAGGAGAAGACACTATGTGGAGATGTGTTGCTGACAGCTGCCTTTGTGTCATATGTTGGATCCTTTACCAAAGTATACCGTCAAGAATTAGTAGAGGGCATGTGGCTTCCTTTCCTGAAATCACTGAAGGTATGTTTTCTTTTTTCTTCCCCTATGTGAGTTCTTAACTTTGTTATTTGCTCTATTGTTTCATATAATGATGTGAAATGTGCTCCGACATCATTGTTGTCAATGATACTGTTATTTACCATGGCAGAAAATTAATACATTTCAGTTTAGAAATGCAATAAGTGCCAATTGTGCCACATGTAATGTGTCATTTTCATGAATTTCATCAAGATGATGTCATATTCAAGAACTTGTGTCTTTGAGAAAAAAGAAACAATTCACAGTGAAACCAGTAGCACAAGTTAGCAGTCCGCTTCTCAACATACTTTGCATTTAAAATCTAACTTATTTCCTTGTAATTCTTTCATTTTAATTGAATGACTTAACTAACATAGAATATAAATCATCTAATGAAGAGCTGTAAGGTACTTGGGTTGCAGCTATAACTCATATGCATCATGGCACTCCATGTATGAGATAAAGATCATACTCTCGTGATCGCAATGTATTCTCTGTATTTGCACAAAATGTGCAACACTTGATTATCCATGCATCCTACATAGAAATGAGTGACAACAGCAAAAGAGAGAGATTTATGGATTGTTAGTCCCATTTAAAAAGATCATCAAAGGGTCAGTTGTATGAGAAGTGAGTTCTCAAAGGTAGATGAGCATTTTTATTATTTTTTCTGCATTTTATGTTTCTCTGGTTGGGGGTTTGTTCTGTTTTTGTTGATCCAGATATGCATATTTATGTTATGACAAAAGGAGCCAAAATCTAAATTGACCACAAAATCGTTGGAAGCCATCCATAAATAATTTTTTTTTTATTAATTCATGGGATGTGGGTGTCACTGGCCAGGCCAGCATTTATTGCCCATCCCTAATTGCCCTTGAGAAGGTGGTGGTGAGCTGCCTTCTTGAACCGCTGCAGTCCATTTGGGGGAGGTATACCCACAGTGCTGTTAGGAAGAGAGTTCCAGGATTTTGACCCAGCGACAGTGAAGGAACGGCGATATAGTTCCAAGTCAGGATGGTGTGTGACAAGGAGGGGAACTTGCAGGTGGTGGTGTTCCCATGTATTTGCTGCCCTTGGCCTTCTAGTTGGTAGAGGTCGTGGGTTTGGAAGGTGCTGTCTGAGGAGCCTTGGTGCATTGCTGCAGTGCATCTTGTAGGTGGTACACACTGCCTCCACTGTGCGTCTGTGGTGGAGGGAGTGAATGTTTGTAGATGGGGTGCCAATCAAGAGGGCTGCTTTGTCCTGGATGGTGTCGAGCTTCTTGAGTGTTGTTGGAGCTGCACCCATCCAGGCAAGTGGAGAGTATTCCATCACACTCCTGACTTGTGCCTTGTAGATGGTGGACAGGCTTTGGGGAGTCAGGAGGTGAGTTACTCGCCGCAGGAGTCCAAGTCTCTGATCTGCTCTTGTAGCCACAGTATTTATACGGCTACTCCAGTTCAGTTTCTGGTCAATGGTAGCCCCTAGGATGTTGATAGTGGGGGATTCAGTGATGAGAATGCCATTGAATGTCAAGGGGAGATGGTTAGATTCTCTCTTGTTGGAGATGGTCATTGCTTGGCACTTGTGTGGCGCGAATGTTACTTCCCACTTATCAGCACAAGCCTGGATATTGTCCAGGTCTTGTTGCATTTCTCCACGGAACTCCTGCAGTGATGTCCTGGAGCTCAGATGATTGACCTCCAACAACCACAACCATCTTCCTTTGCGCTAGGTATGACTCCAGCCAGCGGAGGGTTTTCCCCCTGATTCCCATTGACCTCAGTTTTGCTCGGGCTCCTTGATGCCATACTCAGTCAACTGCTCCCTTGATGTCAAAGGCAGTTACTCTCACCTCACCTCTTGAGTTCAGCTCTTTTGTCCATGTTTGAACCAAGGCTGTAATGAGGTCACGAGTTGAGTGGCCCTGGCGGAACCCAAACTGGTTATTGCTAAGCAAGTGCCGCTTGATGGCACTGTTGATGACACCTTCCATCACTTTATTGATGATTGAGAGTAGGCTGATCGGGCGGTAATTGGCCGGGTTGGACTTTTTGTGTACAGGACACACTTGGGCAATTTTCCACATTGCAGGGTAGATGCCAGTGTTGTAGCTGTACTGGAACAGCTTGGCTAGGGGCGCGGCAAATTCTGGAGCACAGGTCTTCAGTACTATTGCCGGAATATTGTCAGGGCCCATAGCTTTTGCAGTATCCAGTGCCTTCAGTCGTTTCTTGATATCACGTGGACTGAATCGAATTAGCTGAAGTCTGGCATCTGTAATGCTGGGGACTTCAGGAGGAGGCCGAGATGGATCATCAACTCGGCACTTCTGGCTGAAGATTTTTGCAAATGCTTCCGCCTTATCTTTCGCACTGATGTGCTGGGCTCCCCCATCATTGAGGATGGGGATATTTGTGGAGCCACCTCCTCCAGTTAGTTGTTTCATTGTCCACCACCATTCTCGGCAGGATGTGGCTGGACTGCAGAGTTTAGATCTGATCCATTGGTTATGGGATCGCTTAGCTCTGTCTATCGCATGCTGCTTACGCAGTTTGGCACACAGATAGTCCCGTGTTGTAGCTTCACCAGGTTGACACCTCATTTTGAGGTATGCCTGGTGCTGCTCCTGGCATGCCCTGCTGCACTCTTCATTGATCCAGGGTTGGTCTCCTGGCTTGATGGTAATGGTAGAGTGGGGGATATGCCGGGCCATGAGGTTGCAGATTGTGGTTGAGTACAATTCTGCTGCTGCTGATGGCCCACAGCGCCTCATGGATGCCCAGTTTTGCATTGCTAGATCTGTTCAAAATCTGTCCTATTTAGCACGGTGATAGTGCC